>NC_069502.1:674858807-675588807 GCF_027579735.1 Bombina bombina | reverse complement strand
CCAACCTTGGCTCAGTCTTCCTAAGGCCCTTCATTGGCTGTATTTTGGTAGTACTGTTCTTATTAGTTTAAATATCTTTTCTTTTATTGATTTTTCAAACAAACAAACAAAGAAAAATATGAAACAGGATAAACAGCATGACAGATTCAATAGTATACAGATACAGTATTTTTCCAACATCTATAGTTTTCGGTTTAGACCCAAAGCATTGTTTATAGTTGCATATCCACCTTAACTACAGTTATAGACCCTCTAAGGTTACACAGGTTATCACTCAAGATTTTTAGTTAGGCGTTTGAACTTTAAGATTTGTCTATTGCTGCAAGGATCAACCTATTGGTTTTTTTTTTCATCCATACCACCCTAGCTTATGTACCAATCTCCCCACTTATTTAGCTCAAGGAAAGGCCTTGTGCATAAATCAAATGATCATATATTCACACCTCTCCTCTCCACCTCATTTTCCAGAGACCTTGTCCTCCCACTATATAAATATTGTTCCCATAAAAATATCATATCATGATAAAAATTCAAACGGCCCAATCTAAGGTAGTATAATCTTTCCAGTATCAAGGTATTTTTAACTAGGTCAAGCCAATGAATGACCGAGGGTGGGTGGGTTTTCTTCCAAAATTTTGGGATGTCCTTCGCATTTTAATAGCTGTTACTCATACTCACCCTATCGGTGGAGGTCTATATGGCCTGCATGATTACCCTTACAAAATATAATAACCAAACATATGCTCTGGGACCCATGGTAAGTAGGTTGTGTTAAGTAGTACTGTTCTTTGAGGTTTAATACCTGTTACAACACCAAATGGTGGATAAGTCTTTTTGCGGCATTTAGTAAAATTTGATAGAGACATTTTCTAATCTTACAGGGGATATGTGGGCTGGCGTTGAATAAGACTCCCTCAGGGGAAAGGACCAAGTCAGTTCCAAGAATTTTGCCTATCTGTGTTTGGACTTGAGTCCAGAATGGTTGTAGTTTATCGCAACCCCACCAAATATGATGCATAGTGCCCTCTTGGTCGCATCCTCTCCAGCACTTATTGCAGGCTTTTGTGAACATGTGTTTTAATTTGCTAGGGGCCAGATACCACCTGGTGAGTATTTTAATATTGGTTTCAAGTGCTGCCGCCGAATGCGCTGATCTAGCAGTTGCCTGAAACCATGAGTCCCATTGCTTGTGCGAGGCTTCTATCCCTAATTCTCCCTCCCATCTTTTAGTATAATTTGGTTTGTTGGGGTAGTGTGATCTGAGGATATTTTTATACATAAGTGATATGACTTTCTTGGGGGTTTGTTGGGCGGAACAAAGGAGTTCAAATACAGTTCGGGCTCTGAATAAGTCCTGTTTATATTTGTGCATGGAAAGATAGTGGCGTACCTGGTGATAGGCAAACCAAGATTGGAATTGAGTAAAGCCTTGTGAGATCAACATATCTCTCTGCACTAGTTTCCCTCTTTCCACTAGTGTGAACACGGGGGTATAGTCTAGGAGTTTTGAGGTTGTATTTACAGGTTGTTTTATCCCTATGGGACCTTCCCGAAGTTCCCTATTAAGGTTGAGTGTTGTCAGTGGTGAATAAGTTGATGTTATAAGTTTGTGAGAGTTCCGCATTTTGGACCAGGTTGACCATGTTTCTTTGATTATTGGGTAGTCTGCAATCTTCTCTAGGGGGGGTTTATATGGGGCCCAACACATTACACCCAGTTGGGGTATTCCTAATAATTGGGATTCTAAGTGGATACATCTCTTATAGGATTCAGTCCCCTGTCTACCCCACTCCACAATTCTATTTAGGGTAATTGCCATTTTATAAAAGTGTAGATTCGGAACCCCTAACCCACCTTCCTCCCTAAGCCTATATAATGTATTTTTTGCTAGCCGTGGGGGTCTACGGCACCAAATATAAGTGTCCATTATAGATTGTAATTTGCTAATATCTGTTGTAATCCCCGAAATTGGTAAGGCCTGCATAACATACAGGGCCTTTGGTAGCAGAGTCATCTTGGCAGCAGCTATTCTCCCCAGCCAAGAGATATTCTTTTTGGGGAGCCAAGAGGTTGTTAATTGCTGGAATTCCTCTAATAGGCGGCCATAGTTCAGTTTTCGAATGGTTTCTGTATTATGGGAGAGAAAAATTCCTAAATATTTTAACGCTTGGGTCTGAATTTTATATGGGAATGTTTGTTGGATCTGTGTTACCTCCTTTTCTGTAAGGTTGATTGGATATAGTTCTGATTTATTGGTGTTTATAAGAAAATTTGATACAGCCCCAAAGGCCTGCAGAATATTTTGTACATATGGGAGGGAGTGTATTGGATCAGTCAGGGTCATCAAGATATCATCAGCAAACATTGCTAATTTATATGTTTCTTCCTTGATAGTTATACCTTTTATGTGTGAATGCTCACGCAATTTTACAGCTAGTGGCTCTAAAGATAAGATAAAGAGAATGGGGGAAAGCGGGCATCCCTGCCTCGTACCGTTCCGAATTTCAAAATGGTCAGAGAGGGCCCCATTGACCTTAATCTGAGCAGAAGGGTTGGAGTATAATGCAAATATTTTTTGGATAAATGTTGAGGGGAAGCCAAATTTTTGGAGGGTGGATTGTAAAAAGGTCCAGTCAAGCCTATCAAATGCCTTTTCAGCATCTGTTGATAGGTATACTGCAGGAGTGTTTGATTTTTTAACATATTCTAATAGATTCTGTGGGACGAAACCAACTTGGTCATAATGAATAAGATTGGGCAATATTGTGTTAATTCTGTTCGCAAGGATTTTGGCGTATATCTTAAGATCTACATTTAACAGAGAAATTGGCCTGAAATTAGCTGGGGTATCTGGTTTTTTTCCGGGTTTAGGGAGGACTGAAATATGGGCCTGTAACATAGAATCAGGGAAAACTACGAGTTCCGAAATATGGTTAAACAGAGAGAGCAGATGCGGTACAAGTTGGGTTCTAAATAGTTTATAGTATCGGTTACTGAAACCGTCAGGGCCTGGGGCCTTCTCTGGCTTCAACTCCTTGATGGCGTCTAGTATTTCCCTCTCAGATATTGGGGCGTCTAATAGCATCGCTTCACTTTCAGTAAGTTTGGGAAGGGTTACCTTGTCTAAGTATTGCTCGCATTTTAGCTGGTGCTGAGTGAGTTGTCTATTAGGGTATAAATTGTAGAGTCTATGATAGAAATTTTTAAAGGAGTCTCCAATGGATTTTGTGTCTTCTATTGTGGTGTTCAGTGGCGTTTTGAGGGAATGGATATAAGAGTTGGCACGTTGTGCTTTTAATGCCCTCGCCAGTAGTTTCCCTGTCCTATTTCCTTCTCCATAGTATTTCTGTTTTATATGTAATTGATATCTCTGGGATTCAATTTGTAAGTGTTTATTCAATTCATCTCTTTTTTTCTTGAAGAATTTTAATTAAAGCTCCATCTATAGGACGGAGCTTCAGAGCGAGATCAGCTTCCAGAACCTCTTGAGCTAATTTAGTGTATTCATTAAGAGATTGTTTTCGCTTAAGGGCTTTAAGTTTAATAAATTCACCCCTAATGTAAGCTTTATGGGTCTCCCAAACCAATGCGGGTGTAACTTCTGCAGTGTTATTAAGGGTAAAATAAGTGTCTAGATGTTCAGCAAATGACTCTATCACTTTTTTGTCCGTCAGGAGAGAATTATCTAGTCGCCACAAAAAGGGCTTGATGGGGCAGATGGCCATATCAGTTTGCACTCCACTAGGGAGTGGTCCGACCACACCGTATGCCTAATATTAACTATTTTAATTAAAGATAGGGCCATATGATCAACTAGGATGTAGTCTAGCCTCGAGTAGCTCTTTTGAGGGTTTGAAAAAAAGGAGTAATCCCTAGTGTGGGGGTGTGTATATCTCCATGCGTCATGAAGTGTCAATTTCCTAATATCCCTCCAAATGGAGCAGAGAGCTTTTTGATTATGTCGGGTGGCCGGGTTGGAGCTATCTATGTCTGGTACCAGGGGGATATTAAGATCTCCTGCTACTATCAGGGGGCCTTTGGTTAAATCTGCTATTCTATTAGTGACACGTGAGAAAAACAGGTCTTGTCCCATATTGGGGCAGTATAAATTTATAATGGTTATTGGTTTGCCAAATAGTAGTCCCATTATACCTAAGTATCTGCCGTCTTTGTCTTTGTCTATAGATTGAAGTTGGAAAGGGATAGACTTATGTATCAATATGCTAACACCATTGACCTTTTTATGTGAGTTAGTACTATGAAAGTGTAATGGGTACTGAGTGGAGAAAAACTTAGGGATTCCCCCTGTCTTGAAGTGAGTCTCCTGTAACAGGAGTATTTTCCCTCCTCTCCCACACAGATCCCTAATGGCCATACTTCTCTTATTGGGGCTGTTAAAACCTCTCACATTCTGAGTGAGGATTTGTATGGATTGCATGTTAACTTGGGACGACATAATTGTTTGATACTCTCTTTAGAGATTTAGGGTGGGCCAGGTGTGTAAAACTCTGTGAGGGGTGGTCATAATCATAATGGGTAAGTTTCATATTAAGCTGTATCCAATAACAGTATATCTGTAGATAAATAAAACAATATATCGACATGACAAACATAGCACAACTGGTGCAAACATGTAAAACGTAGAACAGTATTTTTCTTGTAGGGGGAATACAAACCCCAGTCGGGCATCATATTTCTTAAGACTTAGTGTATATAGTGCATCTTGTGTGTCAAGACGGATGATACCATAGACACCAATTCTTTACCAGAAAACAGAGAAACGCAGCCAGGCAATTAAATATAGCCTACTGGAACTTTCCAACATAGCTAACATCATTGCATAATAACTTAGAACTAACTTAGAACAATCAGCAGGGCAAGGCCTCCGCTGGTCGGGCTGTTACCTTATACCGCTCTGTCTCCCGCTGGCATCTTCTCCACTAACCAGCAGGTACCCCATCCCCCAGAACTACATGCAGAGTCCATCCCGCCCCAGCCCCCCCATCATAAAATTCCGGGGAAGGCCAGAACAGGCAGACTCCACAGCACTGGGGCGCATCTAGGACCAACAATGTTCATCATTGTATACAAGTTCAGTTATAATTGTCCCATGTGTGAGAAAGTCACTTCCCCAGTGTAGCCGTGGGACCAGGAACTCGGGGTTCATTATTGACAGTCTTTGTTGGGATTTTCTTCCATTCTGTTCTCTGTGGAAGTGGTGGAGCAGGTCTAGCCTCCCTTGCCGCTGTTTCAGTGGAATCAGTAGGTGAGGAGGGTGGTGTTATCTCTAAATCTTTACAGACCTTTGGAATGTCTTCAACAGAGTTGCAGATCAGTCGTCTTCCCCTCCAAGGTATTTGTAGGTTGAAAGGGTGGCCCCATCTATATGGGATATTGCGTTGTCGCAGCTTGGCCGTAAAGTGTTTAAATTCTCTTCTCTTCTGTAGAGTTCTGGGTGTCAGATCCTCATATAGCTGAACGGGTTCAGATCTGTATTTGAGTGGATATTTCTGCCTCGCTTTCTTCATAATCTCTTCTTTGATTTGGTAGCTTGTGATTTTAACAATAACATCCCTTGGAGGCTGGTCTCCCAGGGGCTTTGCTCGCAAGGCTCTGTGAAAGCGATCCAAAGCTATAGTGGCTTCAGGGTCAACCCCAATGATGAAGGTAAAGAGGCCTTGTAAATAGTCCTCCAATTCTGTTGCAGGTATAGTCTCTGGGATTCCCCTTATTCTAATGTTGCCTCGACGACTCCGATTTTCTAAGTCGTCTATTTTATTTTCCATCTGGAGTATGAGATCATCTTGTGATGCAGCCTTGGAGCGGAGGAAGGTTATATTGGAGCTGGCGAGGTCCGAGTTGTCCTCTAATTTCTCCACCCTTTGGCCCATATCCGATAGATCTTTTTTGATCTCAGAAATCTCCTCTCTAATACACTGCTTCACTTGACAGATTAGGGCAGAGAAATCTTTTTTGGAGGGTAGTGAGTCTAAGAGAGCTTTTGGGACTGAGATGGCAGGAGCCAGACTCTCCCCCTCCGATTCAGATGAAGCAGAAGATACATCAGTCCTGGTGTCACGTGTGACTGTCATTTTTTTAGTAGATGAATCTAGTTGTTTGAAAAAATTGTTGACAGAGGGATTCGCAGATGATTGCTTTTTGGCGGATCTTTCTGGCTTATTTCCCTTTTTTGGAGACATGCTGAGCGCTGTAATAAAAATTAAATATGTCCTGTATGTCAACAGATTAACCAATCCCAAATCGCTGAGAAATGCAGTGTTAGTTACTATATGATGTTCAGACTCCCACTCGGCAGCAGAAAATACTTTTGGAGCGCCAGAGGAAAGCAACTTAGTCTCTATAGTGAGCCTGGAGATGTGTTAATATGAGTGCTAGGGCGGGAAGAAATGTGGCGCCACTTTAAAAGGTTATTATGTCTCTGAAGCTAATAGTAGTCAAGATGAGCAGGGTGTCTAACAAACAGCCTTGTTCCCCTTATCCATACCATCACTGAATGTTATCCTGCTGTTATGCTCTATGCAGCGTGTCTCGCTGTCCAAGATGGCGGCTGCGTCCCTTTATGCTTCTGCCCCAGAACTCTGCTACGGCTTATTGTACCGCAAGTCCCTAAGATTCAAGAGCGCGGGTCTCACCTGCATGAGGATGTTTGGTGTTGCAAAGGCATTTGATGGCGATGATGTAGCTGGCCTTGAGGCGATTACCTCCGCTGTTCAGGTGTAGGCCCCATAGCCCTCCCGATGGTGCAGCACAGGTCCGGCAAGCAATAAGACAGTATCGCTACCAATTAGAGCCCAGATGGCATGAGCGCAAGTTGTGGGGAAAGGTCTATGCACATTTAGGTAGTGTTATACGGCATATTGGTCAGGCTATGCACATATTGAGCTAATTTTGCCCTGTAGGGAGACCGGAGCTCACACAAGTGCAGCCGTCTCCATTGAGCGCTGGCTCCGCCCCCCTGTTCTTATTAGTTTAATAGCTGATACGACACCAAATGGTGGCAGCTCTATATGGCCTGCATGAATAGCCGCACCCAAAGCCAAAAAAAAACTGAGCGGTTTTGCACTAACACCCATGGCTAACTCTGTTGTTTCAAGTTCTACTATTCTTAGCTCTTTCATCTCATCCCTGTTACTTCCAGGACTCTCGGTGGTGGTCTACATGGCCATCATGATTAGCCTAACCAAATACTACAATCCAACCTTGGCTCAGTCTTCCTAAGGCCCTTCATTGGCTGTATTTTGGTAGTACTGTTCTTATTATTTAAATAGCTGATACGACACCGAATGGTGGCAGCTCTATATGGCCTGCTTGAATAGCCGAACCTAAAGCCAAAAAAAAGCCAAGCGGTTTTGCACTAACACCCATGGCTAACTCTGTTGTTTCAAGTTCTACTATTCTTAGCTCTTTCATCTCATTCCTGTTACTTCCAGGACTCTCGGTGGTGGTCTACATGGCCATCATGATTAGCCTAACCAAATACTACAATCCAACCTTGGCTCAGTCTTCCTAAGGCCCTTCATTGGCTGTATTTTGGTAGTACTGTTCTTATTAGTTTAATAGCTGATACAACACCGAATGGTGGCAGCTCTATATGGCCTGCTTGAATAGCCGCACCTAAAGCCAAAAAAAAGCCAAGCGGTTTTGCACTAACACCCATGGCTAACTCTGTTGTTTCAAGTTCTACTATTCTTAGCTCTTTCATCTCATCCCTGTTACTTCCAGGACTCTCGGTGGTGGTCTACATGGCCATCATGATTAGCCTAACCAAATACTACAATCCAACCTTGGCTCAGTCTTCCTAAGGCCCTTCATTGGCTGTATTTTGGTAGCACTGTTCTTATTAGTTTAATAGCTGATACAACACCGAATGGTGGCAGCTCTATATGGCCTGCATGAATAGCCGCACCTAAAGCCAAAAAAAAGCCAAGCGGTTTTGCACTAACACCCATGGCTAACTCTGTTGTTTCAAGTTCTACTATTCTTAGCTCTTTCATCTCATCCCTGTTACTTCCAGGACTCTCGGTGGTGGTCTACATGGCCATCATGATTAGCCTAACCAAATACTACAATCCAACCTTGGCTCAGTCTTCCTAAGGCCCTTCATTGGCGGTATTTTGGTAGTACTGTTCTTATTATTTAAATAGCTGATACGACACCGAATGGTGGCAGCTCTATATGGCCTGCATGAATAGCCGCACCCAAAGCCAAAAAAAAGCCAAGTGGTTTAGCACTAACACCCATGGCTAACTCTGTTGTTTCAAGTTCTACTATTCTTAGCTCTTTCATCTCATCCCTGTTACTTCCAGGACTCTCAGTGGTGGTGGTCTACATGGCCATCATGATTACCCTCACCAAAATATAACAACAATACGTGCATGCAGGGAACCATGGTAAGCTTACTTCCTTTCGCAAAATCGAGTATAACAGTTGCAGGCAGAGTTTCTGACCCTGCATTATGGCTGCACCTCTCCCTAAAAGAGGAATGCGTTACAGAGTCTGTGGGCATGTATGCAAAGAGCTGGCCTGCCTAAAAAGAGGAGCAAGGCTGTACAGGTTGTTCTCCTTCAGCCATTTTATACGCTGTCCCACGGCCACAACCCTCAACAACCACAACAGAATGAAACACCACATATGCCATCCTTTTGAACAACCGAGTACAGGTATGGCATTGATTTTAGTTACACTGCAATATTTATTATGAACCGTGAAATAGAAAACAAAAACATGATTGGACACCCAGTACAGTACAGGTCATTCTCCTTTGGCCTTTTTAGAATAGTGTTCCGGACCCCCAACAAAAACAACAGCAGGAAAGAGGACAAATGGCATTCTTTTGAACAATAGATGACAGGTAAGGCATAGATTTTACAAAGCCATAGATAATTTTTTTGCAACTGTGAAATAAAAAAAAACATTGATTGGACACCCAGAACACTTCTTTATCCTTAGGCCTTTTTATAAGAGGCTCCCGGAGCCTCAACTGAAACAACAGCATGAAAGAGGACATATGGCATCCTTGTGAACAATTGAGTACAGTTAAGGCATTGATTTTAGAATCCCAGAGATGATTTATATGACCCGGGAAATAGAAAAAAAACATTGATTAGACACCCAGTACACTTATTTATCCTCAGGCCTTTTTAATAAGAGGGTCCCGGAGCCTCAACAACAGCATGAAAGAGGACATATGTCATCCTTTTGAATAATAGATTACAGGAAAGGCATTGATTTTAGAATCCCAGAGATCATTTATATGACCCGGAAATATAAAAAAACATTGATTAGACACCCAGTACACTTATTTATCCTCAGGCCTTTTTAATACGAGGGTCCCGGAGCCTCAACCGAAACAACAGCATGAAAGAGGAGATATGTCATCCTTTTAAATAATAGATTATAGGAAAGGCATTGATTTTAGAAACCCAGAGATCATTTATATGACCCGTGAAATAGAAAAAAAACATTGATTAGACACCCGTTACACTTATTTATCCTCAGGCCTTTTTAATAAGAGGGTCCCGGAGCCTCAACCGAAACAACAGCATGAAAGAGGAGATATGTCATCCTTTTGAATAATAGATTACAGGAAAGGCATTGATTTTAGAAACCCAGAGATCATTTATATGACCCGTGAAATAGAAAAAAACATTGATTAGACACCCGTTACACTTATTTATCCTCAGGCCTTTTTAATACGAGGGTCCCGGAGCCTCAACCGAAACAACAGCATGAAAGAGGAGATATGTCATCCTTTTGAATAATATATTACAGTAAAGGCATTGATTTTAGAAACCCACAGATCATTATTTGCAACCGGGAAATAGAAAAAAACATTGATTAGACACCCAGTACACTTATTTTTCCTCAGGCCTTTTTAATAAGAGGGTCCCGGAGCCTCAACCGAAACAACAGCATGAAAGAGGACATATGTCATCCTTTTGAATAATAGATTACAAGAAAGGCATTGATTTTAGAAATCCACAGATCATTATTTGCAACCGTGAAATAGAAAAAAACATTGATTAGACACCCAGTACACTTATTTATCCTCAGGCCTTTTTAATAAGAGGGTCCCGGAGCCTCAACCGAAACAACAGCATGAAAGAGGAGATATGTCATCCTTTTGAATAATAGATTACAGTAAAGGCATTGATTTTAGAAACCCTGGGATAATTTGTTCCAACCGTGAAATCTAAAAAAACATAGATTAGACACCCAGTACACTTCTTTATCCTTAGGCCTTTTTAGCAGAGGCTCCAGGACCCTCAACAAAACCAGCAGCAGGAAAGAGGACATATGGCATACTTTTGTAAATTAGATTACAGGAAAGGCATTGATTTTAGAAACACAGAGAAAATTTGTTACAACCGGGAAATCTAAAAAAACATTGAATAGACACCCAGTACACTTATTTATCCTTAGGCCTTTTTAGCAGAGGCTCTAGGACACTCAACAAAACCAGCAGAAGGAAAGAGGACATATGGCATCCTTTGTGAAAAAAAGATTATAGGAAAGGCATTGATTTTAGAAACCCGGGGATAATTTGTTGCAACCGGGAATTTGAATAAAAAAAATGATTCGATGGACACCCAGTACAATTCTTTCTCCTTAGGCCTTTTTATAAGAGGGTCCAGGAGCCTCAACTGAAACAACAGCAGGAAAGAGGACATATGGCATCCTTTTGAACAATAGAGTACAGGAAAGGCATTGATTTTAGAAACCCAGAGATAATTTTTTGCAAATGGAAATTTGAATCAAAAAAATGATTCGATGGACACCCAGTGCACTTCTTTCTCCTTAGGCCTTTTTATAAGAGGGTCCTGGACCCTCAAAAAAACACCAGCAGGAAAGAGGACGTATGGCATCCTTTTGAACAATAGAGTACAGGTATAGCATTGATTTTACAAAACCAGAGATCATTTTGGTCAATTGTTAAATAGAAAAAAAAATGAGTGGACACCCAGTACACCTCTTTCTCCTTAGGCCTTTTAATAAGAGGGTCCTGGACCCTCAAAAAAAACACCAGCAGGAAAGAGGACGTACGGCATCCTTTTGAACAATAGAGTACAGGTACAGCATTAATTTTACAAACCCAGAGATAATTTTGGTCAAATGTGAAATAGAAAAAAAAAAAAGAGTGGACACCCAGTACACCTCTTTCTCCTTAGGCATTTTTATAAGAGGGTCCAGGACCCTCAAACAAAATACCAGCAGGAAAGAGAACATATGGCATACTTTGGAACAATAGAGTACTGGTACGGCATTGATTTTAGAAACCCACTGATAATTGTTTGTAAAAGTGAAATAGCCCCAAAAATCATGCTTGGACTCCCACTCCAGGTCATTCTCCTTCAGCTTTTTTATAAGAGGGTCCAGCACCCTCAACAGAAACAACTGCAGGAAAACACCACATATGCCATCCTTTTGCACAAGCGAGTACAGGTATGGCATCCATTTTAGAAACCCAGAGATAATTGAGAGGAACCAGGAACATTTTTCTAAAAATTTGATGGGGCACCCATTACAGGTCGTTCTCCTTCAGCCTTTTTATATCATGGGCCACGACCCACAACAGGCACAACAGCATGAAACCACATATGCCACCCTTTTGCACAATAGAGTACAGGTATGGCATAGAGGGAACACAGAGATAATTTAGAGCAACCAAGAGATGGATAAAGATGCTTGGTCGGTCCTACTCTTTCAAATTTGTGGCATTTTGCGTTCAATTTAATGGTCCACCAGATATGAGTGGTGTGCTAAGTTGTACAATTCGTAACAGTTTAATCACTAGTGTTATGTGCCTTATTTTTTTTATTTGAGTTTTGTACCCACAGAGCTGCAGCAGAGGCCAGAAAAATTCGGAATGTACAAATAACTGAAAAATTGGGGTATTGTTGTAGCAACTGCTGTAGCAGCGGCCAGAAAAATCGATGTTTGTAAAACATTTATAAAGTGCCCTAAAAGCTTGTGGCTTGAACACTAGTTGTTGGCGGATAAGTCAAGCAAGTCCTCCGGCTTTATAAAAAAAAAAAAAGGCCAGCCTGTGTACCAGTTGTAGCCCAAGCCAGCTCATCTCATCATCAGGCCTTTTTTATTCAAATGTATCGCCCAATGTCAGTACCTTCGGGATCCAGCCCTCATTCATTTTTATAAAAGTGAGATAGTCAAGGCTTTTTTGACCTAGGCTACTTCTCTTCTCAGTGACAATACCTCCTGCTGCACTAAAAGTCCTTTCGGACAGGACACTTGAAGCGGGGCAGGCCAGAAGTTCCATTGCAAATTGGGATAGCTCAGGCCACAAGTCTAGCCTGCACACCCAGTAGTCAAGGGGTCCATCGCTCCTGAGAGTGTCGAGATCCGCAGTTAAAGCTAGGTAGTCTGCTACCTGTCGGTTGAGTCTTTCTCTAAGGCTGGATCCCGGAAGGCTCTGATGGTGCATGGGAGTTAAAAAGGTACGCATGTCCTCCATCAACAAGACGTCAGGAAAGTGCCCGGTCCTTGCCGCCGTGGTCGTGGGAGGAGGAGGAGGATTAATTTCATCTCTTCCCCTGTTACATTCCCGTGGTGCTGTGACATCACTCTTATACGCTGTGTAAAGCATAGTTTTTAATTTATTATGAAAATGCTCCATCCTTTCCGACTTGCGGGAATTTGGTAACATTTCAGGCACTTTATGCTTATACCGGGGGTCGAGGAGCGTGGACACCCAGTACAGGTCATTCTCCTTCAACTTTTTTATACGAGAATCCCTCAACATGCACGACAGCATGAAAGAACCCATTTGAACAAGGTTGGATGCTGAGCTAATCATGTCGCGTTCCTCCTCTTCACTGATCTCACTGATGGTATCTTCTTCCCCCCAGCCACGTACAACACCATGGGTACCAGAGAGGTGACAACAACGAGCACCCTGGGATGACTGTTGTGCTCGGTCTTCCTCCTCCTCCTCCTCAAAGCCACATTCCTCCTCTGACTCCTCTTCCTCACAATCCTCTTCCTGCGTTGCCACAGGTCCAGCAAGCGATGCTGATTCGGCTGTTTGCGGGGGTGATGGACACCACAACTCTCCCGCTTCCTCTTCACACTCATCTACTGCCTGATCCAGCACTCTTCGCAGGGCACGCTCCAGGAAGAAAACAAATGGTATGATGTCGCTGATGGTGCCTTCGGTGCGACTGACAAGGTTTGTCACCTCCTCAAAAGGACGCATGAGCCTACAGGCATTGCGCATGAGCGTCCAGTAATTTGGAAAAAATATCCCCAGCTCCCCAGAGGCTGGCCTAGCACCCCGGTCATGCAAATACTCATTAACAGCTTTTTCTTGTTGGAGCAGGCGGTCAAACATTAGGAGTGTTGAATTCCACTGTGTCGGGCTGTCGCAAATCAAGCGCCTCACTGGCAGGTTGTTTCAACGCTGGATATCAGACAAGTGCGCCGTGGCCGTGTAGGAACGTCTGAAATGGCCACACACCTTCCTGGCCTGCTTCAGGATGTCCTGTAAGCCTGGGTACTTATGGACAAATCGTTGTACAATTAGATTACACACATGTGCCATGCACGGCACATGTGTCAACTTGCCCAATTTCAATGCTGCCATCAAATTACTTCCATTGTCAGAAACAACCTTGCCAATCTCCAGTTGGTGCGTAGTCAGCCACTGATCCACCTGTGTGTTCAGGGCGGTCAGGAGTGCTGGTGCGGTGTGACTCTCCACTTTCAGGCAAGTCAACCCCAAGACGGCGTGACACTGCCGTACCCGGAATGTAGGATAGTACCTGGGGAGCTGGGGGGGTGCCATAGATGTGGAGCAAGACGCAGAAGTTGAGGAGGACTCAGCCGAAGAAGAGGTTATGGAAGAGGATGGAGTAAGAGGAGTAGAGGAGGTAGCAGCAGGCCTGGCTGCAAGTCGTGGCTTTGTCACCAACTCTTCTGCAGAGCCACGCATTCCATGCTTGTCAGAAGTCAGCAGGTTTACCAAATGCACAGTGTAGGTGATATACCTGCCCTGACCATGCTTTGCAGACCAGCTATCCGTGGTCATTGGGATTGCCTTTTGTGAAAAGAAATTTCTGCCAGGTACCTTCCACTGCGGTGTCCCAATAGATACAATTTTTTTGAAAGCATCAGACTCCACCAGCTTGTATGGTAAAAGCTGGCGGGCTAAGAGTTCAGACAAGCCAGCTGTCAGACGCCGGGCATGGGGGTGACTTTGAGAAATTGGCTTCTTACGCTCAAACATGTCCTTGACAGACACCTGACTGTGGGCAGATGACCAGGAACTGCTACGTAAGAGAGACTGAGTGGAGGATGGTTGAGAGGGGGCAAGGAGGACAGCACTGGTTGACGTGGCTGAAGATGCTGGAGCAGGAGGAGGAGGAGGAGGGCGGCTTTCACTTTGTGTGCTGCTTCTACTCATGTGTTCTTCACATCGGCCTTTGTGATGGGAGACCATGTGCCTTCGCAAAGCAGTTGTACCTAGGTGGCTGTTGGACTTCCCACGACTCAGTTTCTTTTGGCACTGGTTGCAAATGGCATCGCTGTTGTCAGAGGCAGACACACAAAAAAATGCCACACTGCTGAGCTCTGCGATGAAGGCATTCTGGTGGTGGCAACAGCATGCGTTGATGGGCGTCGGCATGCTGTCTGGCTGACCCCTGGTGACGATGCATGCTGTCTGACTGTGCCACTAGCTCCTTGAGACGAGCTCCCCGTGCTTCCAAATCGTCTCCTCCTCCTCCTCCTCTCTGTCTCCCCATCTGAACTTTCCCCCTCTTCTTCTTCTCTTCTAGCAGGCACCCACGTGACATCCACCGACACATCATCATCAACCGCTTCACTTGTATCTGAAACATCAAGAAAGGAAGCAGCAGCGGGTACAACATCATCATCATCATCACACCGTACCTCCATGTCGGTAATGCTGCCTGACTGAGACTGATCACTATTATCTACATCCTCTGTCAATGATGGTTGCGCATCACTCATTTCTTCCAAATGATGTGTCAATAACTCCTGTGACAGATCAAGTGAAGCGGCTGTGGTGCTAGTGTTGGTGGTGGCGACAGGTGGGGGAGTGGCACTGGTCACTTGAGACCTGCCCAAAGCACAGCTGGACTTAGATGGTGCGTCAAGGTTAGGAGGACTAGCAGCGGAAGCTGAAGAAGATTGGGTGTCCTTTGTTAGCCATTCAACTAGGTCCTCCTCAGAAGTTTTTGCGTCCCCCCTGGCACCCGGCGTCTGGACAATGTGCATATTTGTAGGGTCTAAAGGAATCACAGCACCACGACCACGACCATGGAAACTGCGGGGTGGCCTGCCTCTGCCTGTCATTTTTTTTAAAATGGACACTAACAATACTATTACACCAATTGAGTGGTGGCACTGTGAAAGTGGGCACAGTATACGCTGTGAGACTGACAACAACAAAAAAGACAGATGTTTTAAAAATCACAAATTGTTAATTTTTTAAAATATTACAAGTACTGTGGAAACAAATATGATTGTTTGGCACTAGTTGGCAAATGGGCCTGTCTGGCACACATGCTGGGAGAAAGGAAACTGCAATTCAATGGCACTAGGAGACTGAAGAATCACAGTCAAAACAGTTATGATTAACAAAAATTCCAATCCTGTTACAATAAATATGAGTGGTGGCACTAATTGGCTAGTTGGGACTGGCACACAGGCAGGCAGGCAGGAGGAAAATGCAATTCAAGGGCACTAGTAGACTGCAGATTGACAGTCAAAACAGTGATGATTGACACATTTTGCAATACTGTTAAAAGAAATATGATTGCTGGCACTAATTGGATAGTTGGGCCTGGCACAAAGGCTGGCAGGCAGTAGAAAAGTGTAATTCAATGGCACGAGCAAACTGAGGATTAAGATCAACAATCAAATTTTTTTTTATTTTAATTAGTAACTATACTGTGACAACAATTATGATTGGTGTAAATAGTTGGCAAGACGGCCTGGCACAAAAGGCTGGCAGGCAGGAGGTAGATGCAATTCAAGGACACTAGGAGACTGATTACTGACAGTCAAAACAGTGATGATTGACAATTTTTGCAATACTGTTAAAAGAAATATGATTGCTGGCAACAATTGGCTAGGTGGGCCTGGCTCACAGCAGGCTGCAAGGCAGCAGGAAAGTGCTATTCAATGGCACCAGCAAACTGAGGATTCTCAACAACTATTACCACCAATTTTATTTTTTAATTATTAAGAATACTGTCACAACAACTATGATTGGTGTAAATATTTTTCAAGTAGGCCTGGCACACAGGCTTGGAAGGCAGTAGAAAAGTGCAATTCTAGGGCACGAGCAAACTGAGGATTAAGATCATCAACAATCAAGAATTTTTTAATTTTAATTAGTAACTATACTGTGACCAAAAATTATGATTGTTGTAAATAGTTGGCAAGACGGCCTGGCACAAAAGGATGGCAGGCAGGAGGTAGATGCAATTCAAGGACACTAGGAGACTGATTACTGACAGTCAAAACAGTGATGATTGACAATTTTTGCAATACTGTTAAAATAAATATGATTGCTGGCAACAATTGGCTAGGTGGGCCTGGCTCACAGCAGGATGCAAGGCAGGAGGAAAGTGCTATTCAATGGCACCAGCAAACTGAGGATTCTCAACAACTATTACCACCAATTTTATTTTTTAATTATTAAGAATACTGTCACAACAACTATGATTGGTGTAAATATTTTTCAAGTAGGCCTGGCACACAGGCTTGGAAGGCAGTAAAAAAGTGCAATTCTAGGGCACGAGCAAACTGAGGATTAAGATCATCAACAATCAAGAATTTTTTAATTTTAATTAGTAACTGTACTGTAACAAAAAATTAGGATTGGTGTAAATAGTTGGCAAGACGGCCTGGCACAAAAGGATGGCAGGCAGGAGGTAGATGCAATTCAAGGACACTAGGAGACTGATTACTGACAGTCAAAACAGTGATGATTGACAATTTTTGCAATACTGTTAAAATAAATATGATTGCTGGCAACAATTGGCTAGGTGGGCCTGGCTCACAGCAGGATGCAAGGCAGGAGGAAAGTGCTATTCAATGGCACCAGCAAACTGAGGATTCTCAACAACTATTACCACCAATTTTATTTTTTAATTATTAAGAATACTGTCACAACAACTATGATTGGTGTAAATATTTTTCAAGTAGGCCTGGCACACAGGCTTGGAAGGCAGTAAAAAAGTGCAATTCTAGGGCACGAGCAAACTGAGGATTAAGATCATCAACAATCAAGAATTTTTTAATTTTAATTAGTAACTGTACTGTAACAAAAAATTAGGATTGTTGTAAATAGTTGGCAAGACGGCCTGGCACAAAAGGATGGCAGGCAGGAGGTAGATGCAATTCAAGGACACTAGGAGACTGATTACTGACAGTCAAAACAGTGATGATTGACAATTTTTGCAATACTGTTAAAATAAATATGATTGCTGGCAACAATTGGCTAGGTGGGCCTGGCTCACAGCAGGATGCAAGGCAGGAGGAAAGTGCTATTCAATGGCACCAGCAAACTGAGGATTCTCAACAACTATTACCACCAATTTTATTTTTTAATTATTAAGAATACTGTCACAACAACTATGATTGGTGTAAATATTTTTCAAGTAGGCCTGGCACACAGGCTTGGAAGGCAGTAAAAAAGTGCAATTCTAGGGCACGAGCAAACTGAGGATTAAGATCATCAACAATCAAGAATTTTTTAATTTTAATTAGTAACTGTACTGTAACAAAAAATTAGGATTGGTGTAAATAGTTGGCAAGACGGCCTGGCACAAAAGGCTGGCAGGCAGGAGGTAGATGCAATTCAAGGACACTAGGAGACTGATTACTGACAGTCAAAACAGTGATGATTGACAATTTTTGCAATACTGTTAAAAGAAATATGATTGCTGGCAACAATTGGCTAGGTGGGCCTGGCTCACAGCAGGCTGCAAGGCAGGAGGAAAGTGCTATTCAATGGCACCAGCAAACTGAGGATTCACAACAACTATTAACAAAAATTTTAATTTTTAATTATTAAGAATACTGTCACAACAAATATGATTGGTGTAAATTTTTTTCAAGTAGGCCTGGCACACAGTCTTGCAAGGAAGTAAAAAAGTGCAATTCTAGGGCAGGAGCAAACTGAGGATTAAGATCATCAACAATCAAGAATTTTTTAATTTTAATTAGTAACTATACTGTGACAACAATTATGATTGGTGTAAATAGTTGGCAAGACGGCCTGGCACAAAAGGCTGGCAGGCAGGAGGTAAATGCAATTCAAGGACACTATGAGACTGATTACTGACAGTCAAAACAGTGATGATTGACAATTTTTGCAATACTGTTAAAAGAAATATGATTGCTGGCAACAATTGGCTAGGTGGGCCTGGCTCACAGCAGGCTTCAAGGCAGGAGGAAAGTGCTATTCACTGGCACCAGCAAACTGAGGATTCACAACAACTATTAACAAAAATTTTAATTTTTAATTACTAAGAATACTGTCACAACAAATATGATTGGTGTAAATATTTTTCAAGTAGGCCTGGCACACAGGCTTGGAAGGCAGTAGAAAAGTGCAATTCTAGGGCACGAGCAAACTGAGGATTAAGATCATCAACAATCAAGAATTTTTTAATTTTAATTAGTAACTATACTGTGACAAAAAATTATGATTGGTGTAAATAGTTGGCAAGACGGCCTGGCACAAAAGGCTGGCAGGCAGGAGGTAGATGCAATTTAAGGACACTAGGAGACTGATTACTGACAGTCAAAACAGTGATGATTGACAATTTTTGCAATACTGTTAACAGAAATATGATTGCTGGCAACAATTGGCTAGGTGGGCCTGGCTCACAGCAGTATGCAAGGCAGGAGGAAAGTGCTATTCAATGGCACCAGCAAACTGAGGATTCACAACAACTATTACCAAAAATTTTAATTTTTATTTATTAGAATACTGTCATAACAAATATGATTGGTGTAAATATTTTTCAAGTAGGCCTGGCACACAGTCTTGCAAGGAAGTAAAAAAGTGCAATTCTAGGGCACGAGCAAACTGAGGATTAAGATCATCAACAATCAAGAATTTTTTAATTTTAATTAGTAACTATACTGTGACAAAAAAATAGGATTGGTGTAAATAGTTGGCAAGACGGCCTGGCACAAAAGGTTGGCAGGCAGGAGGTAGATGCAATTCAAGGACACTAGGAGACTGATTACTGACAGTCAAAACAGTGATGATTGACAATTTTTGCAATACTGTTAAAAAAAAATATGATTGCTGGCAACAATTGGCTAGGTGGGCCTGGCTCACAGCAGGCTGCAAGGCAGCAGGAAAGTGCTATTCAATGGCACCAGCAAACTGAGGATTCTCAACAACTATTACCAACAATTTTAATTTTTAATTATTAAGAATACTGTCACAACAACTATGATTGGTGTAAATATTTTTCAAGTAGGCCTGGCACACAGGCTTGGAAGGCAGTAGAAAAGTGCAATTCTAGGGCACGAGCAAACTGAGGATTAAGATCAACAATAATTTTTTTTTTATTTAAATTACTAACTATACTGTCTGTGACAACAATTATGATTGGTGTAAATAGTTGGCTAGACGGTCTGGCACAAAAGGCTGGCAGTGGCAGGCAGGAGGTAAATGCAATTCAATGGCACTAGGAGACTGAATATTCGCAGTCCAAAAAATTATGATTTTTTTTTTAATTACTGTTACAAGAATTGTGACACATATGACTCTATGAGTAGTCGCACTGGCTGGCTGCTACGTAGGGCAGCAATTATAACAACAGTATGCTGTGTAAGTCAGTTAGACAGTTAGACACAGGCCTGATAGAAAATACAATTAGATTACACTAGCATAATGATTTAAAGACTTTTTTTGGAAATTTTAAGAAAAAGGTTAAGCACATACATATGAGTCATGGCTGGTAGCCTTGGAAGGACAGCTATTAAAAACAGTAGGCTCTGTAAGTCGGATACACACACGCCTGATAGAAAATACTATTAGATTACACTAGAAAAATGATTGAAATTATTTTTTTGGGGGGGGAATTAAAAAAAGGTTAAACACATATGAGTCGTGGCTCTTAGACTAGGGAGGGCAGCAAGTAAACACAGTAGGCTCTGTATGTCAGCAAAACACACAGGCCGGATTGAAAATTATATTAGATTACACTAGCAAACAAATTTAAACTTTTTTTTTTTATATTAAAATTAAGGTGAAGAAGAATAGATATGAGTGCTGGGTGGCTGCCTGGCACAGACCAATTAAAGTAAAAGAAGGCAGTCTCCAGCAGTGAGCAAAGTGACTTTTATTTTTAAACACAGGTCAAATACAGCAACGTTTCGGGCTAACAATAAGCCCTTTCTCAAGCCTGACAGACCAATTAACCAAAAGACTGAAAAAAAATGAGGTATATTAATGCTGAGTGAGCCTGACAGACACAGGCCTGATAGTAAATGTAATTAGATTACACTAGCAAAATATATATATATATTTTTAATTTAAAATAATGTTATAAACGGATATTAACACTGGTGGATGCTGGCTGGCACAGAGCAATGAACCAGAGTATATGCTGTGTGACACTGGCCTGATAGAAAATGAAAAAAAAATTACACTAGAAAAATAATTTTGGTTAGTTAAATTTAAATTTAATCTAAAGAATAATTTTGGTTAGTTAAATTTAAACTAATGTTGTTAGGGAGATATCAGTGGTGGCAGTAGTCACAGCATATGCTGTGAGCCTTAAACACACAGCTGAAAGCCAGGCAAATGCTAATAAAAAAAAAACGAAAAAAAACAACAAAAAACGACACAAAATATAGCCTTAAAAAGGGCTTTTTGGGGTGCTGTGCTTGCAGCAGAGATGAGTGGAGTCCTTCTGGACTGTAAATACACTAGCCTAGCTATGTTTTTCCTATTAATGTCAGGAGCAAAAACACAACACGTCCTCTCATTAAGAAAGCAAGGTCGTTATGAGTCTAAAATGGTGGATTCCGAGTAGCTGGGAGGGTCTGTGAGGGAGTGTCTGATGTTGATTGGTTCTAATGTGTCAGGCGGCTGTGACATAAAGGGTCAAAGTTTCCACAATGATGACACATAGGGGCGGATCAAACATCGCCATGTGTTCGCCCACAAACACGAACAAGCTATGTTGGCTGTGAACCGTTCGCGGGCGAACAGTTCGGGACATCACTACTCGCCAGCTGCCGCTAACTGAATGATCATGATGCTACTCTGCTCTCTATTGCAGCAGCCAGCCCAGAGAGCTGACCCAGCTGCCGGCCCACCGGGATTTTTCCCGGTATTCCGGCTGCCCAATCCGGCCCTGGAAACACGGGCCCACAAGCTCCATTCGGAGCTTGATAAATGGGCCCCTACGGCTTGCTTGTGAGAAATGTATTATATGTATGCCTTTTTAAATTGGTATACAGGGGTAACAATGCTGAACTGATCTGGAATAATATGTCATTTAAAGTTGCAACAGTGTTGTAATTTTGAGTGTTTCACTTACATTGACAATTAAAATATAAACATTAGTCTGTAACAGTGTATATACTGAGTGAGCTTTCACTTTTTGTCTCATAATATAAACAGCTTTTTGCTAGATTTTAGATTAATGCATG
This sequence comes from Bombina bombina, assembly GCF_027579735.1. Classification (NCBI taxonomy): domain Eukaryota; kingdom Metazoa; phylum Chordata; class Amphibia; order Anura; family Bombinatoridae; genus Bombina; species Bombina bombina. Next base: position 675,567,114 of record NC_069502.1, on the reverse strand, counting down.
CACATTTTTAGGTGCATTTATTCATGATATTTTTATTGTTAGCATAAAATTAACACACTAATAGAGGTGGTTACTTATAAGGGTAGATAACAGAGGTGTTTTTTTATGTATTTATTAGAAGCATGTTTTTGCACACTGTGAAATGTATATGTAGTATGTATATTCACTGTATGCATTTTTTTGACCTATAATATATGTTTGATTATAGATTGTCTTGAAAAAGGCTGTCTAGAACAGCCGAAATGTCGACTTTGCTATGTTGTGAAATACATAATTAAAAATAAATATTTTTGGATAAGACCTGTGAGTGCCCTCCCACTTCTTCTACTGTATATATATATATATATATATATATATATATATATATATATATATATATATATATATAAAACAGAAGAGGGAAGGGCGCACAGCAAAAAAAAGACCTCCTGGTGCAGTATGTCAAGATATTTCTTATATATAATGTGATGCAGTGACAAATGAACACTCACATGTTATAACCTCAACTTTATGATGTATAGATATGGCACAAAACGATTATACACTTTGGAAAAGGCAATCCAGACCCCTTTCTGCGTTCAGCCTCCTACTCTCTCTTCAGACAGTGTGTACACCCTTCCAACAGAAAATTAACCACTTCAAAAAGATGTCACCACAGTTCTTTTTATATGTTTCAACCTCAACTTTATGAGGTATAGATAAGACACATAGAAACGATTATCCACTTGTGGAAAAGGCGATCCAACCCCTTTCTGCTTCCAAGCTCTTTCCTTTTTCCTCTGGTAATGTGTTCACCCCTTCAGCAGAGGATTTAACCCCTTTGAACAGATGTCAGTACAATCCTTCTGAAAAAGGTGCTAAAGCAGTTCTCCACAGGGGGTGGCAAAAACGGTTATATATATCAGTGGGAATTGATGAATAAAATATACTTTTATTGAATGAATACACAACTTCATGCATATACTGATGCTTTAAAAGTCCTAATATAACCGTGTTAAAAACCTTGAAGTAAAACACATAAAGTCTAAAACAGTGCTACAAATTTTCAAAACCAAAGTCCTTGTATTTAAAGTTCTTAAATTTGCTGAAACAAGTGTCCCAAAAATTGAAGCAGCTAGTACATAAAAATCATTTGCTTACTGCATATATTTCATTGAGTACAAAAACTAGTTGTATGTTTGTGCTTTTGCACTGGTAGCAAACCTTGCAAAGCGTCTATTCATGCCGTAGCACTCTTAAAATCATCTGCCCAGAATATAATGATCCTAAACCCTATAAAAAAGAAATAATTGATCTCCCTGCATGTTTGTTTACATATACTCATGACCAATATATTTATATTTTGTCTGTTACTCTTCTTGGTGTTGCTCCCTCAGTAATTTCTACTATGTTTTTAACTACCATATGTATTACATATATACTCACTTTTCATTGTTTTTTCTTATACCTATAAAAAAGCTGCCAGGTCGATGTCTTTGTTTAAACCTTGTGGATCCAGGCTCTCCAAAGCGTGGATCCAGAAGGTCTCTCTCTTCCTGAGTTCCAATAATCTGCTCCCACCTCTGGGACCCACCTGTACCTGTTCTATTGCTTTTATGTAGAATTGTGAGGGATCTTTTTTGTGTACATTTGTAAAATGTTTAATTAATGGGGTTTGTAACTTTCCTGCCTCTATATTTTTCATGTGTTCCAGGCATCTCACCTTCAAAATTATTTTTGTTCTTCCTATGTATTTTAGTGGGGTCTTGCATTTGCACTCCAACATGTATACTACATAGTCTGACTTGCAATTCATCTTTCCTTTTATTTTACTTAATTTATATTCCCCTTCTATACCCGTACTCTTATTGTAATTCTTTGAAGGGTGTGTGTGATTGCAACATACACAGTTTTTTCTGAAACATTTGAAAAAACCTTGTATTTGAGGCATACCCCTGTTGTTCTCTTTTTTTGTTTCTGGCTCTCTGATGATACTAGGAGCTAGAATGTTCTTAATACATCTATTTTTCTTAAAAATAACCTCTGGATGTCCACCCAGGCTTTCTTTTAATAGGGGGTCTTTCAAAAGTATACTCCAATGCTTTTTGAAAATAGATTTATTCTGTGTATAACCGGTATTGAAGGTGGTGACAAAACTGAGACTTCTTTTATTTTTATTATCATTATTGTCAGTCTTGTTTTGCTTATTTTTATCTGTACCCATGTTAATTTGGTCACTTATCTTAGAACATCTTATACCTTTTTTGGCCATTATCAGATCATTCCTGTTTTGATTTCTAGCTTTTTCATAGGCTTTCTCAATATTTTCTGGTCTAAAATGTTTGGCCTCAAACCGTACTTTTAACCTATTAGCTTCCTCTTCAAAATCTTCAAGGTGACTACAATTTCTCCTTATCCTCTGAAATTGCCCAAAGAGCACATTTTAAATCCACCTAGGGTGGTGACCACTTCGGGCACCCAGAAACCCATTGATGTCTGTCTCTTTCCTATACCCTCTTGTGCCTATCCTGTCCCCTTCACTGAAGAGGATAAGATCCAGGAAACTGATCTCATTTTCATTGGACTCTCCTGTGAATTTCAAATTCATATTATTTGAATTCAATTCTGCCATGAAATTGGACCAACTTGTTGAGTCCCCGTCCCAGATGACCAACACATCATCTATATACCTCTTACAAAATATAAGATGTTCATTTTTAAAAGTGTCATTTTCATAGATCATCTGCTCCTCTAGACACCCCACATACAAATTTGCAAAATTTGGTGCAAATTTCGTCCCCATGGCGGTGCCCTTCTTCTGTAGATAAAACCTGTCCTGAAACAGAAAGTAATTTTTTCTCAGGACAAAACCTATAGAGTCTGCCAGAAATTCTTGCTGAATGAGAGGGTAATCCTCATGTTTTTCCAAGAAGTATCTCTCAGCCTCTATGCCACCGCCATGGGGAATGGATGTGTAGAGAGCCGATACATCTAATGTTCCCCACCTATAGGTTGATTTCCAATCTATGTCTCGTATCATTTGTAACAACTGTGGAGTGTCCCTTAGGTGTGATTTAAGGCTATATACCATTGACCTCAGGTATCTGTCTATATACTCAGACAGTTTTGCTGTCAGAGAATTAATGCCCGATATGATGGGTCTCCCTGGAGGACTTTTCTGATTTTTATGGATTTTTGGCAAGTGATAAAATAATGCTATATTTGGCTCATCACTTGCCAAAAACGTCCATTCTTTTTGGTTTAGTACCTTGTTTCTATAACCTTGATCAATATGTGTTTTATATTCATCAAGGTATTGATGGGTGGGATCGCCATCCAGTATCTCATATGTGTCTATATCTGACAAAAGGTTGAATGCCTCTTTTAAGTAATCTACCTTGTCCTGGATGACGATACCACCCCCCTTATCTGCGGCCCTAAAAATCAACTGATCTTTACTTTTTAAATTATTTAATGCTGTTTTGTGCCATATCTATACCTCATAAAGTTGAGGTTATAACATGTGAGTGTTCATTTGTAACTGCATCACATTATATAAAGTGGATAATTGTTTTGTGCCATATCTATACCTCATAAAGTTGAGGTTATAACATGTGAGTGTTCATTTGTCACTGCATCACATTATATATAAGAAATATCTTGACATACTACACTAGGAGGTCTTTTTTTGCTGTGCCCCCTTCCCTCTTCTGTTTTAGATTTGGTCCAAGAAGCTCTCCTGTTTACAGGGGGATTTCGTTTTTTTGGGAGTTGGCTGCACGTAGAAGAAAAGAACCCTCTCTTCCCTCCAGATATCAAAGATTTTGTGTCATTGGAACATCACAGATAGACCTATTAACATAGGACATTACTGGTACTTTGCCTTTCTTGATTGGGGACTATCTATACTTATAGCGCTATATTCATCTGTTTTTTTTTTGTGATTGTTTGATCAAGTTTTTTCTTTGTCACGTGACTAAGGATTACTAGGCCAATACTTTTATATAGCTGCTTTAGAATATGGAGCCCCAGACATTCGGAGTGTATTTTGATACCACCAATAAGAAACGCTCTCTGTCTGTTAATACAGACAGGGATAATATGGAAATTGAAAATAACAGTAACCCAAGGGAAGTTTTCAAATAAATAGAAAAATTGCGTAGGATACTAATAACTAATTGGTGTGACATAATTGATTTGGAGACATATTTGAAAGCTGGTATAATCCCAAAAGGGTTAACATTGTATAAGATTCCAATTTTCAATAGCACAGATATAGAGTTATTGACTGAATGGGATGGGATCCTGAATGACTGCTCAGTACGCTTGATTAAGGTAATCATTAAATTCAGAGAGCAAAATTTGGAAAAAGTAACTGTAGAATTAAAGAAATTAGAAAGCCTAGTATTAACATACAAAGGGAATGAGCAATATGATAAGCTAGATAAGGAAATTAGAGAACGTCTGAACAAATTGGAGGTAGATACTAAATTAAAGAAAAAGAAAAAATTTGAAAGAGATTTTTTTGCCAAATAGAAAGAAGAAGCCGAAAATCTAGAAATAGACACCACAGTACCAGTGACACCACTAACACCAGGCACACCATGGGTAACTAACAGTGAGAAACCTCATTTCAATTTCAGTCATGTAGACACTAAGAAACAGATTTACAAACCACCATATCAAAGAATCAATACCAAACTTGTAAATAAAAATAAAAACAAGAGCTCTAGAAATGATGACAAAGGATATTGAGTTACCAATAGTAATAATTACAATGGTAACAACAGTAATATCAACATGCAGGAGCAACGATCATTTCAGAAAAGAAGAGATAGGGGATATCAAGATCACCCGTATGAACAACATAACTATAACAACTATCACCAAGGGTCTCAAAGTAATAATTACAGACATCATAAGATGAATAGACAGAGAGAAAGGAGGGAACAATACAATGGGGGTACCCCAAAAAGATGGAGGGAATTTAGAGACAAACAAGATTATGAGGAAGCAGAATGGGAAGATGTAGAAACCTTTAATTCTGGGCGTATAGAAACAAAGAGAAGCAATCAGGGACCATATGTCCAACCCCATTTTTTAGAACAGGGCACAGGGAACCGGTTCAGGCCAAGACCAGAAACAGAAGGGCAAGACCCAAACAGGTCGATTGGGATCTAGAATGGAGGCCAAATTACGAACAAAATCAAACAAAAGGAAGAAAAAGAACCATGGAAATAGAAGAAGAGGATGCAGGGCAGGCAGAAGGGTTCAACACAAAAAGAAGAAAACCCCAGTAAACAAAACAGAGGAGACAATTCAAATATTTAATATCTCCTCATATACACTGAATACAATAGAAGAGAGAGTCCTGAAAAGGGGTCTCTCTTTTGCACCTACACAGGTCCCCAACTCTTTTGATCTATTTGTGGACATAAATAAGTTTATCAGGAAACTGACACTTACTAGACATTTCAATAAAGGCATGAATAAGGAAAATGGGGACATCCTAACATTGGATGATAAAGAAACCCTGCAAGCACTAGCTGATCTAGAGAAAGCATTTAATAATCAGACTCAAAATGACCCAGAATTGTATTCTATACATGAGGATGACAATACAGATATGGAAGGTTGCAGTCACAGCAAACTGAAGCCAAAATCAATATTTTTCCCTGTACACTCACAAGGAAAGTATATTTCTCAGTTTAAGGATGTAGTGATCCAGGAATGTTCAGAATTGTGTAGAAATTTTAATATTAAAAAACACAATTTAAGTCTAAAAGAGAAGACAGCATTAAATAATTTAAAAAGTAAAGATCAGTTGATTTTTAGGGCCACAGATAAGGGGGGTGGTATCATCATCCAGGACAAGGTAGATTACTTAAAAGAGGCATTCAACCTTTTGTCAGATATAGACACATATGAGATACTGGATGGAGATCCCACCCATCAATACCTTGATGAATATAAAACACATATTGATCAAGGTTATAGAAACAAGGTGATGAGCCAAATATAGCTATATTTTATCACTTGCCAAAAATCCATAAAAATCAGAAAAGTTCTCCAGGGAGACCCATCATATTGGGCATTAATTCTCTGATAGCAAAACTGTCTGAATATATAGATGGATTCCTAAGGTCAATGGTATGTAGCCTTAAATCACACCTTAGGGACACTCCACAGTTGTTACAAATGATACAAGACATAGATTGGAAATCAACCTATAGGTGGGCAACATTAGATGTATCGGCTCTCTACACATCCATTCCCCATGGCGGTGGCATAGAGGCTGTGAGATACTTCTTGGAAAAACATGAGGATTATCCTCTCATTCAGCAAGAATTTCTGACAGACTCTATAGATTTTGTCCTGAGAAAAAATTACTTTCTGTTTCAGGACAGGTTTTATCTACAGAAGAAGGGCACCGCCATGGGGACGAAATTTGCACCAAATTTTGCAAATTTGTATGTGGGGTGTCTAGAGGAGCAGATGATCTATGAAAATGACACTTTCAAAAATGAACATCTTATATTTTGGAAGAGGTATATAGATGATGTGTTGGTCATCTGGGACGGGGACTCAACAAGTTGGTCCAATTTCATGGCAGAATTGAATTCAAATAATATGAATTTGAAATTCACAGGAGAGTCCAATGAAAATTAGATCAGTTTCCTGGATCTTATCCTCTTCAGTGAAGGGGACAGGATAGGCACAAGAGGGTATAGGAAAGAGACAGACACCAATGGGTTTCTGGATGCCCAAAGTGGTCACCACCTTAGGTGGATTGAAAATGTGCCCTTTGGGCAATTTCAGAGGATAAGGAGAAATTGTAGTCGCCTTGAAGATTTTGAAGAGGAATCTAATAGGTTAAAAGTACGGTTTGAGGCCAAACATTTTAGACCAGAAAATATTGAGAAAGCCTATGAAAAAGCTAGAAATCAAAACAGGAATGATCTGATAATGGCCAAAAAAGGTATAAGATGTTCTAAGATTAGTGACCAAATTAACATGGGTACAGATAAAAATAAGCAAAATAAGACTGACAATAATGATAATAAAAATAAAAGAAGTCTCAGTTTTGTCACCACCTTCAATACCGGTTATACACAGAATAAATCTATTTTCAAAAAGCATTGGAGTATACTTTTGAAAGACCCCCTATTAAAAGAAAGCCTGGGTGGACATCCGGAGGTTATTTTTAAGAAAAATAGATGTATTAAGAACATTCTAGCTCCTAGTATCATCAGAGAGCCAGAAACAAAAAAAGAGAACAACAGGGGTATGCCTCAAATACAAGGTTTTTTCAAATGTTTCAGAAAAAAACTGTGTATGTTGCAATCACACACACCCTTCAAAGAATTACAATAAGAGTACGGGTATAGAAGGGGAGGATAAATTAAGTAAAATAAAAGGAAATTTGAATTGCAAGTCAGACTATGTAGTATACATGTTGGAGTGCAAATGCAAGATCCCACTAAAATACATAGGAAGAACAAAAAGAATTTTGAAGGTGAGATGCATGGAACACATGAAAAAAACAGAGGCAGGAAAGTTACAAACCCCATTAATTAAACATTTTACAAATGTACACAAAAAAGATCCCTCACAATTCTACATAAAAGCAATAGAACAGGTACAGGTGGGTTCCAGAGGTGGGAGCAGATTATTGGAACTCAGGAAGAGAGAGATCTTCTGGATCCACGCTTTGGAGAGCCTGGATCCACAAGGTTTAAACAAAGACATCGACCTGGCAAGCTTTTTTATAGGTATAAGAAAAAACAATGAAAAGTGAGTATATATGTAATACATATGGTAGTTAAAAACATAGTAGAAATTACTGAGGGAGCAACACCAAGAAGAGTAACAGACAAAATATAAATATATTGGTCATGAGTATATGTAAACAAACATGCAGGGAGTTCAATTATATATTTCTTTTTTATGGGGTTTAGGATCATTATATTCTGGGTAGATGATTTTAAGAACATGGGCTCACATGTATGGATAAAAATGAGAACGATTGGAATTTTCAATATAACCTTTTTTATATATATATTTATACATAATTTTAACCAAAATGTATGAAGATTCCTGTAAATGTATGAGGAAAGAAGGTTTAGCAAATATGCACAGTTATAGGAATGTGAGGGGACAAAGTGTTTTTTGTTTATAAGCAGGCTGTTTTGCCCTTTAAACAAACACATCAAATGTTAAGGAAATCACACCTCCTCCCAAAACAAAGACGGAGGTGTTAAATCACTGCTGATGTTTTTGAGTGACATAAATAGGAGGCTTGGGGGGGCGTACCCTACCTCTGATGAAGTGACCAATCGAGTCACGAAACGCATCAGGCCACGCCCCCTCGACAGCCGCAATTGAAACAGAGTGCTACGGCACGAATAGACGCTTTGCCAGCTTTGCTACCAGTGCAAAAGCACAAACATACAACTAGTTTTTGTACTCAATGAAATATATGCAGTAAGCAAATGATTTTTATGTACTAGCTGCTTCAATTTTTGGGACACTTGTTTCAGCAAATTTAAGAACTTTAAAAACAAGGACTTTGGTTTTGAAAATTTGTAGCACTGTTTTAGACTTTATGTGTTTTACTTCAAGGTTTTTAACACGGTTATATTAGGACTTTTAAAGCATCAGTATATGCATGAAGTTGTGTATTCATTTAATAAAAGTATATTTTATTCATCAATTCCCACTGATATATATAACCGTTTTTGCCACCCCCTGTGGAGAACTGCTTTAGCACCTTTTTCAGAAGGATTGTACTGACATCTGTTCAAAGGGGTTAAATCCTCTGCTGAAGGGGTGAACACATTACCAGAGGAAAAAGGAAAGAGCTTGGAAGCAGAAAGGGGTTGGATTGCCTTTTCCCCAAGTGGATAATCGTTTCTATGTGTCTTATCTATACCTCATAAAGTTGAGGTTGAAACTTATAAAAAGAACTGTGGTGACATCTTTTTGAAGTGGTTAATATTCTGCTGGAAGGGTGTACACACTGTCTGAAGAGAGAGTAGGAGGCTGAACGCAAAAAGGGGTCTGGATTGCCTTTTCCAAAGTGGATAATCGTTTTGTGCCATATCTATACATCATAAAGTTGAGGTTATAACATGTGAGTGTTCATTTGTCACTGCATCACATTATATATAAGAAATATCTTGACATACTGCACCAGGAGGTCTTTTTTTGCTGTGCGCCCTTCCCTCTTCTGTTTTAGATTTGGTCCAAGAAGCTCTCCTGTTTACAGGGGGATTTCGTTTTTTTGGAGTTGGCTGCAGGTAGAAGAAAAGAACCCTCTCTTCCCTCCAGATATCAAAGATTTGGTGTCATTGGAACATCACAGGGAGACCTATTAACATAGGACATTACTGGTACTTTGCCTTTCTTGATTGGGGACTATCTATACTTATAGCGCTATATTCATCTGTTTTTTGTTTGCATATATATATATATATATATTATATATATGTAAGAAAGAAAGAGGCCACCTGCGCTAAAATCTATCATATGTAAATTGTTATGTCTTACCAAGGGAAATAACTATCAGATATTTGTAAAGCTTTCCCAAGTATTCGTACCTATAGGTAATATGAGTTTGATCAAACTTGGTATAAGTTTAGCGTGCTGCCTCTATATTGAAACAGAGTACCCCTAACTCTGTAAAAAAGTGTATAGAAAGAGAAAAATCAATATGAAAGTAGAGGCGCTCAGCTATACAATGTATACTATAAGTATAAGTGTATCAAATATTATTTTAGTAGTCTTTTTTGGTGAGTTTCTTCACAGTTGTTGAATCAATTGAGAAATTTCTGCTTACAAGCTGTTACCTCAATCATATGAGGTAAGGAATGCACCCAGATTTAAAGGTGATTTACTGTAATGGACCTTCTGTGTCCTGGTGATGTTCCTGGAAACTTGTTGTTAGAATCGGTCCCTCCGTTAGGATTCTTTATAGGAATGAAGATCCTGGACTCTCTTTAGGTAGAGGGAAGTAGACTGTAATCCATCTGTTATATCTCTCTTCAATGGTGGTAGGAATACTTTATTCTTTTTTTGCAAGATCCTTTAGGAAGAAGTGCCTTTGGGTGGTGAGAATCTCCGTTCCCTCAGGATGTAGTCAAGATGTTGTTCATAGAAGGAAAACAGAAGCACATAGCATAATATTGTTTTGACACAATAAAAAATATTTATTCAATAATAATATGCGCTTACATTAAAAACCCTCAATCAGTATGAGGTAAGTTAGAGACATGTATACAGCATGAAGGGCCGTGTCCTTGATTGTAGTAGGAATGGCAGTAGGACGAGTGTATAACTACCAAGTACCTGGACCCTTATACTACTGCCAAGTATATATATGAGCGTAACATTTTTTTTTTAACCCTTACACTTTACATTTGGTCTTCAGGTGCGCTCTATCACAACCGTTTAATTTTAACTTATAATGTGCACTAGTTAGCTCAGTCGCGGCGGCGGGAATTGATTACCACGTACCGCGCTATCAATAGCATGCCACTTGTAATCTAGCCCTTAGTATTTTTTTATGATTTTGTTTCATTTTACAAGACATTAACATTTGTTTGTGGGGTTGTGATAGAATTTAGATACAAATAATAAAATAATGCAGTGCAAATATGAAATGGATCCTTACATATTCATTTTTTGATTAATAATGCAGTGAAGTTAATTGCTATGTGCTCCTTTAAAAAAATAAATATATTTAAGGGTTCAAATTCAGTAAAACCTTGCTTCCAAATGTCACGTTTTTTACATGAGATTTAAAATCTATTTGCAAAATACCAATTTGGCAGATGTGTTTAAGAAATCCATTAGATTTTCCTGATGCAAATCTAGATTTAGGTCACAACGTACATCTATGTTGGTAACTAAGGGGTTGATCACAAGCTTGCATTTGATTTTGGTAGATAATTTCTGAATGTTGTCTGGTATTGTTAGTTTGTTTTTCCAGTGATCATAATCTTAAAATATTTTTGCCATTTACCTGCCAAAAACAACACAAGATTATTATCTAAATGTGGGGCATTAAGGACAAACAAAATGGAGATTTTTTGGGGTTTCGAGGTTACATCTTTGGTTGACAGATCTGTATGGGGATTGTTTTATTTTAACAGTGTTTAGTGATTCTATTAGGTTATGTGTGCAATTAGCCTGACGTGTTTCAAAACCAAAGATATATGTGTGTATGTGCCTTTGAGGTATTTAAACAGGTGTTTAATAATGCTTATAGGTGACGTGTGCAATTAATCTTTTGTACTCCAAAACCATAGAGACACGTGTTTTTAGCTTTAAGGGACTTGACCAGGGGCTTTATTTAGTGTAGTGGGAATGAGTAGTATGCAGAGCTATGATAATATTACTTTCAATTTTCATCCAATTTGGCAAGGGAAATTTTAATGTATTTTGCAAACTTTTTGGAGTACTTGTCAATACATTGGAAAGTTTTGTTTGATATTTTATTATGTTCTTTTATCTTTGAAATTCATCAAATGAAAAATGGTCTAAGAATTTGTGATCAGACAAACAGGTCTGGCACATGTTAAAGGGCCATTAAACTTCATATTTAATAATGCATAAAATGGTTTATTATTGAAGGATGACATTATTGCAGTATACATTCATTATTTCCTTTTCTGCATTTTACATCTGAAAATTGTGCTTTTCCCACTTTCTCCCAGGGAAGCCTGGGTTATTATTTTGTAGTGGATTTTTTTGAGGGGGCTTTAGTTTTTGAATAGGCATAACTTTTGGAAAAACTTTTTTTTTCATTGTAATGTTTTTTTTTTTATGTGTTACTTTGTGGTAGGTTTTTATTTTTATGTAATGTTAGAATGTTTTTATGTAATGGTATGTTTTTTATTTTTTAACATGGGGGAGTCAGGTTAGGGGTGTTAGGGGGTTTAGCTATTTGGTGGATAGTGGGTACTTTGTGATAGGGGTTGTGGTGGCTTAGGGGTTAATAGAGTAGTGGAGTAGTTTGCGATGTGAGGGTGTGGCAGTTTAGTGGTTAATAGTGTAGCGGGGTAGTTTGCAATGTGGGAGTGTGGCGTTTTAAGGGTGAATAGTCTAGTTTAGTGCAACTTTTTTCCACTGACCAAACTCTTTACACATACTTTCAAGTCACGTTAAAAGTATGAGCATGAAATGTGATATCATTTGAGCCATTGCATTTACTTTTAACTTGTAATACAAGCTCACATTGGCAACACCCATAGAACATAAGGGAGCATCAATTACTCTGAGATTGTGCAAATTAATTTGTGGTAATTTAAACACCGCGCCACTTTTTATATGGATTTGAATACAAAAAACTCTGCAATCCCGTGATCGTGTTTGTAGTCCTTATGTTAACGATAGAGCTCCATATGTAATCTACCCCATAGCTGGCATGGGGCTGGGTTGGAGTAACTACACATCTGATTGTATGTATATATACACACACACACACACACACACACACACAGAGAGAAGCACACTCACAGGAACGAACAACTGGCTCAATACTATATATATATATATATATATATATATATATATATATATATATATATACTGTATATATAAGAGTCATGAAAATTCTTCTCTTCATACAAGCCCACTTTTTAACACATATTTTTGAGGTTGCATACATAAAATTGTAATGTGCCATTATTCAATTATATTATACATTTGCATTAAGAAATATAAATTGACATATAGACAGGGATAGACAAGCATGAGACACACATACATGCAGGGATAATCATAGGCACACAAAGAACTATATACATACACATACGTACAGACAGACAGGCATGTACTGGGATAGACACAAAGATGCATCCTTGTAGGGGCATACAGACTGACACATAAACAGGGATAGAAACACACATCCATGCAGGGGAAAACAGACACACAAACATATACACACATACATACACTCACTTATACATACATGCATATAGGAGCAGACAAGCACACACACACACACACACACACACACACACACACAAAGATAGATATACACACATACACGTATTTTCAGACAGGAATACAGATACACAGGGATAGACACACACATGTAGGGGTACACACACACACACACACATGCATACATGTACTTGCAAACACACACACACACACACACAGGTACAGACACACAAATATACATCCATACATGTAGGGTGAGGTAGACACACACACAGGTATAAACATGCACGCACACACTCCCACACACAAGGATAGACATACACACACATATATGCATGTAGGGGCAGACAGACACACACGCATACATGTAGGGGCAGAAAGACACACACACACATGCATGTAAAGTCAGTTGGGCACACACACATACAGGGAGTGCAGAATTATTAGGCAAGTTGTATTTTTGAGGATTAATTTTATTATTGAACAACAACCATGTTCTCAATGAACCCAAAAAACTCATTAATATCAAAGCTGAATAGTTTTGGAAGTAGTTTTTAGTTTGTTTTTAGTTATAGCTATTTTAGGGGGATATCTGTGTGTGCAGGTGACTATTACTGTGCATAATTATTAGGCAACTTAACAAAAAACAAATATATACCCATTTCAATTATTTATTTTTACCAGTGAAACCAATATAACATCTCAACATTCACAAATATACATTTCTGACATTCAAAAACAAAACAAAAACAAATCAGTGACCAATATAGCCACCTTTCTTTGCAAGGACACTCAAAAGCCTGCCATCCATGGATTCTGTCAGTGTTTTGATCTGTTCACCATCAACATTGCGTGCAGCAGCAACCACAGCCTCCCAGACACTGTTCAGAGAGGTATACTGTTTTCCCTCCTTGTAAATCTCACATTTGATGATGGACCACAGGTTCTCAATGGGGTTCAGATCAGGTGAACAAGGAGGCCATGTCATTAGATTTTCTTCTTTTATACCCTTTCTTGCCAGCCACGATGTGGAGTACTTGGACGCGTGTGATGGAGCATTGTCCTGCATGAAAATCATGTTTTTCTTGAAGGATGCAGACTTCTTCCTGTACCACTGCTTGAAGAAGGTGTCTTCCAGAAACTGGCAGTAGGACTGGGAGTTGATCTTGACTCCATCCTCAACCCGAAAAGGCCCCACAAGCTCATCTTTGATGATACCAGCCCAAACCAGTACTCCACCTCCACCTTGCTGGCGTCTGAGTCGGACTGGAGCTCTCTGCCCTTTACCAATCCAGCCACGGGCCCATCCATCTGGCCCATCAAGACTCACTCTCATTTCATCAGTCCATAAAACCTTAGAAAAATCAGTCTTGAGATATTTCTTGGCCCAGTCTTAACGTTTCAGCTTGTGTGTCTTGTTCAGTGGTGGTCGTCTTTCAGCCTTTCTTACCTTGGCCATGTCTCTGAGTATTGCACACCTTGTGCTTTTGGGCACTCCAGTGATGTTGCAGCTCTGAAATATGGCCAAACTGGTGGCAAGTGGCATCTTGGCAGCTGCACGCTTGACTTTTCTCAGTTCATGGGCAGTTATTTTGCGCCTTGGTTTTTCCACACGCTTCTTGCGACCCTGTTGACTATTTTGAATGAAACGCTTGATTGTTCGATGATCATGCTTCAGAAGCTTTGCAATTTTAAGAGTGCTGCATCCCTCTGCAAGATATCTCACTATTTTTTACTTTTCTGAGCCTGTCAAGTCCTTCTTTTGACCCATTTTGCCAAAGGAAAGGAAGTTGCCTAATAATTATGCACACCTGATATAGGGTGTTGATGTAATTAGACTACACCCCTTCTCATTACAGAGATGCACATCACCTAATATGCTTAATTGGTAGTAGGCTTTCGAGCCTATACAGCTTGGAGTAAGACAACATGCATAAAGAGGATGATGTGGTCAAAATACTCATTTGCCTAATAATTCTGCACTCCCTGTACATACATGTACTGGCAGACATACACACTGGGATAGACACACATGCATACATACATGCAGAATCAAACAGACAAATACACACACATTGATAAACATACACACATACACACATGCAGGGGCAGGTAGACACACATACATACATGTAGGGACAGATAGACACACACATATATACAGTGAAGGAAAAAATTATTTGATCCCCTGCTGATTTTGTACGTTTGCCCACTGACAAATGAATGATCAGTCTATCATTTTAATGGTAGGTTTATTTGAACAGTGAGAGACAGAATAACAGAAATTCAGAAAAACACATTTAAAAAAAGTTATAAATTGATTTGCATTTTAATGAGTAAAATAAGTATTTAATCCCTTTGTAAAACATGACTTAGTAGTTGGTGGCAAACCTTTGTTGGCAATCACAGAGGTCAGACGTTTCTTGTAGTTGGCCACCAGGCTTGCACACATCTCAGGAGGAATTTAGTCCCACTCCTCTTTGCAGATCCTCTCTAAGTCATTAAGGTTTTGAAGCTGACGTTTGGCAACTCGAACCTTCAGCTCCCTCCACAGATTTTTTTATGAGATTAAGGGCTGGAGGCTGGCTAGGCCACTCCAGGACTTTAATGTGCTTCTTCTTGAGCCACTCCTTTGTAGCCTTGGCTGTGTGTTTTGGGTCATTGCCATGCTGGAATACCCATCCACGACCCATTTCCAATGCCCTGGCTGAAGGAAAGAGGTTCTCACCCAAAATTTGACAATACATGGCCCCGTCCATCATCCCTTTGATGCGGTGACATTGTCCTGTCATAGCAGAAAAACACCCCTAAAGTGTTCTTGGAGTTATAGGCAGCATTCCTTCTCCTCCAAACATAGCTAATTGAGTTGATGTCAATTGGAGCTCGATTTTGGTCTCACCTGGCCTCAACACTTTCACCCATTTCTCCTCTGAATCATTCAGATGTTCATTGGCAAAGGTCAGACAGGCCTGTACAAGTGCTTTCTCACCATGAGGTGAGATCTTGCATTGAGCCCCAGGTCAAGGGAGATTTTGTGTTTCTTCCATTTGCGAATAATCGCACCAACTGTTGTCACCTTCTCACCAAGCTGCTTGGCAATGGTCTTGTAGCCCATTCCAGCCTTGTGTAGGTCTACAATCTTGTCCCTGACATCCTTGGACAGCTCTTTGGTCTTGGCCATGGTGGAGAGTTTGGATTCTGATTGATTGCTTCTTTGGACAGGTGTCTTTTATACAGGTAACAAGATGAGATTATGAGCACTCCCTTTAAGAGAGTGCTCCTAATCTCAGCTTGTTACCTGTATAAAAGACACATGGGAGCCAGAAATCTTGCTGACTGATAGGGTATCAAATACTTATTTCACTCATTAAAATGCAAATCAATTTATAACTTTTTTGAAATGCATTTTTCTGGATTTTTTTTTTATATAAGTTTTTATTCGATTTTAAATATAACATATCACACACAAGTTGGTTCATAACAAGAGTACAAGTGTACCGTTTAGATATCACATAACAGAAAAGTCAGAAGTCCCTCTAACTAAGGAGAGGGAACCGTATTAATATAGGTGGTAAACATATGTATTCAAAAACAAAAAGAAGAAAGAGTGTAGTCGATACATCATAGTGTGATCACCTGGGGGTGGGGGGCGAAGGGGAGGATGAGGTTAAGGGAGGAATGGAGAGGAGGCTGTCTAGCTAATCTACCCAATTTGGGATGGGGTGGAGCTACTAACTACTTGGCCATTGATTTCCATAAAGTGTCGTATGTGTCCTTCCAGTCAGCCCAAGCAATTTCAAATAAGTCAACTTTATCTAGACTGTAGTAAATATCTTTTTCCATTGTCTACAGATAGGCCATATTGTCTAGGATCTCAGTCCAGCGTGGAGGGGACTCCTTCTTCCAAGACCTCGCAATATTAGTTTTAACCGAGGACAGGAGGTATACGTATTTTCTGGTGCATGGGAAGAGAATGTATATTTAAATGAAGGAGCGCCGTAGCTGGACTTTTAGGTATTGTAATCTTTAATGCAGAAAGGGTATGGAAGCATAGGTTCCATAGAGGCCTGATTTTTGGACACTCCCACCACGTGTGAAGCATATCGCCAGGATGGCTGCACTGCCTCCAGCAAAGAGGAGATGTCTCAGTGAACATTTTGGATAGTCGTGTAGGGACCAAATACCAATGGGATATAACCTTGTAATAGGTTTCAAAGGTTGTTACGCAGTGCAGTTTTTTTTGGTTAACGTAATGGACATTTGCCAGGCATTTACGGGAATGTGGGTGCGAAGTAAAGTGTTCCACCTAAGTAGGTGTGGTGCCGGGTCAGGAGGTATGCTACCGTCAAGGAAGTCATAGTGTTTCGATAAAGGCTTAAGCAGTCTGCGTCCCCCGCGCCAGATGGACTCCCATGGGGTTAACAGGCGAGAGGCGCTGTGGAGGAATCCCCAGCTAGCGAGGAAACTCTTAATTCTAGTGAGTTCAAAGTGAAGAAAAGGTGGAATACTTTCGCAAGATATGTTCTGGGTTAGCGAGATAAACCCATCTTGGTTTGACCCTGACCAAAAGTCCGATACTTGTTTAACCCCAACCCACGCCCACGTGTTTGGGTGTGTTTCTGCTAGGCCTGAGAGGAGGCCCGGGACAGATGTTATCAGGGAGGGATGAGGTGCAATCAACCCACGGTGTTGAATCTTATCCCAGACAGCCAGACACTCGAGTATTACGAGGTTGGTTATGCCTAAGGTTCTGCGGCTATGGGCTGGGGTCCAGATTAAATCTCTGAGAAAGATGGTAAAGAGGCTTGTTCGATATCCCTCCATCTATCTTGTGCCTGAAGCACCCCCCATTGGGATATATGGGTAAGCATAGCCCCTTCATAATATTTGACTATGGATGGGGAGGCCAACCCACCCAGCTGAGTAGGGAATTGTAAGGTTCTGTGGGCGACTCTAGGAGCCTTCCCCTGCCATATATACTTTGTGCATTCACTTTGAAATTGCAATAAAAGGTGGGTAGGTATTCTGATTGGGAGACACCGAAAGAGGTAGGTGAGCCTAGGGAGGAAGGACATTTTCAGAGAGAGGCTATATGGCCCATCCAAGATATAGACTTATGATCCCATTCAGTTTTAAGAGACCACAGATCTGCCAATAGGGGGAGATAGTTATCCTTGACCATCTGCCCTAAACTATTTGAGATCCTCACACCAAGGTGAGTGACCTGCTTATTCGACCATTTAAAGCAAAATTTAGCTTGCAGATCCAGAATATACTTTTGGGGATATCCCCACCAGTATATCTTTGTTTTAGGGACATTAAGTTTGTAAAAGGATAGGGCACCGAAGGCTTCTAAAATCTCCATGAGTCTAGGTATTGTACGGAGTGGATCTGCAGAAAACACGGTGACATCGTCTGCAAACAATGCGACTTTATGTTTAGATCCAGATAACATAATTCCCTCCAAGCCCTCATCAGAACGCATTTTTTCTGCTAAAGGTTCAATGGCTAGGGCAAACAATAATGGGGAGAGTAGACAGCCCTGCCTCGTTCCGTTAGTTATTGGGAACGGGTCAGAATGGAAGCCCAATCCCCTGACTACAGCCGTCAGTCTAGAGTACAGAGCTTGTACCGCAAGACATATGTCGGAGGGAAACTTGAAGGCTCTCAAAGTCTCCCAAAGATAAGTCTATCTAACCCGATCAAAAGCTTTCTCGGCATCTAAGGAGATGACCGAGAAAGGCTTATTCATTCTTGTCGACTCGCAAACAACATTGACAAGACGCCTTGTATTGTCTGGGCCCTCACTATTATATATAAAACCAACCTGGTCCGGATTAATAAAGCTAGGTAAGAGTTTACAGATACGGTTGGCCAACAATTTTGAGTATATTTTGATGTCTGCGTTGATCAATGAAATGGGCCTTTAGTTAGGACACAGTGAGGGATCTTTGTTTGGCTTTGGAATCATGACTATGCTAGCTTCCAAAAATTATTGTTTGAAATTACCTTCCCGTCTCGCTAAGCTAAAAAACTTAAGAAGCAGTGGAGCCAGTTCTTGGCATTAGGTCTTGTAAAATTGTGCAGGGAATCCATCTGGCCCAGGGGCCTTAAAAGGTTTCAGACGTCTAATTACCTGCTTGAGCTTAGTCAGGGTAAATGGGCTAGTCAGTGACTCTTGTTGTTCCGAAGTCAGAGTCGGGAGGTTTAGAGAGCTAAGAAATTGTCTAATGCGTTGTGTTGGGGTGGAGAATTAGTTTTTATTTTTCTCTATATTGTACAATTTGGAATAATAATCTGCAAAACATTCCCCTATCAAGGAGGGCAATCTAATCACTTTGTTGTTGTATTGAATTTGGTGGATTCAGGACATATTGTTCCGATGACGTAGTTTGTGGGCTAGCATGGTGTCTGCTCTATTGCCTTTATGATAGAATAGCTGCCTAAGTTTTGTAAGATTTTCTTGTGTGTGGCGTAGTTCTAATTGGTTGATATGTGCCCTGACGGCCGAAATCTGTGTTAGTGTTTCATTTGTAATGTTTGCCCGATTAGTGGTTTCTAACAATCTAAGTTTACAATGGGCTTGGGCCAAGGTGAGACCTGCCACCTTTCTAAGACGGGCTTGCTTACGAATAATGTAACCCCTGATTACGGCTTTAATGGCTTCCCAAAGTGTGTCATCTGTAGTTTGTCCGTTGTCATTATGTTGAATGAGTTCAGTTATATCTTTGCGAAACTCTTCCCTAAAGGGGGTGTCCACCATAATGTTGCGAGGCAAAGACCATTTGCCTTTTTTTGGGTTGTGGTCGCTAGAACATAAGTCAGCAAGAACTGGGTCATGATCTGAACATGAGCAGAGGGAAATACTAGTGTGAGAGATTGAATCTAATGTTGCTGCGGAGCAGAACAAGTGATCTAATCTGGAGTAGGTTTTGTGCACGGGGGATTAATGGGTGTAATCTCTGTCTGTCGTATGCAGTGACCTCCACATGTCAAAATAAACAAATTCTGACATTATAGTTTTGAACCGTGTGGAAAGAAGACACAGTTGGGGATGGACTTTAGTCAGTGTCAGGGTTTTACGGACCATTTTAGTATCCCAAATCATGTTGAAGTCCCCTGCTAGTAGAACCCTGCCTTGTCTGTGTTGGTCTATTAACCGTAAGATTTTACTAAGACACACGGGTTGGTGAGAGTTGGGCAGGTATATTGAGACTAAGGTGTGTAGGACATGGTCTAACTTGCAGACTAATATTGTGTACCTAGCTTGGGGGTCTTTAAGTACCCGTATTTGTTAAAAAGCAATCCTCTTATGAATCATTACAGCTGTTCCTCTGGCTTTCTTAATAAATGGGCAGTGTTCTATGGTCGTGTAAAAACTTGAGTAAAATCTGTGGGGTGTGTCCAGCTGCCAGTGGGTTTCTTGTAAGAAAACCAGAACAGGATTATTATACTTGAGCATACGGGTAAGTAGACTACGTTTGAAGGGGGAGTTAAGGCCTCTGGAGTTGTGCGTGAGGATTCTAAGGCGGGTCATTTTCTAGGTCTTTTCCTAAAGTAAGAGTAAGGTAAGGGGGGGAGAGATATGAAAAATCTGTGTTCTGTTGGATGTTGGACTCCGCCTGGGGGAGAAAGGGAAGTGAAAAGGGGAAGGAAGTTTTTCTGGATTTTGTTGTTGTTATTCTGTCTCTCACTGTTCAAATAAACATACCATTAAAATTATAGACAGATCATTTCTTTATCAGTGGGCAAACGTACAAAATCAGCAGGAGACAAAATATTTTTTTCCCTCACTGTATATACATAGTGTACATGCAGGGGCAGATAGACACACATACATACAGTCATGTGAAAAAGAAAGTACAGCCACTTTTAATTCTATGCTTTTACATATCAGGACATAATAACAATCACCTGGTCCTTAGCAGGTCTTAAAATTAGGTGAATACAACCTCAGATGAACAACAAAACAACATGACATATAACACTGGGTCATGATTTATTTAACAAAATAAATCCAAAATGGAGAAGCCCTGTGTGTAAACCTTATAATTCAATACAATATTCAATAGCTTGTAGAGCCACCTTTAGAAGCAATAACTTGAAGTAATCTTTTTCTGTATGACTTTATCAGTCTCTCACATTGTTGTAGAGGAATTTCGGCCCTCTCTTCTTTATAACGTTGCTTCAGTTCTTTGAGGATTTAAGCATTTTGTTATGAAGCCCATCAATAACATAGACTGTGCAGGTGAAAAGGTTATAGAGTTATTTCCCCGTGATTCCAACTCTCTCTGAGTTCCACTGCCGTGGCTTTCACAGGGTTAGTGATACATGATATGAAATGTCCCAAAATTAGTTAACCGGTATATAAAACAAGGGCTTACCGCACTGAGCAAACTCCTGTAAGGAGAATCTAGGAAAAGTTTTCTTCTGATTATTACCTCTGTTTGTTGACAGTATCCGCTTCACAATGCTTATGGTGTGTTTCTCCCAAATCACACTGAGCGTATAACTTCTTTTTGGTGTCAACACTGTTAGACCAGCATTGGTTGGAAATAGTAGTGCACTGGGGTTCTCCACTCCGGCCCTAAACAATTCAGAACTTAAAAACAAAGCAACACAGGTCTCTGTGTAAATAAGCCAGTGGAGATTAAAGTAGTTAAAAAGATCAATTTATTGAATACATTACGTTGAAAACAATAAATGCACAGCAGACAGGTTTCTGAAGCTGACGCGTTTCCTGCCTCAAGGGCACTTCATCAGAGCTGGAAATCAAGTGTTCTGACAGCTGTTAAATCACAAAAGGAGGCATTTGTTTTAACCAAAGTATATGGGAAGTATCTAAACCAATTCAATCCATTCCTTGGGGTGACTTTGCTGGGGCATCCACTCCTGGGAAGACTGGCAACTGTCTTGAATGTTTTCCACTTGTGAATAATCTTTCTCACTGTAGAATGATGGACTTTAAATTGTATGGAAATGGCCTTATAACCCCTCCCAGATTGATGGGCAGCAACAATTGCTTCTCTAAGATCATTGCTGATGTCTTTCCTCCTTGGCATTGTGTTAACACACACCTGAATGCTCCAGACCAGTAAACTGCTAAAACTTCAGCTTTTATAGAAGTGGTCACACTTGCTAATGAACAATTAATCAAGAGCATTTGATTAGAAGCACCTAACTGCTACTTAGCCTCTTAATTCCTATGGAAGCAGTAAGGGTGTACTTAGTTTTTCACACATAGCTTCTCCATTTTGGCTTTATTTTTGTTAAATAAATCATGACACAGTATAATAGGTCATGTTTTGTTGTTTATCTTAGGTTGTATTTACCTAATTTTAAGACCTGCTAAGGACTAGATGATTTTTATTATGTCCTGATACGTAAAACCATAGAATTCAAAGAGGGTATATTTTCTTTTTCACATGACTGTACATACACATAGTGGCAGATAGACACACAGACATACATACATGTAGGGGCAGATACACACACACACATACATACATGTAGGGGCAGATAAACACACACATACACACATGTAAGGATAGATAGACACACTCATGCATATATACATAAATGTAGGGGCAGAGAAACACAAAGAGGAAAAGACACAAGCACACACATATATTTAGAGATATGAAGGGATGGCCTTTGTTTTATTTTCAAGCTACAGAGAAGCAACCATGACTGCTACCTCTCCTATGCCTCAGGTCCAATTTACCTGGTGTCCCCTCCTGCTCCTGGTATACATGTTGCAGTGGAGACCAGGAGCATACTGGGTCAGGTTGCAATTTCTTTTCACAGACCGCTGAATGTGATATCACATAGGGCTGGTGATGGGGCACAGCTGCTGGCACATTTTTTTAACCTCGTATTGCAGTAGTGCTGATAGTTACATTATTAAATGACACTGTTGCTTTTCTGGCAGTCTTGGTGCTCTGTGTCTGTCTGGGAACCCTTGCCTCTCACTGACAACAGACTCACCTCAACCTTCCTTCTTCAGGATGTAATTTGTATGCACAGGTAATAAACTTATAAAGTTCATATATACACTCACCGGACACTATTTCAGATACACCTGTTCAATTGCTTGGTAACACAAATTGCTAATCAGCCAATCACATGGCAGCAACTCAATGTATTTAGGTATCTAGACGTGGTGAAGATGACTTGCTGAAGTTCAAACCGAACATCAGAATGGGGAAGAAAGAGGATTTAAGTGACTTTGCACGTGGCATGGTTGTTGTTGCCAAACGGGCTGGTATGAGTATTTAAAAAACGTATCTACTGGGATTTTCACGCACAACCATCACTTGGGTTTATAGAGAATGGTCTGAAAAAGTGAGTGGCAGTTGTGTTGATGGATGAAATTCCTTGTTGATGTCAGAGGTCAGAGGAGAATGGGCAGAGGTTCAAGATGATAAAAAGGCAACAGTAACTCAAATAACCAATTGTTACAACCAAGGTATGCAGAATACCATCTCTGAATGCACAACATGTCGAACCTTGAAGCAGATGGGCTACAGCAGCAGAAGACCACACCGGGTCCCACTCCTGTCAGCTAAGAACAGGAAACAGAGGCTACAATTTGCACAAGCTCACCAAAATTGGACAATAGAAGATTGAAAAAATGTTGCCTGGTCTGATGAGTCTCAATTTCAGCTGCAACATTCAGATGATAGGGGCAGAATTTGGCATAAACAACATGAAAGCATGGATCCATCCTGTCTTGTATCAATGGTTTCGGGTGGTGGTGTAATGGTGTGGGGGATATTTTCTTGGCAGACTTTTGGTTCCTTAGTACCAATTGAATATCGTTTAACCACCACGGCCTACCAGACTATTGTTGCTGACCATGTCCATCCCTTTATGACTAAA
Organism: Bombina bombina; assembly: GCF_027579735.1. NCBI lineage: Eukaryota > Metazoa > Chordata > Amphibia > Anura > Bombinatoridae > Bombina > Bombina bombina. The sequence goes on along the minus strand of NC_069502.1, from coordinate 675,543,306 downwards.
GTGTACCCATCTTGTGATGGCTTCTTCCAGGAGGATAATGCACCATGTCACAAAGCTTAAATCATCTCAAACTGGTTTCTTGAACATGAAAATGAGTTCACTGTACTCCAATGGACTCCACAGTCACCAGATGTGGAATGTGGTGGAACTGGAGATTCTCATCATGGATGTGCAGCCAACAAATCTGCAGCCACTGAGTGATGCTTTCATGTCAATATGGACCAAAATGCCTGAGGAATGTTTCCAATACCTTGTTGAATCTATGCAATGAAGAATTAAGGCAGCACTCTCACAAACTCCTGTAGACTCGGCTGTACTCAGACCGGGGTGCATAAAGGATACAATAAATGAAAGAAAAGAGTGCACTCTCTGGATTTAAAAGTTTCAAAACAGCTTTACTGTGTGACATTTCGAGGTAGGTGAGGTAGGGAATCCCCTACCTCACCGCTATTGGCTTATCAAACAGTGTTACGCAGTACACAGGCTGATTAAGCCACGCCCCCTTTTGCTCACGAATGCAGGAAGCAAGGCGGTTGTACAGCTGATATGGATGGCGTCCTAGGCTGTTTAATTTTCACTAAATTTGTTGGATGCCTTTTTATCTAACAAATTAAGTTCTCACAATATGAGCAATCTTCCCTTAAACACGATATGAAACATCATCTACAAGTGGTTGATGCTTGAACATAACAACTTGAGGCTACGATATATGGCAATATATGAAGAACCATGGGACTAACACATTTTCTCGTAATGACCAGCTATATGAAATGTGGGGCACGTTCATGAAGTTTTATGTCCAGAGGTGACAGTGGTGTCACTGGAAACAATAACGTGTGTATCACTCAACAGTATAAGTGTTTAAATTCCCACTGACTGCTATCGGCTCTATGATGCATGCCTGAGGGGTGGGGCTTAACAGCCATGTTGGTAATATGCAAATTAGCCATGCGGCTCTCTGTTTTCCATCATAGTGAAAGGCACATGTGAGGACGGATCCAATCAGCATGAAGCATCAACCTGACAATGGATGGAACACATTGAATCAGATGTGGAGTGGCAAGTTTAATTACACACCACTGTATGCGGTATACTTATTGCTCATTGAGGAGTGACTATAAAAGTCAGAACTTTTTCACTTTCAACCAGACCTCCTTTGGGACATCACGCTGGTGATGTTGCTATTCTAAATATTTGGGGACATTTGATAAAGATGCCAGTAGGGCATCGAAACATCATGCTCTATTCCTGTCATGGTTCAGCCTGGAATGGAACCTGGGACCTGTCTCTATTTCTGCTGTTGTTCTTTCCCAGCCTGTTGTTTTACCACTATGCCACCAGATGGCTTGATCACAGGAAAAGAATATTGTGTTTTTCTGTTTGCTGCAACTTCGGCTCTCTGGCTCCACCTGCTTGCCAGCTGAAACAAATCATTTAATCAGCAGCCTGCTTTATCTGGGAGGTTTTTTTGCAATTCTGTGCCTTGACATTGAGAGTGATACTCTGAAAGACTCTCTGCTCCTGTATCCTGTGTGAAATACAGATTTGTTGGATTTCCTGGTTCCTGATTTCTGCTTCAATTACTGACTACTCTTCTGGATAATCCCTTGGCACTGTGTTTCATTTTAGGACTGATTTACTGGCAATTGATCTTGCCTAAAACTCTCTTTCCTAAGGACTGACTCAGGTACTTTTGCTTGCTTGTTTCCTGATACTACATAGTTCTAATTGCAGTCTATGCAAATTTCCTGTTTATTTCTACAAAGTTCCAAATTGCAGTCTATGCAAATATCCTGTTTATTTCTACAAAGTTCCAAATTGCAGTCTATGCAAATATCCTGTTTGTTTCTACAAAGTTCCAAATTGCAGTCTATGCAAAATTGCAAATATCCTGTTTGTTACTACAAAGTTCCAATTGCAGTCTATGCAAATATCCTGTTTGTTTCTACAAAGTTCCAAATTGCAGTCTATGCAAATATCCTGTTTGTTTCTACAAAGTTCCAAATTTCAGTCTATGCAAATATCCTGTTTGTTTCTACAAAGTTCCAAATTGCAGTCTATGCAAATATCCTGTTTGTTTCTACAAAGTTCCAAATTGCAGTCTATGCAAATATCGTGTTTGTTTCTACAAAGTTCCAATTTGCAGTTCATGCAAGTATCCTCTTTGTTTCTACAAAGTTCCAATTTGCAGTTTATGCAAGTTTCCTGTTTGTTTCTACAAAGTACCAGTTTGCAGTTTATGCAAATTTCCGTAAAGTACCAGTTTGCAGTTTATGCAAGTTTGCTTAAAGTACCAGTTTGCAGTTTATGCAAGTTTCCAGTTTGTTACAACTGTGTCCAGTCTACAGCATAATCAAGTATCCTGCTTGTTATTACAAGGCACTGAATTCCTGCGTGTTATTACACAGTTCCAGTCTTCAGCATATGCAAGTATCCTGTCTGTTATACAAGCACTGCTTTCCTGCCTGATACTACACAGTTCCAGTTCTACAGCATATGCAAGTATCCTGCTTGTTATTACAAAGCTCGGCTTTCCTGAGTGTTATTACACAGTTCCAGTCTACAGCATATGCAAATATCCTGTTTGTTATTACAAAGCTCTGCATTCCTGCCTATTATTACAAAGAACTGTATTCCTGCCTTATACTACAACCTATAGACTTTGTCTTATCTAATTGCATATCTCTACATTGCTTTATCCTATAAATAAAACCATCTCCTTTATTTCCTAAAATGTTGTACCTGTTTAATTATGCTTCAAAGGAAAGACTCACGCAGACAAAACACAACATTAACCCCAAAACCTGACACCTCTGCACAACAGCTCCTTACTCCTGAACCTGCTCCCTTGCAAAGTATGACAATTCCCTATTTTAACCTGTGTTAAATAAAAGCTATTTTTTATACAAGCCCAGTGAGTGCAGTCTCTTCCTGGAAAACTGCATTACTTTTGACTTTGCACCCTGGTAGCTGCATAAGTTAGTTGGTCATTGGAGTGCAAAATTATCTTGGAACTTTATATATATATATATATATATATATATATATATATATACAAACATATACACACACATATATATATATATACATTTTTTTAACAAAATCCCATAGGGGAAACACAGGGACAATTATAATCCAATAGGTGTGGATGCTGCATTTGATGTACAGTAAACTGCTATAAATGTTCCTAATATTGTGCAGCCTCTCCCCCAATGCTCATCAAGGGTGCGGTTATTTGTTCCTATTAATATCAAATGAGCATTAGTATAATACCTATATCTCTTTTAATACAGGTTATAATTATCTCATAGATGTTGCATGGCACCAACTACATTAATTGCTAGCAAAGAGAATTATATCCTTCACATATTGTAATACAGGGGTTAACATGTTTCAGTTTATATTGCAGGCTATGATTATACTGCATGCTTGATATAAATATTGTATACTTCATAACAAACTTGTTAATTAACCTGTTAGATCATATCCATTTTGTACTGGTTTATTTCAGGTACTTTCATAATATTTATTTTTAAACAATATAACCACCCCTAATTATAGGTCATAATACACATCAATCTTTGGAACAGATACAAAAAGCACAAAACTCTGTAGATAAGGAGCCACCTACATATCAGATAAGATCTTACATGGTGTCTCACTCTAATTTAAAATTGACCCTTTGAATAACATTGTAAAAGCGCAACTAGAGTTCAAGAATCAGTATGAGCTATCTAAAAAAATAAATAAATAGAGGGCGCTTATTTAAATAATCAAAGATGAAACATAAAGCAAAACATATAACATAAAAAGATACAATAATTAATACAATGGATGATATACAACGATCGCCCTTAGGGTAGGATGTGTTGAACTCCAAAAGTTCTAAGTTTAAAGCGAGCAAATACTCGTGTTCAAATAGCAGGGTCAGGTAGGCTTCACTGCTCTTCACACGATAAATGTGGAATAAATTAACAGCATCTGGCAAATAAAAGATGTGTGTGCACTAACCCATCCATGTAAAAAAGTTTACTTCCAAAGGTTTTAGTGCACAAAACAGCTAAATAGTGCTCCACTTGTAATCTAGCCCATAATAAAGTTGACATGGACAAGTTATTAGATATATAACATCATCTGATGTACATGTTAAAGTGAGGGGAATCATGTGTGTCTTTGGATGAGGCACAAAATGTTCCAATCAACCAATAGAATGAGAGGTCAATCCTATTAGCTGATTGCAACAGCCAATAGGATTTTTTCCCCAATAATTCCCATTGACTGATAGAAATCTTTCAGCCAATAGGAATGTAAGGGACGCCATCTTGGATGACCTCACTTAAAGGGAACCTTTAGTTTACAGCGACGACCGTAAGAAGAGGATGCTCCGTGCCGGATTTCTTGAAGATGGACCCGCTCCTCGCCCGATGGATGAAGATAGAAGATGCCATCTGGATGAAGACTTCTTTCCGCTTGGATGAGGCCTTCACTTCGCCGGCTGGATGAAGATCGAAGAGGCCTCCTGGATGAAGACTCCTTCCGCTTGGATGAAGACTTCCCCGGCTGGATGAGGATGGATGTCCGGACTTCGATAACTGTAAGTGGATCGTCGGGGGTTAGTGTTTTTTTAACGTTTTTTTGGATGGATTTTTTTTTAGGTTAGGGTTTTGGGCAATGTAAAAGAGCTAAATGCCCTTTTATGGGCAATGCCCATCCAAATGCCCTTTTCAGGGCAATGTTTAGCTTAGGTTTATTTAGATAGGTTTTTATTTGGGGGGTTTGGTTGGGTGGGTGGTGGGTTTTACTGTTGGGGGTGTTTGTATTTTTTATTACAGGTAAAAGAGCTGATTTCTTTGGGGCAATGCCCCACAAAAGGCCCTTTAAAGGGTCATTGGCAGTTTAGTGTAGGCTAGGTTTTTGTTTTTATTTTGGGGGGACTTTTTTATTTTGATAGGGCTATTAGATTAGAAGTAATTTGTTTTTACTTTTGATAATTTTGTTTTTTATTTTTTGTAATTTAGTGTTTATTTATTTTGTAAGTTAGAAAATTGTATTTTAATCATTTATTTTATTTTATTGTAATGTTACTTTTTAGTGTAAGGTAGCTTAGGTTTTATTTTACAGGTAACTTTGTATTTATTTTAACTAGGTAGCTAGTATTTATTTATAATTTATTTATTTATAAAATATTTTACCAGGAAGGATACATTGAGATTTCTCTCATTTTCAAGATAATAACTATTTACTAACTAGTCTACCTAGTTAAAATAAATACAAACTTACCTGTGAAATAAAAATAAAACCTAAGATAGCTACAATATAACTATTAGTTATATTGTAGCTAGCTTAGGTTTTTTTTTACAGGTAAGTTTGTATTTAGTTTTAAATAGGAATTTAGTTAATAATTGTAAGGTTTATTTAGAGTTATTTTAATTATATTTAAGTTAAGGGATGTTAGGCTTACGTTAGGGTTAGACTTAGGGTTAGGGTTACGTTAGGGTTAGGATTAGGGGTTAATATATTTATGTAGAGTTAGTTATGTGGGAGGTCAGAGGTTTAGGGGTTAATCATTTATTTAAGTATTTCGTTGTGGGGGCTTGCGGTTTAGTGGTTAATAGGTTTATTATAGCTGCGGTGTGGGCGGACGGCAGATTAGGGGTTAATAATCTTTAAATAGTGTTTGCGGGAGGGCAGCGGTTTAGGGGTTAATAGGTTTAATATAGTGGCGACGATGTCGGGGAGCGGCGGAATAGGGGTTAATAATTTTATTTTAGTGTTTGCGATGCAGGAGGGCCTCAGTTTAGGGGTTATGGGTGTTAATATACTTTTTAACACTTAAGTTATGAGTTTTATGGTGCAGCTTTGTAACGTAAAATTCATAACTACTGACTTTAGATGGCGGTACGGATCTTGTCAGTATAGGGTGTACCGCTCACTTTTTTTAAAAGTGCAGTACTGATGTTGCATGACGGCCAAAAAGGTGTGCGGTACACCTATACCTACAAGACTTGTAATAGCGGCGTTAGGGAAAAAGCAGCGTTATGAAGCATAACAATGCTTTTTCACTCATAACGCAAAACTCGTAATCTAGCTGATAGTTTGCTAATTTTATTAAGTTGTTGAAATGCTTTCATTATCTGTCTCACTGTGTCCACGGCTGTCTCACTGTGTGCAGAACTGTCTCTCTCTCTCTAATCAATCTTTTCTCTCTCTCTCTTACACTCTCTTTCTTTCTCTCTTTCTCTCTCTCTCTTTAATTGTGTTAAATAATTTAAAACAAAATTTGATAATGATTATATAGTATATTTTAATTTTGTAATTGTTTTTTACCATTGGAATTGTAAAATAAAAAAAAAATATATATATATATATACAGTAGGTATTCCTTTTTTTTAGTTGTGTTTATTTAAAATTAATTTGACAGTTATGCATTTAAATAATGACTAATTGCTGTTTGACCTTAATACTTGTTATCCTATCTGTATATTTTTGTTATAAGTATATCTTCTTTAAGTATAAAAATATGCATGGTGCATATGTGTGTGAAATTATTTTAAGAAAATTGAAATAAACAAGGAAACTAATTGGCAAAAACTTATGTTAATGCCTAAAGTTTAAGTTCTCAATCAAACATTAAAAAGCAAGACAATCCCAAACTTTTTAGTGCTTTGCATGACATCATCAATTACATCACTTATTCCATAACACATGACATTGTTGATGACATAATCTATGATATCCTAGTGACATAGCTTATGACATTATCAATGGGATCAGTAGTGACATAACCCTTGAAGACATTATACACATAGTTGAAAAAATGGTATCTTAGATTACATTTTTGTTTTTAACATCAACCTATCTTGTAATCAATGGTACTAAAATATACAACATGTATGTTGTTCAAGGAAAAACCAGAGGACAGAAGAGGCTGCATGTGTGGCAGAAATTAGGGAAAAAAGGGTAAAGAATGGTGGAAAATGAGGAGACTGATGTTTATAAGAAGGAAAGAGACAGGATGAGCAGGATTCTGTATGAAGAAAAGGGGAAGGGGGTTAAATATAGACAAGTGTGGAAAGAGTAGGGTAATTTAGAGGATAAACAGGTATGATGTAGATGTCGCTGATAGCAGAGGCAGCACAGAGGGCAAGACTGTATGTGAGGAAAAGGAAATAAGGTGAAGGAGGAGATGCTTGTGTGTACAGATGCTTGTGTATACAGATGAGGATATTTGTTAGGGTGAGGAAAATAGGGTTAAAAGGGCAAAGAGATTGATGTGAGTGTGTGGTGGCTGTGGGTGTATTACGAAAATATAAATTCTCTGATTTAAAGAATAATATAATTGGTATGTCACTGAAGATGTCATTGATGATGTCAATAGTGATGTCTGATGATTTAGAAAATATAATTGCTCTGAGCAGGAGGATATTATGGGTTAAGTCACTACTGATACCATTGAAGATGTAATAGGTGATTTCATTAGTGATGTCATTAATGATTTAGAAAATATAATTTTGCTGAGCTGTAGGATGATGTCATGGGTTAAGTTACTAGTGATGCTATCGATGATGTCACAGGTGATGTCACTAGGGATGTCACTGATGATGTCACCAAAAATATAATTGATGACGCCATGCAAAGCACCCAGGGTGGAGCAGTTAAAGTATACATGCATACAGTGTATAAATAGATAAATTAGGGTCTTTTTGTCTTTTTGTTCTGTGGACAGAGAAATCGGTGAAAACAAAAAACAAAACCAATAAACAATCCGGCAAAATTAAGCTGCATTGCAAACTGCTTCTTAGATATGTAGGTACATTACTATTTAGCTTACAGTTTTTGTTTAATTTAAGTATAGGGACATTTTTCATCAAACCAATTGTACACAACCCCTAATTTAGTAGTTCAGGGAAATCCAAGCCACTTGAAATTGTAGAAATCAAGGACTTGCTGCTCCTCTTCAACAGTCATTATATGCACAACACCTGGATTTGTTCTCATAAAAGGATCTTTTGGCCTTGGAAGGAAATACAACCACAGTTAAAGTAAAAAAATAAATACAAGAAATACCAGAAAACCTCCACAATCTATAAACCTTTGTAATAATAGGCAACAGTATAGCATTTTATATATATATATATATATATATATATATATATATATATATATTATATATTAGTGTATCGCTTATAGGTACATATTCCTAAATCCGGAATTCCAAAATCCAAACTTTTTAATTAATATTTTTTTTTAAATAACATTATCAAAAATCGCACTCACAATCTTTTCTGCCTGTGTCTTTGTTTTTTGTTTTTTTTTTGTTCTAAAACATAAATAGTCTATATTTATTTAAAACAACAAATATTACCTTTCTGATTACAGTACTATACTAGCTCTCTGATGGTACTATTTATCCAAAAGTATTACAATTATATCAATCTACCTTTAGTCTACATGTATAGGTTGTATTAGGACTTGTAAATATTACCTAAATGACATAAGATACTGTTGGTTAGACTTAGTTCCACCCCCTCTCCAAACTGTCCAATGATTTTAAAGATGCAAATATTCCAAAATTCAAACTATTCCAAAATCCAAACCGTTTCAGGTCCCAAACAGTTTGGACAAAGGTTTTTTGTAAGACTTTGTAGTACTCATACATTCTGAAAAGTAAGGGTGCTAAAAGAGATATACCAAAAAAAATTATCATCTGTATGAAAAGCAGAATTTAAATATTAAACCATCTTAAAAGAAAAAAGAGAGAGTATGCCTTTAATTCCAGCATGCTAATGCTCTCCAAAAATAATAAAATGGCCCATATGGTTGAAGGAGTCCCCTCCCATACAGAAAAATCTCAATAATCCCAATAAAAATATTTGTCCTTCAATAAGGACTGTGCCAACAACCTGTATAACATTAAGGCCTAGATTACAAGTTGTTCGCTAAATTATTGCGCCTGCAATTGGGCAAATTTGCCTGTTTGCGGTGCACGATAAATAAGCAGTGATAACAAGTGACTGGTTGTTGCTACTGCGAGGTCATTATAGTGATTAGTGCTTATAAAATGATCCAGAGATCAGATCTCTGGATAATTTTTTTAAATGTCAACCAAATGCCACCAAAATTTAGTGTAAAAAACTTTATTAAAAAATAAAGATAGTATCATCTTTATTTTTTTATAAAGTAACTTCAAAAAGCAGTTTTTTAGCAACTAAAGGTGGCGGGTTTAGGGTTTTAGAAAAAAAAAAGGCACTGAAAAGTGTCTTTACATTGCGGTCTATGGGAATTTGTGTTCCCTGTAAATATATATGTATATGCTTATATACATATATATATACTGTATATATATATATATATATATATATATATATATATATATATATTTATGTGTTAATACAGGGAGTGCAGAATTATTAGGCAAGTTGTATTTTTGAGGATTCATTTTATTATTGAACAACAACCATGTTCTCAATGAACCCAAAAAACTCATTAATATCAAAGCTGAATAGTTTTGGAAGTAGTTTTTAGTTTGTTTTTAGTTATAGCTATTTTAGGGGGATATCTGTGTGTGCAGGTGACTATTACTGTGCATAATTATTAGGCAACTTAGCAAAAAACAAATATATACCCATTTCAAATATTTATTTTTACCAGTGAAACCAATATAACATCTCAACATTCACAAATATACATTTCTGACATTCAAAAACAAAACAAAAAAAAATCAGTGACCAATATAGCCACCTTTCTTTGCAAGGACACTCAAAAGCCTGCCATCCATGGATTCTGTAAGTGTTTTGATCTGTTCACCATCAACATTGCGTGCAGCAGCAACCACAGCCTCCCAGACACTATTCAGAGAGGTGTACTGTTTTCCCTCCTTGTAAATCTCACATTTGATGATGGACCACAGGTTCTCAATGGGGTTCAGATCAGGTGAACAAGGAGGCCATGTCATTAGATTTTCTTCTTTTATACCCTTTCTTGCCAGCCACGCTGTGGAGTACTTGGACGCGTGTGATGGAGCATTGTCCTGCATGAAAATCATGTTTTTCTTGAAGGATGCAGACTTCTTCCTGTACCACTGCTTGAAGAAGGTGTCTTCCAGAAACTGGCAGTAGGACTGGGAGTTGAGTTTGACTCCATCCTCAACCCGAAAAGGCCCCACAAGCTCATCTTTGATGATACCAGCCCAAAACAGTACTCCACCTCAACCTTGCTGGCGTCTGAGTCGGACTGGAGCTCTCTGCCCTTTACCAATCCAGCCACGGGCCCATCCATCTGGCCCATCAAGACTCACTCTCATTTCATCAGTCCATAAAACCTTAGAAAAATCAGTCTTGAGATATTTCTTGGCCCAGTCTTGACGTTTCAGCTTGTGTGTCTTGTTCAGTGGTGGTCGTCTTTCAGCCTTTCTTACCTTGGCCATGTCTCTGAGTATTGCACACCTTGTGCTTTTGGGCACTCCAGTGATGTTGCAGCTCTGAAATATGGCCAAACTGGTGGCAAGTGGCATCTTGGCAGCTGCACGCTTGACTTTTCTCAGTTCATGGGCAGTTATTTTGCGCCTTGGTTTTTCCACACGCTTCTTGCGACCCTGTTGACTATTTTGAATGAAACGCTTGATTGTTCGATGATCATGCTTCAGAAGCTTTGCAATATTAAGAGTGCTGCATCCCTCTGCAAGATATCTCACTATTTTTGACTTTTCTGAGCCTGTCAAGTCCTTCTTTTGACCCATTTTGCCAAAGGAAAGGAAGTTGCCTAATAATTATGCACACCTGATATAGGGTGTTGATGTCATTAGACCACACCCCTTCTCATTACAGAGATGCACATCACCTAATATGCTTAATTGGTAGTAGGCTTTCGAGCCTATACAGCTTGGAGTAAGACAACATGCATAAAGAGGATGATGTGGTCAAAATACTCATTTGCCTAATAATTCTGCACTCCCTGTATGTGTATATACATATATTAACACATAAATATAGAACTATATATTCAAATACATATATATTTACAATTTTCTGCCATCGATACGCAACTTACCCCTTTCGCTGCGTTATTTTTCATGCTTTGTCTCACGTTCGCATTGCTTCTAACTTGTAATACTAGCGCACATATGCATTCCTTGGTATTATTCAGTGGAGTGCAAATATCGCTTTCACAAAAGCAATATTTTGCGCTCCACTTGTAATATAGCTCTAAATTTTCAATTTTGAAAGCTTTTTAAAAGTGTGTCTGCACGAGTTGTGCATTTGGGTTTTAATGCTTAAAAAATGGTAATTTCAGCGTTAAAACCGGACCGCAGCCATTACAAGTCTTGTCGGTATAGCTGTACCACAAGCCTTTTAGCCTGTACCGCAACGTCAGTTCCGCACATGCAAAAATTACGTTTTTTCATGGGACTTCCATAGCGCTGCCATTACGAGTTTTGCGGTGAGGCTAAAAAAGCTGCGTTCCAGCCTATACCGACACGATCAGTTTTGCAATCTAAAAGCAGTAGTTATGAGTTTTACGCTAGAAAACTGTAACATAAAACTCATAACTAAACTGTTACAAAGTACACTAACACCCATAAACTACCTATTAACCCCTAAACCGAGGCCCTCCCACATCGCAAATACTATAATAAACTTATTAACCCCTAATCTGCCGCCCTGACATCGCCCCCACTAAAAATAATTATTAACCCCTATTCCGCCGCTCCCCGACATCGTCACCCTTTATAATAAAGTTATTAACCCCTAAACCGCCACCCTCCCGCATTGCAAACACTATTTAAATATTATTAACCCCTAATCTACCGTACAACCACATCGCCTCCACTGTTCTAAAGTTATTAAGCCCTACACCGGCGCAACTATAATAAACCTATTAACCCCTAAACCGCAAGCCCCCCAAAGCAAAATATACTAAAGTAAACTATTAACCGCTAAACCGAAAGCCCCCCACATCGCAATAAACTAAATTAAACTAGTAACCCCTAAACCTAACCATAACCCTAACCCAACCATAACCCTAACACCCCCTAACTTTATATTAAAATGACAATTTCCCTAACTTAAATTAAATTAACATACCTGTCAATTTAAAAGAACTAAATTTAAACTAACAATTAAACTAATATAATTATTAAACTAAAATTAAACTAACTACCAATTAAATAAAACTAAACTACACATTAAACAAATCCTAACACTACTATAAAAATTACAAACTAATTACAAAAAATAAAAAAAGAATAAATTACAAAAAATAACAAACACTAAATTATGAAAAATAACAAACGAAATTATCAAAAATAAAAAAGAATTACACCTAATCTAATAGCCCTATCAAAATAAAAAAGCCCACCCAAAATAAAAAAAACCCTAGCCTACAATAAACTACCACTAGCCCTTAAAAGGGCCTTTTGTGGGGCATTGCCCCAAAGATATCAGTTTTTTTTCCCTGAAAAAAATACAAATACCCCCCAACAGTAAAACCCACCACCCAACCAACCCCCCAAAATAAAAAATCTAACCTTAAAAGGGCATTTAGCTCTTTTTCTGCCCAAACCCTAACCTAAAAAAAAAAAACACCCAAAAAACCTTAAAAAAACACTAACACCCGACAATCCTCTTACTGTTTTTGAAGTCCCGCTTGAACGATCTTCACGCAGGTGGCGAGAAGTCTTCATCCAGGCGGCCTCTTCTATCTTCATCCAGGCGGCATCTTCTATCTTGATTCCAGCGATGCGGAGCGGGTCCATCCTGGAGACATCTGTGAAGACATTCAGTGTATGGCGGCGACCTTATGAAGAGGACGCTCCGCGCCAGATGTCTTCAGGATGGACCCGCTCCACGCCGCCAGGATCAAGCCTCCGGGATTAAGATAGAAGATGTTCCCGCCTGGATGAAGATAGAAGAGGCTGCCTGGATGAAGACTTCTTGCCTCCTGAATGAAGAGAGAAAAGGCTACCTGGATTAAGTCTTCTCGCCGCCTGGATGAAGATAGAAGAGCCCGTCTGGATGAAGATTTCTCACCGCCTGGATGAAGATCGTTCAAGCGGGACTTCAAAAACTGTAAGTTGATCGTCTGGAGTTAGTGTTAGGTTTTTTTAAGGTTTTTTTTGGGTGGTTTCTTTTTTAGATCAGGGTTTGGGCAGCAAAAGAGCTAAATGCCCATAAAAATGCCCTTTTCAGGGCAATAAGTAGATTAGGGTTTTTTTTTTGTTTTTTTATTATTTTGAGAGTTTGGGGGGGGTTGTAATGTTAGTGGGTCTTTGTAAAAATTTTTTAGGTAAAAGAGCTTTTTAAGTTAGGGCAATGCCCTACAAAAGGACCTTTTAAGGGCTATTGGTAGTGTATTTTAGATTATTTATTTTTTTATTTTGCAGTGTTTTTTTTAAAATGAGTATTAGAATAGGCATCATTTTTATTATTTTTAATAATTTGTTATTTTGTGTAATGTATTTTTTTCGTTTTGGGTGGGTTTTTATTTTTAGATTAGGGCTTAGGCAATGGGTAGATTAGGTTTTACTTTATTTTTATATTGTGGGTTTGGGGGATTTGTATACTGTTATGGGGCGTTTGTTTTGTTTCGTAGCAAAAGAGCTGTTAACTTTAGGGCAATTCCCTACAAAAGGCCCTTTTTAAGGGCCCCCCAAAAAGGCCCTTTTAAGGGCCTTTGGCAGTTTATTATAGATTAGGTTTTTTTTTTTATTTTGGGGTGTTAGAATAGGAACAATTTGTATTGTTTTGCGAAATGTCATTTGTTATGTTTTTTAATGGTAGGTTTTTTTTATTTTTTGTAATGTGAGTGTTTTTTATTTTTTGTAATGTGAGTGTTTTTTATTTTTTGTAATGTTAGGCTTTAGTGTAAGGCAGCTTAGGTTTTATTTAACAGGTAAGTTTGTATTTATTTTAACTAGGTAGTTATTAAATAGTTAATAACTATTTACTAATTAGTCTACCTAGTTAAAATAAATAAAAACTTGCCTGTGAAATAAAAATAAAACCTAAGCTAGTTACACTATAACTATTAGTTAATATAGTTTAATTTAGGATTTTGCAATGTGGGGAGCTGGCGGTTAAGGGGTTAATAGGTTTATTTAGTGGTAGTGATGTGGGAGGTCAGAGGTTTAGGGGTTAATAGCTTTATTTGGTTGTGGCAATGTCGGGGAGTGACGGAATAGGGGTTAATAGATTTATTATAGTGTGGGTGATGTTGGGGTGCAGGAGAATAGGGGTTAATAACTTTAGTATAGTGGTGGCGATATTGGGAGCGGCAGATTAGGGGGTTAATAGTTTTATTTAGGTGGCAGTGATATTGGGGGGCATCAGATTAGGGGTAATAACATTATGTAGGTGCCGGCGATGTCGGGGGCAGCAGATTAGGGGTGTTTAGACGTGAGGTTTATATTAGGGTGTTAGGTTTAAACTGTAGTTTGTTTTCCCCATAGACATCAATGGGGCTGCATTACGGAGCTTTTCATTCTGCTCTTCCCATTGATGTCTATGGGGAAAGCGTGCATGAGCACGTCAAAACAGCGCTTGAATTGTGTGCGGTATGGAGCTTAAAAACACCATATCGCACGCACAAGCCGGCTGTTTCAAAACTTGTAATGGCTGCGCAATAGAGGGTTAAATAACACAACTTTTGTTGTGTTCGTTAATTTCCCTATAGCGCACATAAGTCGTAATCGAGGTGATAGCTATCATTAAAACACTATAGCATGCAATTGCTTGGCTCATATTCCATCGTCAGAGCACATAGTGTGAAAAAAACAGTTTTCAGTTATAGAGCTCAACACCAATAATTGTTATAGCAAAACTCTTCCACTTAAAGGGACACTGAACCCAAAATTTTTCTTTCGCGATTCAGATAGAGCATGCAATGTTAAGCAACTTTCTAAATTACTCATTATCAATTTTTCTTCATTCTCCTGCTATCTTTATATGAAAAAGAAGGCATCTAAGCTTTTTTTCTTAGTTCAGAACTCTGGACAGCAGTTTTTGATTGGTGGATGAATTTATCCACCAATCAGCAAAGACAACCTAGGTTGTTCACCAAAAATGGGCCGGCATCTAAACTTACATTCTTGCATTTCAAATAAAGATACCAAGAGAATAAAGAACATTTGATAATAGGAGTAAATTAGAAAGTTGCTTAAAATGTCATGCTCTATCTGAATCACAAAAGAAAAAATTTGGGTTCAGTGTCCCTTTAAAGGGACACTTAAGCCAAAATTAAACTTTCATGATTCAGATGTGCAAGCAATTTTAAACAATTTTCCATTAACAAAATGTTAATAGTCTTTTTATATTTACACATAATGGGGCATATGTATCAAACTCCGAATGGAGCTTGATGCCCCGTGTTTCTGGCGAGCCTGCAGGCTTGCCAGAAACAGCAGTTATGAAGCAACGGTCACAAAGACCGCTGCTCCATAACCTGTCCGCCTGCTCTGAGCAGGCGGACAGACATCTCCGGAAATCAACCCGATCGAGTACGATCGGGTTGATTGACACCCCCCTGCTGGCAGCCCATTGGCCGTGAGTCTGCAGGGGGCGGTGTTGCACCAGCAGCTCTTGTGAGCTGCTGGTGCAATGCTGAATACGGCGAGCGTATTGCTCGCCGTATTCAGCGAGGTCTGTCAGACCTGATCCGCACTGTCGGATCAGGTCGGACAGACCTTGATAACTAGAGGCCTTTGAGTCACCAGCTTCTACTGAGCATGTGCAATAATTCACAGACTATACGTATATGCATTTGTGATTGGCTGATGGCTGTCACATGATGCAGTGGGAGTGGAAATCTTATAATTTGAAGTTCAGACTAAGGCCCCGACAAAAATACGAGGGGTCAAAATATTTTAATGGATACGCAGCTATGTTGAGTGAGCTTGTCCAATATTCCAAGCTCCTGACATAGATGCATCATAGAGAGGCATTTACTATACTTGCCATTGGTAGGTGATTCTGGCTTAGGAAACACCCAACATTGCCGGCCATAATGGCGATGTATAGTAAAAGGATCTCTAGAATAAAACAGCTATCTGCTTAACCGCTAATCCTAATACCTAAAAACCAAAGTACCCCACGATCGCAAACTAACACTACACTAATAAAGATCTAAACCGCCACATACCCACTGCAAACCACTATCTGTTAACACAATTATGTCGCTAACTATTAACCCCTATGCTGCCATATATGCACCAAAATCAACTGACTATTAACCCCTATGCTGCCATATACCCACCGCAATTAACCAACTATTAACCCTTATGTTGCTAACTATAAACCCTTATGCTGCCATAAACCACAAACACAAACCAACCTAACACCTTACTTTCCTCTAAACTAAACTCCCTAAGTTAGAAAAGTAAAAAAAAAAATCTAAGTAAAAAATAAAATAAAAATGTAAAAAATAAACTGGCAAAAAAAAACTAAACAGCCAAACCGCAGAGGCAGCGGAAAAGGCCATGGAAATCCACCTCTGTGAAAATGGGCCCTTGGCGCCTTGAGCCTAGATGAAGAGGGCCCCGGCGTTAAGGAAGATTGTGGAGCAGAGGCCACGGAAGTCTGCTGCTGCAAAGATGGGCCCCCAGCGCCTGGACCTTGGATGAAGAGAGCCCAACGTCAGATCAAGAGGAGCCGTAGTCCCCATCAACTGTGAGTAACACTTTTGGGGCTAGATATGTTTTTTTTGGGTGTGTTTTTATTTTTAATAATAGTGTTTGTTATTTTTAATTTTATTTTGGAGGCTAGGTTTTTTTAAAGTTAGAATTTGTTATTTTGGTGGATTAAATTAATATACCCCTTTTGTAACTTTTTTTTGCAAAAGAGCTAATAACTTTTTAGGGCAATGCCCTACAGCAGGTTCTTTTAATGACTATTGTACTTTATTTTAGTGTTAGGATTTAAGGTTGTTTTTTTTTTTTTTTTTTTTATTTTATGGGGGATGTAGTTTAGTGTTAAGTTTAATTATTTCTTATTTTGGATACTGTATTTTTATTTCCGTAACAGCTTTTTAAAAATTTTTGTAACTTCGTTTTTTGTTGTTGTTTTTTTTGTAACTTTTTGGGGTTAGTTTAGAGGGAAAGTTTAGTTTAGAGGGGGGGGTAGTTTAGAGGGTGGTGTTTAGGTGTTATTGTAGTTCTAGTTTGAGTTGGGAGGTGTTAGTTTAGGTTTAAATCTCCTAACTACTCCCATACCTGTATGGGGGTTGATTAGGTGATTATTGTTAGTTAGGGGCATATCTATCAAGCTCCGTACGGAGTTTGATGCCCCGTGTTTCTGGCGAGCCTTCAGACTCGCCAGAAACAACAGTTATGAAGCAGCGGTCTAAAGACCACTGCTCCATAACCTGTCCGCCTGCTCTGATGAGGAGGACAGAGATTGCCGCAATTCAATCCGATCGAATACAATCGGGTTAATTGACACCCCCCTGCTAGCGGCACCAGCAGTTCACAAGAGCTGCTGGTGCAATGCTGAATGCGGAGAGCCTATAGCTCTCCGCATTCAGCGAGGTCTGTCGTACATGATCCGCAATGTCGGCTCATGTCTGACAGGCCTTTCATAAATAGGGGCCTTAGTATTTTGAAGGCCACAATCTCCTAACTAACCCCCCCATACCAAAGTTCAATATTTAAACTTATCCCCCTCAGCTTGAACCTTTAGTATGTTCTCGATTCTCTCCTCAATATTTCTGAGTCACTTTCCTTGAAGGCATAGTTATCCCCCACCCACACACACACTTTTACGACCTTACTATAAGATCAAATACAGGTGAACTATTTTCATCGTGACTGCTTTTTTTTCCCCTTCCCCCTCCTCATATATATTTTTATATTTTTTTGCTGATGCTTGTTCTAAGTAAATACCCATTTCTACCATAAAAATATTGATACACACAATCTAAGGTATCTTGATGCACCCATTATTGAGTTTGTTCTAAACAATTCCCAGTGGTGAAGCCTTCCTTTTACCGTACAAAAGCTAGAAGAGTAGCAGTAATTATAAGTAGGAAGACAGTGCATGTTGAAAAGGATCCTCAAGCTTGCTATATGTCATGGGTATAAGCTGCTGTTCCTTTAAGCCTTTGGCTACTCCCCACTCTTAATAAAAGCTTACAGCACCTTTAGGGAGGTGCTTGGATATTAGTCAAGCTTCAGCTTCCTTAGCTGAGAACTCAAGTAGCTTGTGTCTGTTACTTATTGAGGCCGAATTATCAAAGGTCTTGCGGACCTGATCCGACAGTGCGGATCAGGTCCGCAAGACTTCGCTGAATGTGGAGAGCAATACGCTCTCCGTATTCAGCATTGCATGAGCAGCTCACAAGATGTGCTGGTGCAACGCCGCCCCCTACAGATTCACTGTCAATGGGCCGCCAGCAGGGAGATGTCAATCAACCTGATCATACTCGATCGGGTTAAATTGTGGTGATTCCTGTCCCCCTGCTCAGATCGGGCGGATAGGGTTATGGAGCAGCGGTCTTTCAACTGCTGCTTCATAACTGCGGTTTCTGGTGAGTCTGAAGACTCGCCAGAAACATGGGCCCACAAGCTCCATACGGAGCTTGATAAATGGGCCTCATAGCATCAACCTGCTATTGTTCCTGTTTGCCTCAGTCACCTTCAACACCTACAGAACAGGTGCTTGTTTCTAATTACATTTATTTTTCAGATCATTTGGCAATCTTCTCCTACCTGAATCCTCTGTATCTTTTTCTGTTAAGATGGATCTACTTCCTCTGCAGGATTACACACCTGGTGCCATATTCAACTCCATAGCAGCAGTTATACTAAGGTACTGTCATTTTGTTATCCTCCTGCTTGCTATTCTACAGGGTACTTTAAGCCTCTGTAATTATCAGTTTGCAATTAACCTCCTGCTTTCCTTCCTGCAAGAAATCTACCTGTGTACTCTAAGCTGTGTAAATATCAGTTTGCATTTAACCTCCTGCTTGCCTTCCTGCAAGAAATCTACCTGTGTACTCTAAGCTGTGTAAATATCAGTTTGCATTTAACCTCCTGCTTGCCTTCCTGCAAGGAATCTACCTGTGTACTCTAAGCTGTGTAAATATCAGTTTGCATTTAACCTCCTGCTTGCCTTCCTGCAAGAAATCTACCTGTGTACTCTAAGCTGTGTAAATATCAGTTTGCATTTAACCTCCTGCTTGCCTTCCTGCAAGGAATCTACCTGTGTACTCTAAGCTATCTAAATATCAGCTTGCATTTAACCTCCTGCTTGCCTTCCTGCAAGGAATCTACCTGTGTACTCTAAGCTGTGTAAATATCAGTTTGCATTTAACCTCCTGCTTGCCTTCCAACAAGGACACTACCAGTGTACTCTTGGCTGTGTGAATATCAGTTTGCATTTAACCCTGCATGCCATTTTTTAACATTCTTATACTGGTTCTCTGAACTTCAACTTCAATATTGTTTTTGAGAGTAGTTTCGGTTTAGTAAATCTACCTCTCACCTACTGTTATTTTTCCTAATTTATTGTGACCTGTTCTCACTATAATAATTATGTGAAGTTATTTGGAAGGATTCAGTTAATATTCCTTCTCCTTTTATCTTTACATTACATTTAATCATATTTTGCCCATATACGTAGGAAGAGATCAGTACTTCTGTTAATAGTGATAGAATGTGATAGAATATCCAAGCCATAAAACAAATCCCAGCAACAGAGAAGGGAATCACCTAAGGAATCTCTCACAAAGAGTAGAGATTCTCACACATTTTCAGAATCTCCAGGTAGAGAATCAGAATCTTAAGGCTAACCTTGCCACATTATCAGCTTCTACAAATGACTCCCCTGAGCCAGCCGTTAGCCCCCGAGAGAAATTCTATGGGCAAAGATCCCAATATAGGGAGTTCAAAAATACATTTGAAATTATTTTTACTCTAAGACTAAAAACCAACAGCGCAAACCGAATCAAAGTTTGTACTACTATATTTTATCTCAGGAGTGAACCTAGAATATGGGCCAATATCTATCTAGAAACAAACTACCCCATTCTCAATTCACTTCCTCAATTCCTTTCAGCTATGTCATCACTGTACGCAGATATCAATACCCAAATAACAGCAGAAAATTATTTAAGAATTTTAAAACAGGGTAAACAAACCATAGAAGATTTCATAGTTGAGTACAAACGTTGGGTCCGTGACTCAGAGTGGAATAATGTAAGCTTACGCAACCAATTCCGTCTTGGACTCTCAGAATCTCCGAAAGATGAATTGTGCAGAACTGAATTACCTGCTACTCTAGAGGAACTAATGACCTTATCTTCATCCATTGATAGAAAACTTAGAGAGAGAAAATCTGAACGTCTCCACTTTGAGCTGACCCCTCATCCACAAATAATTTAAATACCGAACTCATGGAGATTAGAGTAGTACGGGGTCCTTTATCTACTGAAGAGAAAGACCGGAGAAAGCAGCTCAAGATCTGCTTATACTGTGCATCCAAGGACCATGATGTGAGAAACTGTTCTCTGCTAAAGAAAGCCCACCCTGGTAAGAGAAGTAATGATTCTCATTGCATGTCTATTCAATTCAACACTTCATCTTATTGTAACCTTTCCCTCTCCTTACAATGGGATCAAGATCTTCTTCAAATTAAAGCTATTCTGGACTTATCGATTCTCACCTTGTTACCAGGAAAAACATACCCATTATCAGGAAGTGTATTCCCATTCCAGTCAGAGCTCATGGACCTATACATCATCACACCATTTCACTCCAAATGACCACTTTTTCTGGACATATGGAACACATTTCTTTTGATGTTATACCTTCTCCATTATATCCAATCATCCTTGGTATCAAGTGGTTACAACTACATTCACCTACTATCAACTGGCACAATTTCGATATTCAGTTTACTTCGGAACATTGTAAACAAACATGTCTCCAGCATTCCTTATTAATGCAGGTATCCACATCTACTATCCCCATGCCGTACCTAGACTTCCAAGAAGACTTTAGTAAAACGATGCGGAAACATTACCACCCCATAGAACATATGACTGCTCCATAGACCTTGTACCTGGGGCCCCCATTCCTTATGGTCACATATACCCTTTATCTGAACCCGAACTTCAGGAATTAAAAAACTATTTAGAATTGAACATCAGTAAAGGCTTTATCAGGCCGTCCACATCTCCTGCAGGAGCAGGGATGTTCTTTGTGCACAACAAGGATAAATCCCTGCGTCCCGTAATAGTTTACTGCCTCATTAATAAAATTACCATCGAAAATCGCTATCCTCTACCCCTTATTCCAGAGTTGGTAGAGAGACTACAAAAGGCCAAGTGTTTCACTAAGTTAGACCTCAGAGGTGCATACAATTTAGATGTCTGTGTTGTCATATACCTAGATGACATCTTAATCTACTACACTACAGAAAAAGGACACCTAAAACATGTACAATGGATCCTTTCCAGGCTCCACCCTCCTCATCTATATGCTAAGCTTGAAAAGGGCATATTCAACACAGATGAGATCTGCTTTCTTGGTTATAAAAATACCCCAGATGGCATTCATATGGAGGAAGATAAAATTTAAACTATACTGTCTTGGCCGATTCCTGAATCAAAAAAAGCCCAACAGAAATTTCTTAGTATAACTATTATACTAAAATTACATTAAACTATATTAAACTAATAATCTACCCTAACTGTTATACTAAAATTACATTAAACTACAAATTAAATTAACTATATTAAATATTTAAAAACCTAACCCTACTTAAATTATTTAAATCTACTATTACAAATTACAAAGTTACAAAAAACTAACAACTAAGTTACAAAGAAACATAAACACTAAGTTACACAAAATAAAAAATAAATTATCAAATATTTAAACTAATTACACCTAATCTAAGAATCTGAAAATAAAAAAGCCACCCCAAAATAAAAACAAAAACCCCTAGCCTACAATAAACTACCAATGGCCCTTAAAAGGGCCTTTTGCAGGGCATTGCCCCAAAGAAATCAGCTCTTTTACCTGTAAATAAAAATACAAATACCCCCCAACAGTAAAACCCACCAGCCACACAACCAACCCCCCAAATAAAAACCTAATCTAAAAAACCTAAGATCCCCATTGCCCTGAAAAGGGCATTTGTATGGGTATTGCCCTTAATAGGGCATTTAGCTATTTTTCAAAAGCCCAAACCCTAATCTAAAATTAAAACCAACCAATAAACTCTTAAAAAAACCTAACACTAACCCCCGAAGATCCACATAAA
Source organism: Bombina bombina (assembly GCF_027579735.1). Taxonomy (NCBI): domain Eukaryota; kingdom Metazoa; phylum Chordata; class Amphibia; order Anura; family Bombinatoridae; genus Bombina; species Bombina bombina. The sequence goes on along the minus strand of NC_069502.1, from coordinate 675,521,050 downwards.
CTTTTGCTGCTTTCAGACTCCCATTGACTCCTATGGCATCCGCCGCCTCCAGGGCGGCGGATTGAAAAGCAGGTACGCTGGGCCGGAATAGTGGCGAGCGTACCTGTTAGAAATTTGATAACTAGTAGTCAGATAGTGCCGAATTTGTATTCTGAACATCTGTAATGACGAAAGCATCGATCTGTGTTGGATTGAGACAGGCGGATCGTATGTCACAAATTTCAACTTTTGCCGGTCTGTAGGCTTTGATAAATAAGGGGGAAACAGGCTCGCCACAATTACGCTGCGGAATTCCAGCATATTTGTGGTTTGCGGCTTGATAAATAGGCCTCTCAGTCTCAAATTATCAATTTAAACAAATTGCTATCAAGTGCTGTCTTTGCTTTGGCAGGATATTGTTAATTATGTCGTAGATGTCTTTTAGAGAACAATATCCTGTTTCATTAACTTCTTTGTCATAACTTATAATGATGCTACTATTGACTCAATGTACACATAAGGCTAATTTATCTGATACACTAATTTATCTGATGATCTGTTATGTACCTGTGAATATACAATAAAATCTATAAAGATTAAAAAAAATTCACACAATTGTGTGTTAAGATTTTATAATGGTTTAGGAAAGTCAGTTGAATTAGCAAACCTCACTCTCTGTATGACAAGATAGAAATGTAGAATTGCTGGCCAAATAATTTAGGTTCTTCGAGAGCCAGTTTTATTTTTATGATGTTTGGAGGAGATCTTGCAAATCAATAGCAAGAGATTATAAACATTACCTGTTCTGCACTAGTTCTACTGTTGATTCACTTTGGTCTATCAAAATATTACTCAGCTAGATATCCTGAACCTGTCCTATATTAAAGATTAGATACTTGAGTTTTTGAGCACAACAATAACAATACAGTTGTGATAGTCTAAGTATTAAAAGTAAATAATATCTATCACTAGTTCACTGATTGTTTGCTGCCATAATCTCCCAATAAACATATCTGGAATATGGGGAACCTGTATGATAGCATTTTAATATAAATGGATAGACAGGTGGAAACACAGGCTGAAAATACTTGCAGACAAATGTTATCTCTAATTTGTGGAAAAAATAGCAGAATAAGATTATACTATCAGATCAAGATCATAAAATTGTAAGAGAGGAATAAACACAAAGTGTTAATAAGTTTGTTTGTGCTCAACAGAATAATAATGATATTTAATAACCTCTGTTTTTGAAATGAAAACACACTTCTGTTTATGCATGAATGTTAATGAACAAAATGTCCGGTTGTTGAAAATGTTAGATAAATGTGCGATGTCTGGATGTGACAGAATGACAGAAGTAACACATTGAATATAAATTTCCTTTAGATAGACTCAGGTTAATAAGTGCAAGTTCCAATCAGATTTTGTATCAGTTCCTTAAGATTTCAATAGTCATACCTTATGGAGAATGATAGATTCGAAGCAGGCAGGAGGTGAAGCGGTGAAACAGATCAGTAAACTGAACAAACAAACTGACCGTGTCTCAGCTGTTTGGCGCGCTGCTTCCTGTTGTTCTGCTCAGAGCGGGTGACGTCACCGGTTGATGTCTGTGTACACAGAGGATGTGGCAGCGCTGCTACCGGATCAAATGACAGAGTAACAGAATTAAATGATTCAGAACTGTTACAATTGTAATACAAAGAGTCCTGAGTTTGATATAAAAAATAACAAGGATTAGATAGATTAGACAAAATTACTATAAGAGAACTTTGAGGCTGACTTAATTGAATAGACATAGGGAAGAGTTAGCTTTACTTCCCTCAGTGATCCAATAATCAAGCAATGAACTCTGGGAAGACAGGAACTTAAATAAGGAGCAATGAGGGGAGGAGGATTTGACTTAAAGGTACAGAATGTGAGTCAAATCCTGACAGATCCCCCCAGTCAAGAGCCCCCTCCAGAGGACCGGGGACCACGATTCATAGGATAGGAGACGTGGTAGGCAGTCAATAAATCAGGAGCATGCAAATCTTGAACAGGAATCCTTGAATTTTCATCGGCATCATAACCCTTCCAGTGAACCAAGTATTCAAGGGTCCTCCGACGTCTTCGGGAATCCAGAATTTCATCCACCTCATATTCCAGAGGGTCTTCAACAGAGACAGGAATGTCAGCAAAGTGAGGACAATCCTGTCCCTGATAAGGCTTCAATAGTGAGACATGAAAAGATGGGTGTATGTGCATAGTCGAGGGTAAACGTAAGGTTACTGCATTCTCGTTGATTTTTGAAATCGGGAATGGCCCAATAAACTGATTAGCGAGTTTCTTACAAGGAGCAGGCAGTTTTATGTTTTTAGTAGATAACCATACCAGATCGTTTATTTTATATACAGGTGCAGGCTTCCTCTTTTTGTCATAATAGAGTTTTTGAGTGTTTTTTGCATTAAGTAGATGCTCCTGCAGGCTTGACGTAACTTCTTTTAAGGTGTCAGTATATAGAGAGACTGATGGAGATTGAGAACAGATTAAAGTAGTGGGATAAGTGCGAGGATGATATCCATACGTTGCATAAAAGGGTGAGAACTTAGTAGAACTGTTAACCGAATTATTATATGCGAATTCCGCATTAGACAGTAAGTCATACCAATCATCTTGGTGTGTGGAGATGAAACATCTGAGATATTGTTCAAGGATTTGGTTAACACGTTCGGTAAGACCATTAGATTGTGGATGAAAGGCTGTAGTAAATCTTAATGTTATATGTAGAGTTTTACATAAGAATCTCCAGAATTTCGAAGTAAATTGAGTACCCCGATCTGACACTATAGATGTAGGTAAACCATGTAACTTTGTGACATGGTTATTAAAAGCTATAGCAGTAGTATAAGCTGTGGGTGTTCTTTTCAATGGGATAAAATGAGCCAATCTAGTAAAGTGATCGACTACTACCATTATGGTATTGTGACCATGAGACATTGGTAGATCTACAATAAAATCCAGAGAAATTATATCCCAAGGTTTTTGAGGTATGGGTAATGGTGTTAGATATCCATAGGGTTTATGATGTTCTTTCTTTTTAGTAGCACAGATCTGACAATTCAGAATATAATCATGAATAACCAGTTTCATGTGAGGCCACCAGTATGTTCGATTGATGAGTTCAGTAGTTTTTTCAATGCCTGGATGACCGGCTAAGGGGGTTTCATGGTGTTGCTGAATAATCTGTTTTCTCAAACAGTTTGGTACATATATCAAGTCTTTGTACATGTAGAGACCTGTATCTGAGTCAGCAGTGCAAACGGGGGGTATTTCATTATCCTTCTGTTGAGCTTGATATAAGTCTGATGTTGATAAAGTTGTGAGTCCAATTATTTTAGATGGAGCGATTATATGTGTCAGGTTTTCAGTGTCTTCCATTGACTCAAAAGATCTTGATAAGGCATCAGCCCTAATATTTTTTGTCCCAGGGATATAGGTTAAAGTGAAGTTAAAACGATGAAGAAACAAGGCCCATCTTACTTGCCTTGATGACAATGTTTTATTTCTTTTAAGTTATTGCAGATTTTTGTGATCTTTAAATACCTGGAATGGTTCAGTGGTACCCTTTAGGAGGTGTCGCCAATGTTCCATTGCTGATTTCATTGCTAATAATTCTTTATCTCCCACGGAGTAATTTTGTTCAGTTGGGGTTAATCTCCGGGAGAAGTAGGCTATAGGATGTTGAATTTTATCTCCTTGTTTTTGTTGAGAAAGGATGGCTCCTATTCCCACATTTGAAGCGTCTACTTCTAAAATATAAGGTAGATCAGGATCGGGTAACCGTAAAATGGGAGCTGTTGTGAATTCTTTTTTTAAGCATTGGAAAGCATGATCTGCTTTTTGGTCCCATATAAATTTTTGTTTACCGGTTAATTGAGTTAGTGGTTGAACAATTGTGGAAAAATGATTGATAAATTTCCTGTAGAAATTTGTAAACCCTAAAAATCTTTGTAAAGATTTTAGTGTAGTGGGAGTGGGCCAATTTGCTATTGCAATAAGTTTTTCTTGATCCATTTGAATACCTTTTGGGGATATGATATATCCCAAAAACTTAATAGTATCTTTGTGAAAATGACATTTTTCCATTTTAGCGTAGAGTTGATGGTCTCTTAATGTAGCTAAAACCCAACGAACATGTTTTTTATGATCAGCTAGAGTTTTTGAATAAATTAAAATATCGTCGAGATAGACGATGACACAAACATCCATCAGTTCTTTAAAGATCTCATTAATAAATAACTGAAAAGTCGCTGGTGCATTTGTCAGCCCAAAGGGCATAACATTGTATTGGAATAAACCATACCTTGTTTTAAACACAGTTTTCCACTCATCCCCAGATCTCATCCGAATTAAATTGTATGCGCCTTTTAGATCTAACTTTGTAAAGATGGTTGCGCCTTGGAGACGTTCAATTAACTCTGGGATGTGTGGTAAAGGGTATCTATTTTTAATCGTGACTGCATTCAAAGCACGATAATCTATGATCGGTCTGAGTGTACCATCTTTGTTAGTTACAAAGAATATTGCTGAAGCTATAGGTGATGATGAAGGTGAAATGAAACCCTTTCTAAGATTTTCATCTAAGTATTCTCTTAGGTGTTTCAATTCTTTTTGTGATAGGGGAAAAATCCTTCCAGATGGTACTTCGACTCCAGGTTTAGTATCTATGGGACAATCAAAATGTCTATCTGGCGGGAGAGTTTCAGCATTTTTTAGATTAAATACATCACTATAGTCCTTATATTCATCAGGTAATTTTGATGTAATCTGTCCTATTGTTAAGTAAGGATAACATGTGGTTAGACAGAATTGTGATGTGAATGTTATATTGTTTTGAACCCAATTAATAAATGGGTTATGTTTTTGTAACCAAGGGAAACCAAGAATTATAGGATGTATGGAACTAGGAATTATATCATATGATAAAAATTCTTTATGACCGTCTGGTGTTATTGTTAAAAGTGGTATGGTGTGATGTGTAATAGGACCTTTTAGAATCTGAGTACCATCTATAACTCTCACAAAAACAGGAGATAATTTCTGCACAATTGGTATTTTATTTAATGTAACAACAGATTCATCTATAAAGACTCCATCTGCACCCGAATCAACGATAGCTTCGTTCTGTACTTGTAGATGGTCCCACTGCAATGATAATGTTATAGCAAGATGAGAGGGTTTTTTAGAATAATCAGAAGAACAGTCATGTGTCAACTTATCCTTCTTTTGTCGTAAAAGGATAGGACAAGAGGCCACATCATGATCCTTGTTGGCACAATATAAACACAGATTCGCCAGACGTCTTCGTTGTTTTTCTTCCTGGCTAAGTGGAGCCTGAATGGTGCCTATTTCCATGGGTACTGGAGCAGATTGGTATCTTTCTTGATATGGATGAAATGGTTTTTTAGGAGTAACTTCTTGTTGATGTTTTTCTTACTTCCTCTCACGGTATCTCCTATCCATGGTAATACATAATTTGATCAGAGCTTCTAAGGTTTCTGGGAAGTCTACTCTTGAAAGTTCATCCTTTAAATATTCAGAAAGGCCCAATCGAAATTGATTTTGCAGGCTCACTGAATTCCACTGTGAGTCAGTGGCCCATAGCTGAAAGTCTGCTATGTAGTCTTCCACTGCTCTTTTTCCCTGTTTGAGGGACCTCAATCGTTGTTCAGCTGTCTGTTGCTTATTTACATCTTCGTATAATACAGCCATAGTAAGGAAAAAAATTTCTAGAGAATTTAATATTGGATCCTCAGTCTCTAGAAACCTATCTTGCTATACTCTGGGCTCACCTGAGAGATAGGAAATGGCTGTAAAAACTTTAATTTTCTCAGTGCGATAAGTCCTAGGTTTAAGGGTGAATAGTAAAATGCAGGCGTTCTTAAATTCACAAAATTTTGTGCGATCACCACTGAAAGGAATAGGAGGATTTACCTGAGGTTCAGGCATCTCATTAGTCTTTTGAGTGATAAATTCATTTATAACACGTTTTAGTGTGCTATTCTCATTCTTTAGCTCAGTTAATCCTTGAGCTAGGATTTCCACTTTCTGATTAAGTGAAGAAATTTGATTGGGCATTTCAACAGGATCCATGTTAAACCTGATAATATGTTTTACTAATTAATTCACTTTTTAAGCTTGATTATTCTGTGATAGTCTAAGTATTAAAAGTAAATAATATATTTCACTAGTTCACTGATTGTTTGCTGCCATAATCTCCCAATAAACATATCTGGAATATGGGGAACCTGTATGATAGCATTTTAATATAAATGGATAGACAGGTGGAAACACAGGCTGAAAATACTTGCAGACAAATGTTATCTCTAATTTGTGGAAAAAATAGCAGAATAAGATTATACTATCAGATCAAGATCATAAAATTGTAAGAGAGGAATAAACACAAAGTGTTAATAAGTTTGTTTGTGCTCAACAGAATAATAATGATATTTAATAACCTCTGTTTTTGAAATGAAAACACACTTCTGTTTATGCATGAATGTTCATGAACAAAATGTCCGGTTGTTGAAAATGTTAGATAAATGTGCGATGTCTGGATGTGACAGAATGACAGAAGTAACGCATTGAATATAAATTTCCTTTAGATAGACTCAGGTTAATAAGTGCAAGTTCCAATCAGATTTTGTATCAGTTCCTTAAGATTTCAATAGTCATACCTTATGGAGAATGATAGATTCGAAGCAGGCAGGAGGTGAAGCGGTGAAACAGATCAGTAAACTGAACAAACAAACTGACCGTGTCTCAGATGTTTGGCTCGCTGCTTCCTGTTGTTCTGCTCAGAGCGGGTGACTTCACAGGTTGATGTCTGTGTACACAGAGGATGTGGCAGCGCTGTTACCGGATCAAATGACAGAGTAACAGAATGAAATGATTCAGAACTGTTACAATTGTAATCCAAAGAGTCCTGAGTTTGATATAAAAAAATAACAAGGATTAGATAGATTAGACAAAATTACTATAAGAGAACTTTGAGGCTGACTTAATTGAATAGACAAAGGGGAGAGTTAGCTTTACTTCCCTCAGTGATCCAATAATCAAGCAATGAACTCTGGGAAGATAGGAACTTAAATAAGGAGCAATGAGGGGAGGGGGATTTGACTTAAAGGTACAGAATGTGAGTCAAATCCTGACAACAGTACTTCTTTATAGAGCCCCATGTATATATTTAGGGAATAATAATCAAGCAACAGGTACAATTTAAGTAGAAACAGGGTCTTACCTTGGCACAAACCCTTTGCAAACACTGACAATTAGAAAAGTCAAACCTAACATCTCTATACTATCATGCTGTAGAATGTGGAGGATGACCAATCTCTATCCTGGGGAACAGCTGCATTGCAGCCAGGTATTTCAGGAAATGTCCATGACCTCACCATGCCCCTGTGTGATGATGTCACAGACAACCAGGATCTCCCTGTTGAGATAAGGAATTCCAGGTTGTATGTCTGGGATTGGGGTGCTTTAAAGCCCATATCTTACTCCTTAGGCAACATACGAGAACAAGAGCCCCTTCTTTGAAAAAGGGGACTCTGACCTTTCACATTTTTTTTATCAGAAAGGGTATATATGTTTGTAATATTTTATTTTAATGCATGTCTGATGTGTTACGCTAATACTATGAGAGCAATTTCTGTTTTCTGTTTCTGTTTATTGAGTGCAATCCTTTACTTTCAACTTGTAAGATAGTTAGCATGTTCACAATAGTGCTTATTGTGTCCCTTGCTAACATTAGTGTGCTACTTGTAATCAAGCTCTATATGTTATTGTTTTCACGAGACCGAAATGCTAGATAATGCATCCTTTACTATCAGTTATACTTAGGGTGACCATATTGCCGCTTTAAAAAGAGACAAATATGAAAAATACATATGCCAGGGTTCTTATACAAAACATTTCTTTAAACAGCCCTGAAAACAGCCCCAACATATGCATTTTTCATATGTGTCCCTTTTTAAAGCGGCAATATGGTCCCCCTAGTTATACTCCACCTGCTCTTCCTGTAATGTAAACCATAAAAACCGTAGTATTTCCATTCCCACAGAGAGGCTGGAGTGCATTCTGTAGAATGCAGAACCCTAATCATCATACATGTTGTTTAGTAATTGGTTGATATGTGTAAGAGCTTATTTACATCTCTCTCTCTAATTGGCTACTGCAAATGAACTAAGATACACAACATCCAAAAAACTTCTCAAGGTGTCCTGAGACTGCACACCAGTGCAAACTTTCGGCTAGATTACGAGTTTTGCGTTATGAGTGAAAAAGCCTCATAACGCTGCTTTTTCACTACTGCTGCTATTACGAGTCTTGAAGGTATAGTTGGACCGCACACTTTTTTGGCCGTAACGCAACGTAACTACCGCACCTTTCAAAAAGTCCTTTTTTCAATGGGACTTCCATAGCGCCGGTATTATGTGTTTTGCCTGGGAGGCCAAAAAGTGAGCGGTACACCCTATACCGTCAAGATTCGTACCGCCATCTAAAGTCAGTAGTTATGAGTTTTACGTTTGAAATCTGTAGCATAAAACTCATAACTAAAGTGTTACAAAGTACACTAACATCCATAAACTACCTATTAACCCCTAAACCGAGGCCCTCCCGCATCGCAAACACTAAAATAAAATTATTAACCCCTAATCTGCCGCTCCGGACATCGCCGCCACTATAATAAACATATTAACCTCTAAACTGCCACCCTCCCCCATCGCAAACACTAATCAAATATTATTAACCCCTAATCTGCCTCCCCCAATGTCACAGCCGCCACTATACTAAAGATATTAACCCCTAAACCTAACCCTAAGTCGAACCCTAACACCCCTAACTATAATATAATTAAAATAAATCTAAATAAAATTTACTATCATTAACTAAATAATTCCTATTTAAAACTAAATACTTACCTGTAAAATAAACCCTAAGCTAGCTACAATATAACTAATAGTTACATTGTAGCTATCTTAGGTTTTATTTTTATTTCACAGGCAAGTTTGTATTTATTTTAACTAGGTAGACTAGTTAGTTAATAGTTATTAACTATTTACTAGCTACCTAGTTAAAATAAATACAAATTTACCTGTAAAATAAAACCTAACCTGTCTTACACTAACACCTAACATTACACTACAATTAAATCAATTACATTAAATACAATTAACTAAATTACAAAAAAAATCAACACTAAATTACACAAAATAAAAAAGAAATTATCAAAAATTTAAACTAATTATAGCTAATCTAATAGCCCTATCACAATACCCCCCCCCAAAAAATAAAAAAACCCTAGCCTTAACTAAACTGTCAATAAAAAAAAATACAAACAACCCCCCACCCACACAACCAAACCCCCAAATAAAGTTTTTGCAGACTGGACATTCATCCTCATCAAGCCGGGAGAAGTCTTTATCCAAGTGGGCAGAAGTGCTCAACGAAGCCGGGAGAAGTCTTCATCCAAGCGGCAAGAAGTGGTCCTCCAGGCTGGCAGAAGTCTTCAATCCTATTGGCTGATTGGAACAGCCAATAGAATACAAGCTCAATTCCATTGGCTGATTGGATCTTTAATTCTGATTGGCTGATAGAATTCTATAAGCCAATCGGAATTCAAGGGACGCCATCTTGGATGACATCCCTTAAAGGAACCTTCATTCTTCAGTAGCAGTCGACAGAAGAGGATGCTCCGCGCCAGATGTCTTGAAGATGGAGCCGCTCCGCGTCGGAAGGATGAAGATAGAAGATGCCGTCTGGATGTAGACTTCTGCCCACCTGGAGGACCACTTCTTACTGCTTGGATGAAGACTTCTCCCGGCTTTGTTGAGGACTTCTGCCCGCTTGGATGAAGACTTCTCCCGGCTTGATGAGGATGGATGTCCGGTCTTCAAAAACTATAAGTGGATCTTTTAGGGTTAGTGTTAGGTTTTTTAAGGGTTTATTGGGTGGGTTTTATTTTTAGCTTAGGGTTTGAGCAAGGGAAAAGAGCTAAATGCCCTTTTAAGGGCAATGCCCATCCAAATGCCGTTTTCAGGGTAATGGAGGCTTAGGTTTTTTAGATAGGATTTTATTTGGAGGGTTTGGTGGTGTGGGCGGTGGGTTTTACTGTTGGGGGGTTGTTTGGATTTTTTTTATAGGTAAAAGAGCTGCCCCGCAAAAGGCCCTTTTAAGTTCTATTGGCAGTTTAGTTTAGGAAAGCAATAATTCAGGACAAAAAAAGCCACAAAAGATCCGTTCTTGATAAACGAAGAAAGTTCTTATTTATTCAGAGGTGTGATATCAGGTACATACAAAAGAACACCTGACGCATTTTGCGCATGCGTACATGCGCTTCATCAGAGGCTAGTGATTCACAAGGTGTTGGATTTGATTTTATACTTCACAGACATTCTAACTACAATGATGATTTCATATTATTTGTAGTTCAGGTTACAGAATTCCAGCTTACGCATAATTTTGTCATGTACCAGGGGGAATATTTCTTACAAAGATGCGTCACGGCCATTGGGGCGAAATTTCCCCCCGCCTATGCAAACATATATATGGGATGGCTTGAATACCACCACATCTTTTCGGAGTCATTCCCCTTTAGACATAATGTTATCTTATACGGTCGTTTCATAGATTACATCATTATCATCTGGCAGAAGGATGAAACCCATTCAGTAGAATCATTTATGGCATTTATGAATGACAATAATTTCAATTTCAATTTTACCTCACAGTCTGACAAACGTAGCATTGATTTTTTGGATTTAAAATTGGAAGCCCAAGAGTATATCGAAAATCATTAGCTCTTAACACAATTTTGAGATCAGACTCATGCGATATCCCTCATCTCAAAAAGGGCATTCCAAGAGCACAATACCTACGTTTGCGTAGGAATTGTACAGCCTTAGATAAATATTTTGAACAAGATAGAGATCTTACACTAAGGCTCTCATAAAGAGGATACTCAAAGAAAATGTTGAAACATTTAGAACATCAGATAGCACATCTAGATAGATCCAGTTTACTTAGACAAAGTAATTATGACAATGGAAAAAGGAGTATGTTTAATCCAAACATACTATACATTACCCAATACATTAATCAATATAAAGAGGTCTGTAATATAATTAAGAGAAATGTGTCTATTTTAAAGGGTGATGACAAAGGGCATTAAATGCATATCAAAAAAGGCACCCACGATAGGTGATATAACTAGACACAATTTTGCTGGCAAAACTCCTTCAAAAGAAACCTGGTTGAATGCAAAGAAAGGCTCCTTCAAGTGTGGGCACATACCTTGTAAAAGTTGACATTTCACTACCAAAACAAGTTCCTTTTCTTCAAGTGTGACAGGAGATGTTTTCCATATAAGGGATAGACTAGATTGTACATCACAATATGTTATCTATCTTATCACTTGCAAGTGCTGTCTCCAACAGTACGTGGGAGTCACCACTCATTTGTTGAAGGATTAAATACGTGAACACCTCCTGCCACTTGAAGAAAGAGAACCTAAGACTCCATTGGTCAAACATTTCCATACTCATGGATTAGGCCAAAATTATTTTTCCTTTATTGCCATTGATCAAATACAAAAACATCCTAGAGGAGGGGATAGACTAAAAAAACTCCTCAAAAAGGAGGTATTTTGGATTATGAAACTCTAGACTAGATACCCTGATGGGATGAATAAAAGGATGGATGTATATTTATTTACTGATATATGGCACTGTTGTCACTACTCTGATTTTCAAATAGGGGATTTGTGACTATAAAGTAATCACATTCAATAACATTATGATATGAGTATTTATTCCCCTTCCCCTCCCACCACTGGGATTAAGTAGGCCTTATCTCCTTCATTATTAATTATTTTTATTCTCCTCTTCTTTATTTTTAATTTTTAATTTTCATTCCTTATTTCCATTTTTTATTTCTTATTTCTACTTTTACTCTTATCTCTAGTCATCATTCATATAAAATATATTTATTTGTTTTTTTAGTTTATCCATGTTTACTTTATTGTTTTTATTTGTTTAAGGAACTATTTATTTATACATACGGCTAGATTGTGAGTTTTGCGGTAAGCTGAAAAAGCAGCGTTAACAGGTCCTAACGCTGCTTTTTCACTACCGCTGCTATTACGGGTCTTGCAGGTTTCGGGGCCCAGCACACTTTTTTAGCCTTACCGCAAACCGACTTACGTAAACTTCGTAAAACATTTTTTCAATGGGACTTGCATAACGCCGGTATTACGAGTCTGTCCTGGGAGGCCAAAAAGTGAGTGGTACACCCTCTATCTCCATGATCCGTAACGCATTCTAAAGTCAGTAGTTATGAGTTTTACACTACAACGCCGTAGCATAAAACTCATAACTAAAGTGCTAAAACGTACACTAACACCCATAAACTACCTATTAACCCTTAAACCAAGGCCCTCCCGCATCGCCGCCACTATAACAAACATATTAACCCCTAAACCGCCGCACTCCCGCCTCACAAACATTAGTTAAATAATATTAACCCCTAATCTGCCGCCCCTAACATCGCCATCACCTACATTATATTTATTAACCCCTAATCTGCTGACCCCAACGTCGCCGCCACTATATTAAATTTATTAACCTCTAAAACTAAGTCTAACCCTAACACTCCCTAATTAAAATATAATTTAAATAAATCTAAATAAAATTACTATCATTAACTACATTATTCCTATTTAAAACTAAATACTTACCTGTAAAATAAACCCTAAGCTAGCTACAATATAACTAATAGTTACATTGTATCTAGCTTAGGGTTTATTTTTATTTTACAGGCAAGTTTATATTTATTTTAACTAGGTAGAATAGTTATTAAATAGTTATGAACTATTTAATTACTACCTAGCTAAAATAAATACAAATTTACCTGTAAAACCTAACCTAAGTAACACTAACACCTAACATTACACTAAAATTAAATAAATTACCTACATTAAATACAATTAAATAAATTAAATTAAATTAGCTAAATTACAAAAACAAACAAACACTAAATTACAGAAAATAAAAAACAACCAACCCCCCAAATAAAATACTAACTAAAAAAACCTAACCTCCCCATTGCCCTGAAAAGGGCATTTGGATGGGCATTGCCCTTAAAAGGGCATTTAGCTCTATTGCAGGCCCAAAGCCCTAACCTAAAAAATAAACCTACCCGGGGGCGGAGCCTGGCTGTGCAGGAGAATGGCCGCATCTCAGTAGAGCTCCTGAGCCAAAAGCTAGTCTACATTAATTAAATGCTAGCATCTGAACAATAAAAAAGCACAAATATCCCATATGAACCGAGGGGGATACAAGTTACATTAGAAGTGCACCCTAATTGGATTTGGATTTGAAGCCCACAGTACACCAGCGCAACCGCATGCGTAGGCCGCAATTCAGCCTGAGATTGTGACGGATACACCGGCTAGCAGCTGAAAGGTGTGGTCGCATTAGTAAGACCACACAATTAGAAAAGACAAGAGGAGAGAAGCGCGGACTCAAGTGTAGCATAAAAAGGTTATTGGTTAAAAGACATACGGTCTATAGGAACTCACAAGATGCTCACAAACAATATTCACATCAAAGCCGACTGCTATATGCCTCCTTGTATCAGATCCGGATACCTCTGTGTATGTGTGTTCTGATATACCCTGGAGGCTGTTGTCCGGAGCACTCACGCTGTGAAAAATCCTTCTGGCTGAGAATCAAACAAACCCGCTCTGCAGTCGCGGGATGATGACGTCCTTTGGGCGTTTAGCAGTAGACACTCTGCAAGTGCTTGAGGATTACGGCTCCCTCATAGGATCATAATAGCAAACTGTAACCGTCTACGCGTTTCGTCCCGATCCTATCCTATGATTGAGCCGTAATCCTTAAGCATATAAGAATAAAGTATAACCAGCAACTTTAATAAGAATACATTGCAAAGGTGTGAGTGATAGAACTTTAGTTAAAGTGGCTCATTACTTCAGGATAGAAACTGAAAGATATCTGAATACAGAGACTATACTTATAACACTTACCCCAGACTTCTGAAGATATTCCTCATTATTCTGACCCTAAACCACTAGATTCTGACCGTAATCTCTCTGAGACCACCCCACCCATGCATCTTATCACAAAAGATGACCTGACAACTCTCTCATCCAAAGAGGACATTAAGGAAGTTGTGAGTGAGATCAATAATTTGTTTGGAGAGTTACGCAGAGATGTGTCAGATTTAACCCAGAGAGTCACAAATATTGAAAGCTCTCAGAGTTCCATACAGGAGCAATTAAAAGAAACTATACCCCAAGTACAACATAACACCAACATGATTTAAAGTTTATTAGAGAGAATAGAAGATTTAGACAATCGAGGAAGAAGGAATAATCTATGTATATGAGGTATTCCTGAGAGTGTTAATCCCAATGCATTACAAGGGTATTTACAAGATCTGTTCAGAGTAATTAAAGGCACCCCCATGTCGCCAAAGGTCACCATCGAGAGAGCCCATAGAGCCCTACATCCGAAACCCTCTGCAAAGGCGCCTCCAAGAGATGTGATTCTTAGGCTGCTGAATTTCAAAGACAAAGAGGAGATCCTCCGACATAGTAGAAACAAACACCCAATCCAACATGTGGGCATCACCCTTCAACTGTTTTCAGACCTCAGTACTACAACCCTCTAAAAACACAGAGATCTAAATTTCTCACTAATACATTGCAGAATAATAAGATTCAATACCGATGGGGTTTCCCAACATGTATAGTGGCCACCAACAATGGGAATATGGCCATGTACAGGACTTTAGAAGATGTGGATTCCTTTTGTGCCACTCTGGGTATTGCAACCCCTGCCTTGGATACCTCACAGCACCCTGAGAGACCACATGAAATCTCACAGCAGCAAACATAATCGAACAGATCCATCTAACTAACTTAAACTTTCTTTTCTCACAGGGTTTAAACCGACAATGTGCTGTGGAACTTTCACCAGACCATTGGGTCTGGATCAGGTAACTCTGGGCAGGACTACAGTTTCTTTGTCTTTCCAAATATTTGTTATATATAGGGTTTCACTTAGACATTGTCAATACACATATAGTTGTTTATATTCTAGAACTTCTAGGCCTCATGGGACCAGTTGCCCTCCTTGGAATTGGCCCACCTAACACAGGGGCCTGCAGGTTTATTAAGTATCGGCATATATAAGCTACATTTGATGACCCCAGGTTTTCCTGCTCCCATAAGTAACCCCTCCCCCCCCTCAGTTCACACTATATATTTGTTGTATTAGTTTAATAACTGGTATTATGTTTATTTAACACGTATTTGAATAATATCAATATTTTGCTCAATATTAATTTTTATAAAAGGACTAGCTAAAGGCACATTCCCTTTAGAGTTTAACTGAAAAAAAAAAGTTATACTGTTGCACTGTTTGCACTGTAGGTGGTTGTGGATCTATATTAAGGTTTGTTTTCCTTTTATACAGAATATATTTGCTCAGGGTGATCTCTGTGTATTAGTATATCTGAATTGCATATATAGCTTGCTTATAGACCTGTTCCTTCTTTAGCTCTTCTTCATTCTCCTTCTCTCATCTCACCCCTCTTTAACTTCTCCTCTTCCCCCCCCCTTCTTTTCTCTTTGAGATGGCATCTCTAGGAAATGGACATAAGGTGCACCCAACTAAGCTCTTCACTATAAACATAAAAGGACTAAATAGTCCTGGTAAACGTTCTATAGTTTCCTGTGAGCTACATAGACTACAAGGTGACTTGTTCTTTCTACAAGAAACCCATTTTGCTAAACATAAAGAGCCTAAATGACATAACCACAGGTACCCAGCTGCCTTTTTCGCCTCGGGCCCCTATAAACAAAACAGGGTAGGAATACTTATACACCACAGAGTCCATTTCCAGGCACAAAATATAGAATGGGACAAAGAGGGAAGGTTCATCATAGTAGTGGGACTTCTGTATGGTAGGCCTATTACGCTGGTAAACGTATACGCACCAAACTCAGCACAGCACATTTTCTTTAGAGCCCTTTCCACCAAACTCCTTGAACTCTCTAAAGGAGTCTTGATTCTGGGTGGCGACTTTAACGCGCCACTAATCCCCAGATTAGATACATCCAACGGGGTCTCTAGTGTCTCACATCATGAAACATATTAACAATACCATTAAAACACACTTGTTACATGATTTTGGCACACTATCCACCCAGCAGAGACTGACTTTACCTACTACTACAATCCACATATGAAATACTCACGTGTTGACTATTTCTTCACGGACTCACAAGGCATAGCATATATAACACGAAGTGACATTTCCCCCATTACATGGTCTGATCATGCGCCAGTTTCATGCGAGATGTTGTGGCTGGACACGCCAGCTACACCATTTCTGTGGCGACCAGATGACACTCTGTTGAACTGCCCACTTATAGTGGAGGACATTACTTCCAAGATGACAGAATATTTTACTCTCAATATGACAGAGAACTTAGCACTGCACTATCTGGGATGCACACAAAAGTGTCATCAGGGGACACTTTATAAAACACAAAAGCAGAGTGGTGAAACAGGCCAGGGAAAAATACAACCAAATCCTTTTACATATAGCGACCCTAGAGGAACAACACAAAAGAAATCCTTCAGATATCACTTTGGCAACAACTTTAGCATAAGCAAGGATAGACTTTAAGCAACTATTACAAGAAGAAAATCAGAGGAGAGCTCAGTTTTTGAGACAAACATATTATGAAGGGGGTGACAAGGCAGGGAAACTACTAACTAGAGCACTCCGCCAATCACAACTGAAGACTTATGTTTACACGATAAAAGACAAAGATGGTAAAACCCACAAAGATAGCCCTAACATTGCAGAGACTTTCCGCATATATTATAGTCATTTATATAATCTTAAATCCTCGTTGCTGACATCTACCCCAGGGGAGAACCCAGAGCAGATTAAGATATCAGAATACCTGTCGGGGGTTCACCTGACGACAATGACATGGGAGACAGTAGAATTTCTTGAGTCAACTCTCACACAGGAGGAAATACAAGTCGCACTCTCTGACCTCCCTAATGGGAAGAGTCCAGGCCCGGATGGATTTGGGGCCAAATATTACAAAACTTTCCTGCTTACTTTGTTACCCCAAATACAAAATGTATTCAATAATATTTCAGATCTGGAGACGCTACCCGCCTCTATGTTGACTGCTTATATCACTGTGTTGCCAAAACCGGGTAAACCCACTGAAATTCCTCAAAATTATAGACCAATCTCATTGCTGAATACAGACGTTAAAATTCTGGCAAAAACTTTGGCCAACAGAGTCAATACGGTTCTCCCTACATTGATCTTCCCAGACCAAGTCGGGTTTGTCCCAGGGAGGCAGGCGAGAGACAACCCCTTGAAAGTGCTACAGTTAATTGATTACTCAAAAAACAATGCCACCCCCTCGCCTTGCTGTCTACAGACGCGGCAGACGCGGAAAAAGCGTTTGATAGAGTGAATTGGCAGTTTCTTAAAAGCACAATGGAGAGGATATTTTTCGGTAAAATATTTTTGAGAATGGTCTTCACCTTATATTCGACACCCAACGCCAGGGTTAAAGTTAATAACATTCACTCAACCCCCTTTACAATCTCAAATGGCACTAGGCAGGGGTGTCCACTGCTGCCCTTGCTGTTTGCCATATCTATAGAGCCTTTGGCATGTAGCATCAGGGCCTATCATTTGATACAGAGGATATATGTAGGTACCAGGGAATATAAAATTGCAATGTACGCTGATGATCTTTTATTCAGGCTCACTGAGGCGGAATCCTCCATTCCTGCTCTGCTGAATGAGTTCATCAGGTATGGGGAGGTATCTCACTTCCTCCTTAACAATACTAAATTAGAGTTGCTAAGCATTAACTTAACTTCCGCCACCCTGACCTGGCTCAAAACCAATAGCCCTTTTGTTCTGAGCACATCACTGAAATACCTTGGCGTCAAGTTTTCTGCCAAAGTATCAGATATTTTTTAGGCCAATTACGCAACCCTTAAAAAAGACATTTCCAACTACCTATCGGCATGGAAACACAAAGCCATATCGTGGCTGGGAAGAATTAATGTTATCAAAATGAATATCCTTCCCAGGGTATTGTATATTTTACAGGCCATACCAATCCCTCTCCCATATTCCTTTCTCCCCTCCCTACAAAAGCTAATAGAAGAATATATTTGGAAAGATATTAGGCCAAGGGTAAATAAGAGAACCATGTACCTCCCCAGGGAGAATGGTGGGTTGGGACTCCCAAATCTCCTTCTTTATAGAAGGGTTATTTTTCTTCAAAGAGTGACAGAGTGGTGCCACAACAATACTCAAAAAGAATGGATAGAACTTGATGCCAACATCCTTCAATCAGATAATCTCGCCTCCCTCCTGTGGACTGACAAAAAAATTTAGGTCCCCGACTGTCGCCCTTTACCCCTTGAGAGTGGGACAAAACTGTTAGAACAGATCCACACATATCTACAGCGAACTCTCCATTGTCACCGGTATACGGTAACCCGGGGATCCCAATACAGACATTGCTGATACCTGCCCAAACTCAATTTGCTAATAACCGGATTGGACAATTTGTCACGTACGGGAGATTAAAGACCAGAGAGGAACTCCTGAGTGAGCAACCTGATTTTAGTTGAAATAAGTTTTTATTGTCATACACATCAAAAAAAAGAAAATTTTACAGTTCACAGTGACCCTCCACATTTAACCGTTCTCTCCCCTTAACCTCTTAAGGTTGTCAGAGTTCCAGCAGTCTTTTTTCCGAGTTGGGGATGGTTTCAGAAAGTCTATTAGTTACAATTCAATGTAAACTTTGGGTCCCATGATATCTGTTAAATTTCAGTATGATCGG
The DNA here is from genome assembly GCF_027579735.1 of Bombina bombina. NCBI lineage: Eukaryota > Metazoa > Chordata > Amphibia > Anura > Bombinatoridae > Bombina > Bombina bombina. The sequence continues at coordinate 675,502,101 of NC_069502.1, read as the reverse complement.
GGGTTAGGGGTAAAAACAAGGGGGTAGCCCGGTAGAAGAAACAGTAGCTAAGGCTATACAATTTCTGGTTCCCCCCCCCTCCCCCCGGCTTCTAGATTGTGTAGATTTTCATTTTTTCAAGTAACATTCCAGTAACAAATAATAACCTTACCTCTTAAACTTAATTGAACTTGTCCGCCCTGCCGTCCCTCCGCCACCGAGTCCAGAATAGGGGGGTTTTCCCAATATTTGATCTAGCCCAAGCATTTGAGTCAGTAAACTATCTATGACAGTTAATGAACCTTTTCTGGTATATACACTTTTGTTGTTGGTTATGGGTTCTCATCTCTCTTGATTTGTTAGTTGCCTGCCAAAATCCAGTAATCCCACACCCTAAAAAATTGATCTTGGGTATTCTGACTAAAAGCTATCGTCTCTGACATCTTGTAGGTGGCCTGAATTTTATCCTTAACTTCCCTCCATGAAGGTGCCCCTGTTTTCCAGTATCTAGCTACGCATATTCTGGTAGCAGTACAGAGAATACGAATGAATGTGTTGGTAGCTGTATTAAATTGTCTAATCTTAACATTTAGTAGTGCTTGTGGAGCTGATAGGGAGATATTTACAGAGAGTACCTCAGTGAGCAATTTAGATAATTGGGTCCAAATCTGATTAATCTGAGTGCATTCCCACCACATGTGAATATATGTTCCTGTTTCGGGGCAACCTCTATAACAAAGCTTACCACCTCTCTGAGTGTAATGGGAGGTGATAACAGGGGTAAGATACCATCGGAAGGAGGTCTTGATGCTGTTTTCCCTGAAATCTGCACTAATTAGTCCTTTGCTAGAAGTGTATAGGATTGTTTCCCATTCTTCTCGAGTGTAGGTTATATTGAGTTCCCTTTCCCACCTCTCCATCACCGATGATTTGGTAGAGATTGTGGAATGTTGAAGTGATAAATAGATTGCAGAAATTAATTTTTTGAGTCGTTGTGATGTGTTGCAAAAGTGTTCAAGGGTAGTCAGTTTTGGGGGGGTGTTAGATGATCTGTATCTGGTTACTGCTGACGCCATTTGTAAATATAGGAACCATTGCAATTTGTCTGGGTAGATCTTATCTTGAATCTGTTGAAATGTAGCTACTTTATTGTTAACTATAAAATCTGCGACTCTGTATAGTCCTTTATTTTCCCACTTTCCCAGCTGTACTTGAAAGTCTACGTTTAAGAGGGTCCGTAGCGGTCTAACCACCGAGTCCCCTGGAATTAGATGAAGAGAATCGGTCACTGAGGACCAGGTCTGCATCATCTCTATAGTAAGCTTAGAAGTGTGAAGGTCCCGAAAGGGCTGTTTCAGCTGTCCCCACAAAATGTCATCTGGTCGTTTGTACCCTGCGAGTGTAGTCTCTATCCTCACCCACATAATATCCTCTGATTGTATACTTAGTAAGGTAGTCTGCGCTAGCCTCGCTGCTTGATAATAGTGAATTAAATTTGGTACTCCCACTCCACCTAATTGTCTATGTTGTTGGAGGACGTGAGACGGGACTCTGGCTTTCTTGTTGCCTCTTAGAAATCCTATCAGGTCCGTTTGTAATCTTTTTAAATCTGGTAAGGGAACTTTAATTGGGAGGGCCCTAAAGAGATAAAGTATTCTTGGGAGGATATTCATTTTTATCGCCGATAATCGGCCGTACCAGGAAAAACCTCCCCCCCTCCATTTAGTGATGTCTTTACGGATCGTTTTGTATAATGGAATATAGTTTAAATTGTAAAGGTCTGCTATGTTACCTGACAGCTTGATCCCCAGATATTTAATTGCTGTGTGGGCCCATTGGAATTCAAAATTGGCTTCTATAAGTTTTTTGGTGTGGTCAGGAAGTGCGATAGGGATTGCCTCGCATTTATCTAGGTTAACCTTATATCCCGATATATCCGAGTATTCCTGTAGGATGTGGTATAGGTTAGGGAGAGATATAAGTGGTTTGGTTAGCGTAAGGAGCACATCATCCGCAAAAAGGGAGATTTTAAATTCCTGCTCTCTAATTTTAACCCCATGAATATCTGGGGATAAGCGTATTGTAGCGGCTAGAGGTTCTATACACATTGCGAAGAGGAGTGGCGACAGGGGGCACCCCTGTCTCGTGCCATTTAAAACCTCTATAAGTTTTGATTGGTATCCCCCTGTTCTTACGTTGGCTGTTGGGTAAGAGTATATGCTTTTAATAGCCTGAATAAATTCTCTGTGAAAACCTAACCTGTCTAGTACTTTCAACATGAAGTTCCAATCTATCCTATCAAACGCCTTCTCCGCGTCCAATGAGAGGACCACAGAAGGCGTTTTTGTTTTGTTAAGGTAGTCGACCAGGGAGATCGTGCGCCTCGTATTATCAGGTGCTTCTCTATCTTTGATGAATCCCACCTGATCCGGGTGAATCAGAGTCGGTAGGTGTGTTTTTAGTCTATTGGCTAAGATTTTGGTAAATATCTTAATGTCTTGATTTATTAATGATATGGGGCGGTAACTTTGGCATAATTTTGGATTTCTCCCCTGTTTGTGAATAACTACTATTTTGGCTTGTAAAATTTCTTTGGGGATCTCTTTGCCTTGCATGATATCATTACATAGTGTAACCACATGTGGGATTAAGATAGATCTAAATAATTGGTAGTATTCCCCCGGGAAACCGTCTGGACCCGCGGCCTTACCGGGTTTTAATTCTTTTATGGCTGTAAGGACCTCCCTGGTCGAGACCTCAGCATTTATTTCTTTACTGATCTCATTATCTAGAGGTGTAAGTTTAGCTTCATCTAGGAATTTTGTTAAGAGTTGATTAGTTTGGCTCCCTGATTTAGTTTTCTTGCCGTCATAAAGATGTGCATAGTAGTCTGCGAAAGTGTCAGCTATCTCCTGAGGGTTGGAAGTAAGAGTTCCGTCATTTTTTTGAATATGTGGGATAGTGAATGATTTCGTCCTCTCCCTTAGTTTGTGTGCTAAATATCTGTCCGGTTTGTTGGAATAAAGGAAGTACTGTGACTTTAATCTATGGGCTGACCTTATAGAGGTTTCATTCATCACTGTTGCTAGCTCCTGCCTTTTAGCTTGTAGATTTGTATATATCGATGGTGATAGAGTTTGTTGATGTAGTTTGGATAAGGTAGTAATTTGGGTCTGTAGGGTATCTGTCAAAAGTCTGTTAGCTCTGGTAAGAGCAGTTTTTTCTTTAATCAATAATCCTCGAAGGTAGGGTTTATGTGCTGCCCAGATAGTGATAGGGTTAGAGGTTGTCCCTACATTGAAGTCCCAATATTCGGTTAATGCCTTGGCTATGGGTTCCCTTGTTATGGTACCTTTTAAGATATACGGGTCATAGGTCCATGATCGTGTTGCGCTAGTGTGGAAGATTTTTTTAATGTCTAATTGTACAATCGAATGGTCTGACCAGGCACATGCATGTATCTTGGAGGAGACTAGGTCTGGTATCATAGTCTGGCTTATATAGATATAATCTAGTTTTGAGTAGGATCTGTGTGCACTGGAGTAATAAGTGTGGTCCTTAGTCTGTCCATATAGGGTGTCCCAAGAGTCCAAAATGTTATGTTCCAAAAAGACCTCTTTTATTTTTTTAATTGTAGAGTTATGTCTTTGTTGTGCTTGAGACAATGGGGTCTTGCCTTGACTATACTGTGTATATATAGAGACATTAAAGTCCCCCCCTAAAATTATTCTAACATGTGACCATTGGGTTAATAGCTGTGAGATGCGAACAAAGAATGGTGCTTGTGTTTCATTAGGAGCATAAATATTGCATAGCACGATTGGTTTGTCGTGTATTCTACCTTGAAGCAACAAGAATCTACCTTCAGGGTCCCTAATTGTTTCCTCTGTTATGAATCCGACCGACTGATGTATCAATATGGATACCCCCCTCTTTTTTTTGTCAGTTATAGAATGAAAATGTTGTGTATATCCTTTAGACCAATATTTTGGTATGACTTCCTTAGTGAAATGTGTTTCTTGTAAGAAAATGATGTTCGCCTTCAGTCTAGTATATTGGTTCATGGCTGTCCTGCGTTTGAGATCTGTGTTTAGGCCTCTAACGTTATGTGATATTAGCTTTAGGTGACTAGTCATTACTCCCTGTTATGTTGGTGGGGATCTCCCCCCTCCCTAGATCTTTGTTACCTCTTCTTCTCGCAGCTGACTGTAGATATCGAGGTAGTAGTTTACTTTCAGTAGATGGGACTCGATGGCAGAGTGGACCGCAAGGCTGGACACAAACAAAAACAATAAAAAAAACAAGTATGTTAATAAACTTTACAGAGTAAACCTCAGCATTTTTATACAGTATGTGGCTAATACTTTCGTGGACTTTATGCTGGGGTAGTACCCAGAGAAAAATACAGATAAAAAAAACAGCAAAACTCCCCTCTCCCCATAAAATTTTTTTAGCTATGGTCTAATAGTAACATAACCTGGTGCTGAAACTGTAAATGTTTAAGGTATCTAACAGTTGGCATCAGATGAATTATTGATTGTTGGGCGCTGAACATCCCAAACTATATTCAACTACATACCCTCTAAGCTTATTGTAATTAAAGTTTTTATCCTTTATCTGAACCTCTTCCCTTTCTAGTAATACTATAGATCAAGAAAGAAAGGGGAGCAATTATAAGAGACCTCTCTAAGTATCTGTCCATTACTGTGTCTCGTTAAGATTTGGTCTTTCTTTTCGGAGCTTTGGTCCACTTTTGTCTCTGTGAAGTGGACGGGTCTGGTTGCGCTTGGGGCCCATCTTCTCCCTTCTTCATCTGTGGGATATCAGGTGGTTCTAGTTGCAATCTTCGGCACACATCTGGGATCTCTGAGACTTCTTTAATGTTCAGGGTGTTGCCATTGTGGAGGATGAACAGATTAAAGGGGAATCCCCAACGATATCTAATCTGGTGCTTTCTTAAAAGAGTAGTTAGGGGTCTTAGGTTACTTCTCCTCTGTAGGGTCCGTATACAAAGGTCTTGGTAGAACTGAATAACCGTGCCCTGGAATTTAAAAGTAGGATGTTTCCTTGCCGCATTGAGTATTTCTTCCTTATCTGGGAATCTAAGAAATTTAACGATTACATCTCTGGGAGGGGCATCTTCTCTTGGTTTAGGTCTAAGTGCTCTATGAGCCCTTTCCGTTTGGAATTTCTCTTCGCCCCCATCTCCTGTGATAGCCTGAAATAGTTGATGTAAATATATAGGAAGTTCGTCTGTCAGGACGGTTTCAGGAATCCCTTTCAAGCGTAGATTACACCGACGAGTCCTGTTTTCAAGGTCCTCTAGCTTGTCATGTATCTCATTTACTTCATGTTCTTGTGAAGACAGCTTTTGTGTAAGATTGGATAGTTCATCGGTAGTAGAGGCCTCATTTTCTTCCAGAGTGGCTACTCTTGTACCCAGTTCAGTGATTTCTTGTTTTATGTCTGCTAAACTATTTGTAACAGTGTTCTGGAAAGCATCTATTTTTTCCCATAATTTGTCAAAGTTTTTGTTTATGTCCTGTTTAGATACTAGTAATTTGAGATCTGCTCTTGTGGCAGGGATAGTATCCTCCTCAATTGCCTGTGAATCTGAATCATACTCAGTGTCATCTTCTATTGTTGCATTCACAGATTCTAGCATTTTTTCGCCTCTAGCAGGTTTAAAAAATAATGCAGCGGCTGATGGTTTAGAGCCCTGAGAAAGTTTATTTGGTTTTCTAGCAGACATAGTATCCGGTGTTTGATTGTAAATCCCTTAGGTATCGTAGATAATATTGAAGGTTGTAGCCGATCTGCAATCATGGGATGTAAATGTAGCTAGGGATACCACGGGGGGATAAACAGATAGACAGCACCAGAAAGTCTTAATGTGTAGAGATCAGCAGTATAGATTTTCTTCTTCAGAGTATGTGTGTTCAGATGCTGTACATTTGGAGTGCACAGTATCTATTAAGTATTTTAATGTAAGACCCCTCTCTTCCTCTTAGTTTTCTAGCAGATGGATGCAATCAAAGATAAATTTTGGCATTTTGTGGAGTGAGCTGATTTCTGTTTGTAATGTAGCTAGGAAGAGGGATGACGTATTTTATATTATAGCATGGCTCAGGTTAACCTCATGGCGTTTTTTTTTTTCTTTTTTTATGCAGCTCTTAAAAACTTGTGCCTTAGCAGTACTATATTGCAAGTAGGTGCATTATCAAAGTATGAGTAGTACTGTATTTTATTAATGTTCTATGGCTGGTTTTTCAGCATCGAATCTGTTATAAGGCCTTATTAGGTGCGTGTGGTCCTGGGCCTTTACATAACCCTCAATAACATAGGCCTCAGTGGGTTAGGCAAGCTTTAATGTCCCCAGAGTAATCGTGAGTAAATGTGTAAACTATGCTCTATGCGAGCTCTTTCGTTCCTGTGTGTCACTCGCCTCCCCTCTTACCGCATTTGACTCGACACTCTGCTGGATTCCAGGCCACTAAGACTGTCTCGGTCTCTGCACGCATTCAGGAGGCTCACTACAAATTATTGAGTCAGGGTGTATTTAGTCTGCTAAGTCTTGAGAAATAACATTACGCCAGGACAGGGAAACTAGACACATATGAAATGTTGGTCCAACTTTGGAACAACGGAGACACTCACCTAGATTTAGAGTTTTGCGGCCAAAGGGGTGCGTTAGCTACGCGTCTTTTTTTTCTAGCACTGCTTCTAAACAACGCTGGTATTTAGAGTTCTCTGAAGGGCTGCGTTAGGCTCCAAAAAGGAGCATACAGACATATTTACCGCCACTTCAACTCTCAATACTAGCTTTGCTTACGGTAGCGTCTAGCTGGAAAAATGTGCTCGTGCACGATTCCCCCATAGGAAACAATGGGGCAGTTTGGGCTGAAAAAAAACCTAACACCTGCAAAAAAGCAGCGTTCAGCTCCTAACGCAGCCCCATTGTTTCCTATGGGGAAACAGTTTCTAAGTCTGCACCTAACACCCTAACATGAACCCCGAGTCTAAACACCCCTAACCTTACACTTATTAACCCCTAATCTGCCGACCCCGCTATCGCTGACACCTGCATTATATTATTAACCCCTAATCTGCCGCTCCGTACACCGCCGCAACCTACATTATACCTATGTAACCCTAATGTGCTGTCCCTAACATCGCAGACACCTATATAATATTTATTAACCCCTAATCTGCCCCCCAACGTTGCCGCTACCTTACCTACACTTATTAACCCCTAATCTGCCGACCGGACCTCGCCGCTACTCTAATAAATGTATTAACCCCTAAAGCTAAGTCTAACCCTAACCCTAACACCCCCCTAAGTTAAATATAAATTTAATCTAACAAAATAAATTAAATATTATTAACTAAAGTATTCCTATTTAAAACGAAATACTTACCTGTAAAATAAACCCTAATATAGCTACAATATAACGAATAATTATATTGTAGCTATTTAGGATTTATATTTATTTTACAGGCAACTTTGTATTTATTTTAACTAGCTACAATAGCTATTAAATAGTTATTTACTATTTAATAGCTACCTAGATAAAATAATTACAAAATTACCTGTAAAATAAATCCTAACCTAAGTTACAATTAAACCTAACACTACACTATCAATAAATAAATTAAATCAATTAACTACAAGTATCTACAATTTCCTACAATTAAATAAACTAAACTAAATTACAAAAAATAAAAAAAGATTACAAGAATTTTAAGCTATTTACACCTACTCTAAGCCCCCTAATGAAATAACAAAGCCCCCCAAAATAAAAAAATTTCCCTACCCTAATCTAAATTAAAAAAGTTAACAGCTTTATTACCAGCCCTTAAAAGGGCTTTTTGCGGGGCATGCCCAAAGAAATCAGCTCTTTTGCCTGTAAAAAAAAACACAATACCACCCCCAACATTACAACCCACCACCCACATACCCCTACTCTAACCCAAACCCCCCTTAAATAAACCTAACACTACCCCCCTGAAGATCTCCCTACCTTGAGCCGTGTTCACCCAGCTGGGCATCGATGGACCAAAAGAGGGCATCTGGAGCGGCAGAAGTCTTCATCCTATCCGGGCAGAAGAGGACATCCGGACAGGTAGACATCTTCATATAAGCGGCATCTTCTATCTTCATCCATCCGGAGTGGAGCGGAGCCATCTTCTTCCAGCCGGCGCGGATCCATCCTTCTTCCACGATGCCTACTCGCCAAATGAAGGTTCCTTTAAATGACGTCATCCAAGATGGCGTCCCTCGAATTCCGATTGGCTGATAGGATTCTTAGGGGAGGTGTTAGGGTTAGACTTAGCTTTAGGGGTTAATACATTTATTAGAGTAGCGGCGAGGTCCAGTCGGCAGATTAGGGGTTAATAAGTGTAGGTAAGATAGCGGCGACATTGGGGGGGCAGATTAGGGGTTAATAAATATTATGTAGGTGTCGGCGATGTTAAGGGGCAGCAGATTAGTGGTTCATAGGGATAATGTAGGTGGTGGCGGGGTGCGGTCGGCAGATTAGGGGTTAAAAAAATGTATTATAGTGGCGGCGATGTGAAGGGACCTCGGTTTAGGTGTACATAGGTAGTTTATGGGTGTTAGTGTACTTTAGAGCACAGTAGTTAAGTGCTTTATAAACTGGCGTTAGCCCATAAAGCTCTTAACTACTGACTTTTTTCTGCAGCTGGAGTCTTGTCGGTACAGGGTGTACTGCTCACTTCAGCCAAGACTCTAAATACAGGCGTTATGAAGATCCCATTGAAAAGATAGGATACGCAATTGGCGTAAGGGGATCTGCGGTATGGAAAAGTCGCGGCTGGAAAGTGAGCGTTGGACCCTTTCCTGGCTGATTCTAAATACCAGCGGGTGGACAAAAGCAGCGTTAGGAGCCCTTAACGCTGCTTTTGACGGCTACCGCAGAACTCTAAATCTAGGCGACTGTAAGGACTTGACTCAGGGCAGAATCAGTCTAATTTTTCTGGGGAGGAACGACTCGCGATGGTGGGCCAAAATGGATGTGGGTCCACTGAGCGGCACACCTCACCCCTTTCCCACTCAAACCCCTCCCCCACCTTTTTTTTTTTTTCCCTCTCACTGTCTTCTCCCCCCCCTCCCTTTATTATCTACCAGGAAGAAGAGTGCCTATTTCTAGAACATTATCCCTGGTCGATTGCAAATTATACATCAGGGACACTTCTGTGTAATGCAAGCTTATTTAACCACCTGTAGCAAGTTATCGTTAAAATATTAAATGGATAGTAACTTATTGTTGAATTATTGACAAATCTGCTCCTCGGAGCTACTGTTGTGAACACCATCACTGTTGATATGTCTGTTTTTTCTGCCAATCGCACAACAAGAATATCTAAGAAAATGTTAAAATGTGGAGCTTTGTTATAATGGACTTTTCCTATTACTGCTCATTGGAACTAGATCACATTGGACTTTAAACATTTTCTTTATGATCTAGTTATAAGATCTGCGTGTTGTAAAGTTGAAAATGCCTGTTGTAACCTTATAATGCATTGTTCGTAATGCAAGTATGTTCATAACTTTATTTTCCAATAAAGCTCCTTTGAAAATAAAAAACCCACCCAATACATTCTTAAAAAAATCCTTACACTAACCCCCGAAGATTTACTTACCGGGAGAAGTCTTCATCCAAGCGGCAAGATGCCATCAACAAAGCTAGCAGAAGTGGTCCTCCAGACGGGCAGAAGTGGTCCTCCAGACGGGCAGAAGTCTTTATCCAGACGGCATTCTTCTATCTTCATCCTTTCGACGCAGAGCGGATCCATCTTCAAGACATCCGACGCGGAGCATCCTCTTCAAACGACAGCTTCTTCGTAATGAATACCTTTTAAGTGACGTCATCCAAGATGGCGTCCCTTAGATTCCAATTGGCTGATAGAATTCTATCAGTCAATAGGAATTAAGGTAGAAAAAATCCTATTGGCTGATGCAATGGGGAGCTTAGGTTTTTTTTAGTTAGTATGGTATTTGGGGGGTTGGTTGTGTGGGTGGTAGGTTTTACTGTTGGGGGGGTTGTTTGTATTTTTTTTTACAGGTAAAAGAGCTGCTTTCTTTATGGCAATGCCCCGCAAAAGGCCCTTTCAAGGGCTATTGATAGTTTAGTTTAGGCTAGGGTTTTTTTTGGGGGGGGGGGGGCTTTTTTATTTTGATAAGGCTATTAGATTAGGTGTAAATAGTCTAAAGATCTGTAATTTGTTTTTTATTGTCTGTAATTTAGTGGGGGTTTTTTGTGGAATTTAGCTAATTTAATTTAATTTATTTAATTGTATTTAATGTAGGTAATTTATTTAATTGTAGTGTAGTGTTAGGTGTTAGTGTAACTTAGGTTAGGTTTTATTTTACAGGTAAATTTGTATAAATTTTAGCCAGGAAGTTATTAAATAGTTAATGACTATTTAATAACTATTCTACTTAGTTAAAATAAATACAAATTTGCCTGTAAAATAAAAATAAACCCTAAAATAGCTACAATGTAACTATTAGTTATATTGTAGCTAGCTTAGGTTTTATTTTATAGGTAAGTATTTAGTTTTAAATAGGAATAATGTAGTAAATGATAGTAATTTTATTTAGATTTATTTAAATTATATTTAAGTTAGGGGTTGTTAGGGTTAGGGTTAGACTTAGGTTTAAGGGTTAATAAATTTAATATAGTGGTGGCGACGTTGGGGGCGGCAGATCAGGGGTTAATAAGTGTAGGTAGGTTGCGGCAACATTGGGGGGCGGCAGATTAGGGGTTAATAAATATAATGTAGGTGTCGGCGATGTTAGGGGCAGCAGATTAGGGGTTAATAAGTATAATGTAGGTGGCGGCGATGTCCGTAGCGGCAGATTAGGGGTTTAATTAGTATAATGAAGGTGTTGGCGATATCGGGGGCGGCACATTAGGGGTTAATAAATGTAAGATTAGGGGTGTTTAGACTCGGGTTCATGTTAGGGTGTTAGGTGTAAGCATAAATTTAATTTCCCCATAGGAATCAATGGGGCTGCGTTACTGAGTTTTACGCTGCTTTTTTGCAGGTGTTAGACTTTTTCTCAGCCGGCTCTCCGTATAACCAGCTCACCGCTGACTTAAGCAGCGCTGGTATTGGAGTGCGGTATGGAGCTCAACTTTGCTCTACGCTCACTACTTGCCTTTTAACCCCTTAACGACCGAGGACCGAGGGTACGTCCTAAAAAAAAAGGCAGTTAACGCCTGAGGACGTACCCTGCACGTCCTCGGTGTGGAAAGCAGCTGGAAGCGATCCTGCTCGCTTCCAGCTGCTTTCCGGTTATTGCAGTGATGCCTCGATATGGAAGCATCCTGCAATAACTCTAGATGGCCATCCGATGGCCACTCTGTGGCCCTCTCTGCACCGGACATCGATGGCCGGTATCATTGGTGGGTGGGAGCCGACTTGGGAGGCGGGTGGGCGGCCATCGATGGGCCGGGTAATGTAGAGGGGGGCGGGATCGGGGGCAGGGCCGATGGGGGCGCGTGCATGTGCACGGGGGGGGCGGCCAGGCGGGCGCGTGCACGGGGCGGGAGCGGGTGGGAACGCTACACTACAGAAAATATAACTGTGTATAAAGGGAAAGGGAAAGAGAAAGGTGTATTTTAATTTGAAAAAAATATAAATCGAAGGTATCTAGGAGGGGGTGGGGGTTGGTCTTTAGTGGGGCAGGGAGCTACACTACAGAAAAGGGGAAAAATTAAAAAATATCAGCAATTTTATTCTAAACTGGGTACTGGCAGACAGCTGCCAGTACCCAAGATGGCGGCCATTAAGACAGAGGGGGAGAGTTAGAGAGCTGTTTGGTGGGGGATCAGTCAGGTTGGGGGCTAAAAGGGGGTCCTACAGAGCAGCATATGTAAATATGCCTTTTCTTTAAAAAAAAAAAAAGCCCAAATATAGCTTTTATTTTAGTACTGGCCGTTTCTGCCAGTACTTAAGATGGCGGGGACAATTGTGGGGTGGGGGTGGGAAGAGAGCTGTTTGGGAGGGATCAGGGGGTCTGATGTTTCAGGTGGGAGGCTAAGCTCTACACTAAAGCTAAAATTAACCCTGCAAGCTCCCTACAAGCTACCTAATTAACCCCTTCACTGCTAGCCATAATACGTGTGATGCGCATTTAGCAGCCTAAGTACCAAAAAGCAACGCCAAAGCCATATGTGTCTGCTATTTCTGAACAAAGGGGATCACAGAGAATAATTTACAATAATTTAAGCCATAATTGCACAAGCTGTTTGTAAATAATTTCAGTGAGAAACAAAAAGTTTGGGAAAAAGGGAACTTTTTTTTTTTTTTTAATCGCATTTGGCGGTGAAATGGTGGCATGAAATATACCAAAATGGGCCTAGATCAATACTTTGGGTTGTCTGCTATACTAGACTAAAGCTAAAATTAACCCTACAAGCTCCCTACAAGCTCCCTAATTAACCCCTGCACTGCTGGGCATAATACACGTGTGGTGCGCAGCGGCATTTAGCGGCCTTCTAATTACCAAAAAGCAATGCCAAAGCCATATATGTCTGCTATTTATGAACAAAGGGGATCCCAGAGAAAAATTTACAACCATTTATGCCATAATTGCACAAGCTGTTTGTAAATAATTTCAGTGAGAAACCGAAAGTTTGTGAAAAAGTGAACGATTTTTTGTATTTGATCGCATTTGGCGGTGAAATGGTGACATGAAATATACCAAAATTGGCCTAGATCAATACTTTGGGATGTCTTCTAAAAAAAATATATACATGTCAAGGGATATTCAGGGATTCCTGAAAGATATCAGTGTCCCAAAGTAACTAGCGCTAATCTTGAATAAAATGGTTTGGAAATAGCAAAGTGCTACTTGTATTTATGGCCCTATAACTTGCAAAAAAAGCAAAGAACATGTAAACATTGGGTATTTCTAAACTCAGGACAAAATTTAGAAAATATTTAGCATGGGTGTTTTTTGGTGGTTGTAGATGTGTAACAGATTTTGGGGGTCAAAGTTAGAAAAAGTGTGTTTTTTCAATTTTTTTCTCATATTTTATAATTTTTTTTATAATAAATTATAAGATATGATGAAAATAATGGTATCTTTGGAAAGTCCATTTAATGGAGAGAAAAACGGTATATAATATGTGTGGGTACAGTAAATGAGCAAGAGGAAAATTACAGCTAAACACAAACACAGCAAAAATGTAAAAATAGCCTTGGTCCCAAACGGACAGAAAATGGAAAAGTGCTGTGGTCATTAAGGGGTTAACACCGGGTTTGTAAAAACCTGTAATACCAGCGCTGTAGGTAAGTGAGCGGTGAGAAAAAACTGCTCGTTAGCACCGCACAGCTCCTAACGCAAAACTCGTAATCTAGCCAAGAGTTTGTGTTTATTATTTTTTCTAAACATATTTGTTTGTCTAGTCTAGCTATTTCTGAAGTGTCCCATGTATGCCTCAAGTAAGCACTGAATTTGGCTCGAAGTACAGGAATATTGAGTATACACTGTCACTTTAAGGAGACCTATTTACTCCATGTGAATGTCTCCTTCATAATCCTTACTTGGAGCCAAAAATACATCGGTATTATAGATATCAATTATGGATATCAACCACTATCATACCTTGGTCTGGACAAATAATTTATGTTTATACTCATAGGATGTTCCACTTTAACTACTATTATTAACTTTGATGTTCATATATATATTATCCAAAACTGCTTGATTTGCATCAATTGCACATGGACATGTACTATAATAACATATCTCTTGCGCAAACTTCATTTATTTTATTTTTATGTTGTTACTTATACTGTTATATGTTAAATTATATATCACATATACTAAATTACATGCTATATATATACAGCTATTCAATGATTATGCCTATTGATTTTCACAATTAATTGGAGTACAAAGAGAGGGGATTGGCCATCTAATTAGGGCTTTACAATACCTGATTGGTTAGTACACTATGAATCCCGATTGGCCACTCCGCTCTTTAAAAGCCTCCTCACCTTGTGAATCACTAGCCTCTGATGAAGCGCATGTGCGAAACGCATCAGGTGTTCTTTTGTATGTACCTGATATCACACCTCTGAATAAATAAGAACTTTCATTTATCAAGAACGGATCTTTTGTGGGGTTTTTTTGTCCTGAATTATTGCTTTCCATAGCGGACGGAAATACCACTTGAGCCACTAGAACCCCCAGCATTCTCCTATACAGCGGACGCTATCTGCAAATTCCTTGCAGATTACAGACCACACTCACCCTCCTCCTGGGCCTATCATAGGCATATTGACCAGCTGATGTCAGAACCTCGGAGCAGACGAGGAATCAGTGTACCTTTTGTGCTGGAGCACAGACAAGCTACTAGGAGCAGCACTAAGAAGTTGGTTTTACCCTGGGACATTCCCTGGAGGAGAGTCTTGGGAGGCTTTCTCGCCTTGCGAATCTCACCCTCAGAAGTTGTCCGGATCTTCTTTCAGCTCCAAAAACACAGGAGGAGACAACGGATACGTGTTCACCTAGCTGCCTTTCAGCAATAGCATTATCCACTGGAGAAAAGATAAGTACTTTATCCATTTGGGACTAAGTAAACAGTTACTTTGGAGCCCCTTGTACAGTCACTACAACGACTATATTTATTAAAGGACTCCTTCAAAGGGGACTTTCTATTTACTTATAAATCTATATAAAATACATAGGCCTCTAGTTATCAAGCCGTCAACCGCAAATACGCTGGAATTCCACAGCGTATTTGTGGCGAGGCTGATTCGCCATAGTTTTAAGCCCTACACACCGGCAAAAGTAGAATCTAGTGACGTAACATACGATCCGCCGGACTCAGTCCGACACAGATCAATGGTTACGTCACTCCAAATGTTCTGAACGCAAGTTCGGCACTATCTGACTACTTTTGGAAGTTATCAAAGAACAACCAGGTACGCTCGTCACTATTCCAGCCCAGCGTACCTGGTGTTCAATCCGCCGCCCTGGAGGCAGTGGATCCCATAGGAATCAATGGGAGTCTGACAGCAGTGAGAGTTCATGTTCGCTGCTGCCCGATATCCCATTGATTCCTATGGGAAGTGTCTACACCTAACACCCTAACATGTACCCCGAGTCTAAACACCCCTAATCTCTCCCCCCTACACCGCCGCCACATACTTTAAACTTATTAACCCTTAAACCGCCACTCCTGGACCCCGCCGCCACCTACATTATACCTATTAACCCCTAATCTGCCACCCCTATACCGCCACCACCTACATAAAGTTATTAACCCCTATCCTGCCGATCCCGGACCCCGCCGCAAATAAATTAATTGTTAACCCCTAAACCGCCGCACCCAGAGCCCACCGCCACCTACATTACATTTATTAACCCCTATCCTGCCCCCCCCTACACCGGCACCACCTACACTACATTGATTAACCCCTAATCTACCCCCCTACACCGCTGCCACTATATTAAATGAATTAACCCCTAAATCTAAGTCTAAGCCTAACACCCCCCTAACTTAAATATTATTTAAATTAATCTAAATAAATATTCCTATAATTAAATAAATTAATCCTATTTAAAACTAAATACTTACCTATAAAATAAACCCTAAGATAGCTACAATATAACTAATAGTTACATTGTAACTATTTTAGGGTTTATTTTTATTTTACAGGCAACTTTGTATTTATTTTAACTAGGTACAATTAACTATTTAATAGCTACCTAGCTAAAATAAATACAAAATTACCTGTAAAATAAATCCTAACCTAAGTTACAATTACACCTATCACTACACTATAATTAAATAAATTAAATTAATTAACTACAATTACCTAACATTAAATAAAATTAACTAAAAATAACTAAAGTACAAAAAAAACTCTAAATTACAGAAAATAAAAAAATTACAAGAAGTTTAAACTAATTACACCTAATCTAAGCCCCCTAATAAAATAAAAAAAAAACCCAAAATAATAAAATTCCCTACCCTAAACTAAATTACAAATAGCCCTTAAAATGGCCTTTTGCAGGGCATTGCCCCAAAGTAATCAGCTCTTTTACCTGTAAAAAAAGAAACACAACCCCCCCAACATTAAAACCCACCACCCACATACCCAACCCTACTCTAAAACCCACCCAAACCCCCCTTAAAAAAAAAACTAACACTACCCCCTTGAAGATCACCCTACCTTGAGACGTCTTCACTCAGCCGGGCACAAGTCTTTATCCGATCCGGCCAGAAATCTTCCTTGAATCTGGGCAGAAGAGGTCCTCCAAGTGACAGAAGTCTTTATCCAAGCGGCATCTTCTATCTTCAATCAACCGGAGCGGAGCGGGTCCATCTTCAATCCAGCCGACGCTGAACCATCCTCTTCAAACGCCGTCCTAACACTGAATGAAGGTTCCTTTAAATTACGTCATCCAAGATGGCATCCCTTGAATTCCGATTGGCTGATTGGATTCTATCAGCCAATCGGAATTAAGGTAGGAAAATCCGATTGGCTGATTACATTGATTTGAACAGCCAATAGAATGCGAGGTCAATCCTATTGGCTGATTGGATCAGCCAATCGGATTGAACTTCAATCCGATTAGCTGATTATAACAGCCAATCGGATTTTTCCTACCTTAATTCCGATTGGCTGATAGAATCAGTCAATCAGAATTCAAGGGACACCATCTTGGATGACGTAATTTAAAGGAACCTTCATTCAGTGTTAGGACGGCGTTTGAAGAGGATGGCTCCGCGTCGGCTGGATTGAAGATGGACTCGCTCCGCTACGTTTGATTGAAGATAGAAGATGCCGCTTGGATAAAGACTTCTGACGCTTGAAGGACCTCTTCTGCCTTGATTCGAGGAAGATTTCTGGCTGGATCGGATGAAGACTTGTGCCCGGCTGGGTGAAGACGTCTCAAGATAGGGTGATCTTCATGGGGGTAGTGTTAGCTTTTTTTAAGGGGGGTTTGGGTGGGTTTTAGAGTAGGGTTGGGTGTGTGGGTGGTGGGTTTTAATGTTGGGGGGGTTGTATTTCTTTTTTTTTACAGGTAAAAGAGCTGATTACTTTGGGGCAATGCCCCGCAAAAGGCCCTTTTAAGGGCTATTTGTAAATTAGTTTAGTGTAGGGAATTTTATTATTTTGGGGGCTTTTTATTTTATTAGGGGGCTTAGATTAGGTGTAATTAGTTTAAACTTCTTGTAATTTTTTTTATTTTCTGTAATTTAGAGGGTTTTTTGTACTTTAGTTATTTTTAGTTAATTTTATTTAATGTTAGGAAATTGTAGTTAATTAATTTAATTTATTTAATGATAGTGTAGTGTTAGGTGTAATTGTAACTTAGGTTAGGATTTATTTTAAAGGTAATTTTGTATTTATTTTAGCTAGGTAGCTATTAAATAGTTAATAACTATTTAATAGCTATTGTACCTAGTTAAAATAAATACAAAGTTGCCTGTAAAATAAAAATAAACCCTAAATAGCTACAATGTAACTAATAGTTATATTGTAGCTATATTAGGGTTTATTTTATAGGTAAGTATTTAGTTTTAAATAGGATTAATTTATTTAATTATAGGAATATTTATTTAGAATAATTTAAATAATATTTAAGTTAGGGGGGTGTTAGGGTTAGGGTTAGACTTAGGTTTAGGGGTTAATTCATTTAATATAGTGGCGGCGGTGTAGGGGGGTTAGATTTGGGGTTAATCAATGTACTGTAGGTGGCAGGGGTGTAGAGGTGGCAGGATAGGGGTTAATAAACGTAATGTAGGTGGCGGTGGGCTCCGGGTGCGGCGGTTTAGGGGTTAAACAATTAATTTATTTGTGGCGGGGTCTGGGATCGGCGGTTTAGGGGTTAATCTACTTATTATAGTTGTGGCGGGGTTCAGGAGCGGCGGTTTAGGGGTTAATGCATTTATTTAGGTGCGGTGGGCTCCGGGTGCGGCAGTTTAGGGGTTAAACAATTAATTTATTTGCGTTGGGGTCCGGGATTGGCGGTTTAAGTGTTAATATATTTATTATAGTCGTGGCTGGGTCCAGGGGCAGCGTTTTAGGGGTTAATAAGTTTATTTAGGTGCGGGGGGCTCCGGGAGCGGCGGTTTAGGGGGTAAAACAGTATAGTATAGTGTGGGTGCTTAGTGACAGGGTAGCAAGAAAGCTGCAAATAAGCAGTTGAGCAGTGAGATCGCACAGTACTTGGTGCGTGGCTCTTTGACAGCTTTCTTGATAAATTTGGCAAACGTATTTAGGTCCGTGGCGGCGATGTTAGGCGAGCGTATTGGGGCCGGCGAATGCAGGTAAGTAGACAGGTTGATAACTAGAGGCCTTAGTCTCTTATGAAAAGAGCATCGGCATACATTGTTGCGTTATAAGTTTAGTTTAGGCTAGGTTTTTTTTTTATTTTGGTGGGGCTTTTTTAATTTTGATAGGGCTATTAGATTAGGTGTAGTTCGTTTAAATATTTGATAATTTCTTTTTTATTTTGTGTAATTTAGTGTTTATTTTTTTTGTAATTTAATTAATTGTATTTAATTAATGTAATTGATTTAATTGTAGTGTAATGTTAGGTGTTAGTGCATGACAGGTTAGGTTTTATTTTACAGGTAAATTTGTATTTATTTTAACTAGGTAGTTAGTAAATAGTTAATAACTATTTACTAACTAGTCTACCTAGTTAAAATAAATACAAACTTAGCTGTGAAATAAAAATAAAACCTAAGATAGCTACAATATAACTATTAGTTATATTGTAGCTAGGTTAGGTTTTATTTTATAGGTAAGTATTTAGTTTTAAATAGGAATTATTTAGGTATTAATTGTAATTTTTATTTAGATTTATTTTAATTATGTTAAACTTAGTGGGCGTTAGGGTTACGTTAGGGTTAGATTTAGGGTTAGGTTTAGGGGTTAATAACTGTAGTATAGTTGCGGTGACAATGGGGGCGGCAGATTAGGGGTTAATAAGTGTAGGTAGGTAGCAACGACATTGGGGGCGGCAGATTAGGGGTTAATAAGTGTAATGTAGGTAGTGACGACATTGGGGGCAGCAGATTAGGGGTTAATAAGTGTAGGTAGGTGACGGCGAAGTCGGGGGCGGCAGATTAGGGGTTAATAAGTGTAATGTAGGTAGCGACGACATTAGGGACAGCAGATTATGGGTTAATAAGTGTAGGTAGGTGGCGGCGATGTCGGGGGGCAGCAGATTAGGGGTGTTTAGACTCGGGGTTTACGTTAGGGTGTTAGGTGTAAACATAACTTTTCTTTCCCCTTAGGAATCAATGGGGCTGCGTTATGGAGCTTTACGCTCCTTTATTGCAGGTGTTAGGCTTTTTTTTAGCCAGCTCTCCCAATTGATATCTATGGGGAAATCGTGCACGAGCACGTAAAACCAGCACAAAGCAGCGCTGGTATTTGTGTGCGGTATGGTGCTCAACGCTGCCAAATTGCCTGCTAATAGCAGCGCTATAGGGAGGTGAGCGGTGACAATAGCTTGCAAATTATTACCGAGCCGCTCATAACGCAAAACTCGTAATCTGGCCGTTTGTTAACAAAATTACATTATGCAGATCTTTTAAAATGCAGGCAGTTTTTAGGTGCATAGACTTAATATGACTTTAATGACCCTTATCCATTACTGCTTTTATTCTTCTTGTTTTTTATACCATTATTGTTGTATTATTATATTGTATTTCTTTTATAACTTGTTTTTACATAAAATGTAGCAATTGGCAATAATAAAAAATAAAATGACTTGTCAAAAATGTAATGCTTTGTTTTTATGTCTTTTTGAACTATTGTTTGTTTCATATTCACTTTAATACATTAACACTGAAGGTCTCTTGCAATGAGTGCATCTATTCTGCAAAAACCCATTTTACCATGTAAAGGTTGCTTTTTGGAACAAAACGGTAATTGTAAAGTCAATGGTACTTTTCTAAATTAAGATTTTATAGAATAGGAAAATGCATAAAAGTTATGGGGACACATTGAATTACTGTTTCTTTTAAATAAGATATGTTATATGTGATAAATGTGATATAACTATATAAACACAAAAGGCATGCATGATAAAAAAATGTTAATTAAAAAAAGAAATTTAACACTAACAGAAAGAGACAATACTGGTTAGATTTTCTAGACAGATTAACAGGAATAAAATTAAGATTATAAACAAATTAATCACTCTATATAGCCTCGGAATAATATCTATTGATTAATGTCTTAACGATTAGGAGTTAAAGGGACAGTCTACACCAGAATTTTTATTGTTTAAAAAGATAGATAATCTCTTTATTACCCATTACCCAGTTTTGCATAACCAACACAGTTATAATAATACATGTTTTACCTCTGTGATTACATTGTATTTAAGCCTCTGCAGACTGCCCCCTTATTTCAGTGCTTTTGACAGACATGCACTTTAGCTAATCAGCGCAGACTCCTAAATAACTCCACTGGAGTGAGCACAATGTTATATATTTGACACACATGAAGTAGTACTGTCTAACTGTGAAAAACTTTCAAAATTCTTCGTTACTAAGAGGCAGTTTTCAAAGGTTTAGAAATCAGTTTGAGCCTACCTAGGTTTAGTTTTTCAAAAATACTACCAAGGGAACAAAGCAAATTTAATGATAAAAGTTAATTGGAAGGTTGTTTAAAATTTCATGTCCTATCTGAATCATGAAAGTTTAATTTTGACTTGACTGTTCCTTTAAATGTACATAAATATAATTGATTGAACAATTGAATTACCTTTAAAGTTCTTGGCTTTTCATGATTACTGCATCAGACCATAAATGGAGAAAGCTAGGATTTTTTTTTTTAAATTAGTAAACACCATTTTTTGTCTCATAGCTATTATGACATTTATCCATAAGCCTCACTCCAGACCATTAGATGGATAGAAACAACACTAAAAAAACTAAAAGTTCCAACCCTATATGTACTATAACCCATTAAAAAATCATGCCTACTTTTGATACAAAGGGCTCCATTTAACAAACAGCGATAGCTGCTTCAGAGCTCCAGAGTTTCAGTCTCTCTCAGAGCAAGTCTGAAACGCTAGTTACATAGCAGTATCCATGACACTTTAGTTGGTGGATTGCAATCATCTAGATCCGATCAGATCAAGATAATTCAAGTCCAAAAAAAACAGCAGCATACTCTTCTCCAAAGTTCATGGATTTATTAAGACACCAAGATGCACAAAATAGACAAAGTTTTGGACCTCTAGTCCTTAGTCATGTCAGTACAAATAATGAAAATACATCACTCTTATATAGCAGCAGGTACTTAAAGACACGCCCCTTAACAACACACCTGTGCAATCTAATGAGGCTCCATACCACTACCTAGTAGGTGAAATTGTTCCTGTCACAATCAAATATCAAATCTACATATATATATAAAAGAAAAAAATCCTAGTACACTTAAAAACTCTTTGTTTAATCCAATTGGTTTCTAAATTATCTATCCAAAACATTTCTTTTTGTTTTAAATATGACTCCCTATCACTTCCCCTTCTGAGGGGACCAATGTGATCAATGATTTGAAATCTGAGTTGGCAGATATTATGACAGTCGGGACATCCTAAAACATGTAATGTGAAAATGGCTTAATGTAGCTTAATGAGTAAAAAAGTGGCCAAATGTTAATCAATTGCTGCATAATTTTGCACAACCCAGGATTTCCACTATCCAAGCCTATCCTAGAAGTTTCATGGATTTTGGAATTCCACAAGGCAAATGAGTGACATTAAGCTTGTTTTTTGGGGAGCTTAATGTGGCTTAACGTACAAAATTGAACTTAGATCTTAACCAATTTCCCCCAAACTTCTCACAATATATTAATCTGGATTAATATGGATTCAAACATATTCTGAAAATTTCAGAACATTTGATAAAACATACCAAAAGTTATTCACATTTAACTATTTTTTTACAATCCTAAAACATTTAATGTGAGCAGCTTAATGTAAAAAGAGCTTAATGTACCAAAATTCACCTAAACATCGATCAATTGCCTTGAAACTTGGCACAAACTCAGTTTGTCACTTTCCAAACCTATCCTAGAAGTTTTATGGTATTTGGTTTCCCACAAGGCAAATGAGTGACATTAAGCTTGTTTTTTGGGGAGCTTAATGTGGCTTAACGTACAAAATTGAACTTAGATCTTAACCAATTTCCCACAAACTTCTCACAATATATTAATCTATCTATTCAAACATGTTCTGAAAATTTCAGGAAATTTGATAAAACATACCAAAAGTTATTCGCATTTAACATTTTTTTACAATCCTAAAACGTTTAATGTGAGCAGCTTAATGTAAAAAGAGCTTAATGTTTCAAAATTCACCAAAACTTCAATCAATTGCCTTGAAACTTGGCACAAACTCAGTTTTTCACTTTCCAAACCTATCCTAGAAGTTTCATGGATTTTGGTGTCCCACAAGGCAAATGAGTGACATTAAGCTTGTTTTTTTGGGGAGCTTAATGTGGCTTAATGAGTAAAAAAGTGGCCAAATGTTAATCAATTGCTGCATAATTTTGCACAACCCAAGATTTTCACTATTCAAGCCTATCCTAGAAGTTTCATGGATTTTGGAATTCCACAAGGGAAATGAGTGACATTAAGCTTGTTTTTTGGGGAGCTTAATGTGGCTTAACGTACAAAATTGAACTTAGATGTTAACCAATTTTCCCCAAACTTACCACAATACATTAATCTATTGATTCAAACATATTCTGAAAATGTCAGAACATTTGATAAAACATACCAAACGTTATTCACATTTAACTATTTTTTTACAATCCTAAAACATTTAATGTGAGCAGCTTAATGTAAAAAGAGCTTAATGTACCAAAATTCACCTAAACATCGATCAATTGCCTTGAAACTTGGCACAAACTCAGTTTGTCACTTTACAAACCTATCCTAGAAGTTTTATGGCATTTGGTTTCCCACAAGGCAAATGAGTGACATTAAGCTTGTTTTTTGGGGAGCTTAATGTGGCTTAACGTACAAAATTGAACTTAGATCTTAACCAATTTCCCACAAACTTCTCACAATATATTAATCTATCTATTCAAACATGTTCTGAAAATTTCAGGAAATTTGATAAAACATACCAAAAGTTATTCGCATTTAACATTTTTTTACAATCCTAAAACGTTTAATGTGAGCAGCTTAATGTAAAAAGAGCTTAATGTTTCAAAATTCACCAAAACTTCAATCAATTGCCTTGAAACTTGGCACAAACTCAGTTTTTCACTTTCCAAACCTATCCTAGAAGTTTCATGGATTTTGGTGTCCCACAAGGCAAATGATTGACATTAAGCTTGCTTTTTGGGGAGCTTAATGTGGCTTAACGTACAAAATTTAACTTAGATGTTAACCAATTTCCCCCAAACGTCCCACAATACATTAATTAATCTATCTATTCAAACATATTCTAAAATGTTCAGGACATTTGATAAAATATACCAAAAGTTATTTACATTTAACAGTTTTTTTACAATTGTACAACATATGGGGGCTGATTTATCAAAGCGTCAATCTCGGTGCGTTCGCAGGCGTCAATATGCTCGCCAGACATTGCTGCCATGGATCCACATATAATGCTCTTATTTATAAAAAAACACGTCAAAAACACATGCGTCAAGTATGGTGCGATGAGCATCGGACTGTTGTTAACTAACAGTCATCAATGTTGCAGTTATTCAGGTTTTTCCTGAGAGAAGCGCTCAACCTGAGAACGAACAATAGCATAATAGCTTGTTCTATGGCTAGTTACCACCGAAGAAGCAGCCTCTTTTTGCCCAACATGTGCCTTTCACAGAGAAGAACTTTCCTGAAGCATATCAGTCTGATCCTGACTTCACAGTACAGCCCAGCCCCGAAATACCAGGCAATCCCTCTCTGAACGAGAGATACAGCAAAACCCCAGATGTACGTTTTGGCCTATTGTGGGCCTCGTCAGTAAGGTGCAGACATATCCCTCTAGGCACACTGAGCAACGGGTATATATATATATATATATATATATATATAAAAAAGAAAGGGACAGGGTGGCGCAGACCACTCAAACTAAAAATATATAATATATATAATAAGTAAATATATAAAAATATAAAAATATATATATATAAAAAATTTTTATACAGTTTATAGTAAAATATTATGGCAATGCATAGTTAAAAATAAAATAAAATAAATAATATAATGCAGTATTAAGTTACAAATGTATATATATGTGTGTGTGTGTGTGAGTGTGTGTGTTATGTCAGAAATCTTTTGCAAACATATTTAAATGTCCCTAAATTCCTTTTGTTGTTCTAAACAATGTTGTCTTTCATGTCTCTGTGTTTATTTATACCAATATATGTATATAGTGTAAATGTATTATTATTCTGAGCAGGAATAATTGTGAATATAACATGTCATCAGGGTATGATATGTATTTATTTACAATCAATGGATATTTTAAGAGCTGAGTCAGTTTTCTCTCTGTACCTGTGTAACCCCTCTGGATTGCAATCTAGTTTTAAAAACCACCCCTACACAGGTGTTATAAAATCGTCTGGCATATAAGATGACATTTCTTAATGAAAATGAAATTCAAGAGAAGGAAGAAATACACTAAATATAGCATGACAGTAAAGAGGAGATTTTAATTTCTGCTGTATCTGAATCATGACAGTTTAATGTTAGGTGGGCTATCCCTTTGAGCTATCAGTTTAAGATTATATTGAATCAAACATCATTCAAATTTTTAAAATCATTGTCTAAAATATTACATTGTGTGTCCTAATGTCAGCATCAATGTTTATCTTTAATACTAATTACACATATACATACTTTCAAAGTATAATACACAATTTAACAGATAGCACTTACAAGTTCTGATGGGTGATCAATGACACAAGTATCAAGCAATTTTATTCGTTAGTGATACTATACAATGTATATTTAAATTTGATTAGCTGATGTCATAAATCATGTGATTATGCATATCCCTATCAAAAGTGGTGGAAACAAAATGTGTGGGTTGTCTAGGAGTATTGCGTCATATTTGATGCGAAAAGTGTTGCATTAAATTTGGTGCGAAGTGGTGAGTGGGACTTGTATTACATGCCTTAAACATGGTGTATATAGATTTATCCAAAAAAAAAAAAAAGGAAGTTAGCTATATTATGTTATGTATTTATTTAATTTTTATCTCTATATCTACTAGTGCACCAAGTTTGGAGCAATAATATTGTCCTCTTGCTTTGTAATAATAGACAAAGATGTAACATAATCCATAAGTAGTAATGTATTTCATTTTTATCCCTATATCTACTAGTGCATCAAAATTGAAGCATTACTTTGCACCAAATTTGTAGCAATAATATTGTTTGATTTAGAAAGAGTATAGAATTTTAATAAAGTTTATAATTTACTTTTATTATCTAATATGCTTTATCGTCTTGCAGCATCAAACATAACCTTCCTGTGTTTTCAGACTCCAATTGAGTTCTATGGCATCCGCGGCCTCAAGGGTAGCGGTTTGAACGATCGGTATGCTGCGCTGGAATAGACGCAAGTGTACCTGTTAAATGTTTGGTAAATTGGAAAAAGGGTCATATAGTCATACAGAGTCGAATGTGTATTAGAAACATCTGGGATGACGCAAGCATCAATCTGCGTCAGATTGAGATTGAGAGAGGGTATATTATGTCACACATTTCAACATTTGATGATCTTGACACTTTGATAATTACAGCAGATTCCATTTGCATCAGATATGACGTGAGATTCTAGCGGATTCCATCGTATTATCAGTTGAAGCTTTGATAAATTGGCCCCTAAATGTTTTAGGATTGTAAAAAAATGGTTTAATGTAAATAACTTTTGGTATATTTTATCAAATGTCCTAAATTTTTCAGAATATATTTGAATAGATAGATTAATGTATTGTGAGCAGTTTGGGGGAAATTGGTTAACATCTAAGTTCAATTTTGTACATTAAGCCACATTAAGCTCCCCAAAAAAATAAGCTTAATATCACTTATTTGCCTTGTGGGAAAAAAAAAATCCATGAAACTTCTTGGATAGGTTTTGAAAGTGAAAAACTGAGTTTGTGCCAAGTTTCAAGGCAATTGATTGATGTTTAGGCAAATTTTGGTACATTAAGCTCTTTTTTGCGTTAAGCCATTCACATGAAGGGGCCTATTTATTATGTGTCTGTCTGACATGATCCGATCAGCGGCTCATGTCCGACAGACATCTCTGAATGCAGAGAGCAATACGCTCTCCACATTCAGCATTGCACCAGGGGGCTGTCAATCAACCTGATCGTATTCGATTGGGTTGAAATGGGGCAATGTCTGTCCGCTTCCTCAGAGCAGGCGGACAGGTTATGGAGCAGGGGTCTTTAGACCGCTGCTTCATAACTGGTGTTTCTGGGAAGCCTAAAGGCTCGACAGAAACATGGGCCCTCAAGCTCCGTATGGAGCTTAATAAATGGGCCCCAAAATGTTTTAGGATTGTTAAAAACATATTTAAATGTGAATAAATTTTGTTATGTTTTATCAAATGTCCTTACATTTTCAGAATATGTTTAAACAGATAGATTAATGTATTATGGGAAGTTTGAGGGAAATTGGTTAACATCTAAGTTCAATTTTGTACGTTAAGCCACATTAAGCTCCCCAAAAAACAAGCTTAATGTCACTCATTTGCCTTGTGGGAAACCAGAATCCATGAAACTTCTAGGATAGGTTTGGAAAATGACAAACTGAGTTTGTGCCAAGTTTCAAGGCAATTGATTGAAGTTTTGGTGAATTTTGGTACATTAAGCTCATTTTACATTAAGCTGCTCACATTAAATGTTTTAGGATTGTAAAAAAATTATTAAATGTGAATAACCTTTGGTATGTTTTATCAAATTTCCTGAAATTTTCAGAATATGTTTGAATAGATAGATTAATGTATTGTGGGAAGTTTGGGGGAAATTGGTTAAGATCTGAGTTCAATTTTGTATGTTAAGCCACTTTAAGCTCCCCAAAAAACAAGCTTAATGTCACTCATTTGCCTTGTGGCACACCAAATACCATGAAACTTCTAGGATAAGCTTGGATAGTGGAAATCTTGGGTTGTGCAAAATTATGCAGCAATTGATTAACATTTGGCCACTTTTTTACTCATTAAGCTCCCAAAAAACAAACTTAATGTCACTCATTTGCCTTGTGGGACAACAAAATCCATGAAACTTCTAGGATACATTTGAAAAGTGAAAAAACTGATTTTGTGCCAAGTTTCAAGGCAATTGATTGAAGTTTTGGTGAATTTTGGTACATTAAGCTGTTTTTACATTAAGCTGCTCACATTAAATGTTTTAGGATTGTAAAAAAATTGTTAAATGTGAATAACGTTTTGTATGTTTTATCAAATTTCCTGAAATTTTCAGAATATGTTTGAATAGATAGATTAATGTATTGTGAGAAGTTTAGGGGAAATTGGTTAAGATCTAAGTTCAATTTTGTACGTTAAGCCACATTAAGCTCCCCAAAAAACAAGCTTAAAGTCACTCATTTGCCTTGTGGGAAACCAAATACCATGAAACTTCTAGGATAGGTTTGGAAAGTGACAAACTGAGTTTGTGCCAAGTTTCAAGGCAATTTATTAATGTTTAGGTGAATTTTGGTACATTAAGCTCTTTTTACATTAAGCTGCTCACATTAAATATTTTAGGATTGTAAAAAAATTGTTAAATTCGAATAACTTTTGGTATGTTTTATCAAATGTTCTGAAATTTTCAGAATATGTTTGAATAGATAGATTAATGTATTGTGAGAAGTCTGGCGGAAATTGGTTAAGATCTAAGTTTAATTTTGTACGTTAAGCCACATTAAGCTCCCCAAAAAACAAGCTTAATGTCACTCATTCGCCTTGTGGAAAACCAAAATCCATGAAACTTCTAGGATAGGCTTGGATAGTGGAAATCTTGGGTTGTGCAAAATTATGCAGCAATTGATTAACATTTGGCTACTTTTTTACTCATTAAGCCACATTAAGCTCCCCAAAAAACAAGCTTAATGTCACTCATTTGCCTTGTGGGACACCAAAATCCATGAAACTTCTAGGATAGGTTTGGAAAGTGAAAAACTGAGTTTGTGCCAAGTTTCAAGGCAATTGATTGAAGTTTTGGTGAATTTTGGTACATTAAGATCTTTTTACATTAAGCTGCTCACATTGAATGTTTTAGGATTGTAAAAAAATTGTTAAATGCGAATAACTTTTGGTATGTTTTATCAAATTTCCTGAAATTTTCAGAATATGTTTGAATAGATAGATTAATATATTGTGAAAAGTTTGTGGGAAATTGGTTAAGATCTAAGTTCAATTTTGTACGTTAAGCCACATTAAGCTCCCCAAAAAACAAGCTTAATGTCACTCATTTGCCTTGTGGGAAACCAAATACCATGAAACTAGGATAGGTTTGGAAAGTGACAAACTGAGTTTGTGCCAAGTTTCAAGGCAATTGATCGATGTTTAGGTGAATTTTGGTACATTAAGCTATTTTTACATTAAGCTGCTCACATTAAATGTTTTAGGATTGTAAAAAAATTGTTAAATGTGAATAACTTTTGGTATGTTTTATCAAATGTTCTGACATTTTCAGAATATGTTTGAATCGATAGATTAATGTATTGTGGTAAGTTTGGTTGAAATTGGTTAACATCTAAGTTCAATTTTGTACGTTAAGCCACATTAAGCACCCCAAAAAACAAGCTTAATGTCACTCATTTCCCTTGTGGAATTCCAAAATCCATGAAACTTCTAGGATAGGCTTGGATAGTGAAAATCTTGAGTTGGGCAAAATTATGCAGCAATTGATTAACATTTAGCCACTTTTTTACTCATTAAGCAACATTAAGCTCCCCAAAAAACAAGCTTAATGTCACTCATTTGCCTTGTGGGACACCAAAATCCATGAAACTTCTTGGATAGGTTCGGAAAGTGAAAAACTAAGTTTGTGCCAAGTTTCAAGGCAATTGGTTGAAGTTTTGGTGAATTTTGGTACATTAAGCTCTTTTTACATTAAGCTGCTCACATTAAATGTTTTAGGCTTGTAAAAAAATTGTTAAATGCAAATAACTTTTGGTATGTTTTATCAAATTTCCTGAGATTTTCAGAATATGTTTGAATAGATAGATTTATATATTGTGAGAAGTTTGGGGGAAATTGGTTAAGATCTAAGCTCAATTTTGTACGTTAAGCCACATTAAGCTCCCCAAAAAACAAGCTTAATGTCACTCATTTGCCTTGTGGGAAACAAAATACCATGAAACTTCTAGGATAGGTTTGGAAAGTGACAAACTGAGTTTGTGCCAAGTTTCAAGGCAATCGATCGATGTTTAGGTGAATTTTGGTACATTAAGCTCTTTTTACATTAAGCTGCTCACATTAAATGTTTTAGGATTGTAAAAAAAATAGTTAAATGTGAATAACTTTTGGTATGTTTTATCAAATGTTCTGAAATTTTCAGAATATGTTGAATCCATAGATTAATGTATTGTGGTAAGTTTGGTGGAAATTGGTTAACATCTAAGTTCAATTTTGTACATTAAGCCACATTAAGCTCCCCAAAAAACAAGCTTAATGTCACTCATTTGCCTTGTGGAATTCCAAAATCCATGAAACTTCTAGGATAGGCTTGGATAGTGGAAATCTTGGGTTGTGCAAAATTATGCAGCAATTGATTAACATTTGGCCACTTTTTTACTCATTAAGCTACATTAAGCCATTTTCACATGAAATGTTTTAGGATGTCCCTAACAGTCCAAAGAATTCAGCAGCACTCACCACTATGCAGAAAATTCCATTTTTTATTGGGATATTCAAAGCAAAAAAGACAAAGTTTCGGACCTCTAGTCCTTAGTCATGTCAGTCGACTGACATGACTAAGGACTAGAGGTCCGAAACGTTGTCTTTTCTGCTTTGAATATCCCAATAAAAAATGGAATTTTCTGCATAGTGGTGAGTGCTGCTGAATTCTTTGGACTGTGTTACTACTTTAAGGGTTTCGTGTGGTACCCTTACAGCTTGCACCACCTTGTTATCTAAGTGCTGTACCGCTTGGACTGTGTTGGCAGATATTATGGCCAGCAACAACAAAATGTTCTGCTACAGGGTTTTTAATTTTCTTACTTCGAATATCGGACCTATGCTTTTTTTTTGGACTTGGATTCTATGAGTGGGACTTTTTGTGGAGTCTCTAACAGATTTGCACCCTTATATCTGTTGTGGTGTTCCCCTTCTCTGCTTTGTGTGGATCAAGATAATTGACAGACTTCTCTTGAGCAAGCAGGGGGCGGCATTGCAGACTCAGCAATTTGTGTAATGTTAAATGCAGGCAGCGTACTGCTACCCACTCGCTACGAGGACGGCCACACAAAGTTCAAGACCACGACTCTCTTCTACCCAGTCTTTGTTAAATAGAGTCCAAAATGTCCACACATTTGTACTCATCAATAAAACACATTCTCTAATGAGATATGCCAAAGTTAAACATTAATTAGGGCCAAAAAAACTCATAGAGGCCGATTTATCAAGGGCTGTATGGCCCCTGATGCCCCAGATCCATGCGAGCCTTCAGGGTCGCCGGAAACAGCCATTATGAAGCAGCGGTCTTAAGACCACTGCTCCTTAACTGATCCGCTGCCTCTGAGGCTGTAGACTTTAATCCGCCCGATCCTATATGATCGGGTTGATTGGAAACCCCTGCTAGCAGCCAATCTGCACTAGAACTGCACTAGAATTGATTGTGTAATGTTAAATGCTGACAGCGTATGCTGTTGACATTCAGCGATGTCTGGCGGACATGATACGATACAGTGTATTATGTCCGCCAGACATTGATAAATCAGCCCTATAGAATCAAAACAAGTGAAACGCTATAATTGTTTCCCAAATGTGAATGGCAAGGAAGAAGACTGTAACCCTTTAAATGGGCATGTCATCATTAGTGATGTCGCAAACCTAAAATTTTGCGTTCACGAATAGCGAACGCGAACTTCCACAAAAGTTTGCGAACGGGCGAATCTCCATTGACTTCAATAGGCAGTTAAATTTTAAAACCCACAGGGACTCTTTCTGGCCACAAAAGTGATGGAAAAGTTGTTTCAAGGGGACTAACACCTGTACTGTGGCATGCCGGAGGGGGATCCATAAAAAAACTCCCATGGAAAATTACATAGTTGATGCAGAGTCTGGTTTTAATCCATAAAGGGCATAAATCACCTAAAATTCCTAAATTGTTTGGAATAACGTGCTTTAAAACATCAGGTATGATATTGTATCGTTCAGGTAGTGTAAGGGTTACGCCTGCTTCACAGTGACAGACCTAACTCCCCGTTTAACGCACCGCAAACAACCGCAAACAGTCCATTTGCAAAACCGCAAACTCCCCATTTGCACAAGGTTGGATACCAAGCTAGCCATGTCCCGTTCCTTGTCCTCACTGATGTCACTGCGCGTGCAATCACTTCCTGGGGTAACAGAAAATGCTCCACCCACAAGATGCTCCTATTATATTACTGAACTGAGGATGCTGCCTGTATCTGTGTGTCCTTCTCCCTCCCTGGCCGGAGAGAACAGGGGACACCAGGTCGAGCTGCTGAATGAGGCTTCTGAGAAGAAGAAAAAGAAACTGAGAAATGTTCTGCAGAAACTGACCACAAGAACAGGAATCACACAGAGATGAGATGCTTGGTCGGTCCTCCTACTTCCAATTTGGGGCACTGCCCGTACAATCTAATGTGCCACCAGATAGGAGTGATGTGTTAACTAGTACTATTCTTATCAGTTTAATCTCTGTTACGTCCCATATCAGGGGACGTGTATATGGCATCTATTTTAGGAACCCAGAGATGATTTTAGGAACTGGGAGATGGAAAAAAATGCTTGGACACCCAGTACAGGTCGTTCTCCTTCAGCCTTTTTATAAGAGGGTCCCTCAACAGGCACGACAGCATGAAAGACCCCATATGCCATTACTTCCTTTTGCACAATCGAGTACAGGTATGGCATCAATTTTAGGAACCTAGAGATGATTTTAGGAACCGGGAGATGGAAAAAGATGCTTGGACACCCAGTACAGGTTGTTCTCCTTCAGCCATTTTATACGAGGGTCCCTCAACAGGCACGACAGCATGAAAGACCCCATATGCCATTACTTTCTTTTGCACAATCGAGTACAGGTATGGCATCGATTTTAGGAACCGGGAGATGGAAAAAGATGCTTGGACACCCAGTACAGGTCATTCTCCTTCAGCCATTTTATACGAGGGTCCTTCAACAGGCACGACAGCATGAAAGACCCCATATGCCATTACTTCATTTTGCACAATCGAGTACAGGTATGGCATCAATTTTAGGAACCCAGAGATGATTGTAGGAACCGGGAGATGGAAAAAGATGCTTGGACACCCAGTACAGGTCGTTCTCCTTCAGCCATTTTATACGAGGGTCCCTCAACAGGCACTACAGCATGAAAGACCCCATATGCCATTACTTCCTTTTGCACAATCGAGTACAGCTATGGCATCGATTTTAGGAACCGGGAAATGGAAAAAGATGCTTGGACACCCAGGACAGGTCATTCTCCTTCAGCCATTTTATACGAGGGTCCCTCAACAAGCACGACAGAATGAAAGACCCCATATGCCATTACTTCCTTTTGCACAATCAAGTACAGGTTTGGCATCGATTTTAGGAACCCGGAGATGATTTTAGGAACCGGGAGATGGAAAAGATGCTTGGACACCCAGTACAGGTTGTTCTCCTTTAGCCATTTTATACGAGGGTCCCTCAACAGGCACGACAGCATGAAAGACCCCATATGCCATTACTTCCTTTTGCCCAATCGAGTACAGGTATGGCATCGATTTTAGGAACCCGGAGATGATTTTAGGAACCGGGAGATGGAAAAAGATGCTTGGACACCCAGTACAGGTCGTTCTCCTTCAGCCTTTTTATACAAGGGTCCCTCAACAGGCACAACAGCATGAAAGACCCCATATGCCATTACTTCCTTTTGCACAATCGAGTACAGGTATGGCATCAATTTTAGGAACCCGGAGATGATTTTAGGAACCGGGAGATGGAAAAAGATGCTTGGACACCCAGTACAGGTCGTTCTCCTTCAGCCATTTTATACAAGGGTCCCTCAACAGGCACAACAGCATGAAAGACCCCATATGCCATTACTTCCTTTTGCACAAACGAGTACAGGTATGGCATCTATTTTAGGAACCCGGAGATGATTTTAGGAACTGGGAGATGGAAAAAGATGCTTGGACACCCAGTACAGGTCGTTGTCCTTCAGCCATTTTATACGAGGGTCCCTCAACAGGCACGAGAGCATAAAATACCCAATATGCCATTCCTTCCTTTTGCACAATTGAGTACAGGTATGGCATCGATTTTAGGAACCCGGAGATGATTTTAGGAAGCGGCCAGAAAAATTGATGTTTGTTTCCCTGGCAGAAAGTGCCCTAAAACATGGTGGCTTGAACATTAGTTGGTGGCGGATAAGTCACGCAAATCATCCTGCATTCGGAGATAAAATACAGCAGCGTGTGAACCATTTTTCGCCCAAGGCAGCTCATCTCATCAGGCCTTTGTCAGTCCCTTTGGGATCCATCCCTCATTCATCTTAATAAAGGTGAGGTAATCGAGACTTTTTTGACCTAGGCGACTTCGCTTCTCAGTGACAATACTTCCTGCTGCACTGAAGGTCCTTTCCAACAGGACACTTGAAGCGGGGCAGGCCAGAAGTTCTATGGCAAATTGGGATAGCTCAGGCCACAGGTCAAGCCTGCACACCCAGTAGTCAAGGGGTTCATCGCTCCTCAGAGTGTCGAGATCTGCAGTTAAGGCGAGGTAGTCTGCTACCTGTCGGTTGAGTCATTCTCTGAGGCTGGACCCTGAAGGGCTGTGGCGATGCATAGGTGTTAAAAAGGTCCACATGTCCTCCATCAACAACACGTCTGTAAAGTGTCCTGTCCTTGCCGGAGTGTTCATGGGAAGAGGAGTATTACTTTCACCTCTTCCCCTGTTACATTCCCATTGTGCTGTGACATCACCCTTATACACTGTGTAAAGCATACTTTTAAATTTATTTTTGAACTGCTCCATCCTTTCGACTTGCGGGAATTCAGTAACATTTAAAGCACTTTATGCTTATACAAGGGGTATAGTAGCGTGGAAACCCAGTACACTTCGTTCTCCTTCAGCTTTTTTATATGAGTGTCCCTCAACAGGCACGACAGCATGAAAGACCCCATTTGCACAAGGTTGGATGCCGAGCTACTCATGTCCCGTTCCTCGTCCTCACTGATCTCACTGAAGGTATCTTCTTGCCCCCAGCCACGTACAACACCATGTGTACCAGATAGGTGACAACGAGCACCCTGGGATGCCTGTTGTGCTTGCTCTTCCTCCTCCTCCCCCTCCTCCTCAAAGCCACATTCCTCCTCTGACTCCTCTTCCTCACAATCCTCTTCCTGCGTTGCCGCTGGTCCAGCAAGCGATGCTGATAAGGCTGTTTCTGTGGTGATGGTGACCACAACTCTTCCTCTTCCTCTTCCCGCTCATCTATGGCCTGATCCAGCACTCTTCGTAGGGCACGCTCCAGGAAGAAAACAAATGGTATGATGTCGCTGATGGTGCCTTCGGTGTGACTGACTAGGTTTGTCACCTCCTCAAAAGGATGCATGAGCCTACAGGCATTGCGCATGAGCGTCCAGTAACGTGGCAAAAAAATTCCCAGTTCCCCAGAGCCTGACACACAGGCTGGCCTGGCAACTGAAATTAGATTACACTAGCAGACTGATGTAAAAGTTTTTTTTTTTTAAATTTACACTAATGTTACACCAGATATGAGTGGTGGCACTGAGCAAGTAGGCACAGTATATGCTGTGAGCCTGACACACGCTGACAGGCAGGCAAATGCAATTAGATTACACAGAAAAAAAGACTGATGTTCTAGCCCTAAAAAGGGCTTTTTGGGGTGCTGTCCTTACAGCAGAGATCAGATGAGTCCTTCAGGACTGTAATGGACACTGAATACACTAGCCTAGCTATCGATTTCCCTATTAAATTAGCAGCAACTACACTGTCCCTCCTCTCACTAGCAATGCAGCTTCCAAATGAATCTAAAATGGCTGCTGTTCATGAGGTGTAAGGGTCTGGGAGGGAGGGTCTGCTGCTGATTGGCTGGAATGTGCCTGCTGACTGTGAGATACAGGGTCAAAGTTTAGGCAATGATGAAGAATAAGGGGCGTATCGAAGATCGCATATGTTCGCCCGCCGCTGCGAACGCGAACAAGCTATGTTCGCCGGGAACTGTTCTCCGGCGAACTGTTCGCAACATCACTAGTCATCATCATCCTAGGTGGTTCTAATGC
Source organism: Bombina bombina (assembly GCF_027579735.1). NCBI lineage: Eukaryota > Metazoa > Chordata > Amphibia > Anura > Bombinatoridae > Bombina > Bombina bombina. The sequence continues at coordinate 675,466,642 of NC_069502.1, read as the reverse complement.
AGATCCTGGGATCTCCCCCCCCCCCCCCCGTACTGCAGCCTGTGATTTTAGGAATTGTTTGCAATGTTACCATGCTCCTGTGGTGACATTACAGACACAACCAATGAAATTAATTAAATTAAATGGAATAACTGTTATATTGGGATGGTTATGGTATAACTATTTTATGAATTTTTTATTTTTGTTTTTTGATAGAATTGTGTTACATTTTTTAAATATATTTTTGCTAGTTTGGACATCATTAGGAATTGGTCCCCCTACCCCTTGGGAAATCAGAATTCCTTGTCATTTTAAAATGTATGTGATATTTGTATGGTTGGATATTTTATGCCTATTTATTTTTTGCAAAAATGTTAAGTTGGTGCATAGTAATTGTTTATTTTAACAATATAGTTATTAAATCCTACATTTTGCTGCTTGGGAACTGATGCTAAATGTGGGATAATAAAACGTGGGTTTGAAATATTTAGGAAATAATGCGTTTCTTATAGTGGTGTTTTCCCATATTATGATATTCCTGGAAACAAAAGTTATTTTCTAAAATGCTTGGTCTACAGAAAAAAAAAAATAGATAAAATGTATGTAGGTACCTCACAAAAAAACACACAAAAAACATTAAAATGTGAAAATGCAGTGAGAGACAAACAGCTAAAACAATTCTAGTGCATGAGTGAGATAATTGTCCAGCAGTAAAAGGGTTAACCTCTTATTCTCTGCCTTTTGCAGACTAAGACCCGCTCATTGGCTGCATTCTTTTCATTTTTCTTTGTTGCGTTGGATAACTATCATATAATAAAAGTAAATAATTATTATACTCACTATGGTCATATTGGGGTTGATAACAATCTATCAGCTGATGCCTATTTGACTCTTTTTCTGGCTAAAGAGGACACTTTTCCATTTGACCTAAGCATAATTGCACGTTTTTGGCTATTTCCCATATCACAAATTCTGTTTTCAGCTCCCAGAGAAAAGTTTTATTTTTACTATGGGGACAAAAAATCCTCTTGGTGATCGCAATATATTTTCAAGAGAATTTTTAACACCATTTTAAGACCATTCAATTTCAATACCTTAAGTCACTTGATAAAGTCCCGAAATGGCATTTTGGTCATTTTGTTCAAGTATTCCAAGACCATTTTGAAACAGTTTATTATTATTATTTTCATTATTATTATAATTAATTTGTAGGGTGACAACAGATTCAGTTGCACACATGTGCAAGACACTCTGAAATGACCACAGAAGACTTTTAGAGTGGACATGGCACACATTTACCTATATACTAGTTCTTTCAAAAGATTATGAAAGATAGGACAGCACTAAATAACTTTTCAGATAAAAAAATCTATTAAATTTTATTTTAAAAAATAACAATGTCGTAAACATCACCAATGTGAAACCACATACATCAAAAGAAATACACATAAAACAAGACAATAAAATAAATACTTGCACTATGTGTATAATGGTGATGGTTAGCATAGAAGAGGTGTTATCCTTGAAATGCGTAGTGAGGTTGCGAGGAGTTGCCTGCCAGTAATCATGTCTGTGGTTTGCAGTTCGGGTGTTCGTGCTTTAAATTGCTGCTAAGCTAACCATCACCATTATACTCATAGTGAAAGTGTTTCTATTATTTTATTGACTATTGTTTTATGCGTATTTCCTTTGAAATTCGGAAAACTTTGCAGTCTTCTTAATTCAATTAATGAAAGCAAAGAAATTGCTGGCAAAAATCTCTGGACATGATCAATCACACTTTATTGTAGAATACATAATCTAGTAGGGTTTTTGCATTTGTATTTTTTGAGGATGAAAAACTAGAGCATAAAGACCTGAAATGGATATTTCCCAGAACACCAAAAACTGTAGAAGCTGTACAACTTACCACGTGTTGTTTCCATGCCTCTGTTCAAGTAATTGCAGTAGGGACACAAATAAAGGAATTATTTAGAAATTTAAAATAAAAAAATTAAGCCTTGATCTCATTGTTCTTCCCCTCTAAGCTTTAAGTAATAAGTTCTTTAGCCTCCTAATATATTTAATGTTAGACCTATCCATTGTTATCTTTTGTTTTCTTGAAACATAAATAAAACAAAAAATAAACATTGAATTATGTAATTAGGATATACAATAAATTTTAAAATTACCCTGAACCTCTATGTATTTAACGCCTGCAATTAATGTAAGTTTTCTACTATAATGGCCCTTTAATAATTAAAATATCTAAAGGACACATGACATTAGACCAACGGCTACTTTCAATGACCCCTCCGCAGAACCTTAGCCAAAGCTTTACCTCATTTTTTCCCTAGCACCCCCACAATAAAAATTTCTCACAACTAAGCAGCAATTTAGCACTCCTTAAATGCAATTATACACCCAAATATATATCTATTTGGCAGACAGAAACACATAAAGATAATTAATTTGCCTTTCTTGGCTTCCTGAAACACACACATGATAAGTCTGTCATTAAAATGTATAATAAAGAAAAACAAATTTATACTGAGATAAAAAATTGTAGCCTTAATTAGATATTAATTCAGAAATACAGTATATTGTTCAGAAAACAAGCATATCTAATCATCACATGACAAATCAAGTATTTTTAACCTTTACATAATTATTTCACTTCATAAGCTGTGCTTTTCCACAATGCAGGAAGGTTTATACTGTATTGCAATAGCACATGTAATAATATATATTTCTAATCTATCATATGGTTCCTATATCATTCTGTTTCTTATTTTACCCCAGCCATATCAAAATTTATATAAAATATGTGTTTTGCGAATCGCATTTCTCAATTTAGATCTCAACACGGTTAGCGCACATGAGAACATAGTATTGTTAAAGGGACAGTCTAAGTCTACACCTTAGTCATCTTAAAGTCTTACCTTAGATTAAGCTGCAAATAACCTCCAGCACCCTTTCAAATATCATGCAGCAGGAACAATAAAAAAGTTATTTTAAAATGAATAGTGTTTCTGGCCAGTTTTAAATGGCTGCCAAGCTCAGCCCACTGGTGACATCATGATCTGGGCTGCATATGGAATCCAATTACAAAAGGCTCACTAGTTGGATTTAACAGACTGTCAATGCTATTTAGCAGAGTCTGCCTAGATTCAGCCCAGATCATGATATCATCAGTGGGCGGAGCTTGGCAGCCAAACTGGCCAGAAACTCTATTTATTTTAAAATAACTTTTTTATTAGCAGCTTATTCTAAGGTCACTAATGTGTAGACTGTGCCTTTAAGTCTCATTATTGAAATATTACATATAAAATATTTTAAAAAACTAATATAAATGATTAAAAATGAATAAACATACTGTAAAATATTTAGATATATTCTATGGATTATTTAGAATATTTTACAGTATGTTTATTCATTTTTAAGCAGTTCTATTATTATTTTTTATAGATATATTTTATTTGTAATATTTCAATAACGTGCTTTATGAATACCGGACCACATTAAGATCTAAATTGAGAAACGCTATGCGCAAAACGCATATTTTTCATTCCTATGTTCACATAGAAAATAATGTGCTTTTTATTATTATTATTATTATTATTATTATTATTATATATATATATATATATATATATATATATAATTCTGTTCATGTATAATACATATCTATACCTCTAACTCTATAGGAATGGATATGCAGATATATATATATATATATATATATATATATATACACATATATATATATATATATATATGTGTGTGTGTGTATTTAAGAATAAAAAGGACATTTTCCTGTAAGTGAAGAACATTGGAATCTTAAATAAGTACAGTTAAAAAAGTACAGTAAAACACATAAATACATATGTTCACACATTTACTGTATATACAAATATGTATATATATATATATATATATATATATATATATATATATATATATATATATATAGGTAATCAATATAAAGAAGGGAGGTTATACAGCAACCGCAATTACGCCTAGATTTAGAGTTCTGCGGCCAAAGGGGTGCATTAGCTACACTTGCTTTTTTCTGGCCGCACCTTTTAAATACCGCTGGTATTGAGAGTTCACAGAATGGCTGCGTTAGGCTCCAAAAAAGGAGCGTAGAGCATATTTACGGCAACTTCAACTCTCGATACCAGCGGTGCTTACGGACGCGGCCAGCTTCAAAAGCGTGCTCGTGCACGATTCCCCCATAGAAAACAATGGGGCTGTTTGAGCTGAAAAAAAACCTAACACCTGCAAAAAAGCCGCGTTCAGCTCCTAACGCAGCCCCATTGTTTGCTATGGGGAAACACTTCCTACGTCTGCACCTAACACCCTAACATGTACCCCGAATCTAAACACCCCTAACCTTACACTTACTAACCCCTATTCTGCCGCCCCCGCTATCGCTGACACCCATATTTTTTTTAACCCCTAATCTGCCGCTCTGTAAACCGCCGCTACATACATAATCCCTATGTACCCCTAATCTGCTGCCCCTAACACCGCCGACCCCTATATTATATTTATTAACCCCTAATCTGCCCCCCACAACGTCGCCTCCACCTGCCTACACTTATTAACCCCTAATCTGCCGAGCGGACCACACCGCTATTATAATAAAGTTATTAACCCCTAATCCGCCTCACTCCCGCCTCAATAACCCTATAATAAATAGTATTAACCCCTAATCTGCCCTCCCTAACATCGCCGACACCAAACTTCAAACATTAACCCCTAATCTGCCGACTGGAGCTCACTGCTATTCTAATAAATGTATTAACCCCTAAAGCTAAATCTAACCCTAACACTAACACCCCCCTAAGTTAAATATAATTTAAATCTAACGAAATAAATTAACTCTTATTAAATAAATTATTCCTATTTAAAGCTAAATACTTACCTGTAAAATAAATTCTAATATAGCTACAATATAAATTATAATTATATTATAGCTATTTTAGGATTTATATTTATTTTACAGGTAACTTTGTATTTATTTTAACCAGGTACAATAGCTATTAAATAGTTAAGAACTATTTAATAGCTAAAATAGTTAAAATAATTACAAAATTACCTGTAAAATAAATCCTAACCTAAGTTACAATTAAACCTAACACTACACTATCAATAAATTAATTAAATAAAATACCTACAATTACCTACAATTAAACCTAACACTACACTATCAATAAATTAATTAAATACAATATCTACAAATAAATACAATGAAATAAACTAACTAAAGTACAAAAAATAAAAAAGTACTAAGTTACAAAAAATAAAAAAATATTTACAAACATCAGAAAAATATTACAACAATTTTAAACTAATTACACCTACTCTAAGCCCCCTAATAAAATAACAAAGACCCCCAAAATAAAAAAAATGCCCTACCCTATTCTAAATTACAAAAGTTCAAAGCTCTTTTACCTTACCAGCCCTGAACAGGGCCCTTTGCGGGGCATGCCCCAAAGAATTCAGCTCTTTTGCCTGTAAAAAAAACACATACAATACCCCCCCCCAACATTACAACCCACCACCCACATACCCCTAATCTAACCCAAACCCCCCTTAAATAAACCTAACACTAAGCCCCTGAAGATCTTCCTACCTTATCTTCACCATACCAGGTTCACCGATCGATCCAGAAGAGCTCATCCGATGTCTTGATCCAAGCCCAAGCGGGGGGCTGAAGATGTCCATGATCCGGCTGAAGTCTTCATCCAAGCGGGAGCTGAAGAGGTCCATGATCCGAATGAAGTCTTCATCGGAATTAAGGTAGGAAAATTCTGATTGGCTGATGGAATCAGCCAATCAGAATCAAGTTCAATCCGATTGGCTGATTAATTAATTGATAGTGTAGTGTTAGGTTTAATTGTAACTTAGGTTAGGATTTATTTTACAGGTAATTTTGTAATTATTTTAACTATTTTAGCTATTAAATAGTTCTTAACTATTTAATAGCTATTGTACCTGGTTAAAATAAATACAAAGTTACCTGTAAAATAAATATAAATCCTAAAATAGCTATAATATAATTATAATTTATATTGTAGATATATTAGGGTTTATTTTACAGGTAAGTATTTAGCTTTAAATAGGAATAATTTATTTAATAAGAGTTAATTTATTTCATTAGATTTAAATTATATTTAATTTAGGGGGGTGTTAGGGTTAGGGTTAGCGGCGAGATTTGGTCGGCAGATTAGGGGTTAATAATTGAAGTTAGGTGTCGGCGATGTTAGGGAGGGCAGATTAGGGGTTAATACTATTTATTATAGGGTTATTGAGGCGGGAGTGAGGCGGATTAGGGGTTAATAACTTTATTATAGTAGCGGTGAGATCCGCTCGGCAGATTAGGGGTTAATAAGTGTAGGCAGGTGGAGGCGACGTTGAGGGGGGGCAGATTAGGGGCTAATAAATATAATATAGGGGTCGGCGGTGTTAGGGGCAGCAGATTAGGGGTACATAAGGATAACGTAAGTAGCGGCGCTTTGCGGTCGGCAGATTAGGGGTTAATTGTTGTAGGTAGCTGGCGGTGACATTGTGGGGGGCAGGTTAGGGGTTAATAAATATAATATAGGGGTCGGCGGTGTTAGGAGCAGCAGATTAGGGGTACATAAGTATAACGTAGGTGGCGGTTGGCAGATTAGGGGTTATAAAATGTAATCGTGTGGCGGCGATGTGGGGGGACCTCGGTTTAGGGGTACATAGGTAGTTTATCGGTGTTAGTGTACTTTAGAGCACAGTAGTTAAGAGCTTTATAAACCGGCGTTAGCCCAGAAAGCTCTTAACTACTGACTTTTTTCTGCGGCCGGAGTTTTGTCGTTAGATTTCTAACGCTCACTTCAGCCACGACTCTAAATACCGGAGTTAGAAAGATCCCATTGAAAAGATAGGATACGCAATTGACGTAAGGGGATCTGCGGTATGGAAAAGTCGCGGCTGGAAAGTGAACGTTAGACCCTTTAATGACTGACTCCAAATACCAGAGGGCGGTAAAAACCAGCGTTAGGAGCCTCTAACGCTGGTTTTGACGGCTACCGCCCAACTCTAAATCTAGGCCTTAGTTTGCTATAAAAATAGACAGGGATTTCAGCACATATTTTTTATTTATTTATAAATAGCTCAGCAAAATTCTAAGCTCCGTTAGATAGTGGTAAGTGTGATCTAAACTCGTTCACCACATTCCCATATGTCACCCAGAGTCTATATAAGTCAGAAAAATACCAACCAATGAAAAAACACATGAACCAATGAATCAGGAAACGTGATTGGACAAATGCATTAGCACAGATTCCACTGTGCAGTTTTATTATAGATCACACAGAACAAAACAAGAAAGCTATAAAGAAATGAGCTGTCTATACTGACAACACCTCCACTAGTGGGTGGTTACGTGTAAGCGTAAAATCTGCCACCATAGTGATCATTGAGGATCTATGTCAGGACAGCTCATGTATAAATTAGACAACAAGCAAATTACACTTAAAAGACTGAATAAAGTGTTAGATGTAATGCTTAAATAATGTGCACCTTACCTAAATTTGGCCAAATTGTGCAATAAACCTCATCAAAATAATTTGGAAGAGAACAGTATAGTCTGTAGGGGGCCAATGAAACAACTCCAGTAACAGCGGGCACCACCAACTATATGAGAGGTATCAGGTGTCATGTTATATTGAATCAGGATCTATGTTTCTTAACCCCAGTGTATACAGACTAACTGTAAAGATAAACATTGAGCAATATACATATGCTAATTTATACAATGATTTCCAAAGACAAGAAAAAGGTATGGGGATAGAAGATAACAACTCCAGTATTCAGCGGGCACTACCAATGATTAAAGGTATCCGGTGTCATGAATAATTGCTTTCTGGATCTATGTTAGGACTACCCCAAAGCAAATCTTTTTTCGTCTTTCACAGTTGCATATATACTGATGATAAGTAAAGAGCATTTTGAACCCATTATACTTGATGCATAAAATGCCAGATAGAAATAAAGAAATTGTACACAAGTGGTTAATGTAGCGGTGTAGGTAGATCACCCTTTAAACAGCTTAAGTATGTCCCATAACTTGGAGCCGTGTGTACAAATGGTGCATCAAAACACCCTCTGATATCCAAAACTTTAACGGGCTGAAAAGTCAGATGATAAATGCTCAGTTAGTTATACAACCGTGTGTTAGCTTCCTGTGATAGGATTTCCAATTGGTTTCTGTGCAAGAAAAGGCTTCTATTCGCCATCATGCTAGATTTAGCACAGCGTGGATGCTACAGCGATCTGTCCTTCATGCACGTCCATCTCCACTTCCTACATCACTGCCGACGTACGTTTCACCCCCCACGTGCCAGAAAGCACAGGGGTTTCCTCAGGGCAAAAGCGGATGCTGATTCTCAGTGCAGCCGCATTATAACCCTCCTTCTTTAAGCTCATAGGAGGATATAGGAAACATTAGTAGCCAGTAGTAAGCCTTTACTGAGCCGCAGCCCTCTTGTATATATAGAGGAGGATTTGGTGAATTTATATACAGTGATATATATTTAGTAAAGCAACCATAAAGAACCTATATTTAAAATAAAAAAAAAAGAAAATAATAAATAAAAACCTAATTTCCACGATTCTTTAAAGAAATTGTTGCAGTGTATACTATAATAAAACATTTTTCGTCCATGTCTATGAATTATATTACATCAGGACGACTGTTTTACAAACATATTGTTTGTCCATTGATTCATGTGTTTCATAAAAATTCAGCAAGTGTTACTGAATTTATTTATTTGTTCTAAAGTCATAATTAAGGTGCTTTAAGTTACACCCGCTGGATTTAAGAGCAGGTATAAATCATAAGATCTGCACTTTTACAGATAGTAGTAATTATTGAATGTTCTCAATTGGCAGATTGAAAATAAACCCTCATAAGAATGTGCTACATATTATATTTATGAGAATTTGAGATCATATATTTATGGTCATTTTATTTGACAAATGCAGCAAATTCAAATTTTTCATTAAGCCCTTTGGGCATTAGAGTCTGTAACTTGTACATCCATTCAGTTTCCTTTCTAAGTAGTATATTATCGATGTCTCCTCCTCTACCAAGGAGGGAACAGTGTTCAATACCCATTACTCTTAGGTCTAGGGGGTTACACCTATGGTGTTTCATGAAGTGGAGAGCCACTCCACTTTTGATTTCACCATCTTCTGCTGCCTTGATATCGTCTCTGTGCTCAGAGACCCTATCTTTCAACATTCGCCTTGTTTTTCCCACATAGAAAGTTGGGCAGCAACAGGAAAGTAAATAGATTAAATTTTCTGTCTTGCAGTTAATAAATTGCTTTATAGGGTAAATGATGGAGTCAGTAGCAAATGTTTTGGTGCGTACAATAGATTTACAGAACACACAGTGTCCACATTTGAAGCATCCTTTTATTTTTCTATGTTCTTCTAGCCAGTCTTTCTCACTAGGACTTTTTACGAAGTGACTCCTGACTAGTTTGTCCTTGAGATCTGGAGCCCTCCTGGGTACCAGAGAGGGTTTTCCCCAACTATTTTTCTGATCGTCTCGTCAGCTCTAAGAAACTGCCATTTTTCATCCAAAATAGTGCGGATTTTTTCCCAATGGCAATTAAATTGGGTAACAAAACGCACTTTGGACTCTTCGATTTTCTGATTTGAGTTATAGAGGAGGATATCTCTGTTCTCCTGGCTCTATTTCGCGCATATCTTAGATTTCGTTTAGAGTACCCTCTATTCTCAAATCTGTTAAACATTTCAACCGCATGTGCATCGAATTTGTTTAGACTCGAACAATTACGCCTTAGGCGTAAAAACTGTCCCACAGGGATACCCCGTATTAGGGATTTTGGATGATGGCTAGATGCTTCTAAGATGTTGTTAGTGGCAGTAGCCTTACGAAAAAATTTCCGCGGCTAAATTTTTCCCTTCTTTCCTAATTTTTACATCTAGGAAAGTGAGTTCACTAGCATCAAAATCAAAAGTTAAAAGAATGTTGTAGCTATTTTTATTTAGCACCTTTACAAAATCTTTCAGGGATTCTTCCGTCCCCCTCCAAAGGAGGAAGACGTCGTCCACATTCCGTAACCAGATGAGAACATGTTCATCAATCCAGTTTTGTAATTCATTGAATACTGTTTGTGTTTCCCATAGGCCCAGATGGAGGCAAGCATAGGATGGGGCACATGTAGCCCCCATCGCTGTGCCTCTAATTTGCTTATAGAATTTTTTGTCAAATGTGAATACGTTATTTTTTAACACAAACTCAAGCACTCAACTCTTCTATCCCACATGATGTGGGTTTAGGAGCGGCGAGATTTTTTCTAGAAAGTAGAGGCCCCGCATACAAAAAACATACTGAATTTGTAATAACTCTGCTTGAGTTTGTGTTAAAAAATAACGTATTCACGTTTGACAAAAAATTCTATAAGCAAATTAGAGGCACAGCGATGGGGGCTACATGTGCCCCATCCTATGCTTGCCTCCATCTGGGCTTATGGGAAACACAAACAGTATTCAATGAATTACAAAACTGGATTGATGAACATGTTCTCATCTGGTTATGGTATGTGGACGACGTCTTCCTCCTTTGGAGGGGGACGGAAGAATCCCTGAAAGATTTTGTAAAGGTGCTAAATAAAAATAGCTACAACATTCTTTTAACTTTTGATTTTGATGCTAGTGAACTCACTTTCCTAGATGTAAAAATTAGGAAAGAAGGGAAAAATTTAGCCACGGAAATTTTTCGTAAGGCTACTGCCACTAACAACATCTTAGAAGCATCTAGCCATCATCCAAAATCCCTAATACGGGGTATCCCTGTGGGACAGTTTTTACGCCTAAGGCGTAATTGTTCGAGTCTAAACAAATTTGATGCACATGCGGTTGAAATGTTTAACAGATTTGAGAATAGAGGGTACTCTAAATGAAATCTAAGATATGCGCGAAATAGAGCCAGGAGAACAGACAGAGATATCCTCCTCTATAACTCAAATCCGTGCTTTCTGACTGTCACATGGGGGGTGAAACGTACGTCGGCAGTGACGTAGGAAGTGGAGATGGACGTGCTTGAAGGACAGATCGCTGTAGCGTCCACGCTGTGCTAAATCTAGCATGATGGCGAATAGAAGCCTTTTCTCGCACAGAAACCAATTGGAAATCCTATCACAGGAAGCTAACACACGGTTGAATAACTAACTGAGCATTTATCATCTGACTTTTCAGCCCGTTAAAGTTTTGGATATCAGAGGGTGTTTTGATGCACCATTTGTACACACGGCTCCAAGTTATGGGACATACTTAAGCTGTTTAAAGGGTGATCTACCTACACCGCTACATTAACCACTTGTGTACAATTTCTTTATTTCTATCTGGCATTTTATGCATCAAGTATAATGGGTTCAAAATGCTCTTTACTTATCATCAGTATATATGCAACTGTGAAAGACGAAAAAAGATTTGTTTTGGGGTAGTCCTAACATAGATCCAGAAAGCAATTATTCATGACACCGGATACCTTTAATCATTGGTGGTGCCCGCTGAATACTGGAGTTGTTATCTTCTATCCCCATACCTTTTTCTTGTCTTTGGAAATCATTGTATAAATTAGCATATGTATATTGCTCAATGTTTATCTTTACAGTTAGTCTGTATACACTGAGGTTAAGAAACATAGGCCTAGATTTAGAGTTCGGCGGTAGCCGTCAAAACCAGCGTTAGAGGCTCCTAACGCTGGTTTTGGCCGCCCGCTGGTATTTGGAGTCAGTGATTAAAGGGTCTAACGCTCACTTTACAGCCGCGACTTTTCCATACCGCAGATCCCCCTACGCCATTTGCGTAGCCTATCTTTTCAATGGGATCTTTCTAACGCCGGTATTTAGAGTCGTTTCTGCAGTGAGCGTTAGAGCTCTAACGACAAGATTCCAGCCGCCTGAAAATAGCAGGAGTTAAGAGCTTTCTGGCTAACGCCGGTTTATAAAGCTCTTAACTACTGTACCCTAAAGTACACTAACACCCATAAACTACCTATGTACCCCTAAACCGAGGTCCCCCCACATCGCCGCCACTCGATTAAAAATTTTAACCCCTAATCTTCCGACCGCCACCTACGTTATACTTATGTACCCCTAATCTGCTGCCCCTAACCCCGCCGACCCCTATATTATATTTATTATCCCCTAATCTGCCCCCCACAACGTCGCCGACACCTGCCTACACTTATTAACCCCTAATCTGCCGACCGGACCGCACCGCTACTATAATAAAGTTATTAACCCCTAACCCGCCTCACTAACCCTATCATAAATAGTATTAACCCCTAATCTGCCCTCCCTAACATCGCCGACACCTAACTTCAATTATTAACCCCTAATCTTCCGATCGGAGCTCACCGCTACTATAATAAATGTATTAACCCCTAAAGCTAAGTCTAACCCTAACACTAACACCCCCCTAAGTTAAATATAATTTACATCTAACGAAATAAATTAACTCTTATTAAATAAATTAATCCTATTTAAAGCTAAATACTTACCTGTAAAATAAATCCTAATATAGCTACAATATAAATTATAATTACATTGTAGCTATTTTAGGATTAATATTTATTTTACAGGCAACTTGGTATTTATTTTAACTAGGTACAATAGCTATTAAATAGTTAAGAACTATTTAATAGTTACCTAGTTAAAATAATAACAAATTTACCTGTAAAATAAGTCCTAACCTAAGTTATAATTAAACCTAACACTACCCTATCAATAAAATAATTAAATAAACTACCTACAATTACCTACAATTAACCTAACACTACACTATCAATAAATTAAATAAACACAATTGCTACAAATAAATACAATTAAATAAACTAGCTAAAGTACAAAAAATAAAAAAAAACTAAGTTACAGAAAATAAAAAAATATTTACAAACATAAGAAAAATATTACAACAATTTTAAACTAATTACACCTACTCTAAGCCCCCTAATAAAATAACAAAGCCCCCCAAAATAATAAATTCCCTACCCTATTCTAAATTAAAACAGTTACAAGCTCTTTTACCTTACCAGCCCTGAACAGGGCCCTTTGCGGGGCATGCCCCAAGAAGTTCAGCTCTTTTGCCTGTTAAAAAAAACATACAATACCCCCCCCCCAACATTACAACCCACCACCCACATACCCCTAATCTAACCCAAACCCCCCTTAAATAAACCTAACACTAATCCCCTGAAGATCTTCCTACCTTGTCTTCACCATCCAGGTATCACCGATCCGTCCTGGCTCCAAGATCTTCATCCAACCCAAGGGGGGGTTGGCGATCCATAATCCGGTGCTGAAGAGGTCCAGAAGAGGGTCCAAAGTCTTCCTCCTATCCGGCAAGAAGAGGACATCCGGACCGGCAAACATCTTCTCCAAGCGGCATCTTCTATCTTCTTCCATCCGGTGCGGAGCGGGTCCATCTTGAAGCAGGCGACGCGGATCCATCCTCTTCTTCCGATGTCTCCCGACGAATGACGGTTCCTTTAAGGGACGTCATCCAAGATGGCGTCCCTCGAATTCCGATTGGCTGATAGGATTCTATCAGCCAATCGGAATTAAGGTAGGAATATTCTGATTGGCTGATGGAATCAGCCAATCAGAATCTAGTTCAATCCGATTGGCCGATCCAATCAGCCAATCAGATTGAGCTCGCATTCTATTGGCTGATCGGAACAGCCAATAGAATGCGAGCTCAATCTGATTGGCTGATTGGATCAGCCAATCGGATTGAACTTGATTCTGATTGGCTGATTCCATCAGCCAATCAGAAAATTCCTACCTTAATTCCGATTGGCTGATAGAATCCTATCAGCCAATCGGAATTCGAGGGACGCCATCTTGGATGACGTCCCTTAAAGGAACCGTCATTCGTCGGGAGACATCGGAAGAAGAGGATGGATCCGCGTCGCCTGCTTCAAGATGGACCCGCTCCGCACCGGATGGAAGAAGATAGAAGATGCCGCTTGGAGAAGATGTTTGCCGGTCCGGATGTCCTCTTCTTGCCGGATAGGAGGACGACTTTGGACCCTCTTCTGGACTTCTTCAGTGGATGTCTAGCCCCCGCTTGGGTTGGATGAAGATATCGGAGCCAGGACGGATCGGTGAACCTGGTATGGTGAAGACAAGGTAGGAAGATCTTCAGGGGCTTAGTGTTAGGTTTATTTAAGGGTGGTTTGGGTTAGATTAGGGGTATGTGGGTGGTGGGTTGTAATGTTGGGGGGGGGGGTATTGTATGTTTTCTTTTACAGGCAAAAGAGCTGAACTTCTTGGGGCATGCCCCGCAAAGGGCCCTGTTCAGGGCTGGTAAGGTAAAAGAGCTTGTAACTTTTTAAATTTAGAATAGGGTAGGGAATTATTTATTTTGGGGGGCTTTGTTATTTTATTAGGGGGCTTAGAGTAGGTGTAATTAGTTTAAAATTGTTGTAATATTTTTCTTATGTTTGTAAATATTTTTTTATTTTCTGTAACTTAGTTCTTTTTTATTTTTTGTACTTTAGCTAGTTTATTTAATTGTATTTATTTGTAGCAATTGTATTTAATTTATTTATTGATAGTGTAGTGTTAGGTTAATTGTAGGTAATTGTAGGTATTTTATTTAATTATTTTATTGATAGGGTAGTGTTAGGTTTAATTATATCTTAGGTTAGGATTTATTTTACAGGTAAATTTGTTATTATTTTAACTAGGTAACTATTAAATAGGTATTAACTATTTAATAGCTATTGTACCTGGTTAAAATAAATACCAAGTTGCCTGTAAAATAAATATTAATCCTAAAATAGCTAAAATATAATTATAATTTATATTGTAGCTATATTAGGATTTATTTTACAGGTAAGTATTTAGCTTTAAATAGGATTAATTTATTTAATAAGAGTTAATTTATTTCGTTAGATGTAAATTATATTTAACTTAGGGGGGTGTTAGTGTTAGGGTTAGACTTAGCTTTAGGGGTTAATACATTTATTACAGTAGCGGTGAGGTCCGATCGGAAGATTAGGGGTTAATAATTGAAGTTAGGTGTCGGCGATGTTAGGGAGGGCAGATTAGGGGTTAATACTATTTATGATAGGGTTAGTGAGACGGATTAGGGGTTAATAACTTTATTATAGTAGCGCTCAGGTCCGCTCGGCAGATTAGGGGTTAATAAGTGTAGGCAGGTGTCGGCGACGTTGTGGGGGGCAGATTAGGGGTTAATAAATATAACATAGGGGTCGGCGATGTTAGGGCAGCAGATTAGGGGTACATAGGGATAACGTAGGTTGCGGCGGTTTACGGAGCGGAAGATTAGGAGTTAAAACTGTAATGCAGGGGTCAGCGATAGCGGGGGCGGCAGATTAGGGGTTAATAAGTGTAAGGTTAGGGGTGTTTAGACTCGGGGTACATGTTAGAGTGTTAGGTGCAGACGTAGGAAGTGTTTCCCCATAGGAAACAATGGGGCTGCGTTAGGAGCTGAACGCTGCTTTTTTGCAGGTGTTAGGTTTTTTTTCAGCTCAAACAGCCCCATTGTTTCCTATGGGAGAATCGTGCACGAGCACGTTTTTGAGGCTGGCCGCGTCCGTAAGCAACTCTGGTATCGAGAGTTGCATTTGCGGTAAAAATGCCCTACGCTCCTTTTTTGGAGCCTAACGCAGCATTTGTTTTAACTCTCGATACCAGAGTTAAATTTATGGTGCGGCCAGAAAAAAGCCCGCGGAGCGTTAACAGCCCTTTTACCGCCGAACTCTAAATCTAGGCCATAGATCCTGATTCATTATAACATGACACCTGATACCTCTCATATAGTTGGTGGTGCCCGCTGTTACTGGAGTTGTTTCATTGGCCCCCTACAGACTATACTGTTCTCTTCCAAATTATTTTGAGGAGGTTTATTGCATAATTTGGCCAAATTTAGGTAAGGTGCACATTATTTAAGCATTACATCTAACACTTTATTCAGTCTTTTAAGTGTAATTTGCTTGTTGTCTAATTTATACATGAGCTGTCCTGACATAGATCCTCAATGATCACTATGGTGGCAGATTTTACGCTTACACGTAACCACCCACTAGTGGAGGTGTTGTCAGTATAGACAGCTCATTTCTTTATAGCTTTCTTGTTTTGTTCTGTGTGATCTATAATAAAACTGCACAGTGGAATCTGTGCTAATGCATTTGTCCAATCACGTTTCCTGATTCATTGGTTCATGTGTTTTTTCATTGGTTGGTATTTTTCTGACTTATATAGACTCTGGGTGACATATGGGAATGTGGTGAACGAGTTTAGATCACACTTACCGCTATCTAGCGGAGCTTAGAATTTTGCTGAGCTATTTATAAATAAATAAAAAATATGTGCTTAAATCCCTGTCTATTTTTATAGCAATCTAATTGCGGTTGCTGTATAACCTCCCTTCTTTATATTGAATACCTAAATAATTTAAGGGTCTGTACATTTGCTATTTTTCCTTCATATAAGGTTTTGTAACACCTGGGCGTTGCCATATAGTCCAAGGTAAAGAATTAATTTTTGGCTTTACTAGCCTCCCTTTCCCTATCTTATCTATCTATATATATATATACATACATACATACATAGAGATACTTATAAACACATGTCTAAAGATGTATATGTTAAAACTCTGCAGTACTTTCTCTTTCTAATGGCTGAGACCTCATAGCTTTGAGCCGTTATAACTTTTTTGTGCAATAATTGTTTTAATCATTTTTATTAGATGGAGTAATTATGAGCGTAAGTGTACTTATAATGTATTTTTTATATTTTGTGACACTTTTGAGATCTTTGAGCCCTTATAACTTTTGTATGCAATATTTATTTTAATAATTTTATTAAATTAGATATTATGGGGCATATTTATCAATGTGCGAGCATAGTAGCATATCATGCTACACAAATTGAACAATGGCACTACTCGGGCTTTTCCTATATCATAAATATAACGGTGGGGAATAGTAAATAGTAATTCTCAATGTACAAAAAGGAAATGGTGCTCATGCATAAATAGTAAGACACAACGACATAGGAAAATGGTTATAAGGAAACAACCATATTCCAAAAGTATGCATGAAGTATGCATGAAGAACACTCTGTGCCCTGAATAAATAGTGGGATTAGCACTAACAGGATAAAAAAAATATAACTTTTATTATGAAAATTTTAAAAAACAAAATCTTTGGTTAAGTGACATACAAGATAAAAAGTGCACCGGTAGAATTATGAAATGTACTTGATAAATTAGATCACATAATATTAAGATTCGGCCTCAATATCACCCTATTAATAGTGATCTAAATGTAAATTCTCCTATGTTACCTAGTTCATGTAACTAAATCACACAAGGTTAATAAAGGGAAAGATTTCCCCAACACAGTGATATCACAACAAATACTTTCTATTGGGTACTCTATAAAAGGTGACACAAATCTTCAGGGTTCTGGTCTATGGTATTGTATCCAAGGGTTAAATAGTAGATAACTGCAGTGTATCTATCAGGTATATTCAGCTACCAGGGTATCTGTCTCATAATTTCGGGTAAAGAGTTCAGATGCTGATAAATAAAGGGCTGGTGGCCCTAATATGTGGTATTACAATCTGTTGTTGGATAGCTGATAGTTAGTAAACTGATCTGACTCGATAAGTAACTACTCAAGGTGACCGTAGTCAATATTGTTTGTGCGACTAAAATCAATGTTACTATAGTCTCACTTCACTCTGGTCGAAGTGTTGTAAACATCGCTACAAACGTGAAATTGTGCTCTTCATGCATACTTCATGCATACTTTTGGAATATGGTTGTTTCCTTATAACCATTTTCCTATGTGGTTGTATAGTAGCATATCATGTCCGCTGCACATCGATGAATGCTGATGGCATTTATCATTGCACAAGCAGTTCTTATGAACTGCTGGTGCAATGCCGCCCCCTGCAGATTCACGGTCAATCAACCTGATCGTATTTTGTTTGCGGCCTCAGAGCAGGCGGACAAGTTATGGAGCTTACAGAGCTTGATAAATAGGCCCCTTCGAGTAACTGTACTTTAAAATGTGACGTGTTTTGTGTCACCTTTTATTCAAGAGTTAACACTTAACAAGAGCTCTGAGGTTGACCTAACACAACGTGCTAGTGTCTAAAAATATGCAAAATCTGTCATTATTTTATATATTTATTTTTTTTGCAGATCAGGAAATATACAATATTGCTTTCATAAGTATTTAAAGGGACAGTCTACTCTAACATTTGTATTGTTTAAAAAGAAAGATAATCCCTTTATTACCCATTCCCCAGTTTTACATAACCAACACTGTTATATTAATACACTTTTTACCTCTGTGATTACACATCTCTAGTATCTATCCCTCTGGACACTGCCCTCTTATTTCTGTTCTTGTGACAGACTTGCTTTTTAGCCAATCAGTGCTGACTCATAAATAACTCCACGGGAGTCAGCACAATGTTATCTATATAGCACTCATGAACTAGAGCTGTCTAGATGTGAAATACTGTCAAAATGCACTGAGAAAAGAGGTGACCTTCAAGGGCTTAGAAATTAGCATATGAGCCTAATACGGTTTAGCTTTCAACAAAGAATACCAAGAGAACAAAGCAAACTTGATTATAAAAGTAAATTGAAGTTGTTTAAACTTGCATGCCCTATCTGAATCATGACATACTTATTTTGACTAGACTTTCCCTTTTATCTTTTCATCCAAAAAAAACATTACTGTGCTGCTAAATACTGTATTTGTAAATTGAAAGCGGAAATTCAATTAATTCCTCTAACTTTATTTTTTTTTTTTTAAATTGTGTTTATTCAATAACATTTTAAAACTTGTAGACTACAAAAAAGTATGTATATTCCATACCAATTTATGCTGTTGCTGGGATGTCACATCCATTAAAATTATATTAAGAACTGTTGTGTAAATGTTAAATTTCTCTCTGCTTTGAGGTGTTGTCCATTGAAAACCTTAAGGAATATTGTGTTCCTCGATTTCTAGGCTACCAAGATAAAGTTAGCCTTCCTAATTAATGATCATTTTAAGTCCCTTTAGACAGTCATTGGGGTTTGATTAAATGACAGACTAGAATGGTCCTTTTTTTGTCTGACACATAGTTGTCCGTCTCCTTAGCAGTTAATTGTACAGGAGAATAATACCACAACAAGCATGGTACAGAACATAAAGGTAATGTCTTTTGGTTGCTGAAAGTGACATTAGACAAAAGCAAATGTTTTACATATTTAAAATACACTTACAAAACATTAAGATGTGTTCATGTCTCTTCTATATTTCCAGTGCAGCTGGTGTAATGAAAGGGGAAGGGAAATGAATGAAAGCAATTATGATAATCTTATGTATATTCCATTTAATTAAACTATCTGGAGAATTAAGTGTAAAAGCTTAAAATGACAAATGTCTTTGTATTTTATGTGTTCATAAGCTGTATATTTTGAATAACTTTTTTATTTACACCCAACTTTGGAACAGAATATAAGTGGAGCGCAAAATATCGTTTTCGCTAAATAGATATTTACGCTCCACTTAGTAATACCAGCGCATGCAAAAGTGTGCTGGTATTACAAGTTAGATACAATGCGCACCCAACCTTATTGCATAAAAGCTTTGTGCTCACAAGAGTGCGCCTCCATAGGCATGAGAACCTAGCGCAGCGAAGGGGGTAAGTCGCACAGCGATGGGCAGCAAATAAAAATATATATGTATATGCTTATATACATATATATATTTGTGTTATTATGTGTATATACACATATTAACACATAAATATATATGTATATAAGAATATACATATATATTCAAAGGGAACACACAGTTCCCATAGACCACAATGTAAAGGCACTTTTCAGTGATGTTTTTTAACAACCCACAGCTGCACACTTTAGCCCCAAAAATGCCTAGCGCAGTTACATATATATATATATATATATATATATATATATATATATATATATATATATATATATATATATATACACACACACACAGGTGTATATATATATATTTTAAAAATATGCCACAATTTATTCATTTTTAAAATGAATTACACATATTTTTTGGGGGACAGACATATAGACAGATAAATAACTATATATATATATATATATATATATATATATATATATATATATATATATATGTGTTAAAGTTCAGTTATTAAACATAATTTTGGGAGAATGAATATATACCTGTGTAGTGTTATAGTTGTATATAGGGACAGACAGATATATAGATAGACAGACAGTCAGACAGATAGATTTAATATAGAGTGTGAAAGGTCAGTTGTTAAAAATAATTTTAAGAGAATGAATAGATCCTTTTGTAGTGTTATAGTTGTATCAAAAGCATTGTAAAATTAATATTCCTTGAAGGGATATTCACTGAATTTGAATATTGCAACTTAAATGGTTTATCCTGAAATTAATGTTACATAATTTGTTTCCTTTAAACCTAGCAGTAATGCTCTGTGATTTACATTGAAATGATCTATAAGATTTCGAGGAGAAAACAATGATGGGTTATTCCTATAGACTTACTTTAAATTCATTTTAAAAAAAAATAAAATAGGAAGCCCACCTTCATTCTAATATCCATTAGAATGAACAAATTTGGCCAATATGTTATAGAATATTTGCTCATCACAAATAAAGAATCAGATAAACAGACTTAGTGGTGAGAGAATGTAATTTTCATTTGGAAAATGCATGACAGAAAATTGTATTCTAAATAATGAGATTGTTCAAAAAATGAAATTCTAACAATCTAATAAGTATTTATAAGAATCCCAATGTACATATGTTCACTATATTAAAGGGACATTATGTTGAAATATTACATGATTGAATTCATTAGAGCAGGTAATCTTTGCACTAGCGACCCAGCAACTTTATGTGCTTAACCGCTCTGGAGCAGCAGAGAAATGTTGGTACCAAGAAACTGCTGGTAAGACTATTTGCAGCAGCAGTCACACAGCTGAGTTGTGCAATTAACTCTGCTGATTGGGTCATCATCCGTTTCCTCTCAGGACCAGCAGCTATAGCTCCTGACCAGTACTTTAACTATGTGTTTAACCCACCTGCAGGGGTTAAACGTATAGAGTTTAAGGGTTAATAGTGCTAAAAATACATACTCTATAACAAATTACAGCATGTAATTTTTCTTCTATAATGATCATTTAAGCTCATTAACTGTCCCTGTCTATTCAGACCAACAATGTACTAGTTTCCATTGCTGTTATAAACTGTGTATTCTGGTGGTAACAACAAATATCTCCATTAAAGTCTATGTTTTCTGTTACCACCAGTTAATAGAAATTAGGTCTATGTTTCTATGTACCACTAACCTATGGTTAAGAGTTTAGATTCCTCAGTAGAAATAGTTAAAATAAAATAACAGAGATGTGCATTCAGGTCATGAATGGGGAAGATGGTGGCTGCCAGTGGCATTCAGCTCTTTCCAGAGCCGTGTTTTTTCTTGTGAAAGTGCAATGCAGCAAGGTCTGTGCAAATCCAGACCTTAGTGTTTTGTACTTTCACAAAAATAAATCCTGCTCTGAAAAAAGACAAATGCTGCTGGCGGCCACCATCTTCCCCATTCATTAGCTGCCAAATTACCCAAATGCACATCCCTAATAAGAAGTATTTAATATTTGAAGAGAGATACTGAGCTGAACAAAGCTTATGACAAGACAATTTAGAGGAAACATAGGCTTGCAGGAACTAACTAAATAAATGTACATTATGATTTATAAAAAATGAAAATACAGGTGATGTCAAAATGTTGTAATTCCTCTTAAATTCCTACTATTCTGCCCTTAACCTCTCTAAGCAGGATTACTTCTCTACTCTTATCTCTACTCTTTCTTCAAACCCAAAACATCTGTTCTCCACTTTTAACACCCTTCTCCGCCCATCCCCACCTCCTATTTCAACTTCTCTCTCAGCTCAAGATTTTGCCAAGCACTTCACCAACAAAATAGATTCCATCAGAAACGAAATCATCTCTCAACACACTACCAGTCTCCAACCACCTCAACCGATCACCAATGTCCAAAACCTGCAAAGCCACAGACTCAGCTTTTTTGCACCTGCTACTGAGAAAGACATTTCTGCCCTTATATCCTCCTCTCACCTCACTACCTGTCCCCTTGATCCCATCCCATAATAATTACTGCCCTCCCTCCCTCTCTCCTACTCTTACTCCTATCCTCACACATATTTTACTCTCTCCCTCAGCACTGGTATAATTCCCTCATCCCCATATCCTCAAAAAATATTCTCTTGATCAATTATCCCCATCAAACTACAGCCCTATTTATCTACTCCCCATCACATCAAAACTTCTGGAAAGGCTTGTATACACGTTTATCCCATTTCCTCACATTAAACTCCCTCCCGATCCATTGCAATCTGGATTTCGCCCACAACACTCCACAGAAACTGCAATTATTAAGGTTACTAATGACCTTATTAATGCGAAATCAAAGGCCACTTTTCTTTGTTAGTACTTCTTGATCTGTCTGCAGCCTTTGACACTGTTGAACACACTCTCTTGCTCCAAACCCTCCACCAATCCTTCGGCATCTGTGTCACAGCTCACTTGTGGCTCTCCTCTAACCTATCTAACCGGACCTTTTGAGTTACCTTCTCTGGCACATCCTCTGACCCTTTATCACTTTCAGATTGGTGTACCACAAGGCTCTGTCCTTGGTCACCTTCTCTTCTCAATTTATACACCATCCTTAGGTTCCTTAATACAGTCACATGGGTTTCAATACCATTTGTATACTGATGATACCTAAATCTACATCTCTGCACCAGACCTATCCCCTTCCTTACTAACTCATGTCACTAATTGTCTTTCTAATGTTTCATCCTGGATGTCCTCTCACTACCTTAAACTAAATCTCTCCACAACTGAGTTCCTTATGTTCTCCCTTCTGCCAAAATCCCTACCCTCCAACTTTCTCTAACTGTTGATAATAACATCATCACCCCAACCTGGAATGCACAATGTCTTGGGGTTACACTTGACTTAGATCTCTCTTTCACTCCCAACATCAAGTCTTTGACCAATTCTTGCCGCCTCCACCTTAAAAAACATCTCCAAAATTCACCACTTCCTCACAGAAGACCCAACTAAGACTTTAATAAATTCTCTCATTATTTCCTGCCTTGACTATTGCAACTCCATCCACTCCGGCCTTCCTAGCTGCCGTCTAACTCCCTTACAATCCATAATAAATACCTGATCTTCATTACACGTCGCTCCTCATCTGCTGCACCTCTCTGCCAGTCCCTTCACTGACTTCCTCTAACCTCCAGAAAAAAACATAAAATCCTGACTCTAACATGGCTCAACCCTATGAGGCCGAATTATCAAGCCATCAACTATGCTGCATTCGCAGGGACCAATACGCTTGCCTAACACCTCTGCAACTAAATAAAAGTATTAACCCCTATTCCGCCACTCCCGGAGGCCACCGCAACTTTAATAAAGCTATTAACCCTTATCCCGCCGCTCCTGGACCCCTCCGCAACTAAATAAATTTATTAACCCATATCCTGCCGCTCCCTGAGCCCACCGCAACTTTAATAAAGCTATTAACCCTATCCCGCCACTCCCGGACCACTCCGCAACTAAATAAATGTATTAACCCCTATACCGGCTCTCCCGGACCCCACCGCTACTAAATAAATGTATTAACCCCTAAACCCCTGGCCTCCCACATCACTACCACTTACTAAACCTATTAACCCCTAAACCGCGAGCCCCCCACATTGCAATAAACTAAATTAAGCTATTAACCCCTAAACCTAACAACCCGCTAGCTTTACATTAAAATTACAACATCCCTATCTTATAATAAATTTAAACTTACTTTTAGAATTAAAAGAAACTATATTAAACTATTAATTAACCTTCCCTAACTAATATACTAAAACTACATTAAACTACAAATTAAATTAACTATATTACATATTTAAAAACCTAACCCTACTCAAATTATTTAAATCTACAATGAAAAATTACTAAGTTACAAAAAATAAAAACAGTAAGTTACAAAAAATAAAAAACACTAAGTTACTAAAAAACAAACCACTGCATCAAAAATAAAAAACAATTACACCTAATCTAAGAGCCCTATCAAAATAAAAAAGACCCTAGCCAACAATAAACTACTAATGGCCCTTAAAAGGGCCTTTTTCGGGGCATTGTCCCAAAGAAATCAGCTGTTTTACCTGTAAAAAAAAAATACAAACACCCCCCAACAGTAAAACCCACCACCCAACCAACCAACCCCCCCAAATAAAATCCTATCTAAAAAAAACTAAGCTCCCCATTGCCCTGAAAAGGGTATTTGTATGGGCATTGCCCTTAAAAGGGAATTTAGCTCTTTTACTGCCCAAAGTCCCTAACCTAAAATTAGAACCCACCCAATAAACCCTTAAAAAAACCTAACACTAACTACCAATGATCCACTTACAGTTTTCGAAGACCGGACATCCATCCTCATCCAAGCGGCAGAAGTCCTCAGCAAAGCCGGCAGAAGTCTTCATCCAAGCTGGCCAAAGTCTTCATCCAAGCGGGCAGAAGTCTTCATTCAGACGGCATCTTCGATCTTCATCCATCTTGTCAATCTCCCCGTTCAAACAAAATACATTTTATTTGATGGTGTTATTATGAGTGTAACTGTACTTTGTAATGTATTTTTGATGTGTTTTGTGACACTTTTTTGTTTTTGCAAAACAGTTAACCAAGGCTCTGAGGATGCAGTAATTATTCTAGTGTAAATCACGATTGCGCTCAATCGATCTTGTTTACTTTCCACTCGTAATACCGACGAGCGCAATAACCCCCTTATCGCTCGCACATAATCGTTTGCTCTCCACACGCAATCTGGCCCATTATATTTTATAATTTATGTGCACTTAAAAGTGTTAGTTTACATCAGGAAATATATTCCACTCTTACATTTCATTTTAACAGAAAAAAATCTTATTATTTCCTTTTCACAGGTATCTGGAGAAATGTTTCAGGGGTGGGGCAAAAAATTAAATGCCCTAAATACTGTAATATCAATGAAACTATGTGCAGCAGGAGAGAGTTGTTTGTTGTTTTCATGAGTTGTACATAATTTTAAAAATGGTGACTCATTGGCATCAAGAGTTTCTAAAGTTGGTATTTAAAAAAAAAAAGTCATAGTGCAATAAACCAGTTTAAATCTACAAGTAAGTAATTCTTAGATTGGAAGCAACCCTATTTCAAATTACTCTTTTAATTAAGGTAGAAACTGCCTCTGGGTACAGGATTATGCACTGGGTGCGGGTTACATCACAAATTTCATTTAGTAGGGAGATCCCTTGGTTAAATACTCTATTGAAGGGATTCGGCTCCAATAGGGATGTCAGTCCCGTCCAGCCACGCCCCATCACGGTACTCCCGCCAGCTATGTACCCTCATCACGGCCACTCCGTCTGACTATACCCTGGCCATGCCCACCCGACATGTTCCCGCCCGACCATGCCCCATCGTGGCACTCCCGCTGGCTACGTCCCCTCACCATGGCTGCCCTGCCAAACCACGCCCTCAGACACACCAGCAATGGCTGCTTCCACACACCCTCTCTGCTCTGTTGTCAGATCCTAAAAGCCAGGTATGGTTGTCCTTGTGCAGTCTCTACTGCGCATTATTGCATCAAACAAACATACTTGGCCTTTTATTATATAGGATTTAAATAAATATATATATATATATACTGTATATACTGTATATGTATATATATGTATACTGTATATACAACACACAGAGAAAGTCCAGCACTCACTTACAAGCTCTCAGCTAAGATTTAAAAGCAAAAATGGAAAGGTTAGTTACCGCATCTGGCAAAATGGGACAAGCCCAGGTACCACGTCAAGGTCTTTTCCAATACCTGGGACCCTAAAACAGCCACACAATACAATCTCTCAAATCCAAACAACTGGGAACAAGGGAAGGGTGCACAGGTTTATGTAATCACCCTAGACATATACAAAACACGGAAGGGGACTGCACTCTCATACTGGACCGGGTACACATCCTATGATCCTGCAACATGCTCAGCCCTGGGTGCTCACCGCCACTCACAGGAAGCTGTGCAGTCCCCAGAGTCACAGGCAGTTAACCCCAGACAGGTGTGGGTGCAAGAACCATAGTTAAAATTACAAAACAAATTAATACAACACACAGAGAAAGTCCAGCACTCACTTACAAGCTCTCAGCTAAGATTTAAAAGCAAAAATGGAAAGGTTAGTTACCGCATCTGGCCAAATGGTACAAGCCCAGGTACCACATCAAGGTCCTTTCCAATACCTGGGACCCTAAAACAGCCACACAATGCAAGCTCTCAAATCCAAACAAACTGGGAACAAGGGAAGGGTGCACAGGTTTATGTAATCACCCTAGACATATACAAAACACAGAAGGGGACTGCACTCTCATACCGGACCGGGTACACATCCCATGAACCTGCAACATTCTCAGCCCTGGGTGCTCACTGGCACTCACAGGAAGCTGTGCTGTCACCAGAGTCACAGGCAGTTAACCCCAGACAGGTGTGGGTGCAAGAACCATAGGGAAAATTACAAAGCAAATTAATACAACACACAGAGAAAGTCCAGCACTCACTTACAAGCTCTCAGCTAAGATTTAACAGCTAAAATGGAAAGGTTAGTTACCGCATCTGGCCAAATGGGACAAGCCCAGGTAACACGTCAAGGTCCTTTCCAATACTTTGGACCCTAAAACAGCCACACAATGCAAGCTCTCAAATCCAAACAAACTGGGAACAAGTGAAGGGTGCACAGGCATATGTAATCACCCTAGACATATACAAAACATGGAAGGGGACTGCACTCTCATACCGGACTGGGTACACATCCCATGACCCTGCAACATGCTCAGCACTGGGTGCTCACTGGCACTCACAGGAAGCTGTGCTGTCCTTAGAATCACAGGCAGTTAACCCCAGACAGGTCTGGGTGCAAGAACCATAGGGAAAATTACAAAACAAATTAATACAACATACAGAGAAAGTCCAGCACTCACTTACAAGCTCTAAACTAAGATTTAAAAGCAAAAATGGAAAGGTTATTTACCGCATCTGGCCAAATGGGACAAGCTCAGGTACCACGTCAAGGTCCTTTCCAATACCTGGGACCCTAAAACAGCCACACAATGCAAGCTCTCAAATCCAAACAAACTGGGAACAAGGGAAGGGTGCACAGGTGCAAGCTCTCAAGGGAAAATTACAAAACAAATTAATACAGCCAATAGAATGTCAATCGAATGCGAGCTCAATTCTATTGGCTGATTGCATCAGCCAATAGGATTTTTTCTACCTTAATTCCGATTGGCTGATAGAATTCTATCAGCCAATAGGAATCTAAGGGTCACCATCTTGGATGACGTCACTTAAAGGTACCTTCATTCTGTTTTAGTTGTCGGAAGAAGAGGATGCTCCGCGTCGGATGTCTTGAAGATGGAGCCGCTCCGCACCGGATGGATGAAGATAGAAGATGCCGTCTAGATGAAGACTTCTGCCCGTCTGGAGGACTACTTCTGCCCGGCTTGGATGAAGACTTCTGCCCGTCTGGAGGACCACTTCTCCCGGCTTGGATGAAGACCTCTCCCGGTAAGTCGATCTTCAGGGGGTTAGTGTTAGGTTTTTTTTAGTGTTAGGTTTATTTAAGGGTGTATTGGGTTGTTGTATTTTTTAGATTATGGGTTTGGGCTTGCAAAAGAGCTAACTGCCCTTTTAAGGTCAATGTCCATCCAAATGCCCTTTTTAGGGCAATGGGGATCTTAGGTTTTTTTAGCTAGTATTTTATTTGGGGGGTTGGTTGTGTGGGTGGTGAGTTTTACTGTTGGGGGGGTTGTTTGTATTTTTTTTTTACAGGTAAAAGAACTGATTACTTTGGGGCAATGCCCCGCAAAAGGCCCTTTTAAGGGCTATTGGTAGTTTAGTTTAGGCTAGGTTTTTTTTTAATTTGGGGGGGCTTTTTTATTTTAATAGGGCTATTAGATTAGCCCTCTACTATTCCCCTTTTATCTTACCTATTAGATTAGGTTAATTAGTTTAAATTTCTGTAATTTGTTTATTATTTTCTGTAAGTTAGTGTTATTGTTTTTTTGTACTTTAGCTAATTTAGATTAATTTAGGTAATTGTATTTAATTTAGTTAATTTATTTAATTATAGTGTAGTGTTAGGTGTTATTGTAACTTAGGTTAGGTTTTATTTTACAGCTAAATTTGTCTTTATTTTAACTAGGTAGTTATTAAATAGTTAATAACTATTTAATAACTATTCTACCTAGTTAAAATAAATACAAACTTCCCTGTAAAATAAAAATAAATCCTAAACTAGCTACAATGTAACTATTAGTTATATTGTAGCTAACTTAGGCCTAGATTTAGAGTTTGGCGGTAGCCGTGAAAACCAGCGTTAGAGGCTCCTAACCCTGGTTTTAGGCTACCGCCGGTATTTGGAGTCAGTCAGGAAAGGGTCTAACGCTCACTTTTCAGCCGCAACTTTTCCATACCGCAGATCCCCTTACGTCAATTGCGTATCCTATCTTTTCAATGGGATCTTTCTAACTCCGGTATTTAGAGTCGTGTCTGAAGTGAGCGTTAGAAATCTAATGACAAAACTCCAGCCGCAGAAAAAAGTCAGTAGTTAAGAGCTTTCTGGGCTAACGCCGGTTCATAAAGCTCTTAACTACTGTGCTCTAAAGTACACTAACACCCATAAACTACCTATGTACCCCTAAACCGAGGTCCCCCCACATCGCCGCCACTCGATTAAATTTTTTTAACCCCTAATCTGCCAACCGCCACCTACGTTATACTTATGTACCCCTAATCTGCGCCCCTAACACCGCCGACCCCTGTATTATATTTATTAACCCCTAACCTGCCCCCCACAACGTCGCCGCCAGCTACCTACAATAATTAACCCCTAATCTGCCGACCGCCACCTACGTTATACTTATGTACCCCTAATCTGCTGCCCCTAACACCGTCGACCCCTATATTACATTTATTAACCCCTAATCTGCCCCCCACAACGTCGCCTCCACCTGCCTACACTTATTAACCCCTAATCTGCCGAGCGGACCGCACCGCTATTATAATAAAGTTATTAACCCCTAATCCGCCTCACTAACCCTATAATAAATAGTATTAACCCCTAATCTGCCCTCCCTAACATCGCCGACACCTAACTTCAAACATTAACCCCTAATCTGCCGACTGGAGCTCACCACTATTCTAATAAATGTATTAACCCCTAAAGCTAAGTCTAACCCTAACCCTAACACCCCCCTAAGTTAAATATAATTTAAATCTAACAAAATTAATTAACTCTTATTAAATAAATTATTCCTATTTAAAGCTAAATACTTACCTGTAAAATAAATCCTAATATAGCTACAATATAAATTATAATTATATTATAGCTATTTTAGGATTTATATTTATTTTACAGGTAACTTTGTATTTATTTTAACCAGGTACAATAGCTATTAAATAGTTAAGAACCATTTAATAGCTAAAATAGTTAAAATAATTACAAATTTACCTGTAAAATAAATCCTAACCTAAGTTACAATTAAACCTAACACTACACTATCAATAAATAAATTAATTAAAATACCTACAATTACCTACAATTAAACCTAACACTACACTATCAATAAATGAATTAAATACAATATCTACAAATAAATACAATTAAATAAACTAACTAAAGTACAAAAAATAAAAAAGAACTAAGTTACAAAAAATAAAAAAATATTTACAAACATTAGAAAAATATTACAACAATTTTAAACTAATTACACCTACTCTAAGCCCCCTAATAAAATAAAAAAGCCCCCCAAAATAAAAAAATGCCCTACCCTATTCTAAATTACAAAAGTTCAAAGCTCTTTTACCTTACCAGCCCTGAACAGGGCCCTTTGCGGGGCATGCCCCAAGAAATTCAGCTCTTTTGCCTGTAAAAAAACACATACAATACCCCCCCCAACATTACAACCCACCACCCACATACCCCTAATCTAACCCAAACCCCCTTAAATAAACCTAATACTAAGCCCCTGAAGAT
Organism: Bombina bombina; assembly: GCF_027579735.1. NCBI lineage: Eukaryota > Metazoa > Chordata > Amphibia > Anura > Bombinatoridae > Bombina > Bombina bombina. Next base: position 675,436,438 of record NC_069502.1, on the reverse strand, counting down.
CTTCCTACCTTATGTTCACCTCACCGGGTATCACCGATCCGTCCTGGCTCCAAAATCTTCATCCAAGCGGGGGCTAGACATCCATCATCCGACGGCTGAAGAAGTCCAGAAGAGGGTCCAAAGTCTTCATCCTATCCGGGAAGAAGAGTAGATCCGGACCGGCAACCATCTTCTTCCATGCGGCATCTTCTATCTTCATCCGATGAGGACCGGCTCCATCGTGAAGACCTCCAGCGCGGACCCATCTTCCTCCGACGACGTCCAACTGAAGAATGACGGTTCCTTTAAGGGACGTCATCCAAGATGGCGTCCCTCGAATTCCGATTGGCTTATAGGATTCTATCAGCCAATCGGAATTAAGGTAGGAAAATTCTGATTGGCTGATGGAATCAGCCAATCAGAATCAAGTTCAATCCGATTGGCTGATCCAATCAGCCAATCAGATTGAGCTCGCATTCTATTGGCTGATCGGAACAGCCAATAGAATGCGAGCTCAATCTGATTGGCTGATCGGATCAGCCAATCGGATTGAACTTGATTCTGATTGGCTGATTCCATCAGCCAATCAGAATTTTCCTACCATAATTCCGATTGGCTGATAGAATCCTATCAGCCAATCGGAATTCGAGGGACGCCATCTTGGATGACGTCCCTTAAAGGAACCGTCATTCTTCAGTTGGACGTCGTCGGAAGAAGATGGGTCCGCGCTGGAAGTCTTCACGATGGAGCTGGTCCTCATCGGATGAAGATAGAAGATGCCGCTTGGAAGAAGATGGTTGTCGGTCCGGATCTACTCTTCTTCCCGGATAGGATGAAGACTTTGGACCCTCTTCTGGACTTCTTCAGCCGTCGGATGATGGATGTCTAGCCCCCGCTTGGGCTTGGATGAAGATTTTGGAGCCAGGACGGATCGGTGATACCCGGTGAGGTGAAGATAAGGTAGGAAGATCTTCAGGGGCTTAGTGTTAGGTTTATTTAAGGGGGGTTTGGGTTAGATTAGGGGTATGTGGGTGGTGGGTTGTAATGTTGGGGGGGGGTATTGTATGTGTTTTTTTTACAGGCAAAAGAGCTGAATTTCTTGGGGCATGCCCCGCAAAGGGCCCTGTTCAGGGCTGGTAAGGTAAAAGAGCTTTGAACTTTTGTAATTTAGAATAGGGTAGGGCATTTTTTTATTTTGGTTTTTTTTTTTATTTTATTAGGGGGCTTAGAGTAGGTGTAATTAGTTTAAAATTGTTGTAATATTTTTCTAATGTTTGTAAATAATTTTTTATTTTTTGTAACTTAGTTCTTTTTTATTTTTTGTACTTTAGTTAGTTTATTTAATTGTATTTATTTGTAGATATTGTATTTAATTCATTTATTGATAGTGTAGTGTTAGGTTTAATTGTAGATAATTGTAGGTATTGTATTTAATTAATTTATTGATAGTGTAGTGTTAGGTTTAATTGTAATTTAGGTTAGGATTTATTTTACAGGTAATTTTGTAATTATTTTAACTATTTTAGCTATTAAATAGTTCTTAATTATTTAATAGCTATTGTACCTGGTTAAAATAAATACAAAGTTACTTGTAAAATAAATATAAATCCTAAAATAGCTATAATATAATTATAATTTATATTGTAGCTATATTAGGATTTATTTTACAGGTAAGTATTTAGCTTTAAATAGGAATAATTTATTTAATAAGAGTTAATTAATTTCGTTAGATTTAAATTATATTTAATTTAGTGGGGTGTTAGTGTTAGGGTTAGATTTAGCTTTAGGGGTTAATACATTTATTAGAATAGCGGTGAGCTCCAGTCGGCAGATTAGGGGTTAATGTTTGAAGTTAGGTATCGGCGATGTTAGGGAGGGCAGATTAGGGGTTAATACTATTTATTATAGGGTTAGTGAGGCGGATTAGGGGTTAATAACTTTATTATAATAGCAGTGCGGTCCACTCGGCAGATTAGGGGTTAATAAGTGTAGGCAGGTGGAGGCGACTTTGTGGGGGGCAGATTAGGGGTTAATAAATATAATATAGGGGTCGGCGATGTTAGGGCAGCAGATTAGGGGTACATAGGGATAATGTAAGTAGCGGCGGTTTACGGAGCGGCAGATTACGGGTTAATAATAATATGCAGGGGTCAGCGATAGCGGGGGCAGCAGATTAGGGGTTAATAAGTGTAAGGTTAGGGGTGTTTAGACTCGGGGTACATGTTAGAGTGTTAGGTGCAGACGTAGGAAGTGTTTCCCCATAGCAAACAATGGGGCTGCGTTAGGAGCTGAACGCGGCTTTTTTGCAGGTGTTAGGTTTTTTTTCAGCTCAAACAGCCCCATTGTTTTCTATGGGGGAATCGTGCATGAGCACGTTTTTGAAGCTGGCCGCGTCCGTAAGCAACTCTGGTATCGAGAGTTGCAGTGGCGTTAAATATGCCTGTACTCTCCCTTTTTGGAGCCTAACGCAGCCATTCTGTGAACTCTCAATACCAGAGGTATTTAAAAGGTGCGGCCAGAAAAAAGCCAGCGTTAGCTACGCGGGTCGTTACCGACAAAACTCTAAATCTAGGCCTTAGGGTTTATTTTACAGGTAAGTATTTAGTTTTAAATAGGAATAATTTAGTTAATGATATTAATAGTTATTTAGATTTATTTAAATTATATTTAAATTAGGGGGTGTTAGGTCTAGGGTTAGACAGGTTTAGGGGTTAATAACTTTAATATAGTGGCGGCGACATTGGGGGCGGCAGATTAGGGGTTAATAAATGTAGGTAGGTGGCGGCGATGTTAGGCTGGCAGATTAGGGGTTAATAATATTTAACTAATGTCTGTGAGGCGGGAGTGCAGCGGTTTAGGGGTTAATATGTTTATTATAGTGGCGGCGACGTTGGGGGCGGCAGATTAGGGGTTAATAAATATAATGTAGGTGTCGGCGATGTTGGGGGCAGCAGATTAGGGGTTCATAAGTATAATGTAGGTGACGGCGGTGTCCGGAGCTGCAGATTAAGGGTTAATAATTATAATGTAGGTGTTGGCAATGTCGGGGGCGGCAGATTAGGGGTTAATAAGTTTAAGATTAGGGGTGTTTAGACTCAGGGTTCTTCATGTTAGAGTGTTAGGTGTAAACATAAATTTTATTTCCCCATAGGAATCAATGGGGCTGCGTTAAGGAGTTTTACGCTTCTTTTTGGCAGGTGTTAGACTTTTTTTCAGCCGGCTCTCCCTGTTGATTCCTATGGGGAAATCGTGCATGAGCACATACGACCAGTTCACCGCTGACTTAAGCAGCGCTGGTATTTGAGTGCGATAATGAGCAACTTCTTGTCTTTTAACGATGGGTTTCTGAAAACTCGTAATACCAGCGCTGCAGCTAAGTGAGCGGTGAGGGAAAACTGCTTGTTAGCCCCGCATAGCCTCTAACGCAAAACTCGTAATCTGGGCCATAGTTTTTGATGTACATAACAGTAAATTTAAATCTACCATGACATCTCCCTACCTAACATACCTTGCAATATATTAGCTAGTTCTTTTCTCCATTGCTAGATAAATAAAATAATGTTGACTTTATAAAATCTTAAAGGGTATTTGAAAGTGCAGAAACAAATACTATTACTCAATAGGAATTTCAATTTCTCAGCAAATATACACATTGCTGTGTAACTTTTTATTGGCTAACTGATATTCTTATATACAAGCTTTTAGGGCCACTTAGGTCTCTTCTTCTGGTTCTTCAGGCTTGTCTGTAAAATTGGGTTGAGTGGTCCTAAAAGCTTGAATTTGTTTCTTCATGAAAGCATCTTTGTGTGTTCTTCTAGTGTACCTGAACATAGTGCCTGAGTGGTTCTGAAAGCTTATATCTAAAAACATCAGTCAACCAATAAAGACCTCATATTTTCTTTGTCCAAACACATTTTTTACTCTTGGTAAATTCTATTTTTGTTAAAATGTAGGGCATGGAAAGGTGAAGTTGATGAACACGTGAGTGTTTTTTTAATAATTGGATGTATGTTATTAATCCAATAGCTAATTAGTAAACATGGTACTGTAATTACATAACTGATAACTAGTACATTTAATGTTCAATGCAGCTTTTGATTGTAATTGTTTAAACAATTTGTAGACAATACAGTAATTTAATCATATTAAACATATTGGAAAAAACATACTAAAATAAACAGTTCCATGGTATAAAGCTTTAGAATAGTTACAAATTTTTTTCAACCTGGATGTACTGCAAGCTTCTGATTGGTGAATATGCATCATGTGCAGATTTTTTAAACTTAAAGTGTAATACAAAAACGCTTAAGCTTTATATCCATGTTTCATAATACAATACAACTGCAATTTAAATAAAAATTGAAGTCACAAATAACCATTTTATGTAAAATAATTAGAAACAATATAATATGTCCATCTCTTTTAATTCTTCTGACACAGGCATCTGAACAGAGATTCACATTTAGGAGTTGTTCAGAAATATGATGATTTATATTCTATGATCTTAAATGGGCATTGTACTTACTGAATTACTATCGTCCAGATGAATGTGCAGTATTTAAATATGTTGACATTTTCTTTTGTGAAACAAAAGCTATTTAAACTGAAGCTAATTCGGCAGTATTAGCTGTATACTTCCTACTGATGCTGATGAGCTGATAGTTGCTTTCCACTAATGCAAATGTACTGATCTGCATTTCCTGCTAATACCCATCATACTGAGCCGACCCTCCCAGCACTCCATCGTGTTTTATTGTATTTTCATTGAGCTATCTGTCTGCCATCTGTGAACCAAATATGGATCTACTGGTTATCCTCTGTGGTTTCCCTGGCTGAAACATGTTTGATTGGACTAGTCTAGTGCCCTGGCAATGGCTGGATCTGAAGATCTCATAGACTTTCTTATGGGACAAGGAATTTTGGATCTCTTGTTGGATGCTTTAGATTTCTGTCAGCATTTCTAACTCTCTTTTAGGTTTAATTTTCACTTCAGGATAGTAGATTGCACACTTCTGATTATGTAAAAAGGCACCTTATCCCTCACAACCATTTTGATGATACACCTACACCCACCAAAGCATCTGTCAAGTGCGCAATGCATAGTCATAAATACAATAATTGTATCTGTTTTATTGTACTTTATTATAAAATAAATCTTGACATTGAACAGGCTGTATGCCTCTTGAGAATCAACAGGTCAGCTCATGGAATATTGAAAATTGTTGAGTGGAAATCTATTATTAGGTTCCTTCATGGTCAATAGAATTGACAGAGAAATGGAAAAAAACAGTCACTTTATACAATACTAAATTATTCTTTTAATATCCATAACAATATAATATTATTTATTTTAGTAATATTCAAAGAAATGCACCAAACATTCAAAGTGAGACTTTTAAATTTCTATCCTCAATTATATATGCCTTGAGTGAAATAAGTTTAATTATTTTGTATCCAACACTGTAGCAATGATACTTGAAATATTTTAGAATTTTTTTTACTAATATTTTACTTTTAGATGTATATTTCATGTTCTTCTATTTTTGGGGGTGGGTTGGTGGTCTGTGTGAACTATAGCCTCAACATAAAGAGACAATAATCTAAATTTATAAATATCAACACTTTTGAATATACAAAAAGGAAGTAAGCTTTGTTCGCCCATCAAAATGATCTAGCTTTTCACTTTGTATAGTTTCTAAGGAAAAAAACATTACAGGGGGGCATTTTCCCAAGACCTGGTGTTTTGTGGTCAGAGCCAGGACCACAGAAGCTCTGTGGGTGTGGTTATGTGTCCTGGACAAGACCTTATGGAGCTGGGGTCCTGGGCAGAGCGGTGGTGGAAAGCTGCTTTTGAGTATTGAATAAAAAATAATGAAAAATATGGTTGATTGATTCTTTCACATAGGTAGGATTATTTTAAATTGTACACTGTGGTGACAGCATTTTCAAAAGCCAATTAAAAAAAATGTTTAAAAAAAAAAAAATCAAACCTGCAATAAAGTTTTCTTGTGACAATCCCCCCCCCCCCCCCAGATTGTCTATTTCCCTGAGGCAAAATCCTGTCTTGTTTGACCTTTGACAACAATATTACTTTTAGCACAACAGAGTTGCTTAGGGGCCTAGTTTACTTGATCTCCAATTTGCATGAATGTTATAAGCATGTTACCTAGTCCTTTCAGTACTTTGTACTTAACTAAATGCCTTTGGGAATTGACTGGATTTCTTTTCTTTAAAACTTTATCCAAAACTGTCATTCATTTTAGACACGTTCTCAATCTTTCAGGATTAGTATATTTCCTTTTCTGTTTTAAGAAACAATATAGGTCGGGGGTGAGAAATGACTACATCACAGGCCAGTTTTTATATATATATCATCTCAATTTAAAATACAACTATGTTTTCCTATCTCTTAAAAAGTTATTTTTTGTTAAACCAACATCACCTTATAAGCAGTTGCATGAGAACATGGTTACTCTTATTTACTGTAGTAGTGACTTTTTCCTCATCATGCTTAAATATATTATTAATAAGAGAAAAAAAATCTGACTTTTTTAAATTGGATACTGTATAAAGCGGATCAGTCAAAAAGTGGATCAGTTGGAATTTTAACATAATTCAACTTCTAGTGAAGCTGAGAGTTTATACTCAAATGCATAGCTAAATGTTGACTCTTTTCTGATTAGACTGCAACCTTTACCCTAGTGGCAGAGTTCACCTCTCGAACTAGTTTAAGAACAAAGACACATGGGGGCCGAATTATGAAGCTCCAAATGGAGCTTGATGCCCCTGTTGCCGCATGAGCCTTCAGGCTTGCTGGAAACAGCAGTTATGAAGCAGCGGTCTAAAGACTGCTGTCCATAACTGATCCGCTGCCTCTGAGGCTGCAGTCTTCAATCTGCCCGATCCTATACGATCGGGCTGATTGACGTCCCCTGCTAGCGGCTGATTGGCCGCGAATCTTCAGGGGGTGGCATTGCACAAGCAGTTCATAAGAACTGCTTGTGCAATGATAAATGCAGACAGCGTATGCTGTCGGCATTTATCGATGTGCGGCGGACATGATACCCTACATCGCATCATGTTGGTCCGCACTTTAATAAATCGGCCCCATGGGCTTAGTCCACAATGTAAGATGGTTCTACCTGTAGGTCTTCTGGAAGACAATTATGCAAACTGTTAGCAATAAATCTTGCCCCTTTAAGGAACACAAATGTCTTTTTTTTTCTTGATGGCATCTAAGAGCATTTTAAAAAAAAATATTGAAGGTTTTTTTTTAAGTAATGTTTTTAATGCTAGTGAGATGTCTCACTGTCCAACAATAGAGTTGTAAGAGATCTGCTTATACACCAGTGAGCAGTCACTCCTTTATGTCCAGATGCACTAAGACATGCACTTCCTGTTAGTTTCACAATAAAAATACAACAACTTTATTGTAACCTTTTTTTAAGCCAAACATAGGGCTAGATTAAGAGTGGTGCGCTAACTGCTGCACACAAGCGATAAGGGGTTTATATCGGCTATTTGCTCGCTTCAGAAGTAGTGTGCGTATTACAAGTTGAAAATTAATGTATGCACTTGAGCGCAATTGAATTTAACGCGCGTTGCAATAGCTTGACTTCATAGCTCTGGTTAACTGTTACGAAAGTAAAATAAGTTGCAAAAAACACATCAAAAATACATTGTATAGTACAGTTACACTCATAATAACACTGATAAAAAAATATTTTAAAAAAATTTCATTAAAAAAGATATAAGGACTCAAAGATATGAGGTCTCAGGTGTTATATGCATGCACAAATGTATTTATGTATTTATATGTGTATGTATTTACAGATATATATACACATATAAACACATAAATACATATGTATAGATATATATACATATATATATATATATATACACACATACATATATATATATATATATATATATATATATATATATATATTTAAGAATAGAAGTTATAGAACATATTCTTCTATGTGAAGAACATTGGAATGCGAAATATTCACATTTCATGTCGGGTTAGAGAACTTTAGAAAATGCATGTGAGTAAGGGCGCTCTTTTTGAGCTCCATTTAAGTCTATGGGGCAAACCGCTAATGCTGTCTTGATATTCATTGATATAAGTATGGCTGTTTGTGTGCATCGGGTTAGCGCTCGTGCGAAAACCTTTTACTTTCAACTTGTAATAAAAGCTTACTCCTAGTTAATTTAGCGCTTGTGAGGGAGGGTTAAATAGCACGCCACTTGTAAGCTAGTCCATAATATTTGCACTTTTAAATAGTGCATGATAGATGTTTAAAGTTTAAAATACCTTTAAAATGTCATCATGGCAGAACTAATGAAGACCTTAGTGAGACTAGCATGCTAACATTCATACATTCATATGTACATTTCACCAATAAGGAAAGGTAATAACTTTAAAGTGAATGTCAATTTTTTAGGATATGAAAGTATCATTCAATAGCTTATCACTATATCAATTAAACTGCCACTTTCATTTTTTAATAAAATGTATAATACATTTTATATTTATAATAGTAAATTTAGTCTCTTGTATTTACCAGCTCCTCCCACCCGCAACTTCCTTGTCTTATTCAATCCTACGTATACAGCGGTCCCACCCGCTGTTTACGTAGTGGCAATGCACGCTCCAAGTGATGCTAAACACCGTGCATGAGTCATTAAGAAATATATGATTTGAGAATACGGAGCCCGTGTACCATAATACTTACCTAGCGCTCCAAAACTTCCAGAAAAAATTACTAAGTCCGATAGCTGTAATTGCGCATGCGTCAAATGCGCACAAGCTTCAGAGATCGTTGTCAGAACTGTCTAACGCAAGCGCAATACAGACAAGTGACGACGGCAAAAGGGGTTTGGTCCCCCCGTGGAAAATACATTTATTGGTTCTGATGATCGAGCCTACCCTGTCAATCAATGATGAAAAATGCCGGGCGGACGATTATAATTACGAATGCAAGGATATTAAATTAAAATACTTGGTAATTACAATCTTTAAAAAAAAAAATGATGAATTAAAGTGCTGTTATTTTAACTTTAATGTTAATGTGAACTTTAGAGACCATGCTGACTTTACATTCACATCAATGTAAAGTCTGAGAGCTCTTGTTGCATTGTACCATAATGTATCTAAAGACAAACATGTCAAACATATGGCATCAGCAGTAGCCTGCCGTTTCCGCACTTCCCAACATAAGCACAGAATCAGAATGTGTGGAATGGAAAGAAATGCTGGACAGTTGTAACACAGAATATTCTTTACAAATTAAATTTGGCACCCCACGTATTTTGCACACATGGAATACTTTATCTTTATGTGATAATTGTCTATGATATTTATATTTATTTATTTGTCTATATTGATTTAGTTGTACATGTCAGGTGTCTCAATAAAGCTTCCAGACTATTTTTATGTATTAACTACTATTGTAAAGGTGTAATAAGTGAAGGGGAATGAAGTCATTTTTTAGATATTCATAGTGTATATCAGCATATAAGCACTGCAAAGCAAAATATGTGTCTACAAAAATGTTTAAAAGGGATACAATCTTAAAAAATGTAGCAAAATTTGATAAAAGAAGTAAATTGTAAAGTTGTTTAAAATTGCATAATATATTTCAATAATGAATGTTTCATTTTGACTATCTCTTTAAAGGGATATAAAACAGTTCTACTTTAGTAAAAAAAATTATCATAAATTAAAGTAAACATGAAAAGAAACAGATTGTGTTAAAAAACAGCAAACAGCTTACTTGTTTTCTTGTATAATAATCATGTAGAAATTCTCAGTGTAGTCACTGCTTTAGTGAGATAAGAGAGCAGAAATTACATGACTTAAGTTCTAATGTCATATGATTTTGTAACACAATTCCTCTACTGAGCATGAGTCTCTTCAGCATATATTATTTAATGTTATCTAAAACTAGTTTCGACACTTAGGTAAGTAGTAGGCTCCATTTTCTCTTCACTTTTTCTGACAGATTGAGGGCTCCGTGTACGATGCAGCGTAAGCTGCTCCGGACCCCTTGTGGGGCAAGTTTGCACATGTGAGCCTGCTTCCCTCAATGTAAGAAGCAGCAGTGATTGACTGAAGATTCTATCGCGTGATTGGTTTAATGTGTTTGGTTGAAAGTAAACACGTTCGCTTGAGTGCAATTGAATTTAACTTTTTTTGGAATAGCGCAACACCAGAGCTCTGGTTAACTGTTACGCTTGAATAAAAAGTGGCACAAAACATATCAAAATGACATTAAAAAGTACAGTTACACTCATAATAACACCATATAAAAAAATTATTGGGGAAAAAATCGCTTAAAAAAGGGCTTGAAGATATGAGGTCTCAGATGTTAAGAAAAAAAAGGACTGCAAAGGGATTTTTCATAGAGATACATACATATACCTGTCTAAATATATGTATGTATAAATATATATATATGTATATATGTGTGCACATATGTATTTATATGTGTATATATGTATTTTCCAACATATATAACATATAAACATATTAATACATGTATAGATATATATATAAATATATTACTATACATATCTGTATATAGCTATACCTATATTTAATCATCTATATACAGTATATATATATATATATATATATATATATATATATATACATACATATATATATATATATATATATATATATATATATATATATATATATCAATATATATATAAAATAACAAGAATATTGCATTGAGCAATGATACTTTTTTTATTGGACTAACTATACATTTATAAGTTGACAAGCTTTCGGAAGAGTTCCTTCCTTTATCAAGTCTAAAGCAATACTGACCAATTCAATGGAATTTACAGACTATATCTTAAAACACAGAATAGCTAAGAAGACAGTGCAGGGAGAGGAGGAGGTGTCGTAAAAATCATGAGGGGGGCTTAGGTAACAGGCAGACAGTGTCCAGTGTAGGAGAACAGATAGGGGAAATATATAGCTTTACATAGAGCATATACTGACATAAAGTTAAATTTATGTCAGTATATGCTCTATGTAAAGCTATATATTTCCCCTATCTGTTCTCCTACACGGGACACTGTCTGCCTGTACTTTATGAGAGTGGGAAAATTAAATAGCACTCCACTCGTAAGCAAACACTTTTTCAGTGTATTTTTCTTGTGAGCACAATCAATCTACCAATGAAGCACAGAATTGTTGCCTCCCAAAAACAACACAAAATCGTTCTCTACATTGTTAATCTCCTGATCTTGTATTTCAAAAATAAAAATTGCATGCAGTATTAATGATAAATAAAACAGCGATTTTGGTTGATTAGCAATTGCAACACCTGTTGATTAATTATTTTAATAATGTCTAAATATATTAATATTTGACATGCATACAGTTCTTCCTTGAAAAAACTGTTGGTTAACGGGGAAACGTACGTCAGATTTTATCTCCCTTCAAGGACTCATCCATTTATACCCAACTACATCAGAAAACGAGTGTAGACCATGCAGGTACTGGAAGCGAAGATCAAGAGCGGTTTGAACGCTGCCCTGTATCTGCATCCATCCGCAATAGGGGTAAATTACTCGCAGTTATTATTGAATGTTCCTAGAAAGTACTCAGATTACGCATATGTATGTTGATATATTGGATGTTTTATTGTATTTTATTTGTATATTTTAATAAATTGTTCTTCTTGAAGCCCTTGCCTGCCACTATAAAAGCAGGTGTGTGCAGTGAATGAGCTTACTATAGCTCCATCTCATGTGAGTAGGATATCGTCTAAACACATTTTATTTACCATTGGGTACATCACAGAATTTACACTATGGCCCATAGTTATCAAGGTCTGTCGGACCTGATCCCACAGTGCGGATCAGGTCCGACAGACCTCGCTGAATATGGCGAGCAATACGCTCACCATATTCAGCATTGCACCAGCAGCTCACAAGAGCTGCTGGGGAAACGCCGCCCCTTGCAGACTCGCAGCCAATCAGCCGCCAGCAGGGGGGTGTCAATCAACCCGATCGTACTCGATCGGGTTGATTTCCGGTGATGTCTGTCTGCCTGCTCAGAGCAGGCGGACAGGGTTATGGAGAAGCGGTCTTTGTGACCGCTGCTTCATAACCGCTGTTTCTGGTGAGCCTGCAGGCTCGCCAGAAACACGGGGCATCAAGCTCCATTCGGAGCTTGATAAATATGCCCCTATATATTGTTTTCTCTTTTTTCACTTTGAGGATTTTTTCAAGACCATCGGATTCGATCACATCACTTATTGGACATTTCCTTTATATTTGAATATGTTATAGATCTTTGGATCTCTTATTGAAAATTTTATTATACTTGTTGTCTTTTTTTGACATCTACTATCACATTTATTTTCACATTTTTGTTTTTTTGTGATTGGTTTCCACTTTTATATAAGCATTTGTGTCTGTTTGGTGCCCTGCTTCCTAATGTTATCGAATATAGGGCCAGATTAAAAAGTTATTTTTTGGGGGGTTTTTTTTAAGTTGGAGCGCTAACTCAAACTCAAAGTAAAAAATTAGCATGGCTGGATAACAAGTAAAAAGTAAATAATAGTGTGCATTGTTGCTTCTTCAATAAAGGATAACAAAGGAATGAAGCAAATTAGTTAGTAGAAGTAAACTAAAAAGTTGTTCAAAATCTATTCTCTATCTGAAAGAAAAATGTTGGGTTTTATGTCTCTTTAATTATTATTCCCTTTATTAATGAACCAGCTGCTAAATTCCAAATCCCAATACCTTCAGTGGGAAAGGTTAGTATGTAGACTAGGTAGTGGAAATAGCTCTAAGTTGCAGGTGGGAGACAAAAAAAAACACAATATTGATATAGTGTAATATTGTCACAAAAAGAAACAAATTGCAAAAAGTATTGACATGCTCACCTTGCTATACCTTAATGTTATGATATATACAGGTATATATACATGTATCCCATGGATGTTGTAGGCATTTTTAAGCTTAAATATTAAAGTTTGGAACTTTTAATTTCATCTCGTCTACTGCATTTTGCCTTTGTTACCTCTATATATATATATATATATATATATATATATATATATATATATATATATATATATATAGTATCTCACAAAAGTGAGTACACCCCTCACATTTTTGTAAATATTTTATTATATCGTTTCATGTGACAACACTGAAGAAATTACACTTTGCTACAATGTAAAGTAGTACTAGTGAGTGTACAGCCTATATAACAGTGTAAATTTGCTGTCCCCTCAAAATAACTCAACACACAGCTATTAATGTCTAAACCGTTGGCAACAAAAGTGAGTACACCCCTAAGTGGAATGTCCAAATTGGGCCCAAAATGTCAATATTTTGTTTGGCCACCATTATTTTCCAGCACTGCCTTAACCCTCTTGGGCATGGAGTTCACCAGAGCTTCACAGGTTGCCACTGGAGTCCTCTTCCACTCCTCCATGACGACATCACTGAGCTGGTGGATGTTAGAGACCTTGTGCTCCCCCACCTTCCGTTTGAGGATGCCCCACAGATGCTCAATAAGGTTTAGGTATGAAAACTTGCTTGGCCAGTCCATCACCTTTACCCTCAGCTTCTTTAGCAAGGCAGTGGTCATCTTGAAGGTGTGTTTGGGGTCGTTATCAGAAACCTAGCCGGAGAGGCTGGGCACCAAGAGCTGCCTGGGGACGGGATGGAATAATAATGTGACACACACACACACTGTAACTAGCACCAGCAGCATGGCATATGTGGTATAGGCTGTTTGTAACATGTCTGTGAGATATGACATGTGCAGAACAGTCTCTGTATATACACACATGGCATGCAGCATGTTGTGTATGTGTGTGATATACAGAGTGTATGTGCAACAGACTCACAATTACAACCCAGGGCCAGCAGCAGGATGTACGTGAGTAACATCATGTGTGATACTAGCACAGGCATTTTATAAATGCACAGGTGGATTTCTGAAGACCATGTTATACATCCATAGTTGATTAAAATACTATCTATGCTGTATCTAAATCCTGAAAGAAAAATGTTGGGTTTCATGTCCCTTTAATCAACTTCAGCGCATGGGGGTAGTAGCACTATGTGTTTAATGTGGTTAAGACTATTTCATTGTACTGTTTACACCAAATAGAAACATGTTTTTAGGAATTATTATTTTTCTGTAGCAAGTATCTGTACATAGCTTACACATATACATATAACATATAAAGGCTATAAAGCAAAGGGACATAAACCCCATTTTTTCTTATTTCTCTATTCAGATAGTGAATACAATTTTAAACAACTATACTTATATTATCAAATTTGCTTCTTTCTCTTTGTATCCTTTGTTTAAGGAGCAGCAATGCACTACTGTGAACTCAATGAACACATTGGGTGAGCCAATGACAATAGGCATATATGCACAGCAACCCCAATCAGCACATGGGTTCCAGCAGTGCACTGAGCCTTTTCAATAAAGTATACCAAAAGAACAAAAACAATTAGATAATAGATGTAAATTAGACATTTGTTTAAAATGGCATGCTCTATCTATGTTGAAAAAAAAAAGATATGTATCAAATTGACATTTTTGTTTTTGGGGGGGATTCTTGCACCTCGGCCCTGTGGTTTCTAGTTACGCCTCTGGGTGGGTTTAGAGCACACAGAGAAGTAGCCATATGGAAAAGTACCTCATGCCTACGGTTAAATATGTTGGTTGTTCTTTAATGTTTTTGGATTGTTTTTCTGCCAAAGGACCTGAACATCTTGTTAGGATACATGGCATCATGGACAGATATTAAATGAACACCTGACTGTCTCTGCCAGAAATCTTGAAATGGGCCATTGTTGGATCTTCCATTAGGACAATGATCCAAAACATACATAAAGATCAACACAGAAAGGATTTACTGACCAAAAAACCATGGTCCTGCCGTGGCCATTCCAGTCCCCTGACTTGAACCCCATAGAAAACCTGTTTGGTGAACTGAAGAGGAGAGTCCACCAGCATTGACTTCAAAATTTGAAGGATCTGGAGAGATTCTGTATGCAGGAATGGTCTCAGATCCCTTGCCATATATTCTACAAAAATAGAAAAAAGAAAGTGGTCCAAGAATGGTAAGCTAAAAAACGGGTACTTTATTAATCCATTAAAACAGGCGTAGAATACAAGAAAACATTAAAATAGTGATGGGAAAAGGTCTAACGCGTTTCGGCTAGCTGTTGCCGTATTCATAGACCATATCCTATGACCACAAACTTAGTTGTTATATAGATCTATAGTTAATTAATTAATTCTACCTGCCAGACTTAACTCCTTACATGCTGACAGCTGAAATGTGAGTAAGGCTGATACGTCAAAAAGATATGTCAAAAAGCTATCACACACACTATGAAATTATTTGTAATTTAAATACTAAAATAATTCAGAAAAAGAAAAAAACTTTTAAATTTTATATTCTAAATTGGACTGAAAGTAATCCTATACTCACAGCTAAGAAATATAAACAAGATATTCTGAAAAACATTCTTAGGTGTAGGTAATTAAATAAACATATTTTTTCACTCGTGTGTACAGAGCATAGAAACCTAGAAATTGGTACAATATATCATCATAGACAATATCCAGTATATTGAAATATATAATAATAAAAGAGTCAGGATTTAAGTGTAGAGTATTTGCATGTAATGCATTTTAAGCAATACTTTCTCTTAAAGTTAAATATACAGTAAATAGAAACAATTATTTGATCCTTATAAACCTATCCTGGAACTCTTAATTAAAAATATAAATAATTAAACAACAATACATTTTGTCTAAATGAATACCTAAATATAGTTTCTAATGACTTTATTACTCCCAAAAATTTACAAGATCATATTCAGAGTTATACCCCATAGGGACCTGTGTCTTCAATTTAAATATCCAATAGACCTCTTGTCTACCTAAGATTTGGGATCTATCTCCTCCTCTATTTGGTGTTTTAACAGCTTCAATGATATTCCAGCTAAAGGATTTAACAGATTGGTTATGCTCAAAAATAAAGTGTCTACTCAATTCTGAGCAGGGTACCTTATTTCTGATATCCCCTAGATGTTCTCTTATACGTGTTCTCACATCACGTGTTGTGAGACCCACGTATTGACCTTTACAAAGTGTGCATTCAGCTTAGTAAATTACATAGCAAGAACTGCAGTTGACACATCCCTGTACATTAAAGCTCTCTCCTGTTACATGTGATGTAAAAGTACTTGTTACATTGTGGTACTCACATGCTTTGCAGCGACTGCTGCCGCATTTAAAGCTGCCACTATGTTTTAACCATGAACTATCATCTCTATTCCTCTTAGTTTTAAGCATACTGGGTGATAGCACATTTGCCAGTGTACTATTCTTAGAGTATACAAATTTGCAACCATCACTTAGAATATCTTTCAATATTTTGTCTCCATATAAAATTGGAAGATATTTTTTTATAATACCACAAATATCATTATATTGATTAGAATATTTAGTGATGAATATGGGTCTTGTGTCAACATTCTGTACTTTTTTAGTTTGTAGTAGGTCCTTTCTCTTATAATTATCAACCTCTTTTTTGATTCTCAAGACTTCATTTTTCTGGTAACCTCTTTCTGTCAGACGCTCAACTAGATTTTCACTTTCCTTTACATAATCTGTTTCCCTAGAGCAATTTCTTTTTACTCGCATCATCTGACCTTTAATGATACCTTTGAATACATGTCTGGGGTGACTACTGGTAGCGTATAATAGAGCATTACCAGCAATCGGTTTTCGATATAGGGTGGTATTTATACAACTATTAAATGTTTCTCCCTTTAATATAATATCCAAAAAGTTAATTTGCTCTCTATTCCACTCTTTGGTGAATTTCAAACCCATAAAGTTAGTGTTAAGGTAATTCACAAACCTATCTGCTTCATTCTCGTCACCTTCCCATATCAATATAAGATCATCAATGAATCTCTTATATTGAATTATATGTTTGTTAAAGGGGTTATTATCACTGTAAATATATGTTTCCTCAAGCCATCCCATTACCAGGTTCGCATATGAGGGCGCAAAACGTGCCCCCATAGCCGTCCCTTGTTGTTGCACATAGTAATCATTTTCAAAGAGAAAGCTATTGTGCTGAAGAAGAAACTCTATTACCTTCAGCACATATAGTTTAAAGTCAACATTCATTTTGGTGTCCCTATCCAGGTAGTACTGTACAGCCCGCAGGCCTATAGTGTGTGGAATGGATGAATATAAGAAGATGGCATCTATTGTCAACCAACTATATTTCTTATACCATCTATGCTCTCCAAAAATATTTAGGACATGAGTGGTATCTCTTGTATAGCTACTCAATCCAAGAACATAAGGCTGTAGTAACTACTTAAACTTCTCAATGAAGGTAGGAGATATGGCTTCATTGACAAATCCACTTTTGATTACCTGTATATAGAACACCCAAGAACAGCTGTGTTCTATCATTTACCCAAGACACATAAAGGATTAAAGGATATAAAGGGAAGACCGATTGTGTCCGGTAATGGTTCCCTATTGGAACACCTATCAGAATGGGTGGATGATATACTACAGCCTTATGTTCTTGGATTGAGTAGCTATACAAGAGATACCACTCATGTCCTAAATATTTTTGGAGAGCATAGATGGTATAAGAAATATAGTTGGTTGACAATAGATGCCATCTCATTATATTCATCCATTCCACACACTATAGGCCTGCGGGCTGTACAGTACTACCTGGATAGGGACACCAAAATGAATGTTGACTTTAAACTATATGTGCTGAAGGTAATAGAGTTTCTTCTTCAGCACAATAGCTTTCTCTTTGAAAATGATTACTATGTGCAACAACAAGGGACGGCTATGGGGGCACGTTTTGCGCCCTCATATGCGAACCTGGTAATGGGATGGCTTGAGGAAACATATATTTACAGTGATAATAACCCCTTTAACAAACATATAATTCAATATAAGAGATTCATTGATGATCTTATATTGATATGGGAAGGTGACGAGAATGAAGCAGATAGGTTTGTGAATTACCTTAACACTAATTTTATGGGTTTGAAATTAACCAAAGAGTGGAATAGAGAGCAAATTAACTTTTTGGATATTATTTTAAAGGGAGAAACATTTAATAGTTGTATAAATACCACCCTATATCGAAAACCGATTGCTGGTAATGCTCTATTATACGCTACCAGTAGTCACCCCAGACATGTATTCAAAGGTATCATTAAAGGTCAGATGATGCGAGTAAAAAGAAATTGCTCTAGAGAAACAGATTATGTAAAGGAAAGTGAAAATCTAGTTGAGCGTCTGACAGAAAGAGGTTACCAGAAAAATGAAGTCTTGAGAATCAAAAAAGAGGTTGATAATTATAAGAGAAAGGACCTACTACAAACTAAAAAAGTACAGAATGTTGACACAAGACCCATATTCATCACTAAATATTCTAATCAATATAATGATATTTGTGGTATTATAAAAAAATATCTTCCAATTTTATATGGAGACAAAATATTGAAAGATATTATAAGTGATGGTTGCAAATTTGTTTACTCTAAGAATAGTACACTGGCAAATGTGCTATCACCCAGTATGCTTAAAACTAAGAGGAATAGAGATGATAGTTCATGGTTAAAACATAGTGTCAGCTTTAAATGCGGCAGCAGTCGCTGCAAAGCATGTGAGTACCACAATGTAACAAGTACTTTTACATCACATGTAACAGGAGAGAGCTTTAATGTACAGGGATGTGTCAACTGCAGTTCTTGCTATGTAATTTACTAAGCTGAATGCACACTTTGTAAAGGTCAATACGTGGGTCTCACAACACGTGATGTGAGAACACGTATAAGAGAACATCTAGGGGATATCAGAAATAAGGTACCCTGCTCAGAATTGAGTAGACACTTTATTTTTGAGCATAACCAATCTGTTAAATCCTTTAGCTGGAATATCATTGAAGCTGTTAAAACACCAAATAGAGGAGGAGATAGATCCCAAATCTTAGGTAGACAAGAGGTCTATTGGATATTTAAATTGAAGACACAGGTCCCTATGGAGTATAACTCTGAATATGATCTTGTAAATTTTTGGGAGTAATAAAGTCATTAGAAACTATATTTAGGTATTCATTTAGACAAAATGTTTTGTTGTTTAATTATTTATATTTTTAATTAAGAGTTCCAGGATAGGTTTATAAGGATCAAATAATTGTTTCTATTTACTGTATATTTAGCTTTAAGAGAAAGTATTGCTTAAAATGCATTACATGCAAATACTCTACACTTAAATCCTGACTCTTTTATTATTATATATTTCAATATACTGGATATTGTCTATGATGATATATTGTACCAATTTCTAGGTTTCTATGCTCTGTACACACGAGTGAAAAAATATGTTTATTTAATTACCTACACCTAAGAATGTTTTTCAGAATATCTTGTTTATATTTCTTAGCTGTGAGTATAGGATTACTTTCAGTCCAATTTAGAATATAAAATTTAAAAGTTTTTTTCTTTTTCTGAATTATTTTAGTATTTAAATTACAAATAATTTCATAGTGTGTGTGATAGCTTTTTGACATATCTTTTTGACGTATCAGCCTTACTCACATTTCAGCTGTCAGCATGTAAGGAGTTAAGTCTGGCAGGTAGAATTAATTAATTAATTAACTATAGATCTATATAACAACTAAGTTTATGGTCATAGGATATGGTCTATGAATACGGCAACAGCTAGCCGAAACGCGTTAGACCTTTTTCCATCACTATTTTAATGTTTTCTTGTATTCTACACCTGTTTTAATGGATTAATAAAGTACCCGTTTTTTAGCTTACCATTCTTGGACCGCTTTCTTTTTTCTATTTTTGCATTTTCTAAGGGTTGTGAGGAGCCCTTGTTCTCAGGTCCAGGTAAGCTGGTTTGAGCATTTGCCATCATACCCACTAACACAGCTAGAAGAGAGCGGAACGGCTACAGAGACCGGTGAATTGACGTCACTTCCGGAAGTAAGCCCTACACCCGCGATTGGGATTACCGGTGAAAGGATAGAGGTTGACGGTCGCACTTACTCTGTGGTCGCCACCTCTCCTTGACCGAAGTAAGCCGCCCCGGGAGAATGTACAGCAGCGTATTACGGAATTAAGGTAACGCTGAAAGCTGGATATAAGGGGTTGTTTCGTAGCGGTGCGGCAGGTGAAGAGAAGAAGTTTTGTCTGATTGTTTGCCTATTTAGTATTGGATCTACACCGGTCTCTATCCGCCATTGTTGAAATTATTTGGAGTATCTATGTGCTGTGAGTTATAACGCTTTACTGCTTGCGTGATTTCCCTTGTTTATTTCATATATTCTCCAACCTGACCAGGAATTAAAGAAGACTCAGAGCTGTTATCTTGGCAAAGGGAGGTATTACAAAGTATTGACTAAAAGGGTGCTAATACTTGTGCCACACATATATACAACAATTTTGTTTATTTTTTTTATTTTATTTTTTATTTTAGTTTGCAATTGCTTGATATCCATGAGAGTAGAGTTTTTTGTGATGCATGACTGTTAGAGGTGCTACTTCTGTTGCTCTAAAATTCCAGCAGTCATTTTTACAACTTGTCCCTCCCTTCAGCTTGACAAAAGTCCTACACTGGACGTATAACAGAGGTGGAGATTGCCAATAACTATAAGTCCGGTTTGATAATTCTCCTGTAACGCCGATCCTTGCTGTGAGTAACTACACACATGAGTATATAGTAGACCAGAAAAGCGCTGGTAAGCTGCAGACAAACCTAGTATAAAGCTATTAGTAAGTGTACAATTAATAGTTCACTACCAATACCACCTTTAGAAATAATAACATCTTTAACAGAACCTTTATCCAATCAACCAATCAGGAAAACAGGAGGGGTTTTTAAATGAGCAACTTTTACTATTCACCCATCTTGAAAAAGCCTTGGATAAGGCGAAACGTATTGAAGGTAATAACCATATCTGTAAGCATAGACAGATATATCACATAAGGAAATTTATGCAAAGGATCTTATGTTTGCCATTTAAACCCTTTCGGGGTTGAAAGGAACACAAACCAGTATCCAAAGACGCCTATTGGCTGATCGCCACACATGACCCAGGGCTGCAAACACAAAACCCGAATCCACGCTGTTTCTGGGTTGAAAGGAATACAAGCCGGTATCCCAGGATGCCTTTTTGCCAATCGCCACACGTCACCCCACAGTGCAAACACAGAGCCCAGATCCATGCTGTTTCTGGACTTAAAAGAGGCATGGCTGGAATCTCCCACTGCAAACGTAGATTCTGGAGGTAATAAAAGAGTTTGAGACTCAGGACTGGGAAGAGTTTGTCACGGAAGCAAGATTTGCCACGGAAGCAAGGTACGATCTAATATACAGAGGAAAACTTAAGAAGAGATACTGTAACACTCTACACCAGTGCTTTCCAAACTGTGTGCTGTGACACACTAGTGTGTCGGTGGCAGTGTGTAGGTGTGTCCCTGCTTCAGCACAAATTTCTTTGAATTTAAAAAAAAAAATAAAAAAAATATTTTGTTTTTCCGCCTTTCCGCCTGCCTGCTACGCATATCACGTGGTTGACACGTGATGGATACCTATTGGTTCACAGATCATCCTAACCTATTGGCGCAGCTCACCAAGAACTGAAACTATTCCCTTTGGCGGCACATTTGCTCCTGACTGCACGTGTAGTCTCCTCAATCGGTTTGTGACTGCATGTGTAGTCAGTGATTGGGATAGCAGTGTGTTTGCAGCGCGGGCATTAGTCAGTTGGACTAGGGCGGCAGCTTAAATGCTGAGCTGAAGTCAGAAGTCAAAGTGGGTTTTTTTTTGCAGCTAGCTCCCAGTAGTGCATTGCTACTCCTGCTCTTGATATATGGATAGGAAGCGGAAGCTTAAAAATGCTTGATGATGAAAATGTGAGTGTCTTTATCTAATATTTCACCAAATGTGTTCATCCCATCAACCTCATACATCCCATTAAAATAGTATAGCTATTGGTGTTATTAAACTTTTTTTTAATTCTTGCACATACATATTGTTACTTGTCAAAACATTTCGTTATTATATTATTTATGTATGTGTCTATATCTCTTTAAACAAGTTAGTTTAACCTCCTGTTTGCTAGTACAACTGAATTACTGTGTCGCGAAATGATGTAGGTCTAAAAAGTGTGTCACCAACATGAAAAGTTTGGAAAGCTCTGCTCTAGACAGAGGTAACATTATAGTAACAGCCTGACTTTACACAGTTGCGTTAATACCTGCTATCATTCCGTAAACAGATTTCAAGTCGGAGTAATCTACTGCCAGAAATCGACAATCTTTCCTACAGACGGAGCTCACTCCCCCTTCACTAGAGACGTCACTGTCTGCCAAAGATCTCTGCCGCTTCAGACACCTGGTAACCAAACGGACAGTCTTTCCGTGACTCGGAGCATACTCCTCCTACCTCTTGTGACGTCACTGTCAGCCGACGATCGCTGCTGCTTACAGCATTTGCCTTCCTCCTGTATTTCCATTACTCCATGGAGACTAAGTAAAGTTACAGATCTCTAATCCCTAATTCCAGGCTATATCTGCTGCATAGATCTTGACATTGTGCATTCAGACTTTCAACACAGAACTGGTTCTATTCCTACAGCACAGGCACATAACTGCCATTAACTACACACTGTATATAAAATCTAAATATACTACCTGTTACGTCTACAGCAAATCAAGGGAGATCTGTAACCATTCACTCCACTGTGGAAACCTTGTTGCAAGTACCAAATCTCTCACAGATGAACCAAAACAAAAATCACAGCTCTTTCAATCCTAATTAAACTCATAATATATTACAAATCCAGAAACATCATCATTTCTCTTTTACTCATACTGTCTCAGCAGTTGTGATTCAAAGCACTGTTTCTATTTAACCAAAAATCATAACAACTATATACTCTTTACCATTGTTGGAGCTATAGGGGTTGGTTCTTATTTCTTCCAGAAGAGTTGTCAGACAACAGGTTTGTGCAAAGGTATATCTCTATTTTTGTATCTAACTACACACATGAGCCTCCTTGGTCTAAAATATTACGGCATGAGTGTATATTGACCATTCACTCAACTTACACAGGCTGTATAGATTTACTCGGCCCACACATAGTTTTATTATACCATTTCCTTTTAACATAGGGCCAGATTACAATTGGAGCTCTATTTAATGGTCCTGCTCAAGCCTTAACTCCGCAAATAAGTGAAATTAGAATATTGCATGCACAATTACGTATTCCCCATAGAAGTCAGAGGAGCAAAAAAAAGTGGAAAAAACCTAACACCCCACTCTTGCGCAAACTTGATCGCATATTCTCATGTGCGCTAACCTGACATGAAAATATGAATATTTCACATTCCTATGTTCTTCACATAGCAGAATATGTTCTATTTATTCATAAATAAATATATGATGGGTTTTGGTAAAATATATATGTATACTTATATTAATACCTGGTTATATATAGGTATAGATATATACAGAATAGGAATATCTTTTTAAAAAATACATAGAACATGCTGTATTCCCCTATGTGTAGAACATTGGAATGTGGAATATTTCAGTAAATACACAGTTTAACACTTTACTAAACATATATTGCGTAAATATGATTTTACATGTTTTTATCTACTTAACTGCAAAGGGAGAGGGAGAGATTTTTAAAGACCGGCCCCAGTACACACACCCTCTGGACCGGACCAGACAAGCCCCCAACCGACCAGCCCAGCCAAGCGGTCTGTATTTTTTCTATTTATATTATTACAAGCACCCTTATTGTTGTCTAACTATGATTTGTGAGAGTGCAGATCCACCTACTCTTGTATGTGTGTGTGTGTGTGTGTGTAAGGAATATCCAATAAAGGAACACAAAATACAGATATTATAATATGTTTGTATCACTGCTAGTAATGAGTACCCAATTTCTTTAAGGCAATCTGATACAGCAGTGAGTTAATATAGAATGATTGTGTCATAAGAACCAAAACTAATGTGGTTCTGATAGAGTTTATTAAAGAAAAAGAAATGGCAAATAGATGTGGAATTCAGAGTATCAAATATCAGGAATGAAAGGAAATAACTTAGCTATCCTTTTGTGAAAAACAACTGAGGAGAACAATTATAAGCAGATATATTGTTTGATTATCACAGAATATTATAAAGTATAAAGGTTTAGTAGTCTTATTAAACAGTTCCACAATACATCGATAAAGCAGAGATGTTTGAATGCTTTCAGTTTCCCAGAAATGTATTAGGCAAAGTCAAAGATAGTTGTTAATGTCTCAATTTGATACCTTATTCCCCAGCAGAGAGTTATCCCTTTTACCTGTCAGCACTCTGGTATTGAGCTGTGCTGTGAGACACTGGTTTGTGTTTAACAGGAAGTTCCGGTTTTAGTCCAGAGGCCTTCTGGGAAATGTAGTTCAATACTGCATGGAAGGCAATAAACAAAGTAAAATGTAAATACTTGCTGTTTAAGGATTAGGAGTAAAGTACAGCTTCCCAGGTCGAAATACTCAATCTCCAGTAAGTTGAAGGAAGGTAAGTGAGGAATCCTGTCCTGTAGTGGAGCTGGTAATGACACAGCTTAGTCGTGCAGAGATGAGAGATTCAGCTTACTGAACTTGGAAAAGAGGCTTGGCACTCAGGTGTTCGTAGAAACGAATTAGAATAACTAAGCAATGATGCTTAGTTGTTCTTGCTATTTAAAGGGGATTTACCCAATTAACAGGTAGAATGAATTAAAGGCACAGTATCCCTTACGGGACCCCCCACTTAAGGACGCTGTTCCACAGCGGTTGGATGAGGTCTGTCAGGGTGACGGCGATGAAAAGAAGAGATCAACCTGGGAGCATTGATATTAGAAGCAGGTTCCCAAGAATCCTCATCGGAAGAGAAATTCTTCCACCGAATAAGATATTGCAAGGTACCCTGACGCAATCTGGAGTCCAGAATGGATTGAACTTCGAACTCATCTGGGTCGAGGAGGAGTGGAGGAGGAGGTAGTAAAATGGTGGTATCCCTCTGCTCCATATAAGGCTTTAGAAGTGACACATGTACAGGTGGGTGAATAAGAAGGCTATCAGGAAGTTCGAGAGTGACAGCATTTTGATTAACTATACCTTTAATGCGATATGGACCGATGAAAAGACTTGCCAACTTTTTACTGGGTAATTGTAGCTTCAGGTTTTTTGTGGACAACCAAACTTTCTCTCCGATGGAGTAATTTGGAGGGGATCTTCTGCGTAAATCATAAAACTTTTTTTGTGCAGCTTGCGAGTCCTCGATATTCCGGTGAATGAAGTTGAAATTATCAACTAGTGAATTGTGTAAGTCATCCACCAGAGGAAAATTTAAGTCGTCATTTGAGTCCAGTAGAAAGGTGGGATGATATCCATAGTTAGCAAAAAATGGTGTGAGTTTTGTTGATGAATTAATAGAGTTATTGTAAGCGAACTCAGCGGTAGATATGAAGTCAACCCAATTGTTTTGATGGAAGGAACAAAAGCATCTTATGTATTGTTCCAACCACTGATTCACGCGTTCTGCCTGGCCATTTGTTTGTGGATGGAATGAGGTAGAAAATCTATGATCTATTTGAGTGAGATCATATAATTTTGACCAAAACCTAGAGGTGAACTGTGTTCCTCTATCTGTTGTAAGGATAGAAGGTATTCCGTGAAGTTTTACTATGTTGTCTAAGAACAATTGAGATGTTTCAGCGGATGTTGGCAATTTGTGGAAAGGTAGGAAATGGGCCATTTTTGTGAAAATGTCTACTACCACAAAAATCGTAGTTTGATTTTTTGATGGAGGTAAGTCAACGATAAAGTCCATCGATAGATGTTGCCATGGTTTGGTGGGTATAGGGAGTGACATCAGTAACCCATACAGAGGTTTTCTCTCTGGTTTGGATGTGTTGCATATAATGCAAGTTTGAATGTGTTGTTGAACGCTCTCTCTCATCTTTGGCCACCAAAAAGACCTTTTGAGTAACTCTAGAGTACGTTGGATTCCAGGGTGTCCCGAAAGGGGAGTATCATGATGGATCTGTAGAAGTTTTGTTCTCAGTGAAACAGGTACATAGATCCTCCCTTTGTGATAGTAAATCCCAGACTTGATTTGATGTGTTGAGTGATCTTGTTCGGTCTCTTGACTGGTATGCCTTTTTAGTTCTGACATAAAGGTGTCAGTGAGACCAATGAAATGGTGTTTAGGAATAATCTCCGTTGGATAGTTTTGGGGATCAGGTTTCTGAGGTAACCTTGAAAGCGCGTCCGCCTTCCCATTTCTATTCGCTGGTCTATAAATAATGTTAAAAGAGAATCTAGAAAAGTAGAGGCTCCAACGAACTTGTCTTGCGGATAATGTTTTGTTTGATTGTAAATATTGGAGGTTTTTATGGTCAGTGAAAATCTTGATAGGGTGTATTGTTCCTTCTAAAAGATGTCTCCAGTATTCAAGAGCCTGTTTTATAGCAAGAAGTTCTTTGTCTCCGATTGGATAATTCCTCTCTGCTGGTGTCATAACTTTGGAATAATAAGAGATGGGGTGTAAGGGACTAATGAGATCCTTTTGTTGGGATAATACAGCCCCAATTGCGAAGTCAGAGGAATCGACTTCTAAGATATAGTAGAATGAAGGATTTGGAAATGTCAGAATAGGTGCTGTAGTAAAAAGGCTTTTTAAGGTGTTAAACGCTACATCAGCTTCTGAAGTCCATTGAAATGGAATAGATATACTAGTCAACTTTGTTAGAGGTTTAGCAACTTTTGAGAAATCTCTAATAAACTTCCTATAATAATTTGAGAAACCCAGGAATCTCTGAAGGTCTTTCCTGGTCTTAGGTATTTCCCAATTGGAAACAGCCTCAACCTTTTCTTGTTGCATTTCAATGCCTGTTGGGGATAAATTATATCCCAGGAAAGTTACTTTGTCAGTATGGAACAAACATTTTTCAGGTTTCGCATATAGTTTGTGTAATCTTAATCGTCGGAGTACTTCTGTTACATGATCTACGTGATCAGTATAATTCTTTGAATAAATTAAGATGTCGTCCAAGTATATAACAACACTAGTATCCAAGAGATCGTGAAAAATATCATTAATAAAGTGCTGAAATGTGGCAGGGGTGTTACACAACCCAAATGGCATAACGAGGTATTCATATAAGCCATATCGGGTTCTAAAAGCAGTTAGCCACTCATGCCCTTCTTTAATCCTGATGAGGTTGTAGGCTCCTCTTAAATCCAATTTGGTGTATATGGTGGCTTCTGACAGACGCTCAATGAGCTCTGGTATAAGTGGTAGCGGATAGCAATTCTTGATCGTTACTTTATTTAATTGTCGGTAATCGATGATAGGTCTGATAGATGAATCCTTATTGCGCACGAAGAAAATGCCAGCTCCTGCTGGGGAAGTAGATGGTCTAATAAACCCCTTCCTGAGGTTTTCTTCCAGGTAAGCCTTGAGATGCTCAAGTTCCGGCTGACTGAGTGGATAAAGGTGTCCATATGGGATGGCTGCTCCGGGCTGTAAATCGATGGGACAGTCGTACTGTCTATGTGGTGGTAGGTTTTCAGCTTCAGTCTTGCTAAATACATCCTTGAAGTTAGAATACTCCGTAGGAATTGGAGATTCTGATGACTCAATATTTAGACAAGTTTGGTTATTGGTGCAATGTTCAATACAGAATTGTGAGTTAAACTTAATATGTGCAGGTAACCATTGTATAAGTGGATTGTGTTGTTGCAACCAGTTAATTCCTAATACTACAGGATAGTTTGGAGAGGGTAAAACATCAAATGAAATGAATTCGCTATGACCAAATGAGGACATGTGAATGGGTATGGTTTGATGTGTAACAGGACCTGTAGTTATGGGTGAACCATCAATCACACGGACACAGATAGGTTTTGTTTTGCGAATAAGGGGGATTTTATTAGATTTAACAATTTGCAAATCAATAAAGTTGCCGTAGGCTCCTGAATCTATAATCCCGTCAATCGTCAGATGTCTTTGATCCCACTGTAGAGAGAGGGATAGAGTGAAATAAGCTGGGTTATGTACAGTCAATATTGTAGTACAAGTATAACCAGACTTACTGCGTTTATTCTTTTGGAGGATAGGACAATCATGGACGGTATGTTGTGGGTTGGCACAGTACATACATAAGGATTTAATCCTACGTCGAAGTCTTTCTTCAGGTGTGAGCGGTCCTCGTGCTATACCTATCTCCATAGGTTGTTCAGCCGCTTTTGAGGTTGTAGGTAGGTCACGTGAGCTTTGTCCTGAATAAACTTTCGGATGAATATCAGAGTTAAATCGTTCAGCACGTCTTTCACGTAGTCTGCGATCTAACAGTGTGGCTGTTCTCATTAATGCTTCTAGAGATTTAGGTAATTGAACTCTGGCAAGCTCATCCTTGAGACTATCAGCAAGACCAAGTCTGAACTGGTTGCGAAGTGCAACTTGGCTCCATTGGGTGTCAGATGCATATAGCTTAAAGTCAGCGACATAGTCCTCGACTGGCCTCTTACCCTGTTTAAGATTCCTCATGGAGGATTCTGCAGTTAATTGTACATCTTTATCTTGATATAGGTTATCAAGAGCTTCAAAAAATTCTTCTAGTGAACCCAATAGTGGATCTTCTGTCTCACATAGATTATCCGCCCAAGAGCGGGGTTCACCTTTCATGAATGAAATAATACTCCGAACCTTAACCCTCTCAGTTAGGTATGTTCTGGGTTTTAATTGAAACAAGAGTTGACAGGAATTTTTAAACTGTCTATAGAGTTTACGGTTTCCAGAAAAGGGTTCTGGTAACATAACCTGGGGTTCTGGGGTATTCTCCTGTTGTGTTGATCTAAGACTTATAGAATCCCTTAAAATAGCTCTTAAAGATTGATTCTCAATTTGCACATCATGGACTGCTTGTGCAAGTTGATCAACTTTCTGTGATAGGTTATAAACGATTTGTGGGATATCTGTTGGTTCCAGTTCCATCTTTTAGGCTTAGTTATTATGTAAGGAATATCCAATAAAGGAACACAAAATACAGATATTATAATATGTTTGTATCACTGCTAGTAATGAGTACCCAATTTCTTTAAGGCAATCTGATACAGCAGTGAGTTAATATAGAATGATTGTGTCATAAGAACCAAAACTAATGTGGTTCTGATAGAGTTTATTAAAGAAAAAGAAATGGCAAATAGATGTGGAATTCAGAGTATCAAATATCAGGAATGAAAGGAAATAACTTAGCTATCCTTTTGTGAAAAACAACTGAGGAGAACAATTATAAGCCGATATATTGTTTGATTATCACAGAATATTATAAAGTATAAAGGTTTAGTAGTCTTATTAAACAGTTCCACAATACATCGATAAAGCAGAGATGTTTGAATGCTTTCAGTTTCCCAGAAATGTATTAGGCAAAGATAGTTGTTAATGTCTCAATTTGATACCTTATTCCCCAGCAGAGAGTTATCCCTTTTACCTGTCAGCACTCTGGTATTGAGCTGTGCTGTTAGACACTGGTTTGTGTTTAACAGGAAGTTCCGGTTTTAGTCCAGAGGCCTTCTGGGAAATGTAGTTCAATACTGCATGGAAGGCAATAAACAAAGTAAAATGTAAATACTTGCTGTTTAAGGATTTGGAGTAAAGTACAGCTTGCCAGGTCGAAATACTCAATCTCCAGTAAGTTGAAGGAAGGTAAGTGAGGAATCCTGTCCTGTAGTGGAGCTGGTAATGACACAGCTTAGTCGTGCAGAGATGAGAGATTCAGCTTACTGAACTTGGAAAAGAGGCTTGGCACTCAGGTGTTCGTAGAAACGAATTAGAATAACTAAGCAATGATGCTTAGTTGTTCTTGCTATTTAAAGGGGATTTACCCAATTAACAGGTAGAATGAATTAAAGGCACAGTATCCCTTACAGTCTGTATCTTGTTATCTATACATTGTAACCCTTTCCAGTCAAACACTTTGCCTTATACCATATCCCTTTTTAAACCTTTTAAAACTTTATATAAGTTTAATACTTGTTTTGCATATGTTTTGTGAAAAACATTTTTTAATCCTTACACTTTACTTTAGGGGGTCAATTTATTAATGGGCGAGCGGACATGATACGATGTAGCGTACCATGTCCGCTGCACATCGATAAATGCCGACAGCATATGCTGTCGGCATTTATCATTGCACCAGCAGTTCTTGTGAACTGCTGGTGCAATGGCGCCCCTGCAGATTCGCGGCCAATCGGCCTTGTATTTGTAATATGGCATATGATAGCGCTGTCCAGCTATTTTGCTTATCGCATCCTGCACTATCATTAGTGCTCTACTTGTAATATGGCCCATACTGGGGGTAATGTCAGGGTGTTTTGCACATGCCCGAAACCAATATTTAATTTGAAGATTTTGGGGGGGTATACGTACAAAACCCTTTAGCCAAACTGCTTAGGAGCGGGAAAAGTTTGGATTTTGAAATAGCTTAGATTTCAGAATATTAGTATATTTGCATCAGTAAAATGGGACAGCTTGGAGAAGGGAAGTTGTTTTGAATAAATGTAGGCCGACATTTAGATTTCAGAACACAAAAACTGAACGAAAGATCCAGGCAGAGAAGATTTTGACTTAATAATAATAATTTTATTTTAGAAAAAAAAAAGATAATGAAAAAATGATGGATATCAGAATAATTTCTGATTTGGGAATTTAGGATTTGTACCTGTACTAGTTAAAAAGTAATTTTATTTGTAAACTAAGTAAGTGAAAAATGGTCTTGTAGATGTATTGTTAAGCATTGAGAATTTGGATTGTGATCAGGAAAACATGACTGGCACATGTTAAGTATAGGATAATTTTTTAACAAACCAATAATGAAAAAAGTGATGTCAATGAGCAATGAATTGAATTGATTTTGTCAACATCCAAAATGTATAGTTTTAAGGTATATTGTTGATTTATTACCTACATTTAGAGGGGCTTGCAGTTCTAGATTAGTCCAGATTGAATGAGCAAAATTGTTAAAGTATAAGCGTAAGGACTTTTTCAACATACATACCTTATAATACAGAATATTATCTAATCCAGAAGTTGGAACTGCTCTGGGACCGCTAGGCTCTGGGACCGCTAGTTGAAGACCGATCGATGAAGACAAGCACACTGGTATGTCTCACATATGTGTTAATATGTGTATATATACATATAAACACTTACAAATATATGTATATATTCAATTTTGCACTTCACTCGTGATCTATCCAATTGTTTGGTGCAGTTGTTTATAAAGCGCCATTTTTTTATATTAGTAAAACTTATTATTTTGCAGTATATTATCCTATCACCTCTGCTGGGGCCAATCAGGGACAAATATTTGGCAGGGTTAGGCCTGCAGTGTACACTCAAAATGCACAAAATTTAAAACCTACTTAAATTACAACTGAAGGGGGAAACACTTTTGGCTAGATTACGAGTTTTTGTCGGTAATGGTGTGCGGTGCTAACGAGCCTTTTTTTCTTACCGCTCGCTTAAGACAGCGCTGGTATTACAAGTTTTCTGCAAGCCGGCGTTAGCCTCAGGGAAGAGAGCGTTGAGCAAAATTTAGCTCCACGTCTCACCTCAATACCAGCGTTGCTTACTGTAGCGGTAAGTTGACTGAACGTGCTCGTGCACGATTTCCCCATAGGAAACAATGGGGCTGAGCTGGCTGAAAAAAAAACTAACACCTGCAAAAAAGCAGCGTTCAGCTTCTAACGCAGCACCATGGTTTCCTATGGGGAAAGAAAAGTTATGTCTACACCTAACACCCTAACATGAACCCCGAGTCTAAACACCCATAATCTTACACTTCGTCGCCACCTGCATTTTATTATTAACCCCTAATCTGCCGCTCCGGACACCGCCGCCACCTACATTATCACTAGGAACCCCTAATCTTACACTTATTAACCCCTAATCCGCCGCCCCCGACATTGTCGCCACCTGCATAATATTATTAACCCCTAATATCCCCCCCAATGTCGCCGCCACTATATTAAATTTATTAACCCCTAAATCTAAATCTAACCCTAACACCCCCTAACTTAAATATAATTTAAATACATCTAAATAAATTTACCATAATTAAATAAATTCTTCCTATTTAAAACTAAATACTTACCTATAAAATAAGCCCTAAGCTAGCTAAAATATAACTAATAGTTACATTGTAGCCATCTTAGGGTTTATTTTTATTTTACAGGCAAGTTTGTATTTATTTTAACTAGGTACAATAGTTATTAAATAGTTATTAACTATTTAATAGCTACCTAGTTAAAATAAGTACAAATTTACCTGTAAAATAAAACCTAACCTAAGTTACAATTACACCTAACACTTCACTATAATTAAATTAATTACCTAAACTACCTACAATTAATTACAATTAAATTAAATAAACTAAATTACGGAAAAACCCCCCCCACTAAATTACAGAAAATAAAAAAGAAATTACAATTTTTTAAACTAATTACACCTAATCTAATCCCTCTAATAAAATAAAAAAGCCCCCCAAAATAAAACAAATTCCCTACCCTATACTAAATTACAAATAGCCCTTAAAAGGGCTTTTTGCGGGGCATTGCCCCAAAGTAATCAGCTCTTTTACCTGTAAAAAAAATACAATACCCCCCCAACATTAAAACCCACCACCCACACACCCAACCCTACTCTAAAACCCACCCAATCCCCTCTTAATAAAACCTAACACTACCCCCTTGAAGATCACCCTACCTTGAGCCGTCTTCACCCAGCCGGGCACAAGTGGACCTCCAGACCGGCAGAAGTCTTCACTGATCCGGCCAGAAGAGGACATACAGACTGGCAGAAGTCTTCATCCAGGCGGCATCTTCTATCTTCTTCCATCCGGAGTGGAGCGGGTCCATCTTGAAGACATCCGACACGGAGCATCCTCTTCCATCTGACGGCGACTGAAGAATGAAGGTTCCTTTAAGTGACGTCATCCAAGATGCCGTCCCTTCAATTCCGATTGGCTGATAGAATCCTATCAGCCAATCGGAATTAAGGTAGGATAAATCCTATTGGCTGATGCAATCAGCCAATAGGATTGATCTTGCATTCTATTGGCTGTTCCAATCAGCCAATAGAATTCTAGCTCAATCCTATTGGCTGATTGGATCAGCCAATAGGATTGAACTTCAATCCTATTGGCTGATTGCATCAGCCAATAGGATTTTTCCATCCTTAATTCCCATTGGCTGATAGGATTCTATCAGCCAATCAGAATTGAAAAGACACCATCTTGGATGACGTCACTTAAAGTAACCTTCATTCTTCAGTCGCCATCGGATGGAAGAGGATGCTCCGCGTCAGATGTCTTCAAGATGGACCCGCTCCGCTCCGGATTGAAGAAGATAGAAGATGCCGTCTGGATGAAGACTTCTGCCGGTCTGGATGTCCTCTTCTGGCCGGATCGGATGAGAACTTCTGCCAGTCTGGAGGTCCACTTGTGCCCGGCTGGGTGAAGACGGCTCAAGGGGGGATTGGGTGGGTTTTAGAGTAGGGTTGGGTGTGTGGGTGGTGGGTTTTAATGTTGGTGGGGTATTGTATTTGTTTTTTACAGGTAAAAGAGCTGATTACTTTCAGGCAATGCCCCGCAAAAAGCCCTTTTAAGGGCTATTTGTAATTTAGTATAGGGTAGGGAATTTTTTATTTTGGGGGCTTTTTTATTTTATTAGGGGGATTAGATTAGTTGTAATTAGTTTCAAAATTTGTAATTTCTTTTTTATTTTCTGTAATTTAGTTGTTTTTTTTCATAATTTAGTTTATTTAATTTAATTGTAATTAATTGTAGGTAGTTTAGGTAATTAATTTAATTATAGTGTTAGGTGTAATTGTAACTTAGGTTAGGGTTTATTTTACTGGTAAATTTGTACTTATTTTAACTAGGTAACTATTAAATAGTTAATAACTATTTAATAACTATTGTACCTAGTTAAAATAAATACAAACTTGCCTGTAAAATAAAAATAAACCCTAAGATGGCTACAATGTAACTATTAGTTATATTGTAGCTAGCTTAGGGCTTATTTTATAGGTAAGTATTTAGTTTTAAATCGGAATAATTTATTTAATTATGGTAAATTTATTTAGATGTATTTAAATTATATTTAAATTAGGGGGTGTTAGGGTTAGATTTAGGGGTTAATAAATGTAATATAGTGGCGGCGACGTTGGGGGGGAGATTAGGGGTTAATAATATTATGCAGGTGGCGACAATGTCGGGGCGGCAGATTAGGGGTTAATAAGTGTAAGATTAAGGGTTCATAGGGATAATGTAGGTGGCGGCGGTGTCTGGAGCGGCAGATTAGGGGTTAATAATAAAATACAGGTGGCGACGATGTCGGGGTCAGCAGATTAGGGGTTAATAAGTGTAAGATTAGGGGTGTTTAGACTCAGGGTTCATGTTAGGGTGTTAGGTGTAGACATAACTTTTCTTTCCCCATAGGAAACAATGGGACTGCGTTAGGAGCTGAACGCTGCATTTTTTTCAGCCAGCTAAGCCCCAATGTTTCCTATGGGGAAATCTTGCACGAGCACGTTCAGACAGCTTACCGCTACCGTAAGCAACGCTGGTACTGAGGTGAGATGTGGAGCTAAATTTTGCTCAATGCTCACTTTTCTGAGGCTATCGCTGGCTTGCAGAGAACTCGTAATACCAGCGTTGTCTTAAGTGAGCGGTAAGAAAAAAAGGCTCGTTAGCACCGCATACCATTACCGACAAAAACTTGTAATCTAGCCGAAAAATAATGAAAGTATATTGCATCGTTTTTACTACTCATAATTAACCATTTAATAGTAGTGAGCAATTAATGTCACTTTAATAACATTATTTTTTGTCATATTGATTGACACATAAGCATTTATATTTTGATAATCCCCAATAATATGTCTCCATTTTGCATATAACAATTCCTTATCTATTATGGCTTATGATTACAGCATTGTACACTAGTACCTTGCAGCACACATAAAAGAGCGAAGAAGAGTTCAGGCTCTCGACACACTACCAAATGATTAATTATGTGTGTGACTCAAATGACCACTCAGTCTGCAATCTTATCATTGCAAAATGAGCTGGAATCTTTTCCTCCTGTAATATTCAACTTAACACAGTACTTATAATTCTCTAATTACTACTAATTACCTTCTAATCTGATGCGATATGCTTGTAGAAAGGTAGAAGACTTTGTGGTGTGGTGATGTATGTCTGATTTTTGCTCAGCTGTCTCACCCAACAGCCCATGTTCTTAAGTTACAAGACAGTTTCTAACTTTGTGGATGTCCCAAGGCGTTGGGACACAAGGCACATGATTTATAATTTATGAGCACAGAGAACTGACACTTTGAAGGCAGGTGTTGAGAAACTGGCAAACCGCCTGAGTAAAGAAAAAGACTCTGATCTCAGCCTGTAGTACTGTAAAATGGTAGCTGACATAGTCACAGGATCTCAAGCACTGACATAAGTGACTTTATATATAAAACCATAGGTCATCGTATTAGGTTAAGCTGCTGCCTCTGACTCAATAAACACAGCACATCAAGGAGAAAGATGGGTGTCTCAAAAACCCCACCAATGAAACCACTCTCAGCTTGCAAGCATGTAGTAAATTAACTATTTATTCAGTAGACTTTCTTGTGGTTTTATATGTTAAGTTGCATGCATTTTTTTAATATATTTAATTTAAATTTAATTAAATCTTTTAATAACAAACACATTTGTTGTTCCAATTAATTGTGGTACCAACAAGTAAATATCTTATGTGCTGCTTCCTAGAGTTAGCACAATGAACAGTGTTACAAGAAGCTTTATCTCAAAAACTGGGGTATCTGCATCTGTCTAGCCCATCTAGTTATAAATATTGGCATACCTGGTAATGGTTAAACCTTTTCTTTTCAATCAAATGCAATGTAAACCATCATTTCAAAGCACTGTTTAACTTAAAATTAATTCCATTAGCAATTGCTTTACTTACCAAACATACCCTTTAACCCTGACTTTTTAATAAAGTAATCCCAGAACTTCCTGACTCTTGATCTGGTAGCCTAAATAGTGTTAAACCATAGTCTTCAGCCCCCCAGGGACTTAAGTAAATGTTTCAAATGCACCTGCATTCTAAAGTGAGGAGTTACAATAATAAGAAATTGCAGATCTTTGGAAGGTGTCCTCTACTGCTTTGTTGTGGGCCAAAGGTTTAAATAAAAAAACATAAATTAGAATTTTCTGCTGCTTTGTCTTTACTTACTTATCAAACTTACATATAAGGGTATATATAAACATAAACTACCAAGAACATATTTGATGCTGGAGAGAGAGTTTCAATTAAATAAATAAATGTAAATAGGCACCTTCCTAACATATCAACAGTGAAAGGGTAAGTGGTTAAAATGAACAGCTATTGCATTGCTATTAAAAAAAAAATGTTTCAAAAACACTTATTGGTAAGAGAGTGGAAAAAGCACAATTAAAAATAAAAGTCTCTATAATCTCGTTAGCTATTTGTCTCTAAATCTTTTGCTAAATCTCTGTGTTGCAGAGTCAGTGATTTGAAGTCTACATCATACACTCTGTCTAGACTATCTGTAGGAAGCAGAAAGTCCTTTAATACCTCTTTACTGTGTTGGAAGTCTGAAGGTGAGGTTTCAAATGGTAATATTTGTAGTTCTAATAAAATTATTGCATTCCTATTATTATTTCAAGCCAATAAAAAGAAAGAAAGTTTGGGTTTTGCCATGACCAGTATACTGTCTGTCTATATATGGCTGTTTACAAAAGCAGCTAATAACACATTAAAGGGACACTGTAGCCAAAACATTTCTTTTGTGATTCAGATAGAGCATGCAATTTTAAGCAACTTTCTAATTTACTCCTATTATCAAATTGTCTTCATTTTATTGGTATGTTTATTTGAAAAGCAAGAATGTAAGTTTAGATGCCGGCCCATTTTAGGTGAACAACCTGGGTTGTCCTTGCTGATTTGACAGCACCTTTAAACAAGTGCTGTCCATGGTTCTGAACCCACAATTTACTGGCTCCTTAGCTGAGATGCCTTCTTTTCAAATAAAGATTGCAAAAGAAAAATTGATAATAGAAGTAAATTAGAAAGTTGCTTACAATTACATGCTCTATCTGAATCATGAAAGAAAAAAATTGGGTTCAGTGTCCCTTTAAGTTTAGTTAATAACAATTGGCACTTTATTGTGGACTTATAATATGTACATGTTTTTTTTTTATGGAACAGCAATGTTATCCATTAAGTGCTTAACTAAAAAGAATGATCATTTTATCAGACAATCGCCTAGATTTAGAGTTTTGTCGGTAAAGACCTGCGGTGCTAACGCTGCTTTTTTTTCCAGCGCACCCTTAAAGGGACAGTAAACCTTAAAAATAATGTTATATAATTCTGCACATAGTGCAGAATTATATAACATTATATTAGCCAAACTTTATAAATCATAATATTGCCTAGCTGTTTTACAGACCCGCTCTCTGTACTCTGCTGAGCGGGTCTGTTGTTTTTACTGAGCGCATCGGGCCAGCTGTATAGTCACAGCCCGGCCCAACCGCGCCATTAGACACAGTGCAGCTCACTCCCACTGTCAGACAGAGCGGGAGTGAGCTGAACTGTGCCTAATGGCGCGGTCGGACTGGGCTGTGACTATACAGCTGGCCCGATGTGCTCAGTAAAAACAACAGACTTGCTCAGCAGAGTACAGAGAGCGGGTCTGTAAAACAGCGGTATTTTTACAAAATAAAAAGGCAATATTATGATTTATAAAGTTTGGCTAATATAATGTTATATAATTCTGCACTATGTGCAGAATTATATAACATTATTTTTAAGGTTTACTGTCCCTTTAAGACAACGCTGGTATTTAGAGTTGTCTGAATGGCTGCGTTAGCCTCAGAAAAGGGAGCGTTGAGCATAATTTAGCTCCACTTCAACCCTCAATACCAGCGCTGCTTATGGTAGCGGTAAACTGGAAAAACGTGCTCGTGCACGATATCCCCATAGGAAACAATGGGGCTGAGCTGACTGAAAAAAACCTAACACCTGCAAAAAAGCAGCGTGCAGCTCCTAACGCAGCCCCATTGTTTCCTATGGGGAAATACTTTCGAAGTCTACACCTAACACCCTAACATGAACCCCAAGTCTAAACACCCCTAGCCTTATTACACTTATTAACCCCTAATCTGCCGCCCCCGCTATCACTGACACCTGCATAATATTATTAACCCCTAACCTGCCGCTCCGGACACCGCCGCCACCTACATTATAGCTATGAACCCCTAATCTGCTGTCCCTAACATCGCTGATGCCTATATTATATTTATTAACCCCTAATCTGCCCCCCCAACGTCGCCACCACCTACCTACACTTATTAACCCCTAAACCGTCGGACTCCCGCCTTGCAAACACTATAATAAATTGTATTAACCCTTAATCTACCCTTCCTAACATCACCGCCACCTACCTACACTTATTAACCCCTAATCTGCCGACCGGACCTCGCCGCTACTATAATAAATGTATTAACCCCTAAACCTAAGTCTAACCCTAACCCTAACACCCCCCTAACTTAAATATAATTTAAATTAATCTAAATAAAATTACTATAATTAAATAAATGAATCCTATTTAAAACTAAATACTTACCTATAAAATAAACCCTAATATAGCAACAATATAACTAATAGTTACATTGTAGCTATTTTAGGATTTATATTTATTTTACAGGCAACTTTCTATTTATTTTAACTAGGTACAATAGCTATTAAATAGTTAATAACTATTTAATAGCTACCTAGTTAAAATAATTACAAAATTACCTGTAAAATAAATCCTAACCCAAGTTACAAATACACCTAACACTACACTATCAATAAATTAATTAAATAAATTACCTGCAATTAGCTAAACTAAAATACAATTAAATAAACTAATCTATAATACAAACCCCCCCCCACTAAATTACAGAAAATAAAAAATTACAAGAAGTTTAAACTAATTACACCTAATCTAAGCCCCCTAATAAAATAAAAAAGCCCCCAAAAATAATAAAATGCCCTACCCTATTCTAAATTACAAAGTAATCAGCTCTTTTACCAGCACTTAAAAGGGCTTTTTCTGGGGCATTGTCCCAAAGTAATCAGCTCTTTTACCTGTAAAGTAAAATACAACCCCCCCAACATTAAAACCCCCCGCCCACACACCCTACTACTCGTCTTCACTCAGCCGAGCCGAATTCTTCATCCAAGCGGAGCAAGAAGAGGTCCTCCATCCGGTAGAAGTCTTCATCCAAGCGTGGCAAGAAGAGGTCCTCCATCCGGTGGAAGTCTTCATCCAAGCAGGCTCTTCTATCTTCATCCATCCGGAGCGGAGCGGAGCCATCTTCCATACAGCCAACGTGGAGCCATCATCTTCAACCGACGGACTAACGACGAATGACGGTTCCTTTAAGGGACGTCATCCAAGATGGCGTCCCTCAAATTCCGATTGGCTGATAGGATTCTATCAGCCAATTGGAATTAAGGTAAGAAAAATCTGATCGGAACAGCCAATAGAATGCGAGGTCAATCCGATTGGCTGATTGGATCAGCCAATCGGATTGAACTTCAATCTGATTGAATAAGCCAATCAGATTTTTCTTACCTTAATTTCGATTGGCTGATAGAATCCTATCAGCCAATCGGAATTTAAGGGACGCCATTTTGGATGACGTCCCTTAAAGGAACCGTCATTCGTCGTTAGTCCGTCGGTTGAAGAGGTTGGCTTTGCATCGGCTGTATGGAAGATAACTCGGCTCCGGATGGATGAAGATAGAAGACCCCGCTTGGATGAAGACTTCTACCGGATGGAGGACCTCTTCTTGCCCCGCTTGGATGAAGACTTCTACCGGATGGAGGACCTCTTCTTGCTCCACTTGGATGAAGATTTCGGCTCAGCTGAGTGAAGACGACTCAAGGTAGGGAGATCTTCAGGGGGTTAGTGTTAGGTTTATATAAGGGGGGTTTCGGTGGGTTAGAGTAGGGGTTTGTGGGTGGTGGGTTATAATGCTGGGGGGGTTGTATTTTTCTTTACAGGTAAAAGAGCTGATTACTTTGGGGCAATGCCCCGCAAAAAGTCCTTTTAAATGTTGGTAAAAGAGCTGATTACTTTTGTAATTTAGAATAGGGTAAGGCATTTTATTATTTTGGGGGGCTTTTTTATTTTATTAGGGGACTTAGATTAGGTGTAATTAGTTTAAACTTCTTGTAAAAAAAAATATTTTCTGTAATTTAGTGGGGGGTTTTTATATTAAAGATTAGTTTATTTAATTTTATTTTAGTTAATTGTAGGCAATTTATTTAATTAATTTATTGATAGTGTAGTGTTAGGTGTATTTGTAACTTAGGTTAGGATTTATTTTACAGGTAATTTTGTAATTATTTTAACTAGGTAGCTATTAAATAGTTATTAACTATTTAATAGCTATTGTACCTAGTTAAAATAAATACAAAGTTGCCTGTAAAATAAATATAAATCCTAAAATAGCTACAATGTAACTATTAGTTATATTGTTGCTATATTAGGGTTTATTTTATAGGTAAGTATTTAGTTTTAGATAGGATTCATTTATTTAATTATAGTAAATTTATTTAGATTAATTTAAATTATATTTAAGTTAGGGGGGTGTTAGGGTTAGACTTAGGTTTAGGGGTTAATACATTTATTATAGTAGCGGCGAGGTCCGGTCGGCAGATTAGGGGTTAATAAGTGTAGGTAGGTGGCGGCAATGTTAGGGAGTGCAGATTAGGGTTAATACAATTTATTATAGTGTTTGCGAGGCGGGAGTGCAGCGGTTTAGAAGTTAATACATTTATTATAGTGGCGGCGAGGTCCGGTCGGCAGATTAGGGGTTAATAAGTGTAGGTCGGTGGCGGCGACGTTGAGGGGGGCAGATTAGGGGGTAATAAATATAATATAGGTGTTGGCAATGTTAGGGACAGCAGATTAGGGGTTCATAGCTATAATGTAGGTTGCGGTGGTGCCCGTAGCGGCAGATTAGGGGTTAAAAAAGATTTATTATAAGGTTTGCGATGTGGGGGGGCCTCGGTTTAGGGGTTCATAGGTAGTTTATGGGTATTAGTGTACTTTGTAGCACAGTAGTTAAGAGCTTTATGTTCCAGCGTTAGCCCATAAAGCTCTTAACTACTGACTTTTTTTTGACGGTAGGAGTCTTGTCGGTAGAGGCTCTACTGCTCACTTCTTCCAAGACTCGTAATACCAGTGTTAGGCAAATCCCATAGAAAAGATAGGATACGCAATTGACATAAAAGGATCTGCGGTAGCCTCAAGTCGCGGAAAGGAAGTGAGTGGTAGACCCTTTCCTGCCTGACTCCAAATACCAGCGGGCGTTAAAAAGCAGCGTTAGGACCCCTTAACGCTGCTTTTGACGGCTAACACTAAACTCTAAATCTAGGCGAATTATATTAAATGATTAGAAGGAAAGTGTTTTCAGTGTCTGAGCACACTGTGTTGTGTTTCTCGCCACATACATGATGTGCACCTTGAATATATCCGCCTTCCTTGCATTAACTATGAAGGATGGTGAAGCCTACATTTGAAAGCTTGGTGATATCTTTCCTACATCATCTTATCTGCCTTTGTTGGGAGGGATTGTTAACTCCATCATCTGTTCTTTTTTTGGTTTTAATAATAGCATGATACTCTACTTAGTTTGTTAGCTCAAAAAAAGATGATGATAATAATAATACAGTGGATATAAAAAGGCTACACACCCTTGTGAAATTGTCGGGTTTTTGAAATGTAACAACAGAAATAGCAACAATGTAAATGTCAGAATTTTTCCACCTGTAATGTGATCTTCCAACAAAACAAATTCAAGACAAAAAATAAATAGCTAATTATTAGGAACATTTTAAATAAAAACTGCTATGACAAGACAAAATTTGACATTTTCAGCCTAAATTGTAAAAGATATGTGTGGCCCAAAGTCAATAAAGGTAATCAGCAAAGGAAAACCATACCGACTGAGGTATGGTGGTGGTAGCATAAAGCTTTAGGGAATATTTCTTTTCACCTGGTCAGGGGCATTTGTCAAGATAGATGGGATGATGAAAAACTCTAAATATCAAGATATTTTGTCACAAAATCTGCTTGCCTCTGTCAGAAAGCTGAAGATGAAGAGGAATTTCACATTTCAATATAACAATGACCCAAAGTACAGATCCAAGTCGACCAAAGCATGACTTCAGAAAAGCAAAATCAAAGTCTTGGAATGGCCCATTCTTAGCCCAGACCTCAATCCTTTTGAAATCCGGTGTAATGAGAGCTGTACACAAGAGATCCCATAGAAATTTGAAGGAACTTTTTTGTAAGGAAAAGTGGGATCAAATTCCAAAGTCTAGATGTGCAAAGTTAATATAGACTTATTCACAAAGATTAGATTGTAGAAAGCATTAGTTGGGAGGGTGTGAAGTCTTATGCAATCAAGGTGTTGTCATTGTTTTATTTAAAATGTTCATGGTAGTTAACTATTTGTTTGTTTTTTTCTCTGAATTTTTGTTTGTTGAGAGATCACATTACAGATGGAAAAAGTCTGTATTCACATTTCAAAAACCTGAAATATCATAAGGGTGTATAGACTTTTTACATCCACTGTAGCTTTACTATGTTTGACATGATGAAGGGTCTCTAGACTTTTTTATGGTACAGAATGAAAGAAGAAAAAATCTGGATCTCTAAACGTAACCTTGTTATTTCACTACATACCACTCATATTTTCTTCATGAAGTGTTTATCTTATATAGGGCTAGATTACAAGTGGAGTGGTAATTACTGCTCACGGTTGCACGCTAACACCACTTGACTTCTCTTCGCGCTAATTGGGTAGCTCTCGTAATACAAGTTGAAAGTAAATATTTTTCACTGCGCAAAGAGCAGAAGTTAGTACATTGTGATCGTGTTAACGTACTCTCCCATTGACTTCAATAGAGAGAGAAAGTGGAAAAAACACCCATATTCGTGTGCCATACTGAATCCCCATAAGTCCCCTACTCTAATAACCCTTAATCCACCACATAGCCAATAGCAAAGTCCCCTTCTACAGTATTAACTCTTAAAACATCACACACCCCCACCGCAAAGTAACCCACTAACATCTAAACCTCCTAACCTAACACCCCCTAAGTAACCTCAAAATAGACTAACCTTACCTTTACAAAAAAAACTACCTTAAAAAAAAAAAAAACTTACCTTAAAATGTAAAATATAACTAACGTACCGTTACTAAAAAAACAAACAAACAAAATAAACAACCATTGCATAAAAAAAAAATACCTTACAATAAATTAAAAAAAAACTATTCTAACACAAAACCTAAAGTGATTTAGCTTTTTTATATAGGGTTACCCTTGCATTCCTATTGGCTGATTTTCATTTTAACTTTCTATTTTCTGATTTGAATTTGAAAATTAAAATAATCCAATAGGAATGCAAGGGTACCTTTATATAAAAAGGGTACCTCACATTCAAAATTCAGTGTGCGGCTGGTGACCACATGAAGAGAACGTGTGTGAGGAAGATCAGAAGATGGATGAAGAACGCCGCCATGATAAGGATATGAAGATCGCCAGGGATGACGATGAACCCCCGCCGGGATGAAGATAAGAAGATCGTTGCCAGGATGAAGATAGAGCACCGTCACCCGGATTCATCTTTGGGGATTATCTTCTTCGGGATTTAGCATAAGGTTTTTTTTGAGGGGGGGGGGGGTTGTTTTTTTTTTAGATTAGGGTTTTTTATTTAATGCCCAGCCAAATGCCATTTTAAGAGCACATTTTAGGGTAGTTTTTTTTAGAAAGACTATTTTGGGGGGTTTGGGGTTTTATGGTAGAGGTTTTTAGTGGGGGTTTTAAAGAAAAATAGCTAAATCACTTTAGGCTAATGCCCTACAAAAGGCCCTTTTAAGGACTATATTTGTAGTTTAGAGTTAGAATATTTTTTTTTATTTTGGGGTGAGTATTTTTAGTGTAATTTTAGAATAGGCATAACTCTTTTTATTTTTGGTAATTTGTTGTTTGTTTTATTGTAATGTTAGTTTTTTTATTTTTATAGTAATGGTAGGTTGTTTTTTAAGTAATGGTAGGTTTGCTTTAATTTTAGCAAAGGTAAGGTTAGCTTTATTTTACTTTTTCAGGTAAGTTTTTTTTTTTTTTTTTTAAAAGGTAGTATTTTTTTAGAAAAGATAAGGTTAGTCAGTCTATTTTTGGGTAACTTGGGGGTGTTAGATAAGGGTGTTTAAATGTTAGTTGGTCACTTTGCGGAGGAGTGTGTGGTGGGTTAGGGGTTATAGTATAGAAGGAAACTTTGCGATTGGATATGTGGTGGTTTAGGAGTTAATAGTGTAGATGGGTAGTTTGTGATGTCGGAGTGTGGTGGTTTAGGGGTTACTAGAGTAGTTTAGTGCAATTGTTTCCTCTAGACAAACACTTTACACAACTCATACGAGTGCACATCTCCACTCAACGCTACTTATAGAAAATATGGGGAGCATAAATTACCGTCATTTCACGCAAACGAAATTACAGCAATCTTGTTTA
This sequence comes from Bombina bombina, assembly GCF_027579735.1. Taxonomy (NCBI): domain Eukaryota; kingdom Metazoa; phylum Chordata; class Amphibia; order Anura; family Bombinatoridae; genus Bombina; species Bombina bombina. The sequence goes on along the minus strand of NC_069502.1, from coordinate 675,391,675 downwards.
CTCTCCTCTTGTAATCTAGACTATAATGTATTGTTGTTTTCATTCTTGAAGAACATTACATAGGAGCAGTATGAACAGCTTCTGTACATTACCATTAACCTGTACATTCTAAAAATTAAAATGATATATACTGCCTATGAATTTGCACTTAAAAATAGGTTGTTCTATCTATCTATCTATCTATCTATCTATCATCTGTGTGTGTATGTCTGCCTGTCTGTGGGTAAATATATTTATATATCTGTCTTGATTCATATTTATTTTCTTTTTAAGTTATTGTAAATTCAGTTTTTTTTTTTATGGATTTATGATTTTATATGCAACTTATAACTTAGCTTTAAAGCTTTATATATCATGTCAAATTAAATCTGGATCTTTAGAGAAAGAGTAAATACGTATATCATTAAAAAAACAAAAAACAATTGTTACTGTAAATTTTACTGTTTCTTACTCAGTCTAGCATTTTATATTGCAAACAGGAAAAGTGTATTTTTTTATTTTAATAGTAAAATGTGATCTGTTTCAAATTCTCCCAATTTGTAAGAGAGGCATTTTAGACATTACATTTAAAAAATGAGTATGCATTAAAAAGATGTCAGCATTAAAACTCTATTTATCATGGGAAGTAAACTATGCTGCACCACTATGCAAACATAATACTTGTGTTATGTTCCTCTACAGATAAATAAGCATGTAAATTCATTGCTTATGGTTAAGTAAAGCTGATGTTTATTACAAGCATATTTGTAGAGTGCTACATAGCTTAACAAGATCATAACTAATTTAAAGAATGACATATAACATTGAAAGAATTCACTATGAAAAACACTAACTGTAAACTACTCAACATCATTCTTAAGGTGCATAGCGTTCATTTGAATTGATTTGCAATAGCTAACAGGGCGAACCAGCCATATGATATCTTAACATGAAACGAGCCAGCAAATTTACCTGTAGTTGGCTGTGTATTTCAAACAGGGATGGGAAAACGTTTCAATTTTGACATTAGATTTTTAGCACAAATGTTCACTTGGACATTTAGGGTTAGATTACAAGTGGAGAGGTATTTTGCATTTTCGCTATAGTGAAAGCTCCGCTAGGATTTTCATTTTTGTGCTAGTCGGTTGCGCTGGTATTACAAGTTGAAATTAAACTATTTTTATCCAGCCGTAACCCAAATTGCAAAAAAAAAAAGATGACAATTGTGATCGTGTTTACGTATTCCCCCATAGAAGTTGAAAAAAAACTAACTTTCCACTTTCTCACACAAACACCATAACATATTTACAATAACGCTAACCCAACATGAAAATATGCATATTTAATTTTCCAATGTTATTTACGTAACAGAATATGTTCTATTTATTTATAAATACATATTTCTACATATATCTGATGTATTTTTAAACAAATATTTATTTATACCTATATATATATGATTATATATAGGTATAGATATATACTGATATATATAGGAATATCTATTTATAAATACTTAAAACATATTCTGCTATGTGCAGAACATTGGAATGTGAAATATTTACAGTAAATACATAGTTAAATATGTATACATATATATTAATATTTTTATATGTGTATATATATATATATATATATATATATATGTATATATATATATAGTCTGTATATATGTCTTTAAATAAACATATACACATATTAATATATTACACACACACACACACATATATATATATATATATATATATATATATATATATATATATATATATATAAATAAATATATATATATATATACACACACACACACACACACACATAGACATGTATATGTATTTATCTCAATTATAAAGTCCTTTGCAGGCTTTTTTTTTTCTTATATCTTTGTGCCCTTATAACAGTTATATGCAAAAAAAAAATCCAAATAATTTTTATTAGACAGTGTTAATATAAGTGTAAGTGTACTTTGTAATGTACTTTTGATGTGTTTTGTCACACTTTTTATTTTCGGGAAAACAATTAACCACAGCTCTGAGATTGCGTAAGGATTCTAGCGTACATCGCAATTTCACTTAACTTTAAGCAATTTAAATAGAGCGAAAACCCTTGCAAAATAATTTGCGCTCCACTTGTAATCTAGCCCTTAGTCTGACATATGGAAGTTTCTTTAGAAAAAATTTTTTACATTCAAATATTGACTACAAATATCAGATGTTATGATTTGCATATTAAACATAATACTTGAATATCAAAATGTTAAAATAGACAGTGAAGTCTATGAGAATCAACTTTTTAATGTTATTATATTATAATTTGAATGCTAGTTGTTATAATCAAATGATAAAGTATGATAATCAAATTCCATAAGCATTCGCCCATCCCTAATTCTTAGTTAAATTACTTTCATAATAGGAACATTAATTAAAGGTATATTTGTGTTATATATCAACAATAAATGAATACTGGGTATATTATGTATACTTTTCCTTCATTGAAAATAACTAAGTAGTGCAAGCAAAAAACATGCTTGTATAATCAAACTGCATGTATCAGTAGCTAAAATAAAATAGATAGAATAGAAAAAAACTAAGGATATATATTTATGAATATGCCGTATACAGTAAATGTCATTGAAAATATTATTAAAGGGTATATGGTATTTCTTAGAAACAGAATTTGACATTAGATAAGAACCAAAAAGGCCCATCAAGTCTACCCATATTATGTTACTGTTTTATTAGAATAGCCTTATTCATGTCCCAGGCATTTTATTATTATTTTTACAGTCCCTGTGTTTACCACCTCAATTGGAAGTTTATTCCATGAATCCACTACCCTTTCTGTAGAAATGTTACCAAATCACTTCTCCCTTACTTATCTAAACAGCTACTTTAAATTCCCATTAGACTAGACTAGCTCTTAAATATGTCCTGATATCTTACAGTATCCTTTTAATAGACAGCTCTTTCGGCACCTGGGTGGTCAAAACAATATAAATAAGGAACATGGGAAGATGTTAGTATGGAATGTCAACCATTATAGCAGTCAAAAGCATAATCTCACTAAATAAATCCTTCACAAATTCCAGAGAAAATTCTACTGCTTGTGAGTGGAAATGAGTTGAAAAATACTAAGAGCTTAAGTCATATTACAACTTCATTTCTTGCAAGCTTTGCATTAAAAGTTTCCATAATTGTTTAAATTCTCTCTTTTTTTATTTATTTATTTTGGCAATCATAGTTTTTGTTTATTTTGAAAATCGTACACTGATTTGTACAGATATAAACATGGGGTAAACACAGAAAAAGCTGTTAAATCTTCAACCACGTTTTTATTGCAATATTTAAAAAAAAAAAAAAAAAATTGGTAGAAAACTCCCTCATTGGCTGGTAATGTGTTGACAAAATGCACATGTGACACATTTTAAGTAAAACAATTCGCTAATGTAGACAAGCATTCACAATATCATTTTGTGTATCAGTCTCATAATAAGTAACATTCTTTTTGCTAATGACTGTTCATTTTTCCAATGGGGAATGTAACATACAAACAAAAATCATTCTCCTAGATTTTAGTGTCAACATTCAATATTATAACAGCACAAGTAGTGCAGCCAAATGTCATTCAAAGAAAAACATTGAAGTTGTGATATCTTAATTAAAAACTCTAGAATAGCCTAACAAATGTCTCTTACTGGTAACTCACCACACACGTGAAGTAAACTTAATTTGTTTGTCAGAACTTTTAGCTTTTATGAAACTGAAAGTCATCATTAAATTCTAAGCCAGGCACATTATTTCCCATGTTGTTTTTCAAACTAAAATATATAATTATAATATAATATATAATATAATTATAGAACTGTAAAAAATAAGAAATAGCAAATTCATTTTTGATTTAATATCAACCTTCTTCTAATTATTTAGTTATATATATATATATATATATATATATATATATATATGTACAGTATATACCTTGATGCAGTTAATTAACAATCACTGTATTACAAAAATCAGTGTTGCTCAGTTCTACCCAGTAACACCCTGATTGTATTTCCGCTACTCACGCTCTATGACTGACTTGCCTGTGGTAATGTAGAAAAATCCCTAGCATGTGACCGGTTAGAGAATTTTCAGGACCGGAGTTGAGAAATGCTTTATATAAAGTTTGCCACAGGGAAAGTGTCAAGTAAAGTGTATATCACTGTGAAAAGGTGTCTCAGAGACATGAGCCAAATGTAGGCCTACAGTGAAATAGCTTAATGAAAAAATGCCATGGTGAAACATGCCAGGTAAAGTGTTCTATACCCAAGTATGCTATCATGAAATGAGCCAGATAAGCTGCATATTGAAAGACATTAGATGCAAAAATGTGGTACTCCTGGTACAAATTGATGTCTGTATGGGTACTTGCTACTAGAAGTTTGAGAAAAACTGGTCTAGTTCACAAATAAGTGCCATTGCCTTCTATTCATAATAAGTGTGTATATGTATGTATTGTAGATTGTAAAATGAAAAACAGCTCATTTCAAGGACTTTCTGTTGTGTATGTGCCAAGAAGCAGAATGTATAGCTGCAGCTGCCATCTCCCCTCTGAAAATCTTACTAACCCGTCTAGCTAACAGCTGCCCTTGAGGCTCCTCCCTTGTAGCAACAGATGCCTATCCTCTTTCATATAACAATCCTACTGCACAATGTATTTTCAGGAGCAAGGCAAATTTGCTTGTACTCACATTTCAACATCCTCTTTTTTCTGTTAACTAATTTGGGAATATAATATGCATCCTTAAAATGAAGAGAAACGAGCATTTGTTTCAGTTAAACAAAACCTTACACTAAAATGAGAATCTTACATATTAACTTGAAATAGTCACACAATTATAACCTTAGATGAGGAATTTATCCTGTTCTTGTTTTTGTTTCTTTTTTCTAAAACTATCCAGTAGGCTCAGGTCATTTCTCATTTGGTACTGATGTAGGACCTAGGAACAGATTGCATTCTTAAAGGGACAGTTCACCCACACATTTCTCCCCTTTAAATTATTCCCAATGATCCATTTTACTCGCTGGAGTGTATTAAATTGATTACAAGTAGCTCCTTTACTCCTATGTTGGCCTTTGAAATAGCTGATTTAGCCTGTGGAATCCCGACCTACTGTAAACTGAAAATGTGTATACTGGAGTCTCAGCTATTGAATAGCCCAAGTAAACACAGCCAGCAGAAGAAATTACATTCCCAGAGGGGTGTAGGATAGTTAAGTAATAAAATGATACATTTCCATTGTTCTCTTTAAGTTTTGAGCTTTGGTTTAGAGACAAATATAAGATAAGGAAACAAGTGTGTGTACACAAAGGGATAACATAATGAGATCTGATATTACCTGCAAGCTCAGCCCATTGTAATAGGCTGTGGTTTAAAAGCACAAAACCAGCTACTTCATATACACAAATAAACCTGAAAATACAATTTCTCATAAATTTTATACTCTGCAGCTGGTATAACAAGTCATTGAAAATACATTAAGGGAAAAACTATTTTACAGTGTACTGTCCCTTTAAGGCATTGAGCTTTATCAGCAAGTAAAATTCAGTTTTATGAAAAACCTCAATTTTATGTAAATATTTTATAAAAAAAATGTATGCATTCAGCACAGTGATTAGATTTTTATGCATATAGACTTCACATATATAATTTAAAAAATAGCATATTTTTTTTAAAACCACATAGTGCAGAATAAAAAATAAAATAAAATAAAGACTTCAGTAGATAATAGGGGTTTACCGCTCTAGTCACGTTTAATAGGAAATTGAAGACAAAATATAAGTTATATGGAAAATCAATTCAGGGTTGTGGTCAAGAGATTAATTGAGGCGAATGGAAAGTATGCTAATAACTTCTTAGCATAAATGTGGGCAGCTGGCCCAGGGTCTAGAAGAGGCAAATATTACATTTAGACAAATGAAAAGTATGATAATATGTTTTAGCATAGATATGACCTTCTTGGCCAAAGAGCAGAGAAGGCAAATATGAACTGACGACAGGACATAGTTAATGAACCAGTGGCCAGGCTTATAACAAGCAAAGACTTGATTATTGAGGACACCTGGTAGCATGGACTAACAATTACAGGTAACAAAATAAATCCATAAATGTAGAAAAGGCCAAGCAGCACAGACTTACAGAAAGCACATATTTGATTGTAGAATAAATCAAGCAGAAAAGGCTCTCAGGAAGAGGTCATAGAGCACAGGAATATAGACTGCTGCTACCCGAGCCCAGGAATTGCTACTACTAAACTACTAAAACCATAAGCACAGGCAGCTACTGCTAATGACCAAAACCACAAGCTGATTCTGAGGAATTCACTAACTACTGGGGTTTACTTCCAGGGTTTTCTAACCTGTCCTAAGGTCTCCCTAACAGGCTTGAGTGAAAGCAGGTTGATAACCATGATTACTAATCAACTGGTTATTTCATCTGTACTTTAGTTCAGATATCCTGAAATTCTGGACCATTAGAAAGGCCTGAAGTAAACTGATATGCAAGTAGTAAAAATCAGAAGTTTTATTAACAATGGATTTCATTAAGCAAACTCTAAATTTATAGACTTCAGTACCACAATAATAAGCAATGTCTCAGAGTTCCTCACAAGATGAAAAGAAGAATATAAGCAATCACTGAAAAACAGATGAATCTTCAGAACAGAGAATAAACACTCCTTACTTGAAGTTAGGAAATGAACACTTAGCACTTAGACCTTTGCAAGAGACAGACACTGTTCCTTGGAGCTGGGCACTTTACACTTAAAGCTTGGCAGTAGACACTTTGCACTTGAAACTGTACCGTGAGTAGACACTGGAAGCTACAGTAATTAAAGAGTCATGAAACCTAAAAAAATTCTTTCATGATTCAGATAGAGAAAACAATTTTAAACATTTCCAATTTCTTTCTATTATCTAATAAGCTTAATTCTTTAGGTATCCTTTTTTGAAGAAACAGCAATGCACATGGGTGAGCCAATAACACGAGACAACTGTGTGAAACTACCAATTAGCAGCTCCTGAGCCTATTTAGATATGTTTTCCAACAAAGAATATCAAGAGAGCAAATTAGATAATAGAAGCAAATTGGAAAGTTGTTTAAAATTGCATGCTCTATCTGAACCATGAAAGAAAATAATTGGGTTTTATGTCTCTTTAAGTGAGCAAACATTCTTTACTTGAATCTTGGAAGCAGACAAACATGCAAACTTGATTGGAGGAATCAGACAGGGACATTATAAACTTGACAGCTAAGACTAACTGATTGATGCACTTATTGTAACTGAACTGCATGAGCTGGCAGGGACAGATTAATAAAAAACACTTTGCAAAATTTTGCTGCAGAAGGTGGGAGAAAAAGGCCAGAAACAGAACAGGATCCAACGAGAGGAAATCTTTCAGGAGCTACACATGTTCAAAATAACAAATGAATGCGGGTGTCTGTGGAGAATAAACAGACAAAAAGTTAGTGCATGCAAGTAGAACTTGTGTGCACACCACTAGGAGCTTAAAGGGGCATGAAACCCAAAAATTGTCAGATAGAGCATGCAATTTTAAACAACTTTCTAATTTACTTCTATTAACAAATGTTCTTTGTTCTCTTGGTATCTTTCATTGAAAAGCAGGGACATAAGCTTAGCAGCCGATCCATTTCTGGAACACAATATGGCAGCAGTTTTGCAAGAATGTTATCCATATACAAGAGCACTATAGGGCAGCACTATTTCCTGCCATGTAGTGGCATATTGAAATATGGATCCATATACGTTACAAAAATAAATCTAGACAAAAATTCCCCAAAAAGTGTAAATATGATGTGTCCCAAATAAAGATAATCCAGTATCCAATTGCAATCCAAAAGTGAACTGAGTGTTTCTAATAATGTGAATCTGAATATGGAAAACCTGTGAAAAAATATTTAATAGTGCAATACTGACAAAATAAAATAATCACTGTGCATAATAAAGAAATTTAGTTAGAATTGACCTTGTGCCATTAAGTAAGTCAACGTGTTTTGGCTCCATCTGGGCCTGTCTACAGACAAGACACTGTTGGAATGGGGAAAATGCAGAAATGGCTACAGAGGCTTAGATAGCAGTCAAGTATCAGATAGCATCAGCTAATCTTTCAAAGGATATTAAACTCAAAATTAAATACCACCTCAATATGTTATTTATTTTGCCTGGTTTCCTGTAATTTACCACTGTAAATTGTGGTTTTCCACTATCCTGGAGAGGTAATGTGTATACAGCATGCTTAATACACAGTGATTGCTTAGAACAGTGTTTTTCAACCAGTGTGCCACGGCACACTGGTGTGCCGTGAGAGATCCTCAGTTGTGCCGCGGCAGACTGACAACAGTGACATATTTTTAAAATTTTGCTTGTTTTGATGTGACAGGCTCATAAGGCAGACAGACAGGCATCATTTACAGCCATGACATATTGACATTCATTCACAGACTATCATTATGATTGTTTGTGAATGAATGTCAATATGTCACGTATAGTTTGTAGGAGGCATGGCAGCACAGTACAGTATGTGTGTGTATGTGTATATATATATATATATATATATATATATATACATGCATATATACATGCATGCTGTATTAGGCTACAATGTGTGATTTTGTAAAATTTTGGGATTGTGGTGTTCCGCAGGATTTTTTAATGTAAAAAAGTGTGCCACAGCAAAAAAAAGGTTAAAAATCACTGGCTTAGAACATTGCAGGAACATGCTTACACCTAGTTTCTGAAAGGCCTCAACAAAGCAGATAAGGTAAACATATTAAAGGGACATTCAGCTCATGCTGTATCATGAATTATACAATGCCTTTCAAAAGTACAATTTAATCTAATTCAGGGCTAGATTACGAGTGGCGCACTAACTGTTGCACAAGAGCGATAAGGGGTTTATCGCGGCTCTATGCATGCATCAGAAGGAACAAGCATATTACAGGTTGAAAGTAAACACAGTTGCTTGAGCACAATTGAATTTAACGCATGTCTGGAAAGCACAACTTCAGAGCTCTGGTTAATTGCTAAGTGAGACAAAAAAGTTGTACAAAACATGTAAAAATTATATTTAAAAGGATGTGAGGGTGATCTGGCTGCGACATCTGTCACCCCATTGATCGCTAGGTTTCATTCGGCTAATCTGGTTGGCTAGGCGGGTGTCCCCTTCCTCCCTCACCGCTCCATATGCGTCCCTCCCGTAGCTGAGCACTCAGTCGCAGAGGATGGCCACTCCCGGTAGAGAATCATGGATCTTCAGTCCAAGGGTATATGAATAGCTGCCCTCCCCTGCTAGAAACTCCAAACAAGCTTCAGTTGTACGAGAAACGTAGGGTAGTCAAGCTCCAAGTCTTCAGACACATCCAAGTTAGGCGCTGCATGTGGCAGTATGCCTTTCTTTAAAAAGAAAAAAAAAATTATATTTAAAAGTACAGATACACTAATAATAACACTATCTAATAAAATTATTTTAAAAAAATTGCAATAAAAATGGCTCAAAGATGTGAGGTCTCGGGTGTTAGAAAAACAAAGGCTGCAAAGGGCTTTAACATAGAGATACATACAAATCTTAGGCAACCACCAGCTTTGTTTTTTTAGCAAAGTTTTAATGACCATCCATATTGATTTTCCATTTCTTTATTAAGATACAAACAGAAAATACAGGCAATATGTAGAAAAAATATATGTAAAAAAAATAAATTTCAGAACAAAATGGCTTCTTCAGGCAAAAGTCAGTATTTAGTGTGACCTCCCTTGGCACTAAGCAGATCTTGAACTCTTTTGGGGAGTTTTAAGAAGTAATCTTCTGGTACAGTATATTATACCAGGCTTCTTTCAGCACTTCCCAGTGTTCTTCTTTAGATTTAGGTTGTCTTTTATTCCTTTCTCTGTCCAGGTGATCCCATATTGCCTCTATAATATTCAGGTCTGGACTCTGTGGAGGCCAATCTATAACTGTGTCAGTATTTTATCAGCTGTTTTTCACTCCAAATATGATTTCATTGCATTAGCAGTGTGCTTGGAATTGTTATCATGCTGAAAAATAAAACAATTCTCAATCAGGCACTGACAGGGTACCAGGAATCAGACTGAGAAGTGAAATGCAAAAAACCATACCTTTAATAATAATAACAAAAAATAATAGAGTCCAAAAGAAAAACAACAAGCCAGGAGTCCAAACCAGAGCTGGTAGTCAGACGAGCAGAGTCAGGAGCCAAAGCGAGAACTCAGATAAGCCAGAGTCAGAAACAAAGAGAACAGCAGAATCAGGAACAAGCCAGGGGTCAGGAACCAGAAGGGATGTCTGCCAAGCCAGGTAATACACAGGAACTGGAACACAGGAACTCACAAAGACGTCTGAGCAAACGCAAGGGCAAAAGCATACTGAACAGAGGCCCTTTAAATAATAAGTGATGACATCATAATTCTGAGACTGCAACCTGCCTCACACTGATGGTGTTCACCAGGCACATTCCAGAAGGATTGGCATGAGGAATTAAAACCTGTCTGTACTTTTCAGCATTCATGATCCTATCGATTCGGACAATATCACCAACACCACTGTCACCAACACCACTGTCAGAAATGCAGCCCCAAACCACGGCGGACTCTCCACCATGTTTTACTGAAGGCCGCAAGCACTCATTCTTCCATCTCTCTCCAACTCTTCTTCTCATATATTGTCGATGATTGGACCCAAACAATTCAAACTTAGATTCGTCACTCCATAATACTCTTTTCCACTGATCTTCATTCCAATCTTTGCGAGCTTTAGCATAGCTTAGCTTTTTCACTCTGTTCCTCTTCCAAAAAAGTGGTTTCTTGGCTGCTGCTACCCTTCCACAAAGACCATTCCTGATCAAGCTTCTTCGAACTGTAGAAGGGTCAACTTGGTATCCTGAGGAAGCTGCCAGATGCTGAGCTAGGTTCTTGCTGGGATTTTTCCGGTCTGTCAAAGAAGAAACTCTGAAAAACTTCTCATTAGATTTTTAAAATTTACTTGACCTTCCAGTCCTTTGTTTGTCCTTGACTGCTCCTGATTCTTCAAATTTCTTTATAACAGCTTGAATAACACATCTTGAGTATTCAGCTTGTTTGCTGATTTCCCTTTTATAGTGGCCTTATTCAAAAGTATGATTTTATATCTGTCAAATGTTGTGATCTATGGCATTTTGAATGGAATGATGTGATTGAAAGTTGGTCTTATTAGGAAGCTTCCAATAAATTATATTACCACATGTATGTAATGCTCAAGCATGTCTTGCACAAATCTGGTGTAATAGACCTTTTTTACAGCAGTCATTTTGACATGAATAGTAGGACAAATACAGATGTAAGCAATGACATTAATTAGGGTTCCATTCCATTTAGGTTTACGAGAGCCAGGTTCCTGCTATGGCTCAAGTGTAAGGGAAGGTCACATTAAATACTGTACATGCCACTTTAACCTAAAGAAGATGTTTTTTCTGATTTTATTCTATTTTACTGCATACAATGTGATTGAATGTTGGTCTTTTTAGCAAGCTTCCGATTAATTAAACTCATACCACATGTGTATGTAATGCTCAAGCATGTCTTGCACAAACCTGGTGTAATAGACCTAGATCACAAAAGTCATTTTGACATGAAATATTAGGACAAATCTATAAAAACAGGAGAAGTGGACCGAGCGCTACACCCAGGGCCTTAAGCTTACTAACTATATTGCCTCCTAGTAGGCTAACAATACAAAAGTTAAAATGGGGAGAGAGTAAGCGCTAAAAAGCTTAAAAGGCTAGTAAAAGGTACATTTTAATACATATAAAAATTTACAAATCGCAATCAGACGCATGGATCCATGTCTGACTCAACAAAAAAATATATAATAAACAAATCTAAAAATATCTAAAAATATCCAATGGAGTATAGCATGTGACGCTGACTTAGTGAGCCAGTGATGAGGAGTTAGAAGGACATGTACATTCAATAATATAAACAACCTAAGTGAGTGATTGAGTGCACACAATAGCTTTCAACAAAGAAAAATAGCATTCACAAAAAAGAAAAATAGCATTCACAAAAAATAGTGTTCACAAAACTTGGCGTACATAAAAAATGTTCAAATGTTCAACCGGTTATATGTAAGTGAATCCAGTAGTGTTTCCTCCAAAGTGATGTGTAGAAATATAACGTGAAGTCAATAATAGTAGAATGTAAACGTTGAGTGGGTCAAATTATTGTGGTTCAGCTGCTAAATTTAAAAATTGTAAATCCGTGAGGTGTATAAAAATAAAAATAACTTGTGAAAAAATCCACGTGGAAAACTTGAATTCAAATGATAAACAAAGGTCAAAAATCAAAAGACAAAAATCAAAAGACAAAAATATCAAAAGACAAAAATAGAAAATCAGTGATAATATTAAAAAGCACTAAAGATCTAGTGAAAACAAATCCTTAATTCAGATGTTAAAAATCCTTGGTAAGATCCATAACAAACAAATACATCGATAAAATACCTAAAAGGGAACAAAAGAGAAACAAATAGTGCAACACTGTATATGATATATAATATAGGTAATTAAAACCAAGCTCACCAGTATGCCAACGCGTTTCGGCCTAGACTAGGCCTTTCTCAAGACTATACTGTATCAGAAAATCTGGGAGCTTTAAGTAGGGTCAGTGTTGAAATGATTGGTGCTGTTTTGGCGCCATTTTTAGAGGCACCTCCCTTTCCTGTTTCACCCATTGCATCTCTGGGATATTTCCTATGTTATGTTTCCTGTTTCACCAATTGCATCTCTGGGATATTTCCTATGTTATGTTTCCTGTTTCACCCATTGCATCTCTGGGATATTTCCTATGTTATGTTTCCTGTTTCACCCATTGCATCTCTGGGATATTTCCTATGTTATGTTTATGTTTTCCCATCTTAAAGGTTAATTGGTTCCTATTATTGCCACAAATTCTAGTATAAATCTAGATTTTCCTATTTATTTGTTTTTTATTTTCATTATTAGGTAATAGTAGCGTTTTGTCAATGTTGTTATTATTATATTCTGTGTTAACTCAGTTAGTTTTCTGGGCTGGTTTCCCCTTTCTTTGGGCTCAAATTGCTTATTTATTTACATGGACTGGTTCTCATTTATGAATTGCCCCTGTTGATGTCAAAAACTCAATTTCCAATGCGATCTTATTTTGAAAATTGCTATGACCGGAAGTGGCCTGGTATCGCGGCATCAACTTCCGTTTTAGCTTTTGGGAGACATAGTTTATTCGATTCACCGGTCTCTATCATGTGACCGGAAGTTCTTTGGTCCACCGGTCTGCATCATATGACCGGAAGGTGCAGCATCATATTCCCCATTGACTTATGGGATATGTAGTTCCCTCACTTATTAGGACTACAGATCTTTCTCAGATATTCGGTATTACCCGATCTTACTATGGCTCATTGTCTCTATGTGTCTATAACATATAATGTCAGAGTCAATGTGCCAATATGTAATAGAATCGGTTACTGGGAATAGTCAATTCTTTGAATAATGTATGTAATTTCTTACGATGCTGATCTGTCACTGCTTATAGTAAAACTGCTTCTAATAAAACTCGCTATATTAATTCTAAGCACATTCTTGGATCCTAATAAAACTCACTTTCTTAATTCTAGGCACATTCTTGGATCCTAATATTGAATAGCTTTACAATTTACTTTTATTTGTTCATACTTTCGTAATGGATAGCCGTTTCACTGCTTCCTTCTAGTTCTTTTGAAAATAAAGCCTATGGGTATTCTCAAGGAGCCATTGAGTCATATATGACCTTGATAAAGTATAGACCTGCAATGTTTATCTAACTTAACATTGTGAGACGTTTATTGCATCCTAATGCTGTATCTCACCGCCGATGGTGGGATGACAAACTGTAATGTCTCAAGAGGGATCAAGGATCTTCCTATCTGTTCACAGTGAAGGTGTAAGCTCAAATCTAATTGGGAGGGTTTCATTACATTTGTATGTGTATATAAAGGACTTTAGGTGACCATTAACCAGAAATCAGCTGGTGTAAGATCAGACGTAAATACACTCAAAGTGATGGCTTCTGTTTGACTTTGGGGCAGACGTGGGGTAGAGGATACAAGATACAAAATCTTCAAATTATGATATTTCATTTCACACATTAAGTAGTCCTACATTGGATTGTTATGTATAGACCAGTGTATGAATACAGGGTTTTTTCTTTTCTATGATACTTTTTTAGTTCAATATGACAATTTTAAAGTTGTCATACTGAATGTGTTCAGTTTGACAAAGCTGGGTGTATTCAATACAACATTGTCGCAATTCTTTAGGTCTATTATTCCCGTGTATGGATCTGTTGCCAGGTGTTAATTACTTGACAAATGTACTTATGCTTGTATATTTACTCATTGGTGCTGATGTATCTTTGTGACCAAATTGTCCTATGCCTGATGTTATGTTTCTCTCTCTGATATGATTTTGTTCTTTAATGAGCGACTAACATTTTGTAATACAGAACAAGTATTATGCCCACTCTAAATTTTTACATTTCCCTTGGTTTTTATAGGAAACGGAGAGGGTTAGTATTTTCGATTTTCACTTCCACTCTAGTTTTTAGCTTTCATGTATTCGATCTCCCTTTATAGGTACATAGAAAATAGTGATGAAAGCAGAGGTAAATATTTAGTTGGGATACTGTGTGGGGTAACCAACTTAGCGGTCGCATGTTGGGATCCTATCTCTCTAACTTAGGTCATATCATATTTGAGCACTCGGAGATGGATGGTGGTTGTTATTTAATAGATGTCATTTAATGGAGATCAGGTGTGCAAGGTCTTCTTTCTGATTTAAACCTCTGGGGTATAGACAGTCCATCATAAATATCCATCTTGACTCATTGAATAGTAGTTTTTGCCCATGGTTTCCTCCTCTCCAGTCTTTTTTGACCTTCTGTATCCCAAAATAACTAAAATCTTTCAGATTCCCCTTGTGGGTAGTTGCAAAATGCTTGTAGAGTGGGGTATCTATTCTGCCTTTCTCTATGCATAGGATGTGTTCCCTGATCCTATCTTTGAGGGCCCTTGATGTCTGCCCTATATATTGTAATCCGCAGGAGCAGGAAACTAGATAGATCACATTTGATCCTATGTTTCTCGTTTCTCTGATGTGATGAGAAAGTATCCGTTTTTCGTCCGTTCTTACAAGCTTTACAGCTTGGACATGGGTAGAAGCCTTTAATGCTTTTTCCTTGGTGATTGGTTGTGTCGTTATTATTTCCTTTCCTAGGTATACTAGGAGCTATCATCATTTTCAGATTCCTAGTTCTCCTATAAATGAATCTCAGATGTGGATTCAGCCTTTCCCCAATCACGTCATCATCTTTGAGTATCGCCCACTGTTTCTTAATAATCTTTTCCAGGATGGATCTGTTCTCACAGTACTCGGATATCATAGGTACGTTGATTGTTTCATCATCCCAGGTTTTTCTTGGTTTGTTTTTATAACTCAGGAGGTTCTCTCTCTTGATCTTACTGACTTCTTCGATTTTATCATCCAACGACTTATTGTCATACCCTCTTTCCAAGAAACGTTGTTTCAGTATGTCAGCCTGTGCAGTCCATTGTTCTATAGTAGAACAATTTTTCTTGACCCTCAAGAATTGGCCCTTGGGTATATTTGACTTCCAGGTGGGATGATGGCAGCTTGTGTTATGGATATAGTTGTTACAGTCAACCTCCTTGAAGAAGGTTGACATCTCGAGCTTCCCATCTTTCACTTCAATTCTCAGATCCAGAAAGTCCAGTTTCTCTTGGCTGTATTGGTATGTAAACTTAAGATTCTTTTCGTTGTGGTTCATTACATTGATAGTATGTAGCAGATCTTCCAATGTTCCACTCCAAATCAAAAAGATGTCATCTATATATCTTGAATATAGGACCAGGTCCGCGCCAGCTGGACATGAGTCCCAGAAGATGTTTTCCCATTGGCCCATGTAGAGATTGGCGTAGCTTGGCGCGAACCTGGTCCCCATTGCTGTGCCGCACAATTGCCTGTAAAACTGATTATTGTTACAGAAATAGTTGTGATTCAAGATATATTTAATACAGTCCAAAATGAATATCCTCTGTTCTTCTGGTATTTCCTCATTCTTTAGTAGGAATGAGTTTACTGCTTCAATCCCTAGGTCATGTGGGATACTTGTATAAAGTGATGTAACGTCACATGTGGCCATTATATAGTTGTTCTTCCAGGTCATTGAATTTAGCAGTGACAGAATTTGTGTGGAGTCTCTGAGATGTGATGGTAATGATATTACATATTTCTGTAACATCTTATCCACGTATTCAGATAAGTTGCTTGTCAAAGATCCTATCCCAGATATAATGGGCCTTCCTGGTGGATCGTTTAAGGATTTATGGACTTTCGGTAGTTGATAAAATACGGGTGTTTTTGGGTATGGTATTCTTATGTAATTATATTCCCTTTCACTGAGTATCCCTTCGGTTTTAGCTGTTCCGAGGAGGGCATCTAGCTCTTTCTTGAACCTAACTACTGGGTTGCTGCAGAGCTTTTGGTAGGTATTGGTGTCATTTAGAATCCTCAGACATTCGTCCTCATACTTTACCTTGTCCATAATAACAATTCCACCTCCTTTGTCGGCTGGTTTTATAGTCAGTTTATGATTCTTTTCTAGGCTTTTAATTGTCTCCAATTGTGATCTTGTCAGATTATGCCTGATTTTATTACATTTGGATAAATTCAGGTTCCTGATGTCTTGACAGATATTCATTTCGAATGTCTCGATGTGACTCCCTTTGCTGGTTATAGGGTAGAACGAAGACTTCGCCTTCAGATCAGTATGCGTAAATCTGTTATCTATATTGCTACTTAGAGGTGTTTGATAAGTATCAATGGGAGATTTTAGGAAATGCCTTTTCAGGGTTAATTTCCTTACCAGCTCCTTTGCGCTTATGAAAGTTTGAAACTTGTCCATTTTCTTAGATGGAGCAAAGCTCAGTCCATATGAGAGTACCTCTTTCTCTTTTTCTGTCAGAACTGTGGAGCTTAAGTTAAACAGTCCTTTCGTCATTTTGACAGTATCAACACTTCTGGGGTCGCTACTCTTTGGGCTTCGTGTTATGATCTGTTCAGTCTTCTGTTTCCTTGACCTGCTGCCCCCTCTGGACCCTCTAGAGGTCTTTTTTTGTTTACGGAACAGGATTGTTCTTCCATGTCCAGGTTCTTTCTCTTTAATGTTGATTTGTTTTTCTCTTTTTCCCTTGGTGGAAGGGGGCTAAATAGGAAAATCTAGATTTATACTAGAATTTGTGGCAATAATAGGAACCAATTAACCTTTAAGATGGGAAAACATAAACATAACATAGGAAATATCCCAGAGATGAAATGGGTGAAACAGGAAACATAACATAGGAAATATCCCAGAGATGCAATGGGTGAAACAGGAAACATAACATAGGAAATATCCCAGAGATGCAATGGGTGAAACAGGAAAGGGAGGTGCCTCTAAAAATGGCGCCAAAACAGCACCAATCTTTTCAACACTGACCCTACTTAAAGCTCCCAGATTTTCTGATACAGTATAGTCTTGAGAAAGGCCTAGTCTAGGCCGAAACGCGTTGGCATACTGGTGAGCTTGGTTTTAATTACCTATATTATATATCATATACAGTGTTGCACTATTTGTTTCTCTTTTGTTCCCGTTTAGGTATTTTATCGATGTATTTGTTTGTTATGGATCTTACCAAGGATTTTTAACATCTGAATTAAGGATTTGTTTTCACTAGATCTTTAGTGCTTTTTAATATTATCACTGATTTTCTATTTTTGTCTTTTGATATTTTTGTCTTTTGATTTTTGTCTTTTGATTTTTGACCTTTGTTTATCATTTGAATTCAAGTTTTCCACGTGGATTTTTTCACAAGTTATTTTTATTTTTATACACCTCACGGATTTACAATGTTTTAATTTAGCAGCTGAACCACAATAATTTGACCCACTCAACGTTTACATTCTACTATTATTGACTTCACGTTATATTTCTACACGTCACTTTGGAGGAAACACTACTGGATTCACTTACATATAACCTGTTGAACATTTGAACATTTTTTATGTACGCCAATTTTTGTGAACACTATTTTTTGTGAATGCTATTTTTCTTTTTTGTGAATGCTATTTTTCTTTGTTGAAAGCTATTGTGTGCACTCAATCACTCACTTAGGTTTTTTATATTATTGAATGTACATGTCCTTCTAACTCCTCATCACTGGCTCACTAAGTCAGCATCACATGCTATACTCCATTGGATATTTTTAGATATTTTTAGATTTGTTTATTATATATTTTTTTGTTAAGTCAGACATGGATCCATGCGTCTCATTGCCATTTGTAAATTTTTATATGTATTAAAATGTAAATATTAGGACAAATACAGGTGTAAGCAATGACAATAATTAGGGTTCCATTCAATTTAGATTTACGAGAGCTTTAACTTAACCTAAAATAACCTAAAGAAGATGTTTTCTGATTTTATTCTGTTTTTTAATACTGCATACAAATATCATGTATTTTCAGGTTGTATTCTAACAAAGAGACTGAGAAATAATTATATATGTCATTATACACACACTTCCACGATATCCTGCCCTGACCTTGCTATAACCCACCATAACAATACCCTCTCCTCTGCACTTGACACTCTCGCTCCGCCCTAACTTCGCAAAGACCCACGTCATCAGCTTCAGCCATGGCACTCCCAGCAAACACGCCACCTGCAAAAATGCTCCCACACTGCTGAACATGCCTGGAGGAAATCCTGCTCTGAACCTGATTTCATGCACTATAAGTTAATTCTTCACTCTTACACCTCCGCCCTTCACCTAGCTAAGCAAACCTACTTCTCTTCTCTTATATCCACTCACTCCTCAAACCCTAAAAGACTCTTCTCAATTTTCCAATCTCTCCTCTACCCACCTGCACCACCCCCTCCATCTGCATTCAGTGCTCAAGACCTGGCTAACTACTTTTTCAATAAAACACTTATCATCCAAAGAAACATCCCAACACAAGCCTGCAATCTCCCAACTTTGCTCCCAGTCACACCCTTTGTCACACTCTGCACCCTCCTCCCAACCACTGAGAGGGAAGTGGCTTCCCTATTGTCTTCCTCACACCTCACTACCTGCCCACTTGACCCTATTCCTTCACATCTAATACCTTCTCTGTCTCCCACCTTCACTCCAGCTCTTACCCATATATTCAACCTATCCCTTTCTATCGACTCATTCCCTGCCTCCTTCAAACATGCAAAGGTCACCCCCATCCTCAAAAACCATCCCTTGACCCTAACTCTCCTGAAAACTACCGCCCCATCTGATTGCTCCCACTAGCTTAAAAAATCCTTGAAAAACTAGCTTTTGATCGACTAACCCTCTTCCTGTCCTCCAACTCTTTGCTCGATCCCCTGCAATCTGGCTTTCATCCCCAACACTCAACTGAGACTTCCCTCACCATGGTTACTTCTGATCTCCTTTCTGCTAAAAAAAAAAGGCTACTACTCTATACTCATCTTACTTGGCCTCTGCTGCCTTTGACACTGTTGACATCCCCTTCTCCTACATACTCTCAGCTCTCTTGGGCTCTGTGACACTTCCCTCTCCTGGATTCACTCTTATCTCTTTAACAGATCCTTCTCCGTCTCTTTTGCAGGTGACTCCTCCTCTCCATTGCCTCTGTCTGTTGGAGCACCTCAAGGCTCTGTTCTGGGTCCTCTACTCTTCTCTATTTACACTTCACTGGGTAAACTAATCATAAATAGCTATGGCTTTAACTATCACCTTTATGTTGCTGATGATATCCAGCTCTACCTCTCCACCCCTGCACTCTCTCCTTCTGTCAATTCTCACATCAGCGACTGCTTATCTGGCATTTCCTCCTGGATGGCCTCTCACCACCTAAAAATAAACATTTCCAAGACTGAACTTTAATCCCCCCCCCAACTCTACTCCAGTTTCTAATTTTTCCATCACTGTTGGCAGCACCATCTCCTCATCACCCAATGTCCGCTGCCTCGGAGTCACACTTGACTCAAATCTGTCCTTCATTCCCCACATCCAATTGCTCTCTTCATCCTGCCGCAACCACCTACGCAATATCTCCAAAATTTGACCATTTCTGAGTGCTGAAACTACTAAACAGCTAATCCACTCCCTGGTAATTTCCCGACTTGACTACTGTAATAACTTACTATCTGGCCTCCCTCTTTCCCGCCTCTCTCCCCTTCAATCCATCCTAAATGCATCTGCAAGGCTAATCCACCTCTCTCGACACTTTGTTTCTGCTGCACCTCTCTGTAAGCTCCTTCACTGGCTCCCCATCCACAGCAGAATTAAATTCAAAATTCTCACCCTGACTTACAAAGCCCTCACCAATGCTGCCCCACCCTACCTGTCCTCACTCATCAACAAATATACTCCCACCCGCCCCCTAAGATCCAACAATGACCTGCTCCTTGCTTCCTCTACATCACCTCCTCTCATGCTAGACTACAGGACTTCTCTCATGCGGCAACCATCTGGAACACACTTCCTCGAGCTGTCAGACTTTCCTCTCTCCTCCTTTAAACGTTCCCTAAAGACCTTTTTGTCCAGGGAAGCTTATCACCCGACTCATTAACAAATTAACTTCACTTACCGAACAGTTGCCCTCATCTATCTCCTCACTAACATCATTCTCACCTTTGTAGTTCCCACCTCCTGTTTACCATCCTCCCAACCATCTAGATTGTAAATTCCCACTGTAATAGGATCCTCAATCCCCCCTGTATTTGTCTGTAAAATTGTGTCTCTTATTGTATTGTTTCTCCATTGTACTTTTATCCTTGTACCCATGTGCAGCGCTGCGGAATCTGTTGGCGCTTTAAAAATAAATAATAATAATAATTATACCATTGCTAAAACAACAAATCAAATGGTGGTCTAAGACTTTTGCACAATACAGTATGTATATATAGTGGGGAAAAAAGTATTTAGTCAGCCACCAATTGTGAAAGTTCTCCCACTTAAGAAGATGAGAGAGGCCTGTAATTTTCATCAAAGGTATACCTCAACTATGAGAGACAAAATGTGGAAACAAATCCAGACAATCACATTGTCTTATTTGGAAAGAATTTATTTGCAAATTATGGTGGATAATAAGTATTTAGTCAATATCAAAAGTTCATCTCAGTACTTTGTTATATATCCTTTGTTGGCAATGACAGAGGTCAAACGTTTTCTGTAAGTCTTCACAAGGTTGTCACACACTGTTGCTGGTATGTTGGCCCATTCCTGCATGCAGATCTCCTCTAGAGCAGTGATGTTTTGGGGCTTTCGCTGGGCAACACGGACTTTCAATTCCCTCCAAAGGTTTTCTATGGGGTTGAGATCTGGAGACTGTCTAGGCCACTCCAGGACCTTGAAATGCTTCTTACGAAGCCACTCCTTCATTGCCCGGGTGGTGTGTTTGGGATCATTGTCATGCTGAGAGACCCAGCCACATTTCATCTTCAA
This sequence comes from Bombina bombina, assembly GCF_027579735.1. Taxonomy (NCBI): domain Eukaryota; kingdom Metazoa; phylum Chordata; class Amphibia; order Anura; family Bombinatoridae; genus Bombina; species Bombina bombina. The sequence continues at coordinate 675,370,070 of NC_069502.1, read as the reverse complement.
TGCCCTTGCTGATGGAAGGAGGTTTGCACTCAAAATCTCACGATACATGGCCCCATTCATTCTTTCATGTACATGGATCAGTCGTCCTGTTCCCTTTGCAGAGAAACAGCCCCAAAGCATGATGTTGCCACCCCCATGTTTCACATTAGGTATGGTGTTCTCTCTCCTCCAAACACGACAAGTTGTGTTTCTACCAAACAGTTCTACTTTGGTTTCATCTGACCATATGACATTCTCCCAATCTGCTTCTGGATCATCCAAATGCTCTCTAGCATACTTCAGACGGGCCCGGACATGTACTGGCTTAAGCAGGGGGACACGTCTGGCACTGCAGGATCTGAGTCCCTGGCAGCGTAGTGTGTTACTGATGGTAGCCTTTGTTACATTGGTACAGCTCTCTGCAGGTCATTCACTAGGTCCCCCGTGTGGTTCTGGGATGTTTGCTCACCGTTCTTGTGATCATTTTGACCCCACGGGGTGAGATCTTGCATGGAGCCACAGATCGAGGGAGATTATTAGTGGTCTTGTATGTCTTCCATTTTCTAATTATTGCTCCCACAGTTGATTTCTTCACACCAAGCTGCTTGCCTATTGCAGATTCAGTCTTCCCAGCCTGGTGCAGGTCTACAATTTTGTTTCTGGTCTCCTTCGACAGCTCTTTGGTCTTCACCACAGTGGAGTTTGGAGTGTGACTGTTTGAGGTTGTGGACAGGTGTCTTTTATACTGATAACAAGTTCAAACAGGTGCCATTAATACAGGTAATGAGTGGAGGACAGAGGAGCCTCTTAAAGAAGAAGATACAGGTATGTGAGAGCCAGAAATCTTGCTTGTGTGTAGGTGACCAAATACTTATTTTCCACCATAGTATGCAAATAAATTCTTTCCAAATCAGACAATGTGATTGTCTGCATTTGTTTCCACATTTTGTCTCTCATAGTTGAGGTATACCTATGATGAAAATTACAGGCCTCTCTCATCTTCTTAAGTGGGAGAACTTGCACAATTGGTGGCTGACTAAATACTTTTTTCCCCCACTGTATCTGTGTTTGTACAGATGTATTTATGTATTTTTTATGTATATATATATATATATATATATATATATGTATTTCCAGATATATACAGGTATACACATATAAACACATAAATACATAGGTATACACATATAGACATAAAAATGCATTGGAACCCTTTGCAGTCAATTAGCTGAGAACATGAAAAATCATTTTTATGCGATATTCATATTTAAATAAATAGAGCATTCTCTGCTATGTGAAGAACATTGGAATGTGAAATATTTATATGTTACTCAAGTTAGCGCACTTGAGAAAACGCGATCGGGTTTGCATGTGAATAAGGGTGTTACATTTTGTCCACTTTTCGCGCTTTTTGTGTTCATCAGATTAGTAAAAACGCTTTACTTTCAACTTGTAATATGCACGCTACCTGATGCGCGCAAAAAGCTTTCTTCTAGTGGAGTTAACGCGCAAGCTCCACTTGTAATATAGCCCTTAATTGGTTACTACTAGTTAGAAGGTTTTGAAAATCAACAACAGTTCATGAATACATAACTTGAAAAGCCTGTTATGATCCTGGTCTCCTTTGCTATGGCCAATAAGAGAGTGATTTAAATAGGTTTGTGCTCTGAGCTAACCAATAACTTTGTAGAATATTACAGTTGCAGGTTGATTTCATCATATTTAAAGGGGCATCAAATAAACACCTCTTGCTTTTTTGTAAAAAGCAAGGTTTTTCCCACAGTTCCTAGAGATGCTAAAAAACTAAATCTGTAGTCTAGGTTGTCAAAATTCTGCAAACTGCTTAAACCAGCTATTTACTTTGCAGCACTTTCAGAATATACATTTAAGCATCTCAAGGAAGTGATTACACAAAAGAGGTGCATAATCTACTTTTAAGTAGAAAATAGGCACCCTAACCTCTTTCAAGGAAGAGGAACAAGCACACTTTATATAGATCATTTTCATCAAAAGCAAGTAAAGTAATAATAACAAATATTGCAATGTTATTTTCCTAAATTAAAGGAGCAGTCTCCTCCAGAATTGTTATTATTTAAAAAGATAGATAATCCCTTTATTACCCATTCCCCAGTTTTGAATAACCAACATGGTTATATTAATTAACTTTTCACTTCTGTGATTACCTTGTAGCCACTGCAGGCTGTCTTCTTATTTCAGTTCTATTGGCAGACTTGCATTTTAGCCAATCAGTGCTGACTGATAAACAACTCCACGAGAGTAAGCATGTTATCTATATGGCACACATGAACTAGGATTGTTTAACTTTGAAAAACTGTCAAAATGCATTCAGATAAGAGTTGGCCTTCAATCGCTTAGAAATGAGCATATGAGCCTACCTAGGTTTAGCTTTCTACAAAGAATACCAAGAAAACAATGCAAATTTGATAATAAAAGTAAATTTGAAAGTTGTTTAAAATTGTATGCCCTATCTGAATCATGAAAGTTTTATTTTGACTAGACTGTCCCTTTAATGTAATTGCTCTGCTGTCAGCGTAATTGCACACTACCTCAGACTATAGGTTTTATGTAGCCTTGGAATTTTTCTTTGGACACCAATGGATGAATTCATAACATCATAAAGTTATATACTTTCTACCAACTGGCCAACTGTGAACAGGCAACCTTATAATATTTATGAATACTTCACTCTTCTTGTAGACAAAAAACTTCTTCATTGATTTGGAATCACTTAAACAAACACTATATAAAAATATATTTGCTGTACTTTTATTAAAAAAATAAAATCACATGTGCTGTGGTAGCCATTAGTGTTAAAGGTACAGTCTACTCCAGAATTTGTATTGTTTAAAAAGATAGATAATTCCTTTTTTTTACCCATTCCCCAGTTTTGCATAACCAACACTGTTATATTAATACACTTTTTACCTCTCTGATTACCTTGTTTCTAAGCCTTTGCAGATTACAGTTCTTTTGACATACATGCATTTTAGCCATTCAGTGCTGACTCTTAAATAACTCCACAGGAGAGAGCCCAATGTTATCTATATGACATACATGAACTAGCAGTGTCTAACTGTCAAAAACTGTCAAAATGCACTGAGATAAGAGGTAGTTCAATGGCTTAGAAATTAACATATTAGCCTATCTACAGTCTAGGTTTAGCTTTCCACAAAGCATACATACAGCTAGATTTAGAGTTTTGCGGCCAAAGGGGTGCGTTAGCTACGCGTGTTTTTCCCCCCCCCGCACCTTTTAAATAACGCTGGTATTGAGAGTTCTCTGAAGGGCTGCGTTAGGCTCTACAAAGGGAGCGTAGAGGCATATTTACCGCCACTTCAATACCAGCGTTGCTTACGGTAGCGGCTAGCTGGAAAAACGTACTCATGCACGATTCCCCCATAGGAAACAATGGGGCAGTTTGGGATGAAAAAAAACCTAACACCTGCAAAAAAGCAGCGTTAAGCTCCCAACGCAGCCCCATTGTTTCCTATGGGGAAACACTTTCTAAGTCTGCACCTAACACCCTAACATGAACCCCGAGTCTAAACACCCCTAACCTTACACTTATTAACCTCTAATCTGCCGCCCCCGCTATCGCTGACCCCTGCATTTTATTATTAACCCCTAATCTGCCGCTCCAGACACCGCCGCAACCTACATTATACCTATATACCCCTAATCTGCTGCCCACAACATCGCCAACACCTATATTATATTTATTAACCCCTAATCTGCCCCCCAACGTCGCCGCTACCTTACCTACACTTATTAACCCCTAATCTGCCGACCGGACCTCGCCGCCACTATAATAAATGTATTAACCCCTAAACCGCTGCACTCCCATCTCAAAAACCCTATAATAAATAATATTAACCCCTAATCTGCCCTCCCTAACATCGGCGACACCTAACTTCAAGTATTAACCCCTAATCTGCCGACCGGACCTCGCCGCTACTCTAATAAATGTATTAACCCCTAAAGCTAAGTCTAACCCTAACCCTAACACCCCCCTAAATTAAATATTATTTTAATCTAACAAAATAAATTAAATATTATTAACTAAAGCATTGCTATTTAAAGCTAAATACTTACCTGTAAAATAAATCCTAATATAGCTACAATATAACGAATAATTATATTGTAGCTATTTTAGGATTTATATAAGGCAACTTTGTATTTATTTTAACTGGGTACAATAGCTATTAAATAGTTATTAACTATTTAATAGCTACCTAGTTAAATTAATTACAAAATTACCTGTAAAATAAATCCTAACCTAAGTTACAATTAAACCTAACACTACACTATAATTAAATAAATTAAATAAATCACCTACAATTACCTACAATTAAATAAACTAAACTAAATTACAAAAAAAAAAAACCCACTAAATTACAAAAAATAAAAAAAAGATTTCAAGAATTTTAAGCTAATCACACCTACTCTAAGCCCTCTAATAAAATAACAAAGCCCCCCAAAATAAAAAAAATTCCCTACCCTAATCTAAATTAAAATAGTTAACAGCTCTATTACCTTACCAGCCCTTAAAAGGGCTTTTTGCGGGGCATGCCCCAAAGAAATCAGCTCTTTTGCCTGTAAAAAAAACACAATACCACCCCCCAACATTACAACCCACCACCCACATACCTCTACTCTAACCCAAACCCTCCTTAAATAAACCTAACACTACCCCCTGAAGATCTCTCTACCTTGAGTCGTCTTCACTCAGCCGAGCAGCGATGGACCAAAAGAAGACATCCAGAGCGGCAGAAGTCTTCATCCTATCCGGGCAGAAGAGGAAATCCGGACCGGCAAACATCTTCATCCAAGCGGCATCTTCTATCTTCATCCATCCGACGAGGAGCGGCTCCATCTTCAAGACCTCCGGCGCGGAACATCCTCTTCTACCGACGACTACCGACGAATGAAGGTTCCTTTAAGTGACGTCATCCAAGATGGCGTCCCTCGAATTCCGATTGGCTGATAGGATTCTATCAGCCAATCGGAATTAAGGTAGGAAAAATCTGATTGGTCATCTTATATGACGTCACTTAATTGATTTAATTTATTTATTGATAGTGTAGTGTTAGGTTTAATTGTAACTTAGGTTAGGATTTATTTTACTGGTAATTTTGTAATTATTTTAACTAGGTAGCTATTAAATAGTTAATAACTATTTAATAGCTATTGTACCTAGTTAATATAAATACAAAGTTGCCTGTAAAATAAATATAAATCCTAAAATAGCTACAATGTAATTATTCGTTATATTGTAGCTATATTAGGGTTTATTTTACAGGTAAGTATTTAGCTTTAAATAGGAATACTTTAGTTAATAAGATTTAATTTATTTTGTTAGATAAAATTATATTTAACTTAGGGCGGTGTTAGGGTTAGGGTTAGACTTAGCTTTAGGGGTTAATACATTTATTAGAGTAGCGGCGAGGTCTGGTCGGCAGATTAGGGGTTAATACTTGAAGTTAGGTGTCGTCGATGTTAGGGAGGGCAGATTAGGGGTTAATAATATTTATTATAGGGTTTTTGAGGCGGGAGTGAGGCGGTTTACGGGTTAATACATTTATTAGAGTGGTGGCGAGGTCCGGTCAGCAGATTAGGGGTTAATAAGTGTAGGTAAGGTAGCGGCAACGTTGGGGGGGCAGATTAGGGGTTAATAAATATTATGTAGGTGTCGGCAATGTAAGGGGCAGCAGATTAGGGGTACATAGGGATAATGTAGGTGGCGGCGGTGTGCGGTCGGCAGATTAGGGGTTAAAAATTTTTATTAGAGTGGCGGCAATGTGGGGGGGCCTCGGTTTAGGGGTACATAGGTAGTTTATGGGTGTTAGTGTACTTTAGAGCACAGTAGTTAAGAGCTATATAAACTGGCGTTAGCCCAGAAAGCTCTTAACTACTGACTTTTTTCTGCGGCTGGAGTCTTGTCGGTAGAGGCTCTACCGCTCACTTCAGCCAAGACTCTAAATACCGGCGTTAGGAAGATCCCATTGAAAAGATAGGATACGCAAATGGCGTAAGGGGATCTGCGGTATGGAAAAGTCGCGGCTTGGAAGTGAGCGTTAGACCCTTTCCTGACTGACTCTAAATACCAGCGTGCTTTAAAAAAGCAGCGTAGGACCCCTTAACGCTGCTTTTGACGGCTAACGCAGAACTCTAAATCTAGGCGAGAGAGAGCAAAGCAAATTTGATGATAAAAGTAAATTGGAAAGTTGTTTAAAATGACATGCCCTATCTGAATCATGAAAGTTTATTTTGAACTAGACTGTCCCTTTAAGTCTTCAAATTATGAAATCTATATAGACTATGCAAATGTTATAGTTTATCATAAGCAATGCTGATTAATGTGCCTCAGTAGTAATACCACTGACAGTAAACTAAAATTATGACTTTATTTATTGAGAAAAAAATAATAATGTGATATCAATATCAGATAATAATAAGTTCAATTAAAGGGACATTAAACACTAAATACATGCTAGATAGAATGATGCATTTAAAGAAAAGATTAGTCCATGAGTAACATGTAGATGTATTTTTTAAAGTTTCATTAGTTGTTTAAAAAGTGACAAAATAAGTGTAAAGTTTTAGTGTCTATAAAACACTGGGAGCTGCCATGTTGTAACTTGTGTTACCTTCGCTGCTGTGGCCAATTAGAAACCGTTATAAATAGGTCACTAGAGTGTGTAGCCAATGGTTGTGCTGGATTTAACAGTGTTCTGCACTTCCATTACTAACAGGAACTGAAAAGCTCACAATTTCAGAATGGAATTACAGGCAAAGAGGACAAAATAAATAATGAAAGTATATTGCAGAGTTGTTTTATATATACAATTTATCATTTTATATAACCATCTCAAAGTGTTTAATGTCCCTTTAAGCTTACCCAAGAAATGTATAAACTCAGTTGGTTTGCACAAACATTGTTTACTAAGAGAACTGACCAGACAAGTAGGGCTGATAACCTTTAGGAAACTTTAGAACATTGCTAAAGAAGCCAAGTGGATAAAAGAGAAGCACATGGAAAGGCTGAGATAGGATCACAATCATTTGGGCAGCTAACTGGACAGGTTGCTGCTGCCTATCAACATTTTCCTAGAGTGTTGAGTGAAAATGATATTGAAGTAAAGAATGTTTTAAGTTAATGCACTATTACACCTGAAGTTTACACAGAGATTCTGCTCTTGCAGAATTAAAATGCTACTTCTTTTTTTTTAAAATCAAATCTAGTTTACTTGCCAAAACAAATGCCAGAAAAAAGGTGACCACGTAAGAATAAGTAAGTCAGCTAATAATCAAAAGCTTCTTTCCCACTGGACCAACTAGGCTTTTACTTTCAGTTTTCTCTTTTTATATATGACTTTATGAATAGTGAATATAATCTCAGGGACACGGTTGCAATTCTATCTATACAGCTTCTCTTCCAAAAAAATAATTGTACTGAATGGTTTTCCTCACTACAAAGATCTGAAAAAGAATGAGAGGCACAAAAATGAGAAAAAAACAAAGATTTTGAATAGTTTATTTCCAAGCCAGCAAATTTTTGACCACTGGGCCCTTAGTGTGGAGCTACAGCAATAGCGCTACTGTGTAGTATTGGAAATAGCCAGAGCATAACAGTAATAGGGTAGATTTTTATAGATATTCTACTTTTCAGCATTTTTCATAGATTATCAGACAACAGAATAATGCCAGGCTGATCTAATTCTCAGAGGATAGATAGTCCACTGTCATTTCCTGCATTGTCTCACAAAGAAGGGAATGTACATTACTGACTCAAGATTACTATGGTCTAGAATACAGGTGGAGCGCAAAATGCTAGTGCTATTGTGCGCTAACACTGCTCACGTTAAATCAGTAGAGCTTTTATTTTTGCTCTCATATTACAAGTTAAAAGTAATATATTAGCGCTCGAGCAAAATCCTACACCACACTAACATCTGTATGTTGGATATAATGCAGGTGCACTAAATCCCTCACATAAAGACTTCAATGCAGGTGCGCTGATAAAACTGATGTTGACTATCGCTCAAGCACTATGACAAAGATCAGCTAAGCCAAAGGTAAAATAGTTAAAGGGACATTTTACACCAGAATTTTTATTGTTTAAAAAGATAGATAATCCCTTTATTATCCATTCCCCAGTTTTGCATAACCAACACGTTTATATTAATATAGTTTTTACCTCTGTGATTAACTTGTATCTAAGCTTCTGTAGACTCCCCCCTTATCTCAGTGCTTTTGACAGACATGCAGTTCAGCCAATCAGTACAGACTCCTAAATAACTCCACGGGAGTGAGCACAATGCTATCTATATGACACACATGAACTAGTACTGTCTAACTGTGAAAAACTTTGAAAATGCTTTGAGCTAAGATGCAGTTTTCAACAGTTTAGAAATCAGTTTGAGGCTACCTAAGTTTAGCTTTTCAAAAATACCACCAAGGGAACAAAGCAAATTTGATGATAAAAGTAAATTTGAAAGTTGTTTACAATTGCATGCCCTATCTGAATCATGAAAGTTTAATTTTGACTAGACTGTCCCTTTAAGTTTTTTACTAACTTTTAAACCATGATTTTGCATTGAAACGCTGCACACATACAGTAAATACACATACAGTATATGTACACACCCCTATACATACATAAACATATATATATATACAAATACACACACATACATATACACATTTGAGCACTTCCCAGTCCAGCATCTTGTCATATCATATCCCTTAAAATAGCTGTTAGAACATTTTTCTTAAATATTAAACCTTTTTAATTTAACTTTTAATATGTATAACTATAAGTGAAATACCGTATTTGAATATATGGTGCATGTGTTTGGTGATGCATATATTCAAATGTTAGCACTTTACTTCAGTTCTCCAAGAGCGCTTAATTTTCCAGCAATATTTTGTGTTACTGTCGAGTGCAACAGATAACTCACCACTTGTAATGTGAGAGATAATATTGCCCCCTGTGCTATCCATTCAAAGTATAGGGCATTCTAGAAAACTGTTGGCCACATTAAGATTCTCTGGTAAACCTTTTTTATCATTCACTTGTAATACTAGATTGTGTGCTATTTATTCTTATTGTGCTCCAATTGTAATATAGCCTTATGTGTTTAACCCCACAAAGGTGATTAAACACAAAAGTAAAGGCTCTTTTGAGCAGGAGCAGCAATCACAAGTGCCATGTGTTTTACCCTTGGTATCTGTCAAACTTGCGGCTCCCAACTAGTAGTTTACCTGAGTTTGAAATCTTTTTGTGTGTGGGGGGGGGGAGGGGTAAACAAATAGTAAGCTTGGATAAATAATGCAAAAACGAAGTACAACATGTCATATTTCTGTTTATATGACACTTTAAGATAATGTAACAGTGAGAGCTTTTTAAAACTAAGTGGGATCTTTATTTCTCATTTCCAATGCTACTGGTGTTGGTCTGGGAGACCTGTACCGTATAAAACAATGACAGATGTTGCGTTCTGTTCTCATGACCTCCTGCCTTGCCTATTCAGCTGATAGTTCAGAGACTCAGAGAGTTAAGTGAAAGATTCCCAAGATTCCCCACTACATAGCAGCAATGCTTTAGTGAGTTTCTACAGCTTGTTATGAGGCATGCCACACATGGTTAGAAGGGCTATATTTTCATTTAGTCTGGATGCTTGGCACACTCAGACCGTAAACATAAGCCTAGGTACAAATAGATGGAATTATTGTTATGTGTTTCATGTAATGAAAGTCATTAATAATTAATTTTACTAATAACCCTCTGAGATAACATTTCTATGGGCAAAACATGAGCTTTATCTGATTAACTTTGAAAACGTATAACTAGGTAAGCGTTCTCTTATTTTTACTTTACATATTTAGCATTGATGGGGTGCTTATTGAATTTAAGGGAATTAGCAGATGTTTTTTATGGCTCAAATGCAATGTAATGCCTCTTGGGAAAACAAATGTCAGAGTTACAGTACATGCCAAAGTCAGTTGCCTAAATGTGATTTCATTTTTATAACTAATATTCACCTAGATTACGAGTTTTGCGTTGAAAAAATGGCCATTTCATCGTAAAAACCGTAGCACAGCCATTACGAGTCTTGTCGGTATAGCTGTACCACAAGCATTTTAGACTGTAATGCAACATCAATTCCGCATTAAAAAAAATGAAGTTTTTGCGTGGGATTTCCATAGCGCCAGTATTACAGGTTGTGCGGTAAGGCTAAAATAGTTGCGTTCCAGCCTATACCAACATGATCCGTTCCACTATCTGAGAGTAGTAGCTATGAGTTTTGCGCAACAAAACTGTTACACAAAACTCATAACTAAAATGTTACAAAGTACACTAACACCCATAAACTACCTATTAACCCCTATTCAGCCGCCCTCCTGCATCGCAAACACTAAATTAAACTTATTAACCCATAAACTGCCACTCCCAACATCGCCGCCACTAATAATAGTTATTAACCCCTATTCTTCCGCTCCCCGGCATCGTCACCGCTATAATAAAGTTATTAACCCCTATTCCCCCACACCCCAACATCGCCCACACTATAATAAAGCAAAAAAACCCTATTCTGTCCCTCTCCAACATCGCCGCCACTAAATAAAGTTTTAACCCCTAAACCTCTGGCCTCCAACATCACCGCCACTAAATAAACCTAATAACCCCTAAACCGCCAGCCCCCCACATCTCAAAAAAGTAAATTAAACTATTAACCCCTAAACCTAACAACCCCCTAACTTTAAATTAAAATTACAATATCCCTATCTTAAAATAAATAAAAACTTACCTATTAAATTAAAAACTAAGTTTAAACTATAAATTAACCTAACATAACTATTATAATTATTTAAAATAACTATCAATTAAATAAACTAAATTACACATTAAAAAAAGCCTAACACTACTAAAAAATTTAAATCTAAAAATTACAAAAAATAACAAACACAAAATTACAAAAAATAACAAACACTAAATTACGAAAAATAACAAATTAAATTATCCAAAATATAAACAATTACACCTAATCTAATAGCCCTAAAAAAATAAAAAATCCCCCCAAGATAAAAAAACCCTAAACCTACAATAAACTACCAATAGCCCTTAAAAGAGCCTTTTGTGGGGCATTGCCCTAAAGAAATCAGCTCTTTTCCCTGTAAAAAAATACAAAGACCCCCCCAACAGTAAAACCCACCACCCAACCAACCCCCCAAAATAAAAAAAACTAACTCTGAGAAAAACCTAAGCTACCCATTGCCCTGAAAAGGGCATTTGTATGGGCATTGCCCTTAAAAGGGCATTTAGCTCTTTTGCATTGCCCTTAAAAGGGAATTTAGCTCTTTTAAGAAAGCCCAAACCCTAATCTGAGAAAAAAAACACCCAAAAAAAGTTAAAAAAAAACCCTAACACTAACCCCCGACAGTCCACTTACAGTTTTTGAAGTCCTGACATCCAGGCAGCGAAGTCTTCATCCATCCAGGCGGCGTCTTCTATCTTCATCCAGGCGACATCTTCTATCTTCATCCCGGCAGCGTCTTCTATCTTCATCCCGGTGGAGCGGAGCGGGTCCATCCTTCAAGACATCCGGCGCGGAGCTTCCTCTTCATATGGTCACCGCCGTACACTGAATCTTCAATGCAAGGGAGCCTTTTCAAAATGGCATCCATTGCATTTCTATTGGCTGATTTGATTTTTGAAATTCAAATCAGCCAATAGGATGAGAGCTACTGAAATTCTATTGACTGATTTGAATAGCCAATAGAATTTCAGTAGCTCTCATCTTTTCTGTAACTGTATGTGGATTGTCTTGGGTTAGTGTTTTTTAACTTTTTTGGGGTGGGTTGTTTTCTTAGATTAGGGTTTGGGCTTTCTTAAAGGAGCTAAATGCCATTTTAAGGGCAAAGGAAAAGAGCTAAATGCCCTTTTAAGCGCAATGACCATACAAATGCCCTTTCAGAGCAATGGGTTGCTTAGGTTTTTGTTAGAGTTTTTTTATTTAGGGGGTTGGTTGGGTGGTGGGTTTTACTGTTGGGGGGTCTTTGCATTTTTTTACAGGGAAAAGAGTTGATTTCTTTAGGGCAATGCCCTACAAAAGGCCCTTTTAAGGACAATTGGTAGTTTATTGTAGGCTAGGGGGCTTTATTATTTTTTTGGGGGGGGGGTATTTTTATAGGGCAATTAGATTAGGTATAATTGTTTTTATTTTGGATAATTTTGTTTGTTTTTTTCGTAATTTAGTGTTTAGTATTTTTTATTTTTTGTAATTTTAGATTATTTTTTTTAGTAGTGTTAGTTTTTTTTTAATGTGTAATTTAGTTTATTTAATTTGTAGTTATTTTAATTTTAGTTTAATAGTTATGTTAATTGTTAGTTTAATCTTAGGTTTTTTTAACCTCCTCTTTACAATTTCAGTGGTGCTATTGTCTATAACCACTCGCTTCCCCTTTAAAATGTAATTGGGCAATCCCTAGGTCGGGTTGGAAGAGTACAGTCTGTGGATTGGGAAACACTACACTCTTCGTCAGTACATTGAGTATGCCTACAGACTGCTACACCTAGGGCACTCCCCCTTAACTTTAAGCACATTAATATCTGTACATGGGAGGTTCAAAAATCAAAATAACTGCATAGAATGTGGGAGGTATCACATCCCCTATCAAATGTAAGGCCATCATAAAACACCTCAAATAAAAATAAAAAAAAGCAGTCCTTAGGGGAGCCATAACCTCTTACACCATAGGGTTAAAGTAACAATACAAAGCAAAATCTTAAAAATTCTTATAATAAATACCTTCAATACCCTACTATGTCTAACAGAAATAAATATTATGAGGTCAAGCAGAGAAGGGACATACATCTAATTGAGATCTCCTTATGCACACTAAATTCATCATCTGGTTTGCTCTACCAGTTTTGCAACAAAACTGGAAAATATTTAGCAGCCCTTATGAAATTAACCAAAACCATAACATATAGCTTGATCTCTAGTATCCAACTAGGAGACACAATTTTAACTTATGAAGTTGAGCCTTTTTAGAATTTTTTTACAATCTCTATAAGTCTGCTGATCTGAAAATTAGGGATCAATTTTGGCCAAATCTCACCTTACTGCAGCTAACCAAATCTGCTTTCAATGAAACCAATCACGTCAGAGGAAATTAGTAAAGTGATTGGTGATTTACCACAAGGGAAAACGTCGGGACCTGATGGGTTGCTGGGGAATTTTATAAAATTCTGAAAGATGACGTTGTCGCTTACCTTACAGTCCTATTTAGTCTCCTCTCAGGAAATGTTAGCAAATCTAATAGATTTATAGTAAATATTAGCATAATTGCCAAACCAGGTTGAGATCCAACATTACGGGAATTGTATTGACTGATATTGTTGTTAAACAATGATTATAAGATTCTTACAAATATCCTGGCCATTAGAATCTCCGGAATCTTACATACCCTCATTTACAAAGACCAAACATTAAAGGCCGTTCTTCAGTTTCTTACATTAGAAAGTTACAATTACTTCTATCATATTACTGGAATTTCTATAAAAGAAACCTTCAGGTAGACTTACCGCAGGCTTGTTTGGTGGCTGTCAATAGCTTTTGACAAAGTTCTGTCCGTTTCATTAAATAGATACATTTAGGAATCAAGGTAATTTTGTTAAAATCATAAAAGAACTTTATTCTACCCCTCAGACAGCCCTAGTAATAAGTGGTTTGGTATCTCACACTTTTTCACTCCACAGAGGCACTAGGCAGGGTTGCCCATTGCCCCCCTTCTCTTTGATCTGGCATTAAAACCACTAGCTTTAAAAATCAGAAATACAATTGAAGCTCTAAAGATAGGATTGAAGATACTACATCTCTTGCTAAATGCAGATGATATGATCTTGATTGTACCAAACCCAAAAACTAACATACCTAAATAATGTCCTTTATATCAGGTTATCCAATTAACCACAGAAAATCTGAATTATTGTGGTTACACCCTGAGGTAGTGTCTGGAGTTGAACCTGGAACCTTCAATCTCTAACTGTTTGCCTTACACCTTGAGCCACTGGAGGGCTCTGACTCTGTGTGTTAATTATTGAATCATACTGCCTGCACTGGCTGGCCCTCTAGCTTCAACTGCCTGCCAGCTGAAGGCAGTTACCTAATCAGAATCCTATAAAAAGCTGTTTCCTGTCCTTGCCTGTTTATGGTTCTCTGTATCCTGGGTGCACTACTTCTCATATTCTACTGTTTGCTGCTGATCTCTGCCTGGATATTTGCTCTCTGCTTGCCTCCTGCCCTGACCTCTTGGACCATCCTGACTACTCTTTTGGCTCTTCTTTTAGGTACCTTTGCTGACCATCTGGTATACTGATCATTGGCCTGACTATGACTCTCCTTTTGCCTGAAGATTCTGCCTCACTCTGTGCCTGCCTATTTACGATTCTGACTGCTGACTACTCCTCTGTGTTTGTGCCATCCTCTGCCTACTTGCTGTATGTTTACCTGGGAACCTCCCTGCCTCTGGGTCCCTTACCAGTTACCTCTAGATGCCGGACTTTCTACCTGTCACTTCAACTGGTGCAAGGATAAGAAGACTACTGGCCAGGCAATTGGAGTGACAGGTGAAAGCATGTCTAACTACCAATTTACATCATTGAAGGATAATTTAAAATATTTAGATATTTAATTGGCTAGAAATCCCCATAAAGTGTATGAACTCAACTTTACTTTACTTTTCTACCACTAATGAAAGACAGAGCACTCTGTTATAATAGCTGGTACAATATGGACCAAAATGAAGTTTTGAAAATAACGCAGAAAAATACCACACCTTATTGAAGGATCTAACACATGTGACCACCAAATGCGGTAGCGATACCTTAGCTGGATAATCAAAGTGATACAGGGATAACTGCCTAAGCCCTAAGGATACAAGTGCAAAACAAAGTGTTAGTGTTTTGCGATGTGGGGGGCGGTTTAGGGGATAATAGGTTTAGTTTAGGTGTTGGCGATGTCGGGGGGTGGCGGATTAGGGGTTAATAAAATTTATTAGTGTTGGCAATGTCGGGGAGCGGCAGAATAGGGGTTTATAACTTTTATTAGTGTCGGCGATGTCGGGGACCACGGATTAGGGGTGTTTAGACTAGGGGTTTATGTTAGGGTGTTGAGTTTAAATGTAACTTTATTTTCCCCATAGACATCAATAGGGTTGCGTTACGGCGATTTGCCATTCCACGATCGCAGGTGTTAGGTTTTTTTTTTACACTTTTTCCCCATTGATGTATATGGGGGAAAGCGTGCATGAGCACGTAAACTCAGCCCTTGGCTTTTCTGTGGTATGGAGCTTAACACACCATAGCGCACAGCTCAAGGAGGTTTTTCAGTAACTCGTAATGGCAGTGCTATGGAGAGTGCAATATCGCAATTTTATTTGCATTATTTTTGCACCCTGTTTAGCGCAAAACTCGTAATCTAGGTATCTGTGTTTATCAAGATCAACATTGTTAAAATGAAAGTGTTCCAATAAATACTATATATTTTTCAGATGCTCCCTCTTTTTTTAAAAACAATCAGACCTAAATCAGATAAACAAAACAATTCTAGAATTCATGTGGCAAAAGAAAAAACACAGGATCGGCCTAAAGAAAAAAACTAGTGCAATGGGTCAGGGCGGGTTTGGTTTACCCAATCTGGAACTCTATATTTGGGCCTGGTTTGTCTGAGCGGTGAGGGGAGCTTCACTGTTTCAGGCTTGGATCGAGAAATGGTTGCACCCTGAGCATTGGCAATGCTTCCTCATCTTACTGGATCCCAGGCCTCAAGAATTGATGAGCCTTTCTTACCGATCAGCGAACCCCTAAGAGCTTGAAGGAATATACTCAAATGGCTTAAAGTAGATAATAATTTTTCTAGATACCTGCCAATACAGGGCAATCCTAGCTTCATTGCAGGATTTACTACTAAATCTTTTGCTACATGGTGAGAGAGGGGACTTAAAAGTATTGTAAGATCATCTGTTCATATCTCTTAAGTGAACATTTATAAGTGAGGCACAAAGAATTATACTCAATACTCACCACACTGCTGTTTACTAACGAACTGCCTATTGACATCTGCTATGGAATGCTGAGTTAACCTACTCTCTCTTCTGCTTTCAGGTATGTAAATTGGGTCCCTGCATTCAACTCCTGCCAACTCCCCTGTTCTGTGTCATTTGTATTGCAAGTCTCTCTTTTTGTATGTGAATTGGGTCCCTGCATTCAACTCCTGCCAACTCCCCTGTTCTGTGTCATTTGTATTGCAAGTCTCACTTTTGGTATGTGCATTGGGCCCCTGCATTCAACTCCTGCCAACATCCCTGTTTTGTCTCATTTGTATTGCAAGTCACTCTTTTGGTATGTGAATTGGGTCCCTGCATTCAACTCCTGCCAACATCCCTGTTTTGTGTAATTTGTATTGCAAGTCTCTCTTTTGGTATGTGTCTGTAGCCTGTGTAATAAGTTATGTATTTACTATGCTGATATCTTGTCTTTATCTATGTGATGTTCAAACCTTGTTAATACTTGTTATAATTCCTAATTTTTTAATTTCACTATTTGTATAACCCCAGTTTCCCCCAAATTCTAATGTCTGTTATTTTTACTTATCTCACCCTGAATCAAACTTTCCCAATTGGCCTTTTGACTGTCTTTGATCATATCATTACCTAATTTATTGCAATCAGCTGAATACACTGGCCTATAAATGTAACACTACTAAGGGGAAGCAATGCAGGGTTAGTAACGCAGACTTAGATAGCAGTATTGTAAGATCATCTGTTCACATCTCTTAAGTGAACATTTATAAGTGAGGCACAAAGAATTTTACTCAATACTCACCACACTGCTGTTTACTAATGAACTGCCTATTGACATCTGCTAAGGAATGCTGAGTTAACCTACTCTCTCTACTGCTTTCAGGTATGTGAATTGGGTCCCTGCATTCAACTCCTGCCATCTCCCCTGTTTTGTGTCATTTTTATTGCAAGTTTCTCATTTGGTATGTTAATTGGGTCCCTGCATTCAACTCCTGCCAACTCCCGTGTTGTGTCATTTGTTTTGCAAGTCTCTCTTTTGGTATGTGAATTGGGTCCCTGCATTCAACTCCTGCCAACATCCCTGTTTTATGTCATTTGTATAGCAAGTTTCTCTTTTGGTATGTGAATTGGGTCCCGGCATTCAACTCCTGACAACTCCCCTGTTTTGTGTCATTTGTATTGCAAGTCTCTCTTTTGGTATGTGCATTGGGTCCCTGCATTCAACTCCTGCCAACATCCCTGTTTTGTGTCATTTGTATTGCAAGGCTCTCTTTTGGTATGTGTCTGTAGTCTGTGTAATAAGTTATGTATTTACTCTACTGATATCTTGTCTTTATCTATGTGATGTTCAAACCTTGTCAATACTTGTTATAATTCTTAAATTTTTAATTTCACTAATGGTATAACCCCAACTTCCTCCAGATTCTATTGTCTCTTATTTTTACTTACCTCACCCTGAATCAAACTTTCCCAATTGGCCTTTTGACTGTCTTTGACCATGTCATTAGGAGGTGGAGAGAGCTAGCGCTAGGACTCCCCTAATGCCAAATACAGAGGGTCATGTCATTACCTAATGTATTGCAATCAGCTGAATACTCTGGTCTATAAATGTAACACTGCTAAGGGGAAGCAATGCAGGCTTAGATAGCAGTATTGTAAGATTATCTGTTCACATCTCTTAAGTGAACATTTATAAGTGAGGCACGAAGAATTATACAATACTTGAACAAGGATTGGACAAGGGATAAGGCAAGTTCTGTGGTAATACTGTATTTTACCCACTGTTTGACTATTTTGTAAAAATGCCCAATATCTTTATATTCATCTTTGCTACCTTTTGTCTCTTTAACAAACTACTCTATTACTCTTTCCCCCTCACCACCTGCACTGTTAATTAGCTCATCTCTCTTAACCTCACCTTGCTTTTGTATTCATGAACTTCACACATTCCTAAAGACTCTCTCTCCCCTTTGCACCTCATCACAAAAACATTACTGCAAATCTGCATCTCATCTCATGTCACTCTCCCTCTTGCTCATACTAGCTGTTGGTGACATCTCCCCTAATCCTGGTCCCCCATGCACACCCACGTGTGTCCTTCAATAAACTTCAAAAACAAAACTCTGGTAACCTTAATCTAATTCCTCTTGCATCTAAAGCCACCACCCTTCACTTGTGCACTATTGAACTCTCGCTCTGTTTGCAACAAGCTCACTTCTATTCATGACCTCTTTATCTCATACTCTCTCAATCTTCTGGCTCTCACAGAAACCTGGCTCTCTCCTTCAGACACAGCTTTCTCTGCCACACTGTCACATGGGGGTCTCCACTTCAGCCACAACCTGGGTCTGATAATAGACAAGGAGGTGGTGTTGGTATTTTACTTGCACTCTCTATACGTGTTGCAGTTATATACCTCCCCCTTGACTCCTCAACTCTATTTCTAGATCACTTTGCCTCCTGGCTACCTTATTTCCTTTCCTCAGATACCCCTGCCCTTATTCTTGGCAACTTCAACCTCCCTGTTGATAATCCCACTGCCTCCTCTGCAAAACAGCTTCTGCAACTCACTTCCTCTTTCGGCCTGTCACAATGGACTGACTCTCCCACTCACATAGATGGTCACTCCCTTGATCTGATTTTCAGCTATCAATGCACAATCTCAAACTTCACAAACTCCCCTTTTCCTCTTTCTGACCATCACCTCCTCACTTGTAACATCACTTCCCTCCCTACAACTCTCCCTCTTTCTACCCCTCACACCAAACTTCACAGAAGAATCAAGTGATTAGATCAGCAACAGCTCGCTAGCTCTCTCAAACCTCTCCTCTCTTCCATCCCCTCCTTTCCTGCCCTGATGAATCTATCTGCCACTACAACTCCACCCTTACATCGGTCCTTGGCAATATGGCCCCACCTACCATAGCTCGGAAATCATACACTCATCCTCAACCCTGGCATACTCCTCTGACACGATACCTATGCAGATGTTCCCGTATTGCTGAGCGACACTGGAGTTCAGCTGACTTTCTTCACTATAAGTTCATCTTGAACTCTTACTATTCTGTCCTTAATCTATATAAACAACATTACTTCTCTACTCTTAACTCTACTCTTTCTTCAAACCCAAAACGTCTGTTTTCCACATTCAATACTCTTCTCTGCCCACCCCCACCTCCCATTACAACTTCTCTCTCAGCTCAAGGTTTTGTCAGCTACGTCAATAACAAAATTGACTCCATCAGAAATGAAATCGGCTCGCAATATTCTACCAGTCTCTCACCCCCCGAAAAGCTCACAGTCTTCCAAAACCCACATAGCCAAAAATTTAGCTATTTTGCCCCTGTTACAGAAGAAGAAGTTTCTGCCCTTATACTATCCTCTCACCTCACTATCTGTCCCCTCGGCACCATCCTCTCACAGCTACTCCCCTCTCTCTCTTCTACCCTTACCCCTATACTCACACATATCTTCAATCTCTCCCTCAGCACTGGTATATTTTACTCATCTCTTAAACATGCACTGGTCACACATATCCTCTCCTCTCTTCCATCCCCTCCTTTTTCTGCCCTGATGAATCTATCTGCCACTACAAATCCACCGTTACATCGGTCCTTGACAATATGGCCCCGCCTACCATAGCTCAGAAATCATACACTCATCCTCAGCCTTGGCATACTCCTCTGACACAGTACCTTTGCAGATGTTCCCGCACTGCTGAGCGACACTGGAGAAAATCTCTGAGTTTAGCTGACTTTCTTCACTATAAGTTCATCTTGAACTCTTACTATTCTTACCTTAATCTATATAAACAACATTACTTCTCTACGCTTTACTCTACTCTTTCTTCAAACCCAAAATGTCTGTTCTCCACATTCAATACTCTTCTCTGCCCACCTCCCATTACAACTTCTCTCTCAGCTCAAGGTTTTTGCCAGCTACTTGAACAACAAAATCGACTGCATCATAAATAAAATCGGCTCGCAATATTCTACCAGTCTCTCACCCCCCAAAAAGCTCACAATCTTCCAGAACCCACATAGCCAAAAATGTTGCTCTTTTGCCCCTGTTACAGAAGAATAAGTTTCTGCCCTTATACTATCCTCTCACCTCACTACCTGTCCCCTCGACACCATCCCTTCACAGCTACTCCCCTCTCTCTCTTTTACCCTTACCCCTATACTCACACACATCTTCATTCTCTCCCCATCCAACTACTGCCCTATTTCCCTACTCCCTTTTGTCTCAAAGCTTCTTGAAAAGCTAGTATATGCATGTCTATCCCATTTCCTTACATTAAACTCCCTCCTTGACCCACTGAAATGTAGATTTCACCCCCTACAATCCACAGAGACAACAATTCTTAAGGTTACCAACGACCTACTTGCAGCAAAATCCAAAGGCCACTTCTCTCTACTTATCTTTCTTGATCTGTCTGCAGCCTTTGATACTGTCGACCACCCTCTTTTGCTCCAAACCATCCATTCCTTCGGCATCTGCGACACAGCTCTTTCGTGGTTCTCTTCCTATCTGTCTAATCGTACCTGTAGTGTAGCCTTTTCTGGGGCATCTTTTGCCCCGTTACCTCTTTCTGTTGGGGTACCGCAAGGTTCTGTCCTCTGTCCCCTCCTCTTCTTAATCTACACTTCCTCATTAGGTTCCCTAATAAAGTCCCACGAGTTTCATTATCATTTGTATTAGACTTTGTTTTGGTTAGTTTCGGACCGATTCTGATTTTTTTTTCAAATTTCGTTTTTGGATCGATTCAAATTTGGACACATTTGAATGTATTTGTTTCGGATTCATTTGGATTTGAATAAGTTTGGATGTATTCGGTTTGAATTCGATTCGTAAATTCGGAAGTTCGGTATGTGTTAGGTGGGATGTGCTGTGTATTAGACTAGTATAATGTACTGTATATTTGGTGTAACCCATCTGAATCAACATAAGTACCAACCTCACAGGTACCAGCTACACAATATGCACAGAGCAAGCAGAGGTATATAACCTAATATACAGTACATAATACTAGTTTAATATACAGCACATCCCACCTAAGTACCAACCTCACAGGTACCAGCTACATAATGTGCCCTGCACACAGCTAGCAGAGTGATATATCCTAATATACTGTACAATACTAGTGTAATTGTGATTAGTCCGTGGTCATTCGAATGTAACAAATAAATCTGTACTAATTCGTATTATAATGCATTTGTATTAGTTTAGTTTCATTGCTAGGGTAATTCGGAAATTCAAATCGATCCAAAGCTCTGAATTTGACAAATTTGTCCGAATTTTGATTCAAAACAAAACGCACATGTCTAATTTGTATGCCAATGACACCCAAATTTACCTCTCTGCACCAGAACTATCTCCTTCCTTGCTAACCCCTGTCACTAACTGTCTTACTCATATCTCATCTTGGATGTCTTCTCACTACCTCAAGCTAAATAGCTCCTTATTTTCCCCCTTCTTCGAAAATCTCCACCCCCCATTTCTCTATAACTGTTTATAACTCCATCATCACCCCAACCACACATGCCCAATGTCTTGGGGTCACACTTGACTCAGATCTATCTTTCACTCCTCACATTCAGTCCTTGGCTAAAGCCTGCCGCTTCCACTTTAAAAACATCTCTAAAATTAGATGTTTCCTTACATAAGGCACAACTAAGATTTTAATCAACTCTATCATCCTTTCCCGCATCGACTACTGCAACTCCATCCTTTCTGGTCTCCCTAGCTGCCGCCTAGCTCCTTTACAATCCATAAAGAATGCCTCTGCCAGGCTCATCTTCCTTACACGTCGCTCTTCATCTGCTGCACCTCTTTGCCAATCCCTTCACTGGCTTCCTCTTGCCTCCAGGATTAAACACAAAATTCTCACTCTGACACACAAAGCCCTCAACTGCACTGCTCCCCCCTACATCTCAAACCTTGTCTCCAGATACTCTCCCTCCTGTCCCCTTCGCTCCGCTCATGATCTCCTATTCTCCTCCTCTCTTGTTACCTCCTCACATTCATGTTTACAAGATTTTTCCCATCTTATGGAACTCTCTGCCTCGCTCCACAAAGACTCTCCCCTAGTTTTGAAAGATTCAAGCGCTCCCTGAAGACTCTACTATTCAGGGATGCATACAATCTACGCTAACCTTTCTATCTCCACTGCTATCCCCTTATACCCCATAGCATGTAAGCCTACAAACCCAGCAGTTTGTAGTTCACATTCATAAGAGTCGACTACAATAGTGAAACTCTCAGCAGGGCCCTGTACCCACTTGACCCCTATAAATGTTATTTTGCATACCACCTATGTTCATAGCACTGTGGAATATGTTGGCACTCTACAAATACCTGATAATAATGATAATAATATCGGTGTGTCAACTTCTCATAGAGGGGCAGAAAGAAATTTGATCCTTCAAAAGCTTAATGGAAGAATACTCATTATCCACAGTACACTATTTTTAATAATTTAAAGTAAAGCATTATGTCAACAAATTGATTAGGGGACAGGAGTTCACTGAAGGACACAATAGAATTGATACTTGCATAACCTTATTTAAAAATTGTATACCATCTATTTCCCTATTATATAAAACACTTATGAAACTAGTAGAGAAATATAAGATAGACTTCTTAGCAGAGAAGTGGTCCACTACCATGGAGGAACGAACTTCAAATAAAATGAATTTAGCTAGTCTCTCCAATTAAAGCAGAGACTATGGCCACTGAGTTACGTGAAGCTCACACAAAGATTTTACACAGGGCACATATAACCCCAAAAATAGAAATGGAAAAAAGATATTGACAATGTTTACCTGAAATGTAGATTCCCCGACCAAGATTTCTTTCACTTCCTCAGACGCTGCCCTCACATCATACGCTTTTGGGCTCTGGTAAAATATTGGTTGAGAAAAGTAAAAAACCTAAATATCCCCTTAAGTGATGTGGAAGTTCTTTTAACATACAAAAACAAAACAATGTAATCCTTATAGCTAGGAAACTGATATTTAAGTACAGGCCATCACAAAAGTTACCAACTTTAGGGAAATTAAAGGATAATTTGATTAACCAACTAACTGGAGTAAAATGGGACACCCTGGGAGACTCCCACATATGAATAAAAAAATTCATAAACAAACAGGATTTTTTTTATTTTTTTTTTCAAATCAGTTTTTATTGAGGTATTGCATAAGTTTAACAAATATAGCCTAAACATAAGGCCAGATTATACACAATCTGAATGGTCAAAACATTTACAAGGTATCAAATACAAAACTCCTTAGACACCAAAAGGCATCTGTACATGACAGGATTGGTATAAACTATACAAATCATGAGAAACATAGTAGTTTTGTTAAACGAGCAAAAACTTACATATATAAATGATAACCTCATTTTTTTATTTTGTTTTTATTAATATTTTCCCAGTTAAGTAGGACACTTTCATATATGCATAGAAAGAAATTTTAGATGCTAAACTAGTGTCCAAACCTTAAATCTTAAATCATTCAGTGCATCCTAATAATACCTATTTTTTCCCAGCATAGGTAATAAAACATATTTAGATTGATGGTTAATTTATTTCTTTAAGAGAGTAGCTCTGCATCCTTGGATTATGATAGGGTGTATATAGATAGGGTTGCCAAACACCAAGGGTTTCGGTGAGCCTGATAGGCTAGTGGAGGGGGATGGGGGGAGGGATAGAGGAAGAGAGGGAGAGGGAAAGCAAAAAAAAAAAAAAAAATTTTTCTCCTCTTTCTTCATTCAAAACAATCATGTCACTGCTTATCCCAGGACAAATATTCTATATTTTTGTATGTCTAGGAATCATGTACTCCATTTACACCAAATTTCCTGATAGAGTTCAAGTTTGTTCAAGCTTCTGAAAGAAAACTCCTCCATCTTTCTAATGTGATCAATTATGTCCCTAATTTTTCTTGATGAAGGGCAAGAAGTCTGTTTCCAATCCCTGGCGATAGCCAGCTTGGTGGCCATAAGGACATACAAGGTAATGTTTTTGTCCACTTCAGACATTACTGGAAGGTTATGATGCAGGAGACCCACGGACGGCGTTGGGCTTAAGAAGATACCGAGCGAGTGAAGAGTGGAGAACGCATATCCCCAGGTTTCCCTAATTACTGGGCAGTCCCACCATATGTGGGTTTGTGTGCCAAGATGCCCACAATTCCGCCAACACTTTATTCAGTGTGACCGGGACGAAATGCCATCTAGTCGTTATTTTATAATATAGTTCCCAGAGAGTTGCACTATGCAAGATTTTTTTTGCTTTAACAATCTCGTCAAGCCACATTACAATCTCATCGTCAGTTTGGAGTTCCCTTTCCCATGCCCTGTTTTGGTTGTGCTTTGTAGGTCGCAACGGCATGATCATGAGATTGTAGTGGAAAGAAAGAGAGCCCCTAAGTAATTTGCCCATGTTCCATCTTTGCTCCCATCTAGTAGGGGTTCTTGTAGGTTGCCCGATAGCCCCCAAGCTTTAAGAATACTAGCAAGTCTGATATATTCAAACCTTAGGGTAGAAGGCATGGGGAGTTTAGCCTTAATCTCCTCAAATGACAGGAGAGTTTCCCCCCTGTATAAGGATGCAGTGGGCATGTTGGCGGTTTCAGACCAGCTATTCAGATGGGTTTCTGGCATAGAGATCAGGATGTTTCATATCCTGTAGATTGGTGAAGGGTGAGGGGCAATAGTTTCCATGTTTTTTCTGGAGTCCCAATGCACCAAGGTGTTAAGGATAATAGGGTGAGTAATCTGGATAGACGTGCGTACATGTACCGGAATCCAGGGAAGGTTGGAAAGCAGGATACCCCTAGGAAGAAGGGACTGTTCCACCTCATACCATCTGGGCTGGTCAGCCCTCAGACTCCAACCCATAAGATGAGCCAGGCATGCAGCATCATGATAGATCAGGATGCTCGGGTAGGCCAAACCCCCCCTAACAATAGGTTGTTGGATAATCACCGTGGCAATTCTGGGTCTCCCTCCCTTCCACACATATCTCGAGATAAGGCTCTGTAATTTGTTTAAAATCGGCCTCGGGACCGTAAGGGTTATGCACCTGAATAGGTATGTGATTTTAGGGAGGAGCGTTATTTTGACCGCTGCAATTCGGCCCGTCCATGAGAATTCCCTGAACTCCCAGCTTTCAAGAAGCCTCTGGAATTCCGGTATTCGGTTAGCGAAGTTTTTCTGAATTACAACATCAGGATCTGGACTTAGATGAATGCCCAAATGCTTGATAGAAACGGCTGACCATGAGAAGTCTAATCCTCTTTGCAGAAGATTCAATTCTGCAATTGGTATATTTACATGAAGTACTTCAGTCTTTGAATAATTCAGCTTATAAAAGCTACATCTGGAGAAAACGTCCAGGCATCTGAAAACTGCCGGGAGGGATGTGGATGGCGACGTGAGTAGTAGAGTAACATTGTCTGCAAATAGTGCTATCTTGTGTATAGACCCTTCAAAGTTAATGCCTGTAATATCAGAGTATATTCTGATGAGCTGAGCCAGAGGCTCGATAGCTAAAGCAAATAGTATCGGGGATAAGGGGCAGCCCTGCCTGGTTCCGTTCAAGATACTGAAAGGAGTAGACTGAAATCCAACTCCATTGATTTTTGCTGTAGGGGCTGAATATAAGACCTTTATCGCTCTGATAAATTGAGGGGGGATGTGCAAAGCCTCCAAAGTACACCACAGATAGTCCCACCTGACCCTGTCAAACGCCTTCTCAGCATCCAATGACAGGGCCAGGAGGGGGATCTTCCTACTCTTAGCCTCAAATAATATGTTGAATATCCTTCTGGTGTTATCAGGACCCTCTCTGTTTGGGATAAATCCCACTTGGTCCGGGTGGACCAAGGAGCATATAACCTTAGATAATCTATTGGCTAAGATTTTGGAGTAAATTTTTATATCTGAATTGATCAGAGATATTGGTCTATAGTTCTGACATGAAGTAGGGTCTTTACTTGGTTTTAAAATGGTAATGATATCTGCTTCCAAGGATTCAGCCAGACACAACCCGGTATCCATATAAGAGTTGATGGTTCTAAGTAATACTGGTTCTAGGATGTCGCCAAAAGTTTTGTAAAAGTGGCCTGTAAACCCATCCGGGCCCGGGGCCTTGTTACTTTTAAGCTGAGCTATTACAGCTTGCAATTCCTCTAAGGATATCGGGGATCTTAACATGGTCTCTGCCTCTTCATTAATTTTAGGAAGTTGTAGAGTTCCCAAAAACGAGTTTATTTCCTCAATGGAGTATGTTTCAATTGAGGACTCATTAGTTAAGCTATAAAGTTTGGCATAGAAGGTTCAAAACAATTCTCCGATATCGCCCGGAGATGTCGCAAGTTTACCCTCCAACGAAATGGAGGATATTGCACGTTGTGCTTGTCTCATTCTGAGCTTAGATGCCATCATAGTGTTGGCTTTGTTGCTGAGATAATAGTAGGTTTGTTTGAGACTAAAGAGGGTTTTTTGTACCATAATTAGTTCCAGATTGTTAAGTTCTTCTCTTAAGTGTTTAAGCTGTCTCGCGCCTTGCACCGAGGGATGTAACTTAAGAAAGGAAGTTTGGCGCCTAAATTCACATGTGAGTTCGGCGAGCGATCAACCTTGATTTTTCTTGGTTATTATGGCCTTATTAATTAGAATCCCTCTAAGATAAGCCTTAAGCGAGGCCCAAATAAATTGAATGTCCGTTTGTTGATTATCATTGTTCTGTATAAATTCTTGTAACTTGCTTCTGATTTCCTGACGCATGTGGGGGTTTGTCACTAACCACGCATCATATCTCCATTTTTTAGGAGTTGCAGCATGGGTGGGGAAGAAAGAGATAACCACGGGGTCATGATCAGACCAAGCGATTACCTCTATTTTGGAGGAGTGTATGTCACTAAGAGTGTGTGCTTCGACGAATATATAGTCCAATCTAGAGAACATCTTATGAGCACTAGAGTAAAAAGTATAATCATTATCTGAGGGGTGCTTAGCTCTCCATGAATCGTAAAGGCTGTATTGTGCAACTAGATTCCTAAATGCATTAGACAGGGAGGTGGTTGCTCTATCTGGAACTGGTCTTATTGTCCCTTTTCTATCTTTTAGGGGATCCAATACTAAATTGAAGTCTCCTCCAATTATTAAAGTACCCTGTCTGATCAAAGTAGCAAGCTTAAAGACGCGCTTTAGAAAAGGTATTTGTTTGGAATTCGGGGCATATAGATTAACCAAGGTATATTTTCGTTCGTTTATTTTGCAGATAGAAATAACAAATCTAGCCTCTGGGTCTATTTCGGTGTGTATATTTTCAACTTGTAATGTATCTTTGAATAAGATGGCAACGCCTCTGGACTTAGTGGAATAGGAAGCTTCTAATCTATTTGAGAAATTTTTGAAAGAGAATTGGTTGCCTGGAGATCTAATCCAATGGGTCTCCTGAAGAAAAACCACATGAGCTTTAAGTTTTCTAAGGTTGGAGTATAGTAGGCTTCTCTTGGTCGGAGAATTGAGGCCTTGTACATTATGTGTGATCACATTTAATTCCATATTGGGATATTGGGGTAAGAGAGAGAAAAAAAAAAAAAAAAAAGGGGAGGGTACAATGGGAAGGAAAGAGCGATTAAGGGTAAGGAAGGTAAACCAATATGCTGATACGTATGTAAAGAACAAGGTATATATCGTATTTATAAATCTACACCAGAGCTCCTATTATTATAAGAGCATAAGTCAAAGTTTTAGTGAATATAACTACTTTGTGATGCTGGGGCCAGGGTTTTTACTTTTATATTTCCTGGGTGCACTGAAATCTAGGAAGGGGAAAAGAATAATACTTATAACTTCAAGGGGGAGTTAGGGGGATATTCAGCGGGTAAGCACCGCTATGAGTAAGGGATTTTGAATATTAAATATATCAATGTTTAGAATCATAAGCTATAACCATAGGTCAAAATAACCATAGGTCGCAAATAGTAAAACAATGGTCACCTCCCCAGAATAGGGAGGGGGGGGGCAACCAGATTGTAACTCTGACAAACAATAATCAATACAACTTCGGGCTTAGAATCAACCGTCCAACAGGACAAAGATCTGTTTAAACTCTGTCTCTGAATAACTATGAACTAAGACAAAACTTTAATAATGTTTATCCATACCTCATCTGACGTTTACCTGTAATATGATTGAGAGCAGGTTAAAGACGTATAGGCTGAGAAAATAAAAGCAGCTTATCAAGCAATAAAATAAGGATAACCAATAAAACATAATTAC
Source organism: Bombina bombina (assembly GCF_027579735.1). Taxonomy (NCBI): domain Eukaryota; kingdom Metazoa; phylum Chordata; class Amphibia; order Anura; family Bombinatoridae; genus Bombina; species Bombina bombina. The sequence continues at coordinate 675,341,684 of NC_069502.1, read as the reverse complement.
AATATAACATGGAGAGTCATCTCATTGAACTTCTTTTCCTATATGTATTCAAATGGTACTTTAGTGAGAGTGAATACATCCTATCCTCATTTATGTCTTTTTGAAAAAATCTGGTAAGGCACTGTATAGAACCTTTGCTAGATACATAAATATGTATATAATTTTCCTATAATTAAATACTTTAAGGTGTAGGGGATATGTGTTTATCTTTAGTGGCAGTTAGGATAGTTATATCATGGACACCATATTAATTGCTCAATTTTTTTTTTTTTTTTTTTTTAAATATCCGGATGACTGCAAACTTTGAAACAGTAAGGATATGTAAATAAATGTAGTTAAGTTGCAATGTGGTAGAAAACTATTGTACCTAGTAGACTAAAGGGAAAAACCAGATCATTATGTCTAAGGAGCTATGGCCCCACACAAAAAGGGCACAGCTAGAAGTAATTCTGGTTAATCAGTGGATATACAGCAGTTGAATATCACCTAAGCAAAACTGTAGATAGATGAGCCTATTGTTCACAGAGCAGTAATGCATGTTTATCAGAATCATTCACATTTACAACATCAGAAATCTGAAATTAAGGTTTACCGTGTGAGAATACAGTTATAACATACTAGTAGATAATATATGAGAGGCATGACCAAACACACAAGGGATATTATTAATAGGGAACATTAGTCTTTAGACTAAAACCGGAAAAGGTTCAATAGCCACTCAACGACATCAGTCATTCACCTACAAGATGTGAAAAATGGAGACATAATACCAATGGCCTAACCTGCATAGGGGGTACATTATCAAGACATGAATTATTGTACTACTAGTAGGGGGGGATTACTAACACCCCAACAATTATATACACAATTATAAATCTCTCAGTCTTACAGCATAGAATCAGCAATTTAGCTCGTGGTGAGACCTGTAAGGAAGAAATGGGGTTAGTGGAGGACTTTACTTTCTAAATGTTCTATGTATAGTAGTGAATTAAGATCACAAAGATTCTCTTTTTTCAATGGACTTTATAATTCAGGTATAGTAGTTGTCTAGTCCGCAGAGTATGTCCATATGGAGCTAGTAATTACTTGTCATGTTGAGTAGTATTTCTTCTTTTAGAGGCGGGAGAGGCTTGGGGCTACAATCCAATGTCTCCTCTCTCAAGGAGGTAGATTCAGAATTAGCGGGACCAGCAACAGGGTAATCCTTTTGGTTTGTGTTTAACTCAGGGCTGGCTGAGGGTATAGCCTGAGGGATCCAAATAAGATTTAGCTTATTAAGAAGCTCCATGCCTTGTTTGAGATTGGTTATAGTGAAAGAAAGTCCGTCATGCTGGAAAAACAGGCGTACTGGGAAACCCCATCTGTATTTTATGGAATTTTTACGAAGGCAGTGGGTGATAGGTTGGAATGACCTTCTCTTTGAGAGCGTATGAGATGATAGGTCATGGAAAAACTGCACTTCTTTGTAAGGTTCCGGTAGATCTTTGTTTATGAAGGCAGCTTTAAGAATTTATTCCTTGAAAGTGTAATGATGTAATTTCACAACAACATCTCTAGGCTGTGCCTGATTTGAGTTCCTAGGTCTGATAGCTCTATGGGCTCTGTCTATTTTGGATTCCTGATCAGGTTGGGAGCCAACCAGTTCTGCAAACAGCTGATCAAGGAATTTAGTGAGATCAGCATTAGTAACACTTTCGGGAATACCTTTAAGGCGCACGTTATTGCGCCTGGACCTATCCTCCAGGTCCGCTAGCTTTACTTCAAGGTCAGAGATCATTTCTGCCAATGACTGCGAATATGCGAGAAGGTTGGAATGATCAGTTGCAAGGTCTTCATGCTTATGTTCGAGGGTATCAGTTCTATCCCCAAGTGTGGAAATTTCTCTCTTAAGATCAGCGACAGATGTTCTTATTTCCTGTTTTAGGGAAGTATGGTGAGAGTCCATCTTGGCTGACAGGGAGTTTATAAGCTCCTTGAGGGTAGCATTTTCCGCGCTATAGATAGAATTTTTCCCAGAAGGGTGTGGCTCTTCCTCACCTAAGCCAGATGGGGAGTCCCTAGAGTCTTCATCTGACAGGTCTCTGTCCAGCAGGAATTTACTGTGAAAGTGATCCGCCACAGTTCTTTTTGGGCCTTCATTATGTTTATTAGTTGTTTTCTTCCTGTTTGAATGAGACATGTTTAAAAAGTCGCTTGTACTATATGAGTAGAAGAGTGTTAGGGCACTTCGACAGATGTTTGCAGTGCTATGTTGTAGTTTTGTACACTTCTCCTCAGGGATGCTGCCCTCACAGGGCGATCATGGGAAAAGGATGTAGGGGTATGACCCACTGCCAAAACTGGCAGCGGGAAACGGGGGAGGAGAGTGAATTATTAGCCAAAAAGGAGAGTTGAGAAGAGACTTAGCTGTATTTCACTGTGTTTGACCTCTGTGTTATTTCTTTACTTTCAATATACTATATGTTTATAGTAGTAAGTCTGTTCACTGTAAGACTGGTTTTAAAGGCTTATTATTGTAGCTGTTTTATCTGTTAGGTAGCACAACAATGGATTCCAGAATCTATGTCACAATTAGTCTGAGTGTTCAGCAGACCTATGTAGATAGCAAGAATCCTAATTAGTTTAACTCTGAGACAGATAGATCAGTGTTTATAATTTGTGGTCTATGTATTCCAGGGAACCTCTCAAACTGTAATGTCAGCCATGTTCATTAGGATACAACTTATAAGATTACAGACATCACCAATATACATCTGGGCCTTTAATTGTTAATACTATTTGTGACAACAAGATGTGAAGTACAACTTCTCCTGTCTCCAAACCAGTATTAGGAGAGTCTAGATATAAAAGTTAGTGAGAACAATACAGTGGCTTCTTATCTCCTTTTATCTTCACTAAACAGCATGGGTATTGTACTAAAAATGAATGGTTTCACATATAGTAATTTCAGCGTTGCATAAATAGCAGAGTCTCAAAGACAGATGTCGTTATGCATCATTGACAAGTTTATATGGGCTAAATAAAGCTCGTGGTAGTTTAGAGATAACCTTCTGCATATAACCAGGTATTAGAGTTTATATCATACTCCTTATTACATATTGTTTTACTTTTCCTTTTCTTTTATATTTTGTGAGTTTACTTCAAATTTTCCCCCAATATAATAACCGGTGTAATTAGAAATAGGCTGTGCCCCTTACCCTCCGTGAATGCTGCTAGTTGAGAGGCTATTCCGGTGTGCTCCCTTGCGAAGTAACAGGCCCCATAAGAAGTCAGGCCGCAATATGGCGAGAGTTCGCGCCAAAAGGAAGGCAGCGCAGATCTCCGCCACAGACCCCTCTAGTGCCTGTGGGTAACCGGGCCGAAAGCAGGGGCAAAATTTCTCACCGGAGTGGAGACAGGATCCAAAAAGAGGTAAATCCTTTAGGCTGGGGAGCAGCCTCCTTCTACCTCGCTAGTTCTGTATGCGGCTGAATTCTGCTGTCCCGGAGCGGAGCCCCGACCCTCCGGACAGCAGCGGTAAATCTTCAAAGGGATCACTGGCGATCGGACCTGAGCCCAGCAGGTGACGAGGAGACAGTCAGCTGTGTCGTCTGGTAGAGTAGAGTAGCTCCTCTCGGTCAGCGCAGTGTCGGGTGGCAATACCCGCAGTATATAGTTTTCTCTCCGCCACAAAGTTGTAGTCTCTCCAAGCCACAAATAAATCTCCAACAGGCTCTCTATAGACAGTGACTATGAGAAAGAGTTAATATATATATAAGAAAAGATCTCTAATTATTAGTTAAAATGCTAAAGTGAGAGAGAGCTCCAACGTCTCTCTATGAACGTCTCTCCAGCTTGACGGTTAGCTCCGCCCCCAAACAGGAATTTTTTATTCTTTCTTTGCCCTTGGAGACTCAAAAACAGATCATTTACCCACTGAGAAACACAGACTATATACTAGAGAAGCAACTCCCAGGACAATGGACATTTGACTAATAGAACAGCAGACAAAATAAATGATTTGATGACTATGGGCGCGATCCGATATACGGCTCAGGTTTCGGCGCAAGCATGGAAACCTGCGCCGCCCGTAGTTTCAGCTCGCACATCGAGCTATCCCATATACGGCGCTGGCATTTGCTGAAGACTGAAGACCGGCGATGCAGGAACTGAAGATCGGCGACACTGGAACTGAAGACCGGAGCCATGGAGCGTGGAGGATCCTCTTCATATGATCGCTGCTGTACACTGAATAGGAATTCAAGGTACGCAATTAAAAATGGCGTCCCTTGAATTCCTATTGGCTGATTTGAGCCTTCAAATTAAAATCAGCCAATTGGATGAAAGCTACTTTAATTCTATTGGCTGATTTGAATAGCCAATAGAATAAGAGCTACTGTAATTCTATTAGCTGATTAGAATAGCCAATAGAATTACAGTAGCTCTTATTCTATTTGCTATTCAAATCAGCCAATAGAATTAAAGTAGCTCTCATCTGATTGGCTGATTTGAATTTGAAGGCTCAAATCAGCCAATAGGAATTCAAGTGACGCCATTTTTAATTACGGCGGCGATCGTAGGAAGAGGATCCTCCACACTCCATGGCTCTCGTCTTCAGTTCCAGCGTCGCCGATCTTCAGTTCCTGCATCGCCGGTCTTCAGTTCCAGAGAGGACGGTCTTCAGCTCTGCGGTCATCGGTCTTCAACTCCTCCGCTCCGCACCGGCTAGTTCCTGGGAGAAGAAGAGGTCGCCGCCTGGAAGAAGACTTCTCCGCCTGGAACAGGACCTTCTCCGCCGGTCTTCAGGACAGGTAAGAAGCACTTAGGGGTTAGACTTAGGTTTTTTAAGGGGAGATAGGGTGGGTTTTAGAGTAGGGGTGTGTGGGTGGTGGGTTGTAATGGGGGGGGTTGTTCTTTTTTTTCACAGGTAAAAGAGCTGATTACTTTGGGGCAATGCCCCACAAAAGGCCCTTTTAAGGGCTGGTAATAGAGCTGATTACTTTTTGTAATTTAGTTTAGGGTAGGGACATTTTTTATTTTGGGGGCTTTGTTATTTTATTAGGGGGCTTAGATTAGGTGTAATTATCTTAAAATTCTTGTAATCTTTTTTTATTTTTTGTTATTTAGTTTAGTGTATTTAATTATATTTTAGTTTAGATAATTGTAGTTTATTTAATTAATTTATTGATAGTGTAGGTTAGGATTTATTTTACAGGTAAATTGGTAATTATTTTAACTAGGTAGCTATTAAGTAGTTATTAACTATTTAATAGCTATTGTACCTAGTTAAAATAAATACCAAGCTATCTGTAAAATAAATATAAACCCTAAAATAGCTACAATGTAATTATTAATTATATTGTAGCCATCTTAGGGTTTATTTTATAGGTAAGTATTTAGTTTTAAATAGGAATATTTTAGTTAATAAGATTAATATTATTTAGATTTATTGCAATAATAATTAAGTTAGGGGTGTTAGAGTTAGATAGGGTTAATATAGTTAATATATATAATATAATAACTATATTAACCCTAATATAATTAGGGTTAATATAGGTGGCGGCGGAGTAGGGGGGTCAGATTAGGGGTTAATATATTTAATATAGGTAATGGCGGTGTAGGGGGATTAGATTAGGGGTTAATATATTTAATATAGGTGGCGGCGGTGTAGGGGGGTCAGATTACAGGTAAAAGAGCTGATTACTTTGGGACAATGCCCCGCAAAAGGCCATTTTAAGGGCTGGTAATAGAGCTGGTTACTTTGGGGCAATGCCCCGCAAAAGGCCCTTTTTAAGGGCTGGTAATAGAGCTGGTTACTTTGGGGCAATGCCCCGCAAAAGGCCCTTTTCAGGGCTATTTGTAATTTAGTTTAGGGTAGGGACATTTTAGTATTTTAGGGGGTAATACATTTATTATAGGTGGCGGCGGTGTAGGGGGATTAGATTAGGGGTTAATCATTTTAATATAGGTGGCGGCGGGGTAGGGGGATTAGATTAGGGGGTAATATAGTTAATATAGGTGGCGGCGGTGTAGGAGGATCATATTAGGGGGTAATATAGTTAATGTAGGTGGCGGCGGGGTAGGGGGCTCACATTAGGGGGTAATATAGTTAAAATAGGTGGTGGCGGTGTAGGGGGATTAAATTAGGGGGTAATGTAGTTAAAATAGGTGGCAGCGGGGTAGGGGGCTCACATTAGGGGGTAATAATTTTAATATAGATGGTGGCGGTGTAGGGGGATTACATTAGGGGTTAATAATTTTAATGTAGGTGGCAGCAATGTAGGGGGATCACAGTAGGGGGTTAGACATTTAATGTAGGTGGCGGCGGGGTCTGGGAGCGGCGGTTTAGGGGTTAAACACTTTATTAGGGATTGCGGAGGGGGATTGTGGTTGACAGGTAGATAGACATTGCGCATGCTTTAGGTGTTAGGTTTTATTTTGCAGGCAGTTTAGGGAGCTACAGGGCTCCAATACTCAGCGTAAGGCTTACTACGCCTGCATTTTGTGGCGAGGTGAAAATGGAGTAAGATTTCTCCATTTTCGCCACGTAAGTCCTTACGCTGTATATTGGATACCAAACTGCGCGGGTTTGGTATACCTGTCTATGGGCCAAAAAACTATGGCCGAAGGCAGAAATATACGAGCGTAACTTCTATGTTACGCCGTATATTTGATACCAAACCAGTGCAAGATTTGGCATCGCCGGCTTTTGCGGGCGATGCTGCATATCGGATCGGGCCCTATGTGAGAAAAAGAGAATTATATTTACTGAGGGACCTTGAGATAGGGGAGCATGAGCATCAGCACCTGTATATACATAACTGATAACAATGAACACTTATATACATTTATAAATATCAATAATTTCTTATTAAGAGTTTATTGATTAAGGTTTTGTTATTTTTGAGTTTTTAGGTTTAATTAGGAATTCTGGAAAACAGCTGGAAAAGAACGAACAGGCTCTATTATCGGAACATATCCAACTATAAGGGTTAACTTCTATGTCAATATGTGAAAATAGTGTAAATGCATTTCATGTCATACCATGACCTGTTGCTAACCTTTTCATATGTTTGCTCTTAGAAAGCTTCTAAAAATAAAGATTATAAAAAAATAAATAAAAAAAGAACATTTTCTTCAATGTGAAGAACATAGGAATTTAAAATATTTCTAACTCACTTCTGGTTTAGCTCAGCTGGTCTAACGCATCATATAATACTCTGCAGTGTGGTGTGCAGTACACTAAATTTAATAGGATGGGAAATGGTTTGCAAATGTTGTACCTTAGCAACAAAAAAAAACATCCCTATGTATTTCTGAACATTAGTTATAAAAATAATTATGTTGTTGTCAAATTATTGTTTGAAGGAATTACTATGGAAAACCAATCTCCAAGTTTTTTAAATTCACAGGATGCAAAAATATGAAACTGTATTTGTTGTTGATGTATGGTAAAAATGTATGTAATTTCACATAAGGTAGCATAGCCTAATAAATATTTTTGTAATGACAATCTTGCTGTGATACAATTAAACACTAATTCAATAATAAATGTATTTAGTCAAAATGGCACAGTGACATTTATTATTTAGATAGTTATTATTATTATTTATTTATTTTGTCTTTTTAGTTATTTGAACTATTATATCTATTTCTATAATCAAAAAGGAAACCTAACTATTTTTTTGCTAAATTATAAACACATAAAAAGTAAGTATGAATCATAAGCTTTTTATTCATCTTTTGTGCAGAAATAGCACATTTCCTTCATCTTCTGTATGAATAACAAAGGATTTCCATTTTATTTTCAATCCAGCATGATTGTTATAGAAAATGATCAATATTGCTAAATTGAGAGAGCACATTTATTTGTAAAGTTGTATCAAATGTAAAGGAGTTAGAAGTAAATCAAGGTCATTGATGCAGTACATGAATGGATACAAATGAATCCATGTCAGAGAGGAACAAAATAGCTTGAAAGGAGACCATAAATTCATATCAGAATGACTGCAAACAGAGTATTAACTAACCTGCCGCTTTACTACAATACATATAATTAACTGACCTGCCCCTTTACTTGTGTGCTTTTGATGTTTGCCATTTCAGTTTACTTAAAAATATAATCCTATATAATAAAAGGCCAAGTATGTTTGTCCAATGCAGTCATGCGCAGTGGAGACTACACAAGGACAAACATACCTGTCCTTTAGGATCTAACAGCAGAGCAGAGAGGGTGTGCTTAAGGGGGGAGAGAGAGAACAAAAGAGAGGGGGAGAGACAAAGCGCAAAAGAGAGGGGGAGAGAGAGAGCAAAAGAGAGGGGGGAGAGAGAGAGAGCTAAAGAGAGGGGGAGAGAGAGCTTAAAAGAAAGGGGGAAGAATGAGAGCAAAAGAGAGGGGGAAGAGAGAGAGCTTAAAAGAAAGGGGGAAGAGAGAGAGCAAGAGAGGGGGAGAGAGGGAAAGCAAAATAGAGGGGGGATAGATAGAGCAAAAGAGAGTGGGAGAGAAAGAGCAAAAGAGAGGGGAGAGAGAGAGCAAAAGAGAGGGGGAGAGAGAGCAAAAGAGAGGTGGGAGAGAGAGAGCTTAAAAGAAAGGGAGAAGAGAGAGAGCAAGAGAGAGGGGAGAGAGAGAGATCAAAACAGAGGGGGGAGAGAAAGAGCTTAAAAGAAAGGGGGAAGAGAGAGAGCAAGAAAGGGGGGAGATAGAGAGAGCAAAAGAGAGGAGGGAGAGAGAAAAAGAGAGGGGGAGAGAGCGCAAAAGAGAGGGGGAGAGAGAGAGAGCAAAAGAGAGGGGGGAGAGAGAGAGAGCAAAAGAGAGGGGAGAGAGAGAGAGCAAAAGAGAGGGGGAGAGAGAGCAAAAGAGTGGGGGGAGAGAGAGAGCTTAAAAGAAAGGGGGAAGAGAGAGAGCCAGAGAGGGGGAGAGAGAGAGGGGGGAGAGAGAGCAAAAGAGAGGGAAGAGAGAGCATGCAAAAGAGAGGAGGGGGAGAGAGCAAAATAAAGGGTGGAGAGAGAGAGAGCATTGAGAGGGGGAGATAGAGAGCTTAAAAGAAAGGGGGAGAGAGAGCAAAAGAGAGGGTGGAGAGAGAGAGCTTAAAAGAAAGGGGGAAAAGAGAGCAAAAGAGAGGGGGAGAGAGAGAGCAAAAGAGAGGGGGAGAGAGAGAGCGCAAAAGAGGGGGGGAGAGAGAGCAAAAGAGAGGGGTGAGGGAGAGAGCAAAAGAGAGGGGGGAGAGAGTAAAAGAGAGAGGGAGAGAGCAAGCAAAAGAGAGGGGGACAGAGAGAGCAAAATAGGGGGGGGAGAGCGCTTAAAAGAATGGAGGAAGAGAGAGAGCAAACGAGAGGGGGAGAGAGCGCTTAAAAGAAAGGGGGAAGAGAGAGAGCAAGAGAGGGGGGAGAGAGAGAGCAAAAGAGAGGGGGAGAGAGAGAGCAAAAAATAGAGGGGGAGAGAGAGAGCAAAAGAGAGGGGGAGAGAGCAAAAGAGAGGGGAGAGAGAGTGCAAAAAAGAGGGGGGGGAGAGAGAGCAAAAGAGAGTGGGGAGAGAGAGAGAACTTAAAAGAAAGGGGGAAGAGAGATAGCAAGAGAGAGGGGAGACAGAGGAAACAAAAGAGAGAGGGGAGAGAGAGGGGAGAGAGAGAGCAAAAGAGAGGGGGAGAGAGAGAGCTTAAAAAAGGGGGAAGAGAAAGAGGGGAGACAGAGCAAAAGAGAGGGGGGAGAGAGAGAGAGCAAAAGAGAGGGGGGAGAGAGAGAGAGCAAAAGAGAGGGGGGGAGAGAGAGAGAAAAAGAGAGCGGGGAAGAGAGAGTAAAAGAGAGGGGGAGTGAGAGAGTGCAAAAGAGAGGGGGAGAGAGAGAGCAAAAGAGAGGGGGGAGAGAGAGAGCAAAAGAGAGGGGGAGAGATAGAGCTTAAAAAGAAAGGGGGAAAAGAGAGAGCTAGAGAGGTGGAGAGAGAGAGCAAAAGAGAGGGGGAGAGAGAGAGAGCAAAAGAGAGGAGGGAGAAAGAGAGAGAGAGCAAAAGAGAGGGGGAGAGAGAGAGAGCAAAAGAGAGGGGAGAGAGAGCGCAAAAGAGAGTGGGAGAGAGAGTGCATACGAGAGGGGGAAGAGAGAGTGCATAAGAGAGGGGGGCGAGAGAGTGATAGCAAAAGAGAGGGGGAGAGAAATAGAGCAAGGGGTGGGACCGCTGTACTACAAAAAATGGCCCGTGTACACAGACTTTAGGACTAGTTCCCCATAAAAGGCTAGATTACAAGTGGAGTACAAAAATATTAGCGCTATTGTGCGCTAACACTGCTCAAGTTAAATCAATAATGCTTTTTGCGCCCATATTACAAGTTAAAAGCAATATATTAGCATTCAAAACAAAAATAATGAACTAGCGCTACTATTGGACTCATGCTACACGCTTGAAGGAATGAATAATAAAACAACTTAATAATAACTTTCATGTACTTAAGCAATAAAAGACACTTGTCCCAAATATAAAGTGACCAGTGTTTGCCCAATGGTATACTGGTAATATACACAGATAAAAACAGTACTTGTATCCTGAGATCGGGTGTAAGGAAATCACAGACTGCTCCAGTATTGCAGCTCCTAGACTGAGGGAAACTTTGGTGGCAGATCCCTTGGAAAAACTGTAAAAAAAGAGAAACAAAAAGAGCGCACATGCCACTCTGAGCGAAGATCATTTAATGTAAAAAACACAACACAGATACTGAATACACTTACAATGTTAAAAACTTAAAAAGGCATCAAAAAGATAGTAGTACTCCCACCAGCTACTTCCGTCTTGGCATAAAGTGTTCTCTGCCATTGATACACCAGGTAATGAGTCCAGTCCTCCTGCCTAAGGCACGGCTAATGCTTTGCTCCCTGACAAGCCGGCTACAATCCTGGGGAAAATCAAAGATTGCGGTAGATACTCTCCAACTTTGGGTGCTATATTGAGACAAAAGACCTCAACGCATTTCTTCCGGACTCGGACGGACTTTCTCAAGAGACCGCTGCTTTTTAACTTCTGCTTCAGGCAGACCTGAAGCAGAGTGGGTCGGAAGCAGTATCCACTGCTTCATAAATCGACCCCGTGTGTTTAAGCCTCGCAGAGAACTGCTGGTCTCGAGTGGAATCCAATCAGCAATGCTAGTTGCACATCTGAGTTTGCTGATTGACTTAGCAGTGGTTTCCGCTTGGGGCAATAATAGCGCATGTTGCACTATCCATTTATAGTATTTGGGGCACTAAATAAGGCACAAAATAAAAAAAAAAATTCATTCACTTGTAGTTGTTAGTGCAAGTTACTGCTATAGATAAGGCACCCATTGCTATCAGTTGCGCTCCACTTGTAATCCTCCCCACAATTTTTAATTATGCATAATATTAAAGACTTTCCAATTCACTTGCATTATTTAATTTGCTTGATTTTTCTGTAATTTAACTCTTAATAGAATGCAGAACCCTGCATTTTTCAAAATATACTAGAGTTTAAATTTTCATCCTTTTTACTGGCATTCCTTATCAATAGCCAACCTAAACCCACCATTTGCCTTATTTGGAGGAGCCAATCTGGGCTTTAGTCTGCAGACAACAAGGCTAACCCTGGCTATATTAGTATAGAGTGTGTTGTTTCGCAGTTGTTATCAGATAAATCCAGTAAGTGACAAATATGTAGCCAAGTTAGCCTTGAAAAGTTTTAATTTCTGGAATTTAGAAATCACTCAATTTTCAGAGCTAAATTAAATAAAAAAGAGGCAAAATAAATAATGAAAGTACATTACAAAATTGTTTCAATACACATGAATAAACATTTTATATACAAATCTCAAGGTGTTTATTGACCCTTTAATAAAGGAAAACAACCATACATTGACTTATCTAATGATTTTCTTCCTCATAGGACCAATCAGATCTTGGATATTTCTGTATTGAATAAATGTTTTCCATCAAATTCACATTATTCTTTTATTCACGTTATTCTTTGTCAACATCTAGCTTGGATTTGTAATCTACAGTTCTCACATCTAATCAGTGTGCTGTTTGGATATAAATATATTATTTTATTAATTTTGGGCTTTGCATTTTACAGCCTCTAAAAAAAGTTTATGGAACATTCTATTAAGATCTCATATTTGACCTCTTTAGATTCATTACAGTTAAATACTTTTGTGCTTCTTTCTAACTAAAGAAAAAGGCATATCATGATTTTAAGACTGCTTGGCCAATTTGTCAGCTGGGGTTTGTAGATTTGTGTAAAAGTGGCAGATTGGCTGATCATATTACATCTAGTAACCATAAAGGTCTAGTGGGCACTAAGGTATGAGTTTGGTGATGTTTTAAAATAGGATTTCATTGTTACTCTGTCTAAATAATTTGATTTATTGGGATCTTTTTTGAGGTTTTAATGTTTGTAACAGCATTGACGTTTTTCATCTGACCAACTGTAGCAACACAATATATATAGAAATAAATGTGTTAGAGGAATATGCATAACCGCAGTAAATACTATAAACCTTCCCAAAATGAATCACCCATGACCTCACTATAGCTAGTTATTAAAAAATTAAATTGTTAGTGTATTTAATAAATAGCAAGAAGGAAGCAGGACCTTAATTTTTTATGTCAAAGAAATGTGGTCTTAAAAATGTTATATTTGTGCATTATAACACTTCTGCTCATCTTCAATAATATTAACAATTTAACCCTCCTAAAACTCACCACCTTCATGAATCTAAAAATATTTTTTCAAAGATGGTATAAAAGGCATGTTTAGAATTATTAATCACATTCAGCCAGATTACGAGTTTTGCGTTATGGCTGGCTCGCTACTAACTTGCAAGTCCACTGCTCACCTTTAATAGCGCTCCTATTACAGGTTTGCAAAAACCCAGCGTTTGCAGCAGATATGGCAGCATTTAGCTCCATACCGCACACAAATACCAGTGCTGCTTTGCGCTGCTTTGAGGTGCTTGTACACGATTTCCCCATAGACATCAATGGGGAGAGCCGGCTAAAAAAAAGCCTAACACCTGCAATGACGGAGCATAAAGCTCCGTAACGCAGCCCCATTGATGTCTATGGTGAAAGAAAATGTATATTTAAACCTAACACCCTAACATAAACCCAGAGTCTAAACACCCCTAATCTGCCACCCCCGACATCGCCGACACCTACATTACAATTATTAACCCCTAATCTGCTGCCCCAGACATCGCCGACACCTACATTACACTTATTAACCCCTAATCTGTCGCCCCCAACGTCGCCGCCACCTACCTACACTTATTAAACCCTAATCTGCCGCCCCCAATGTTGCCGCCAGCTACATAAATTTATTAACCCCTAATCTGCTGCCCCCAATGTTGCCGCCGCCACTATACAAAATTTATTAACCCCTAAACCTCTGGCCTTCCACATCACTAACACTAAATAAATATATTAACCCCTAAACCTAACCCTAAGTCTAACCCTAAACCTAACACCCCTAACTTTAATATAATTAAAATAAATCTAAATAAAAATTACTATTATTACCTAAATAATACCTATTTAAGACTAAATACTTACCTGTAAAATAAAACCTAACTAATAGTTACATTGTAGCTATCTTAGGTTTTATTTTTTATTTCACAGCTAAGTATGTATTTATTTTAACTAGGTAGACTAGTTAGTAAATATATATTAACTATTTACTAGCTACCTAGTTAAAATAAATACAATTTTACCTGTAAAATAAAACCTTACCTGAGTTACACTAACACTTAACATTACACTAAAATTAAATAAATTAAATTAACAAAATACATTTATCTAAATTACATAAAATGATAAACACTAAATTACACAAAACAAAAAAAGAATTTATCAAAAATAAAAACAAATTACTCCTAATCTAATAGCCCTATCAAAATAAAAAAGCCCCCCAAAATATAAAAAACCTAGCCTACACTAAACTGCCAATAGCCCTTAAAAGGGCCTTTTGCGGGGCATTGCCCCAAAGAAATCAGCTCTTTTACCTGTAAAAAAAAAAAATGCAAACAACCCCCCAACAGTAAAACCCACCACCCACACAACCAACCCCCCCCCCCAAATAAAAACCTACCTAAAAAACCTAAGCTCCCCATTGCCCTGAAAAGGGCATTTGGATGGGCATTGCCCTTAAAAGGGCATTTTGCTCTTTTACGGTGCCCAAAGTCCCTAATCTAAAAATAAAACCCACCAAATAAACCCTTAAAAAACCTAACACTAACCCCCGAAGATCCACTTGCAGTTTTTGAAGACCGGACATCCATCCTAATCCAGCCGGGAGAAGTCTTCATCCAAGCGGCAAGAAGTCCTCAATAAAGCTGGGAGAAGTCTTCATCCAAGCGGCAAGAAGTCGTCCTCCAGGCGGGCAGAAGTCTTCATCCAGACGGCATCTTCTATCTTCATCCTTCCGACGTGGAGCAGCTCCATCTTCAAGACATCCGGTGCGGAGCATCCTCTTCATACGGTCCCAGCCGTACACTGAAGGTTCCCTTTAAGGGACGTCATCCAAGATGGCGTCCTTTGAATTCCGATTGGCTGATAGAATTCTATCAGCCAATCGGAAATAAAGGGTATAAAATCCTATTGGCTGATTGGATCAGCCAATAGGATTGAACTTCAATCCTATTGGCTGATCCAATCAGCCAATAGGATTGAGCTTGCATTCTATTGGCTGTTCCAATCAGCCAAAAGAATGCGAGCTCAATCCTATTGGCTGATTGCATCAGGCAATAGGATTTTTTACCCTTTAATTCCGATTGGCTGATAGAATTCTATCAGCCAATCTGAATTCAAGGGACGCCATCTTGGATGATGTCCCTTAAAGGGAACCTTCAGTGTACATCTTAAACCGTATGAAGAGGATGCTCTGCGCCAGATGTATGGAAGATGGAGCCGCTCCACATCGGAAGGATGACGATAGAAGATGGCGTCTGGATGAAGACTTCTGCCCGCCTGGAAGACGACTTCTTGCCGCTTGGATGAAGACTTCTCCCAGCTGGATGAGGATGGATGTCCGTGTCAGGGTACCAGGAATCAGACTGAGATGAGAAGTGCAAAAATAATGACACCTTTATTAATAGCAAAAAATAATAAAAAGTCCACAAGTCAAATAACAAGTCAGGAATCAAAACCAGAGCTAGTTTTAAGATGAGCTGAGTCAGGAGCTAAAGCGAGTAGTCAGATGAGCCGGAATCAGGAACAAGGAGAACAGCAGAGTCAGGAGCAAACCAGGGATCAGGAACCAGGAGGGACATCAGAGAGCCAGGTAATACACAGGAGCTCTCACAAACAGGTCTGAGACAATGCAAGGGCAAAGCATACTGAACAGAGGCCTTTTAAATAATAAGTGATGACATCACAATTCTGAGACTGCATCCTGTCTCACACGGATGATATACACCAGTCTGGCCATAAAAGTAAGTGCAGGAAATGAGCAGCATCACACAGTATGCACCAGAGTCAGCAAGAGAGGTGAGTAAAATGGCTGCCAGCAGCACATGGCAAACAAAACAGGGAAAAAACCCTGACAGTACCCTCCCCTCAACGACCCCTCACCCGCGGGAGGGCAAAAGGCTTATTGGAGAAACGGGCATGGAAGGCACAGAGGAGGGCGGGAGCATGAACATCAGAGGAGGGAACCCATGGACCGTTCAATCCTGAATCTGCACCCACGTGGAACAGAGTTGCCAGAGATGCTCCTCCAAAGCCGGAATACCCTGAGACATGAATGAATCGGGTAACAAGGATGGTTGAAACCCATAATTCGCCATGAACGAGGATTACTTGGAGGAAGCATTAATAGCACTATTATGAGCAAACTCTGCCCAAGGTAACAGTTCAGACCAATTATTGTGGTGATCTGAGACATAACAATGGAGGAACTGTTCCAGAGCTTGATTAGACCGTTCCGCAGCCCCATTGGATTGAGGGTGATATGCCGAGGAGAAGGAAAGCTGGATCCCCATTTGAGCACAAAAGGAACTCCAAAATCTGGAGACAAACTGGCTACCCCGGTCCTACACTATCTCCTTGGGTAACCCATGTAAATGGAAGACCTTCCGGGCAAAAATTGAAGCAAGCTCCTGAGCGGTAGGCAACTTCTTCAAGGGAATGCAATGTGACATTTTAGAAAAACAGTCAACCACCATAAGGATGACAGTATTGCCATTGGAAACAGGGAGCTCGACAATGAAGTCCATGGAAAGATGTGTCCAAGGACGCTCAACATTAGCAATAGGTTGAAGAAGACCCACGGGAAGATGTCGAGTAGTCTTATTCTGTGCACAAACTGAGCAGGAGGCAACATATGCAGCAACATCAGAACGAAGACCTGGCCACCAGAATTGTCGAGTGACAGACCAAATCATTTGGTTCTTGCTTGGGTGACCTGCGGCTTTAGGATAGTGGTAAGTGTGCAAAAGTTTAGTTCGAAGATTCTCAGGAACAAAACACTTACCACTAGGTTTCTCAGGAGGTGCATTGGTTTGTGCAGCCAGGATCTCCTCCCCCAAGGGAGAAGTCAAATTAGTACATATGGTAGCCAAAATATGGTCAGGAGGTATAACTGGAGTAGGTACAGACTCCTCCTTGGACAGAGGGGAAAATTGTCGAGAGAGGGCATCAGCCCTAACATTCTTACTACCAGGCAGGTAGGAGACCACATAATTAAACCGAGACAAAAATAGCGCCCATCTGGCCTGTCGGGGCGACAAACGTTTTGCTTCAGATAGATAAGTTAAATTCTTGTGGTCAGTAAGAATGAGCACTGGCACGCTAGTACCCTCGAGAAGATGCCTCCATTCCTTGAGTGCCAAAATTATGGCCAGTAATTCCCTGTCACCAATTTCTTAATTGCACTCCGCTGGAGACAATTTCTTAGAGAAGAAACCACACGGATGCAAGGAACTGTCAGGCATAGGACGTTGAGACAAGAGGGCACCTACTCCAGTCTCAGACGCATCGACCTCAAGAACAAAAGGCAAGACAGGGTTAGGATGAGCCAGAACTGGAGCGGCAGCAAAGGCAGTCTTAAGACTATCAAAGGCCTTAATAGCAGTAGGTGACCAATGGAGTGGATCATTCTCTTTACGGGTAATGTCTGTAATAGGTTTGACCAAGGAAGAAAAGTTTTTAATAAACTTTCTATAGTAATTGGCGAACCCCAAAAAACGTTGAATAGACCGAAGACCAACTGGGCGAGGCCACTGCAGAACTGCAGATAACTTGCCAGGATCCATGGAGAAAACTGCAATGGAGATAACATAACCTAGGAAGGTTACTTGAGTCTGATGGAACTCACATTTCTCGAGTTTACAAAACAGGCCGTTCTCACGTAGTCTCTGAAGAACCCGTGTAACATCAGAACGATGAGCCTCAAGTGTGGGTGAGTGTATGAGGATGTCGTCCAAGTACACCACAACACACTGTTGCAACATATCTCGTAGGATATCATTAATAAATTCCTGGAAAACAGCAGGAGCATTACATAGGCCAAAGGGCATTATAAGATACTCATAATGCCCGCTCCTAGTGTTAAATGCTGTTTTCCATTCGTGGCCCTCCTTGATCCTAACGAGATTGTAAGCTCCTCTCAAATCAAATTTAGTAAAGACCATAGCTCCCTTGAGGCGGTCAAAGAGTTCCGTAATAAGCAGAATAGGGTAAGCATTCTTAATGGTAAGATGATTAAGACCCCTATAATCGATGCATGGTCTTAACTCGCCACCCTTTTTCTTCATAAAGAAGAAGCCAGCCCCTGCAGGAGAGCAAGATTTGCGGATGATCCCCACGACAGAGCATCGGCAACATACTCCTCCATAGCACAATTCTCCACAACAGACAGAGGGTAAACCCTGCCCCGAGGAGGAATGGCTCTGGGTTGCAGATCTATGGCACAATCGTAAGACCGATGAGGAGGCAACATACGTCAAAAATGTCTAGGAACTCTCGGTACTCCTCTGGCAATTGAGATACCGAAGAAGTACACAAGACTTTAACTGGTTTCCGAAGACAAGTGGAAATACATTGCAGAGACCACAACAAGATTTCGGACCTGCGCCAGTCAAGACTGGGATTGTGCTTTTGGAGCCAGGGATAACCCAGAACAACTTGCAGAGAGTTTATCACCTGGAACTGGAGGGTTTCAAAATGGAGAGCCCCAACAGCCAAGTATAACGGAGCAGTTTCGTGAGTAACGAGTGCGGGCTGAAGGGACCTGCCATCAATTGCCTCAATAGCAAGCGGAACGGACCGAGGCAAAACAGGAATGGAGTGCTTTGATACAAAAGCACTGTCAATGAAATAGCCCGCAGCACCGGAGTCAACAAGAGCCTGGGTGACTATGGAGGAGTCCACCCAGGAAAGGACAACTGTGACCAAAGTTTTCTCCTTTAGCAGTTCTGGGGACGAGGATAAACCACCCAAGGTCTGCCCCCGACAGGACCTTAGGTGTGGGCGTTTCGCAGCCGTGTAGGACAAGACTTCAAAGGGTGGCCCTGTAACCCACAATAGAGGCAGAGCCCCTCCTCCTAAAGGCCCTCTCCTCCATGGAGAGACGCGTGAATCCCAACTGCATCAGCTCAGCAGTACCTGGTGACTCGGGACCAGGAAACATGGGAGGAGAGGGAGGCATGGGTGGGAACGAACACGTAGGAGACAACGGAAGAGGAGGCTTCCGCAAGCGCTCCTTGAAAGAGGGCCTCACACTTAGTCTGATGTCAATTAGGATCAAAAAAGACACCAATGCCTCGAGATCTTCTGATAAATCTCTGGCAGCAGCTTCATCTTTAATCGCATCAGAGAGCCCATGAAAGAAGGCGGCAACAAGGGCTGCAGCAAGCGTACGGAACTCAATGGCATACTGAGCAACAGATCTTGTACCTTGCTGAATGGACATGAGTCGTTTAGCAGCAGAGGAGGAGCGAGCCGGAACATCAAATACCCTCCGAAAGGAGGCCACAAATTCAGGGTAATTTGAAATCACAGGTTTATTAGTCTCCCACAAGGGATTAGCCCAGGCAAGAGCTGTGTCAGAGAGTAACGAGATGAGAAATCCCACCTTAGCTCTGTCAGAGGGAAACGCCTGAGGTAACATCTCAAAGTAAATGCCTACCTGGTTCAAAAACCCTCTGCACTTATTAGGATCGCCTCCATAATGCTGAGGTAGAGGTGCAGAACCAGACATGCTCCTGGTAGGACTAGGTGCAGCAGCGGAAACAGGAGCGGCCATAACTTGCGGGACCCTTTGGTCCAAATGTGCAGTGCGAGTCAGCAGGGTTTGCAGGGCTAGTGCAAATTGATCCAAGCGGTGATCCTGTTCATCCATCCTGGAAATTATGGCAGGTAAAGGTGGATTATTATCACCATCAGGATTCATGGCCCTTGCCAGGGTGCCAGGAATCAGACTGAGACGAGAAGTTCAAAAATAATCACACCTTTATTAATAGCAAAAAAATAATTAAAAGTCCACAAGTCATTTAACAAGCCAGGAATCAAAACCAGAGCTGGTAGTCAGACGAGCCGAGTCAGGAGCCAAAGCGAGTAGTCAGATGAGCCGGAATCAGGAACAAGGAGAACAGCAGAGTCAGAAACAAGCCAGGGATCAGGAACTAGGAGGGACGTCAGATAGCCAGGTAATACACAGGAGCTCTCACAAACAGGTCTGAGACAACGAAAGGGCAAAGCATACTGAACAGAGGCCCTTTAAATAATAAGTGATGACATCACAATTCTGAGACTGCATCCTGTCTCACACGGATGATGTACACCAGTCTGGCCATAAAAGGAAGTGCAGGAAATGAGCAGCATCACACAGTATGCACCAGAGTCAGCAAGAGAGGTGAGTAAAATGGCTGCCAGCAGCACATGGCAAACAAAACAGGGAAAAAACCCTGACAATCCAGTCTTCAAAAACTGTAAGTGGATCTTCAGGGGTTAGTGTTAGGTTTTTTTAAGGGTTTATTGGGTGGGTTTTATTTTTAGATTAGGGACTTTGGGCACCGTAAAAGAGCTAAATGCCCTTTTAAGGGCAATGCCCATCCAAATGCCCTTTTCAGGGCAATGGGGAGCTTAGGTTTTTTAGGTAGGCTTTTATTTGGGGGGGTTGGTTGTGTGGGTGGTGGGTTTTACTGTTGGGGGGTTGTTTGTATTTTTTTTTACAGGTAAAAGAGCTGATTTCTTTGGGGCAATACCCCGCAAAAGTCCCTTTTAAGGGCCATTGGCAGTTTAGTGTAGGCTAGGGTTTTTTTGGGGGGCTTTTTTATTTTGGTAGGGCTATTAGATTAGGTGTAATTAGTTGATTAGATCATTTATTTTTTATTTTATTTTGTGTAATTTAGTGTTTATTATATTTTTTGTAATTTAGATAAATGTATTTTTTTAATTTAATTTATTTAATTTTTGTGTAATGTTAGGTTTAACTGTAAGACAGGTTAGGTTTTATTTTACAGGTCAATTTGTATTTATGTTTACTAACTATTTACTAACTAGTCTACCTAGTTAAAATAAATACAAACTTACCTGTGAAATAAAAATAAAACCTAAGATAGCTACAAGGTAACTATTAGTTATATTGTAGCTAGCTTAGGTTTTATTTTACAGGTAAGTATTTATTTATTTTTAAATAGGAATAATTTAGGTATTAATTGTAACTTTTATTTGGAATTATTTTAATTATGCTAAAGTTAAAATAGAGTGTTAGGGTTACATTAGGGTTAGGGTTAGACTTATGGTTAGGTTTAGGGGTTAATAACTTTAGTATAGTGGCGGCGACATTGGGGGCAGCAGATTAGGGGTTAATAAGTGTAGTTAGCTGGTCGCGCTTTTGGGGGCAGCAGATTAGGGGTTAATAACAGTAATGTAGGTTGCGGTACTCCTCTGGCAATTGAGATACCGAAGAAGTACACAAGACTTTAACTGGTTTCCGAAGACAAGTGGAAATACATTGCAGAGACCACAACAAGATTTCGGACCTGCGCCAGTCAAGACTGGGATTGTGCTTTTGGAGCCAGGGATAACCCAGAACAACTTGCAGAGAGTTTATCACCTGGAACTGGAGGGTTTCAAAATGGAGAGCCCCAACAGCCAAGTATAACGGAGCAGTTTCGTGAGTAACGAGTGCGGGCTGAAGGGACCTGCCATCAATTGCCTCAATAGCAAGCGGAACGGACCGAGGCAAAACAGGAATGGAGTGCTTTGATACAAAAGCACTGTCAATGAAATAGCCCGCAGCACCGGAGTCAACAAGAGCCTGGGTGACTATGGAGGAGTCCACCCAGGAAAGGACAACTGTGACCAAAGTTTTCTCCTTTAGCAGTTCCGGGGACGAGGATAAACCACCCAAGGTCTGCCCCCGACAGGACCTTAGGTGTGGGCGTTTCGCAGCCGTGTAGGACAAGACTTCAAAGGGTGGCCCTGTAACCCACAATAGAGGCAGAGCCCCTCCTCCTAAAGGCCCTCTCCTCCATGGAGAGACGCGTGAATCCCAACTGCATCAGCTCAGCAGTACCTGGTGACTCGGGACCAGGAAACATGGGAGGAGAGGGAGGCATGGGTGGGAACGAACACGTAGGAGACAACGGAAGAGGAGGCTTCCGCAAGCGCTCCTTGAAAGAGGGCCTCACACTTAGTCTGATGTCAATTAGGATCAAAAAAGACACCAATGCCTCGAGATCTTCTGATAAATCTCTGGCAGCAGCTTCATCTTTAATCGCATCAGAGAGCCCATGAAAGAAGGCGGCAACAAGGGCTGCAGCAAGCGTACGGAACTCAATGGCATACTGAGCAACAGATCTTGTACCTTGCTGAATGGACATGAGTCGTTTAGCAGCAGAGGAGGAGCGAGCCGGAACATCAAATACCCTCCGAAAGGAGGCCACAAATTCAGGGTAATTTGAAATCACAGGTTTATTAGTCTCCCACAAGGGATTAGCCCAGGCAAGAGCTGTGTCAGAGAGTAACGAGATGAGAAATCCCACCTTAGCTCTGTCAGAGGGAAACGCCTGAGGTAACATCTCAAAGTAAATGCCTACCTGGTTCAAAAACCCTCTGCACTTATTAGGATCGCCTCCATAATGCTGAGGTAGAGGTGCAGAACCAGACATGCTCCTGGTAGGACTAGGTGCAGCAGCGGAAACAGGAGCGGCCATAACTTGCGGGACCCTTTGGTCCAAATGTGCAGTGCGAGTCAGCAGGGTTTGCAGGGCTAGTGCAAATTGATCCAAGCGGTGATCCTGTTCATCCATCCTGGAAATTATGGCAGGTAAAGGTGGATTATTATCACCATCAGGATTCATGGCCCTTGCCAGGGTGCCAGGAATCAGACTGAGACGAGAAGTTCAAAAATAATCACACCTTTATTAATAGCAAAAAAATAATTAAAAGTCCACAAGTCATTTAACAAGCCAGGAATCAAAACCAGAGCTGGTAGTCAGACGAGCCGAGTCAGGAGCCAAAGCGAGTAGTCAGATGAGCCGGAATCAGGAACAAGGAGAACAGCAGAGTCAGAAACAAGCCAGGGATCAGGAACTAGGAGGGACGTCAGATAGCCAGGTAATACACAGGAGCTCTCACAAACAGGTCTGAGACAACGAAAGGGCAAAGCATACTGAACAGAGGCCCTTTAAATAATAAGTGATGACATCACAATTCTGAGACTGCATCCTGTCTCACACGGATGATGTACACCAGTCTGGCCATAAAAGGAAGTGCAGGAAATGAGCAGCATCACACAGTATGCACCAGAGTCAGCAAGAGAGGTGAGTAAAATGGCTGCCAGCAGCACATGGCAAACAAAACAGGGAAAAAACCCTGACAATCCAGTCTTCAAAAACTGTAAGTGGATCTTCAGGGGTTAGTGTTAGGTTTTTTTAAGGGTTTATTGGGTGGGTTTTATTTTTAGATTAGGGACTTTGGGCACCGTAAAAGAGCTAAATGCCCTTTTAAGGGCAATGCCCATCCAAATGCCCTTTTCAGGGCAATGGGGAGCTTAGGTTTTTTAGGTAGGCTTTTATTTGGGGGGGTTGGTTGTGTGGGTGGTGGGTTTTACTGTTGGGGGGTTGTTTGTATTTTTTTTTTACAGGTAAAAGAGCTGATTTCTTTGGGGCAATACCCCGCAAAAGTCCCTTTTAAGGGCCATTGGCAGTTTAGTGTAGGCTAGGGTTTTTTTGGGGGGCTTTTTTATTTTGGTAGGGCTATTAGATTAGGTGTAATTAGTTGATTAGATCATTTATTTTTTATTTTATTTTGTGTAATTTAGTGTTTATTATATTTTTTGTAATTTAGATAAATGTATTTTTTTAATTTAATTTATTTAATTTTTGTGTAATGTTAGGTTTAACTGTAAGACAGGTTAGGTTTTATTTTACAGGTCAATTTGTATTTATGTTTACTAACTATTTACTAACTAGTCTACCTAGTTAAAATAAATACAAACTTACCTGTGAAATAAAAATAAAACCTAAGATAGCTACAAGGTAACTATTAGTTATATTGTAGCTAGCTTAGGTTTTATTTTACAGGTAAGTATTTATTTATTTTTAAATAGGAATAATTTAGGTATTAATTGTAACTTTTATTTGGAATTATTTTAATTATGCTAAAGTTAAAATAGAGTGTTAGGGTTACATTAGGGTTAGGGTTAGACTTATGGTTAGGTTTAGGGGTTAATAACTTTAGTATAGTGGCGGCGACATTGGGGGCAGCAGATTAGGGGTTAATAAGTGTAGTTAGCTGGTCGCGCTTTTGGGGGCAGCAGATTAGGGGTTAATAACAGTAATGTAGGTTGCGGCGATTTTAGGGACAGCAGATTAGGGGTTAATAAGTGTATGTAGGTGGCGACGACATTGGGGCAGCAGATTAGGGGTTAATAATATTTCACTAGTGTTTACCATGCGGGAGTGTGGCAGTTTAGGGGTTAATATGTGTATTATAGTGGTGGCTATGTCCAGAGCAGTAGATTAGGGGTTAATAATTTCATTTTAGTGTTTGCGATGCAGGAGGGCCTCAATTTAGGGGTTAATGGGTAGTTTATGGGTGTTAGTATACTTTGTAACACTTTAGTTATGAGTTTTATGGTACAGCTCTGTAATGTAAAACCCATAACTACTGACTTTCAGGTGACAGTACGGATCTTGTAGTTATAGGCTGTACCGCTCACTTTTTCGCAGGACAGGCAAACTCGTAATACTGGCGCTATGGAAGTCCTATTAAAAAAGGACTTTTTGAAAGGTGCGGTAGTTACCTTGCGTGACGGCCAAAAAAGTGTGTGCGGTACAGCTGTACCTACAAGACTCGTAATAGCAGCGGTAGGCTTTTTCACTCATAACGCAAAACTCATAATCTAGCCGATTGTTACCCACAATGTGTAGCAATGGTTTATAGTTTTATTAAGACTTAAATATATGTACAACCACTTTTCTGTCACAGTAATTCTGTATGTTTTTATGCTTGGTTCAGTACCCAAATACCACCATTAAACATTATAAATATTCCCAACATTATCCGTATGAACACGGGTTTTGATTGGCCAGCCTTCCACTGGTACTTTCTTTTTTGTAACTGATATTCTATGTGTGAAATAGAAATATATTGGGCCAGATTACAAGTGAAGTTAGAATATTGCGCGTGCGTTCCCACATAGCAGTCAATGGAGAAAAAAGTGGAAAAAAACCTAACACCGCACTCTTGCGCAAACCCAATCGCATATTCTCATTTGAACTAACCTGACATAAAAATATGAATATGTTCTATTTATTTATAAATAAATATTTCTATATATCTGGTGGTATTTTAGTACAATATATATATATATATATATATATATATATATATATATATATATATATATATATAGGTATAGATATATACAGATAAATATAGGAATGTCTATTATTATACAAAGAACATATTTCCCTGTGTGCAGAACATTGGAATGTTAAATATTTACAGTAAAATCAAAGTTAAAACCTTTATTATATATGAATACTGCATAAATATGTTTTTTTACATGTTTTCCTCTACTTAAATGCACTTTTATATGTAAAAATGTTTTTTTTTGTAACACCTCAGACCTCATATCTTTGAGCCATTATAACTTTTATGTGTTATATTTTTTTATTTTTTTATTAGATGGTGTTATGATGAGTGTAAGTGTACTTTATAATGTATGTTTGATGGGTTTTGTGACACTTTCTTGTTTCACGAAAGAGTTAACCAGAGCTCTGAGAATGCTGTAATCATTCTAGATTAAATCGCGATTACACTCAAGCGATTTAGTTTACTTTCAATTTATGAGCAGAAAACCCCTTATTGCTTGTGCATAATTGTTACCACTCCACTTGTAATCTGGCCCTTGTTTTTTAATTTACTTCTGTTACTTAATTTTTTAGTTCTCTTGGTATTCTTCGTTGAAAGGCATACCTAGGTAGGCTAAGGAGCTGGGAGCTAACTGCTGATTGGCTGCTGCAAATAAATGCCTCTTGTTATTAGCTTACCAATGTGTTCAGCTAGTGCATTGATGCTCCTTCAATACAGGATACCAAGAGAATGAAGCAAAATTGATAACAGAAGCAAATTGAAAAGTTGTTTTGAAATGTATTCGCTATCTGAATCATCAAAGAACATTTTGTGTATTAAAATCCCTTTAAGCACTTTATGGTAGCAGTGTTTGCAACAATGTATAACATTGCTAGAAACTATGTTGCAAAAACACTGCTGACATAGAATGCTAAAGAAATGTGCACACTCCTGAGCTCCTATGAGCCTACCTAGATTTATTCTTCAACAAAAGATATCAAGAGAACAAAACAAATTTGTTAACAGAAAGTTGTTTTTTGGAAAGTTGTTTAAAATAGCATGCTTTCTCTAAACCATTAGTGTTTATTTTTGAATTATCTATACCTTTAGCTGAAAAGATCCCACCTGACTATTAAACATATCTGAAAATAATTGGTCTATATCTAAATGTTCATAAATGTCTTATAAGCTATGGGTGCGCCTACTAACTTGTGTCTGCATAGTTAGGAGTTTATGTCCCTTTTACACTGTTAACTCAAAATGCAGATTATAATTGTACTCAGAGAAAGGGCTACATATTTGCATGTTTCTTTTAAATAGCTGAGATTGTAGGCACCTATTATTCCATTTAAATATATTGGCCCCAAGTTATCAAGGTCTGTCGGACCTGATCCAACAGTGCGGATCATGTCCGACAGACCTCGCTGAATACGGCGAGCAATACGCTCGCCGTATTCAGCATTGCACCAGCAGCTCACAAGCAGCGTACTCGATCGGGTTGATTTCTGGCAATGTCTGTCCGCCTGCTCAGAGCAGGCGGACAGGTTATGGAGCAGCGGTCTTTGTGACCGCTGCTTCATAACTGCTGTTTCTGGCGAGTCTGAAGACTCGCCAGAAACAGGGGCCATCAAGCTCCTTACGGAGCTTGATAACTAGAGGCCTTTGAGTCTGATTAAAAGTGATGAGCTACTGTACTGTTGGCTTTAACTAAATCCATTTTCCACTGAATTTTCATAGATTTGAAGGTTTGACAATAAAGCATTTGTGATGTTATAAACAAAAGAAAAGGAAACGATAAGCAGTATCTCTGTAGCGTGCTAACATTAGTGCACAACTTGATATTACATCGCACTAGCGCATCCATTTCTTTCAAAACCAAGCAAATAGCGCTGATATTATAAGTTGAAAGTTATGGGTTGCAGTCGAGCAAAAGCCCAAATAGCACT
The DNA here is from genome assembly GCF_027579735.1 of Bombina bombina. Taxonomy (NCBI): domain Eukaryota; kingdom Metazoa; phylum Chordata; class Amphibia; order Anura; family Bombinatoridae; genus Bombina; species Bombina bombina. The sequence goes on along the minus strand of NC_069502.1, from coordinate 675,314,958 downwards.
ACAAGAATTAGCGCAACTTCAGACTTCACATTGGACCAGATTCCGAGCCGCACGCTAACTGTTGCACCCAAGCGATATCAGGTTTAATGTACGTTGGATAGCGCAACCTCAGAGCTCTGGTTAACTGTTATGCTCAAAATAAAAAGTGTTACAAAAAACATCAAATATACATTTAAAAGTACAGTTACACTCATAATAACACTATCTGATAAATATATATATATATATATATATTTTAAAAATTGCATACAAAAGATACCAGGGCTCAAAGATATGAGGTCTCAGGTGTTAGAAAAAAAAGGCAGACAAAGGGCTTCAATATTGAGATATGCATATACATGTCAGTATATATATATATATATATATATATATATATATATATATGTGTGTGTGTGTGTGTGTGTGTATTTATGTATGTTTTACTGACTTATGTACTATACATATTTAATATTCCAATATTCTTAACTTACAGGATAATGTCCTTTTTATTCTTAAATACATATACATATATATGTATATACCTATACCTGCATATCTATACCCATAGCTGTATAGGTAAGGATATGTATTTGACATAAACAGTATCAGATATATTTAGAAATATATATTTTAAAAAAAAAATTGAATTTATGCTTACCTGATAAATTTCTTTCTCTTGTGATGTATCGAGTCCACGGATTCATCCATACTTGTGGGATATTCTCCTTCCCTACAGGAAGTGGCAAAGAGAGCACCCACAGCAGAGCTGTCTATATAGCTCCTCCCTTAGCTCCGCCCCCAGTCATTCGAAGGCTAGGAAGAAAAAGGAGAAACTATAGGGTGCAGTGGTGACTGAAGTTTTTTAATTAAAAATACACTACCTGTCTTAAAAAGACAGGGCGGGCCGTGGACTCGATACATCACAAGAGAAAGAAATTTATCAGGTAAGCATTAATTCTGTTTTTTCTTGTAAGATGTATCGAGTCCACGGATTCATCCATACTTGTGGGATACCAATACCAAAGCTTTAGGACACGGATGAAGGGAGGGACAAGACAGGTACCCTAAACGGAAGGCACCACTGCTTGTAAAACCTTTCTCTCAAAAATAGCCTCCGAAGAAGCAAAAGTATCGAATTTGTAAAATTTGGAAAAAGTATGAAGCGAAGACCAAGTCGCCGCCTTACAAATCTGTTCAACTGAAGCCTCATTTTTAAAAGCCCATGTGGAAGCCAATGCTCTAGTAGAATGAGCAGTAATTCTTTCAGGAGGCTGCTGGCCAGCAGTCTCATAAGCCAAACGAATGATGCTTTTCAGCCAAAAGAAAAGAGAGGTAGCCGTAGCCTTTGACCTCTTTGTTTACCAGAATAAACAACAAACAATGAAGATGTTTGATGGAAATCTTTAGTTGCTTGTAAGTAGAACTTTAAAGCACAAACCACATCAAGATTGTGCAACAGACGTTCCTTCTTTGATGAAGGATTAGGACACAGAGAAGGAACAACAATCTCCTGATTGATATTCCTATTAGAAACAACCTTAGGAAGAAACCCAGGTTTGGTACGCAAAACCACCTTATCTGTATGGAAAACTAGGTAAGGTGAGTCACACTGTAAAGCAGATAACTCAGAAACTATTCGAGCTGAAGAGATAGCTACTAAAAACAAAACTTTCCAAGATAGAAGCTTAATATCTATGGAATGCATAGGTTCAAACAGAACCCCTTGAAGAACATTAAGAACCAAATTTAGGCTCCATGGTGGAGCAACAGGTTTAAATACAGGCTTGATCCTGACCAAGGCCTGACTAAACGCTTGAACGTCTGGGACATCTGCCAGACGTTTGTGTAAAAGAATAGACAAAGAAGATATTTGTCCTTTTAAGGAACTAGCTGATAATCCCTTCTCCAATCCTTCTTGGAGAAAGGACAAAATTCTACGAATCCTAATCTTACTCCATGAGTAACCCTTGGATTCACACCAACAAAGATATCTGCGCCAAATCTTATGATAGATTTTCCTGGTGACAGGCTTTCTAGCCTGAATCAGGGTATCAATGACCGACTCAGAGAAACCACGCTTTGATAGAATCAGGCGTTCAATCTCCAAGCAGTCAGATGCAGAGAAATTAGATTCGGATGCTTGAATGGACCTTGGATTAGAAGGTCCTGCCTCATTGGCAGAGTCCACTGTGAAACAGATGACATGTCCACCAGGTCTGCATACCAAGTCCTGCGTGGCCACGCAGGCGCTATCAGAATCACCGAAGCTCTCTCCTGCTTGATTCTGGCAACAAGACGTGGGAGGAGAGGAAACGGTGAAAATACATAAGCCAGATTAAGGACCAGGGCACTGCTAGAGCATCTATCAGTACCGCCTGGGGATCCTGGGACCTGGACCCGTAACAAGGAAGTTTGGCGTTCTGTCGGGACGCCATCAGATCCAATTCTGGTGTGCCCCATAGCTGAGTCAGCTGGGCAAATACCTCCGGATGGAGCTCCCACTCCCCCGGATGAAAAGTCTGACGACTTAGGAAATCCGTCTTGCAGTTCTCTACCCCTGGGATATGGATTGCTGAGAGATGGCAAGAGTGATCCTCCACCCATCGGATTATTTTAGTTACCTCCATCATCGCTAGAGTACTCCGTGTTCCTCCTTGATGATTGATATAGGCTACAGTCGTGATGTTGTCCGACTGAAATCTGATGAATTTGGCCGCAGCTAGCTGAGACCATGCCTGAAGCGCATTGAATATCGCTCTCAGTTCTAGAATGTTTATCGGGAGGAGAGATTCCTCCCGAGACCATAATCCCTGTGCTTTTTGGGATTTCCAGACTGCACCCCAGCCTAGCAGGCTGGCATCTGCCATTACTATGAGCCACTCTGGCCTGCGGAAACACATTCCCTGAGACAGGTGGTCCTGAGACAACCACCAGAGAAGAGAATCTCTGGTCTCTTGGTCCAGATGCAGTTGAGGAGATAAATCTGCATAATCCCCATTCCACTGTTTGAGCATGCATAGTTGCAGTGGTCTGAGGTGTAGGCGGGCATAAGGAACTATGTCCATTGCCGCTACCATGAGTCCGATTACCTCCATACACTGAGCCACTGATGGCTGAAGAATGGAATGAAGAGCTCGGCAAGTGATTAAAAGTTTTGATTTTCTGACCTCCGTCAGAAATATTTTCATTTCTACCGAGTCTTCTCTTTCTATCAGAGTCCCTAGGAAGGAAACTCTTGTGAGAAGGACGAGAGAACTCTTTTTTATGTTCACCTTCCATCCGTGAGATCTCAGAAAAGCCAACACAATGTCCATGTGAGACTTGGCTAGCTAGAAAGTCGACGCCTGAATTAAGATGTCTTCTAGATAAGGCACCACTGCTATACCCCGCGGTCTTAGAACCGCCAAAAGGGACCCTAGCACCTTTGTGAAAATTCTGGGAGCCGTGGCCAACCCGAAAGGAAGTGAATAGGGATGTGTAGATACGCATCCTTTAAATCCACGGTAGTCATATATTGACCCTCCTGGATCAGAGGAAGAATAGTCCGAATAGTCTCCATCTTGAAAGATGGTACTCTGAGGAATTTGTTTAGAATTTTGAGATCCAAGATCAGTCTGAAAGTTCCCTCTTTTTTGGGAACCACAAACAGGTTGGAGTAAAAACCTAGCCCTTGTTCCGCTCTTGGAAATGGGCGGATCACTCTCATGGTATGTAGGTCTTCTACACAAAGTAAGAACGCCTCTCTCTTTGTCTGGTTTGCAGACAATTGAGAAATGTGAAATCTCCCCCTTGGGGGGGAGTCTTTGAAGTCCAGAAGATATCCTTGGGACACAATTTCTAAAGCCCAGGAATCGTGAACATCTCTTGCCCAAGCCTGAGCGAAGAGAGAGAGTCTGCCCCCTACTAGATCCAGTCCCGGATCGGGGGCTACCCCTTCATGCTGTCTTAGAGGCAGCAGCAGGCTTCTTGGCCTGTTTACCTTTGTTCCAAGCCTGGTTAGGTCTCCAGACTGACTTGGATTGGACAGAATTCCCCTCTTGCTTTGCTGCAGGGGAAGCTGAAGCGGGACCTTTGAAGTTCCGAAAGGAACGAAAATTATTTTGTTTGGTCCTCATCTTATTTGTTTTATCCTGAGGGAGGGCATGGCCTTTCCCTCCAGTGATGTCTGAAATAATTTCTTTCAGTGTAGGCCCGAATAGGGTCTTTCCTTTGAAAGGGATGTTCAACAACATAGATTTTGATGACACATCAGCAGACCAGGACTTAAGCCATAACACCCTGTGTGCTTAAATGGCAAAACCTGAATTCTTTGCCGCTAATTTAGCCATTTGGAAAGCGGCATCTGTAATGAAAGAATTAGCCAACTTAAGGGCCTTAATTCTATCCATAATATCCTCTAATGGAGTCTCCACCTGGAGAGCCTCTTCTAGAGCCTCAAACCAGAAAGCAGCTGATGTAGTTACAGGAACAATGCATGCAATAGGTTGGAGAAGAAAAAACTAAATTTTCTGTAGGAGACCGTCTAATTTTTTATCCATAGGATCTTTGAAAGCACAACTGTCTTCAATAGGTATAGTTGTATGCTTAGCAAGAGTAGAAATAGCTTCCTCCACCTTAGGAACAGTCTGCCACGAGTCCTGTATGGTGTCAGATATGGGAAACATTTTCTTAAAAACAGGAGGGGGAGCGAACGGAATACCTGGTCTATCCCACTCCTTAGTAACAATAGTCAAAAACCTCTTAGGGACTGAAAAACATCAGTGTAAACAGGAACCTCTAAGTATCTGTCCATTTTACATAATTTCTCTGGGACCACTATAGGGTCACAATCGTCTAGAGTAGCTAATACCTCCTTGAGCAATAAGCGGAGGTGTTCAAGCTTAAATTTAAAGGCCGTCATATCAGAATCTGTCTGAGGGAGCATCTTTCCTGAATCAGAAATCTCTCCCTCAGATAACAAATCCCTTACCCCTACTTCAGAACATTGTGAGGGTATATCGGATACGGCTACTAAAGCGTCAGACGGCTCAGCATTTGTTCTTAAGACAGAGCTGTCACGCTTTCCTTGTAAACCAGGCAGTTTAGAGAATACCTCTGTGAGAGTTTTATTCATAACTATGGCCATGTCTTGTAAAGTAAATGAATTCGACGCATTAGAGGTACTTGGCGTCACTTGTGTGGGCGTTACTGGTTGTGACACTTGGGGAGAGCTAGATGCTAAACCCTCATTTCCTTCTAACTGAGAATCATCTATTGCAATATTTGTAAGTGCTAAAATATGCTCTTTATAATTTATAGACATATTAGTGCAAGTGGGACACATTCAAAGAGGGGGTTCCACAATGGCTTCTAAACACATAGAACAAGGATTTTCCTTGGTGTCAGACATGTTAAACAGGCTAGTAATGAAACAAACAAGCTTGAGAAAATAAAAACTAATATTTTTGTCACCACACTCACTTTACCCTTCCTAGCAGTTAAGCAGGCAAAGAGAATGACTGGGGGCGGAGCTAAGGGAGGAGCTATATAGACTGCTCTGCTGTGGGTGCTCTCTTTGTCACTTCCTGTAGGGAAGGAGAATATCCCACAAGTATGGATGAATCCGTGGACTCGATACATCTTACAAGAGAAAAGTACATTATTTTCTACCTGAAGAACATAGGAATATAAAATATGTGTTTTGCACATCATGTTTCTCAATTTAGATTTAGCCAATAGGATTGAACTTGGATCAGCCAATAGGATTGAACTTCAATCCTATTGGCTGATTGCATCAGCCAATAGGATTTTTCCTACCTTAATTCCGATTGGCTGATAGAATCCTATGAGCCTATTGGAATTCAAGGGACGCCATCTTGGATTACGTCATTTAAAGGAACCTTCATTCTTTGTTAGGACGTCGATGGAAGAGGATGCTCTGCGTCGGATGGATTGAAGATGGACCCACTCCGGCCGGATTGGATGAAGATAGAAGATGCCGCCTGGATGAAGCCTTTTGCCCATCTGGAGGTCCTCTTCTGCCCGGATCGGATGAAGACTTCTGCCCCTCTGGAGGTCCACTTGTGCCCGGCTGGGTGAAGACGGCTCAAGGTAGGGTGATCTTCAGGGGGTTAGTGTTAGTTTTTTTTAAGGGGGGTTTGGGAGGGTTTTAGAGTAGGGTTGGGTGTGTAGGTGGTGGGTTTTAATGTTGGGGGGTATTGTATTTTTTTTTACAGGTAAAAGAGCTGATTACTTTTGGGCAATGCCCCGCAAAAAGCCCTTTTAAGGGCTATTTGTAATTTAGTGTAGGGTAGGGAATTTTATTATTTTTTGGGGCTTTTTTATTTTATTAGGGGGCTTAGATTAGGTGTAATTAGTTTAAAATTCTTGTAATTATTATTTTTTTCTGTAATTTAGTTATTGTTTTTTTTTGTACTTTAGTTTATTTTATTTTATTGTATTTAATTGTATGTAATTGTAGTTAATTAATTTAATTTATTTAATTGTAGTGTTAGGTGTAATTGTAACTTAGGTTAGGATTTATTTTACAGGTACTTTTGTATTTATTTTAACTAGGTAGTTATTAAATTGTTAATAACTATTTAATAACTATTGTACCTAGTTAAAATAAATACAAAGTTGCCTGTAAAATTAAAAAAAAAACTAAAATAGCTACAATGTAATTATTAATTATATTTTAGCTATCTCGTGAGCGGCGGTTTAGGAGTTAATAAGTTTATTAGAGTGTTGGTGGGCTCTGGGATCAGCGGTTTAGGGGTTAATAACTTTATTTAGTTGTGGCGGGGTCGGTGAGCGGCGGTTTAGGGGTTAATAAGTTTATTAGAGTGGCGGTGGGCTCCGGGAGTGGCGGTTTAGGGGTTAATAAGTATAAAGTAGGTGGCGGCAGTGTAGGGGGGGCAGATTAGGGGTGTTTAGACTCGGGGTACATGTTAGGGTGTTAGGTGTAGACATTTACCATAGGAATCAATGGGATATCGGGCAGCAGCGAACATAAGCTTTCGCTGCTGTCAGACTCCCATTGATTCCTATGGCATCCGCCGCCTCCAGGGCGGCAGATTGAAAACCAGGTACGATGGGCCAGAAAAGTGGCGAGCGTACCTGGTAGGATCTTGATAACTTCCAAAAGTAGTCAGATTGTGCCGAACTTGCGTTCGGAACATCTGTAGTGACGTAACCATCAATCTGTGTCGGACTGAGTCCGGCGGATCATATTTTACGTCCCAAAATTCTACTTTTGACGGTCGCCACAAATACGCTGTGGAATTCCAGCGTATTTGCGGTTGACAGCTTGATAAATAGAGGCCTATGGGGTCAATTTATTAAATGCCGGGCAGGCATGGTTCGCTGCAGCGAATCATGTCCACCCGGCATCACTAAATGCTCACAGCATATGCTGTCGGCATTTAACATTGCACAAGCATAACATTGTGCAATGCCTCCTCCTGTACATTCGTAGCTAATCGGCCGCTAGCAGGGGGTGTCAATGCTTAAAAAAATAAATCTAAAATAAAAACAAGAAACCACTTTAATTTTATGCAGATTTAAGCAAATATTATTTATTATCATCTATTAGTTAATTTAAGTACAGGCCCTCAACTTTATATGTATATCAATAATAGGTCACACGAAGGAGACAAGGATTAGTAGATGTATACAATATAGTATTTAGCACAAGAGAACATATAAATCAGAGCAGGAATAAAATAATCTTATTATGCTTCTGTATAAGGCTACCAAACCTGACACTTGATAGAAAACAGCTGATGGCCATTTTCACTGGTCATCCAAAGTGTCTTAAGCAACAGTTGTGTTGGGAATGTGTAACAGAATGATTCAACCATCTGACATATCCTAATGTACATAGGCTGTTTTTTCAAGTTTTCTCTCTGTTAGCAGTCACACTGTAAGTAATAGTGGTATTGTTTACTTTCAATTCTTAGCTACAGGGGTCAATTTATCAAGCTCCGTAAAGACCGCTGCTCCATAACCTGTCCACCTGCTCTGATGCGGTGGACAGAAATCAACCCGATCGATTACTATCGGGTTGATTGACACCCCCTGCTAGTGGCTGATCGGTCGCGAATCTGCAGTGAGCGGCATTGTACCAGCATTTCACTACAACTGCTGGTGCAATGATAAATGCCGACAGCATATGCTGTCGGCATTTGTCGATGTGCAGCGGACATGATTCGCTATATCATATCATGTCCGCTCGCACATTAATAAATTGACTCCATATAATAAGATGTATCCATTGTTAAAGGAACATCATACTAAAACATTTTCTTTGTTCTATCTAAAAGAGGGCATTTAACAATGCCTTACTATATTTTATAAGTTATGCACTAGACTTTTTAGGCATGAGGTGGTCTGTTCCCTCTCCACCAAAGAGCTGTAAAGGTTGTCCCTGTTAGCCAGTGGGCATTAATACAGTCATATAAGTATGCAGACATACATTTCCTATAAGCTTCGATTGTATTATTTTTATTTTGTTATGTTAACATGTTTAATTGATGCACTGAACCTTTTTTATACCACACTAGAATCCATATTACAAGTTAGGCATGAGAAAAAAATTGAGAGCTCCCTATGTCAGCGATATACAATGTTGGGTTAGCATGACCAGTGTACAGGGCCACCTTAAATTGTCTCGAGTGAAGGTGGATGGAGGCCGGGGCCACACAAAGCAGGGAGGCTTAGCACAAAAGTCTGTGTTGCTCTATACCCCTCCTGGAATGGAAGCCCGGCAGAGGGAAGTGCACTAAGTTTAGTGTAGGAGGTTCTTTTGCCTCTCCTATTATTGAACAGCCTGATTTTACCTTGGCTAAGGATAGCGCTATATGATGTGCAAAGTAACCTAGTGAGGATTGTTGTGCCAGAACCAGCAAGGGTTAAAAGGCCCTGAGTGATTTCATTCTGTGCTTGGTGATTCTTAATGAAAGTCCCAGTGTACCTATTAATGACCTGTCCCTTTGGTTTTGACCCTTGTTTTTTTTCCTGAACTACAACTTTAATTTAACCACTTCTGGTACCTTGAACTGTGTATTCTTACATCTGTGGCTTAATCCTAAAATTACTTTTTGGATTATGTCCCTTTCTGTTCATCCTGTTCTGGTGTCTGGATATCTTTGTATACAGCAGTATTTGCCTGCTGACTACACTCCAGTGTACTCCTTAAAGGTACATGAAACCTAAAATGTTTATTTCATGATTCAGATAGAGAATGCAATTCTAAGCAACTTTCTAAGTTTCCTCTATTATAAATATTATTATTATTATTATGTTCTCCTGGTGTCTTTTGTTGAAAAGCAATGATGTAAGCTCAGGAGCAGGCACATGTCTCGAGCACAATATGGCATCAAATTTGCAATAATGTTATCCATTTGTAAGAACACTAAATGGCACCAACCTAGGTATCTTTTCAACAAAGGAAACAAACATTACAATAGCTGTGATATCTTCACAACAAGAGCCCAGTACAAAATGGAATGTACTCACAAGAGCTTAAAAGGTAATCAAGACTTTAATGGATCATCCATCAACAGTGCAAATAGCATCAAGAGCAAAACTCTCACTGCATTGTGAGGTTATAAAAACAGCTTTAGTACACAGCTTGTCTGTAAAATGCTTAACGCGTTTCCGCAGCATACAACTGCCTTTTTCAAGAGTTAATAATTCAAGTAAAAGAGCTCTTTGATAAACCTTGGTTCACAGGTACAGGGCAGTGTGAAATGCCCCTTTTTATATTTTCTAGGGACAACTGGACCAGTTCATGAAAAAATAAGCAATCTCTTTAAAAAGGGGGACATCTGGCTGTCAAATCATATCATTTTTAGCTCTTTAACATTTGCACAATGTATTTAACATAAAAAGGTTCAGAATTCATCTTTTCTACAGAGCACACTCTGTAACAGAATGGTCATGAGCATTTGCTCCATCAATAGTTAAAAAGAATATTTGCATACTAGAGTGCATGCATGTTGCAGAATAGAAACTACTTTATTTGCACTTCTCTTGAAATATTAGTTTACACTTCTACAACACACAGTAAATAGCAGGTAATAAAATTGCCACCTCTACAAAGCAGGGAAATATATGTGGATAAAAAAATTAAATGCTTGAGCTAAGATTTCCAAAGATAAACCTATGTCATATAATCTAAAAGGGTTTGGAGGGATACACATATCGTAGATGAGTTGAAAGTGTCATCCAACTTTCCATATTCTGTCACTTAAGGTCACATGACACCTGGGAACTTCTTTAGACACTGATTGCTTCATGCCTAGACTATATTTCTCCTGTAACCGTCATCTGATACTCTGGAACTTGAATTGAAATACTGCACGTGGCAATGACACTGAACCCTTCAGAATCTATCCCCACACATTTTTATCCTTTGTTGGGTATAAGTAAGTGTTGTTCTAAGATGGCTAACTAATTTTAACCTGTGTCTGGAATTTCCTCATCATCCACTGAGATCCAGCTTAATGACAAAAATAGGAGGCTCTGTGGTTGTATATGTTAGTATAGAAATAAAGGAGCCAAGACACATTTCAGACAAATGGAATTTTTTTGCTTCTGTGAAAATATAGTGCTAATATCACCCTCCCTCTGCACTCTTTAGATACAAGTGGATCTCTAGTACAGTGATCTGTCACCCGAAACTAACAAGGAGGATGTGTATCCCAGCAATTTGAGCTACGGTCAAAAGTTCATGCCTTGCCAGCTCTATGCCAACTTGGACTGAGATTTCTGGAATGGCTAGAAAAATATTTTAATGTAATTCACCTTGCTGTGGTATTTCATTGATAACCTTCAAAAATGTAAGGAGTGTGGACTACAAATTCCTGGACGTGCTAAACGTACGGCTAACAAGTATGAAATGTGATATACACGCATTTTTACTACTGACTTTTTACTATAGTGAGACATTATTCAAGAAATACAAAATATTTGACAACATAAAAATTTCATATAAATAACATAAAGAGCAGAGCTTCCTAAGCGAAAATACAGTGTAAACAAATGTATTAATATAATAAATGTATAAACTAATAACCATTTTAATATTATATACAAGGGTATTTTTATTAATTAATCAGATCGATTAGAGGATGCTTTCTATTTGTATACGTTTGCATATTAAACGTCATGATGTATAAATAAAATATTAAATATACAAACACATTAACAATAAATGTTAACATTTGATAAACCATAAATATAAACAAGAAAATTCCTTATTCCCTATTATACCAATAAAGATTAATAAAAAAACAAACAAAAGCAATTCTGAAACATATATTTAAAAGTATGTTGCCACCTAGTACTACTAAATTATGTACATGAAAAGCTCATCGATACGTTTCAAGGAATAACTTCACTTCGTCAAGACACTTGATGTTACTGTTTTTTTTTTTCTTTCATATTGATTGCTGTACAATAGTAAACCAAAATATCTTACATTATATCATCACCATTCATACAGCATTCTGTAAATACCCCAAAATTATAATAATAATAATAATAATAGTCAACATGTACAAATGCACATATAAAATGTTCTTGCATAAATGTACTTTATCTATGAACTGCTTTAAGGTACATAAAACTGAATACAGATATAAAATAAAATGTAAAAAAAATTGCATTGTGTTAACTCCCACGGCACTTTAAAGGGAAAGTATACATCAATTTCCATATAACTCCATGTAATAGACACTATTATAAAGAATAAGATGCACAGATACTGATATAAAAATCCAGTATAAAACCTTTTAAAAATGTACTTAGAAGCTCCCAGTTTAGCTCTGTTTAAGGGGTTAGCTGGAACTCCCACTGAAAGTGGTTGCATACCAAAAAGAGAAAACACTCCCCCCTCTCCCTTCCTCTGCATATGAAAAAACTCTTTACACAAACAGGAGCAAGCTGGAGTAGGTATACATCAGTACACTTCTAAAACTTTGGGCTTGGTTAGGAGTCTGAAAATCAGCGCAATGTTATTTAAAAATAAGCAAACTATACTTTTTAAAAAAAAAACAAAAAAAAAAAACCTGTATTGGCTACATACATGGATTATCTACAAAATATTTATACAAAGAAAATCTAGTGTATAATGTCCCTTTGATAAAAGTTATTGTTCCAAATGTTCTACTTTAACCTGCTATGTCTTTTCTAGTGACAATGGTGTTAAAAGGACAGTAAATACCTTGATATTTAAATATAAAGGGCTAGATTACAAGTGGAATGATCATTTGTATCGTTCATGAGCGTCAACTGTGCTCAAGGTAAAAAATTAGCGCTCTCAGGTTAGCACTGGTTTTACAAGTTAAAAGTAAAATGTTAACGTTTCAGATATTGCAACCACGCTAACTCCCTCTCCCTTCAATGGGTTCACTAAAGAAAGCCTTCTCTATTTATCACACACTAACCTGAAACTGCACTAAACTGATTGCTCTAAAACTGAAGGAGCATAAGGAATACTTTAAATTTCTATGTTCTTCAAAGAAATAAATATTTAAAAATAAAAAGAACATTTCTAAGGGTAGAACATATGAATTTAAAGTACTTCTATTCAAAACACATACAAACATATTAAAATATTATTTCAAATGATATTGAATGTTTTAATGTATTTGACTGGGAAGGGCTCGAAAGTGTATATGTATGTATATACATACAGTATAAACAGTATATATATATATATATATATATATATATATATATATATATATATATATATATATATATATATAAACACACAGAGAAAGTCCAGCACTCACTTACAAGCTCACAGCTAAGATTGAAAGCAAAAATGGAAGAGTTAGTTACCGCATCTGGCCAAATGGGACAAGCCCAGGTACCACGTCAAGGTCTCTCCAAAAACCTGGGTCAATAAACCAGCCAAACAATGCAAGATCTTAATCAAACAAACTGGGAACAAGGGAAGGGTGCACAGGCTTATGTAATCACCCTAGACATATACAAAACACAGAAGGGGACTGCACTCTCAGACTGGACTGAGTACACATCCTATGACCCTGCAACATCCTTGGGTGCTCAATAGCATTCACAGAAAGCTGTGTTGTCCTCAGAGTCACAGGCGGTTAACCCAAGAAAGGACTGGGTGTAAGGTCCATAGGGAAAATTATAAAACACATTAATATAACACACAGAGGAAGTCTAGCACTCACTTGCAAGCTCTCAGCTAAGATTAAAAGAAAAAATGGAAGAGTTAGTTACCGCATCTGGCCAAATGGGACAAGCCCAGGATGACGTCAAGGTCTCTCCTAAAACATGGGTCCCTTAACCAGTGAGTGCTATTGAGCACCCAGGGATGAGGATGTGTACCCAGTCCAGTCTGAGAGTGCAGCCCCCGTCTGTGTTTTGTATATGTCTAGGGTGATAACATAAGCCTGTGCACCCTTCCCTTGTTCCCAGTTTGTTTGATTGAGAGCTTGCATTGGTTGGCTGGTTTAGGGACTCAGATTTTGGGAGAGACCTTGAAGTAGTATCTGGGCTTGTATCATTTGGCCAAATGCGGTAACTAACTCTTACTTTTTTTGCTTTTAATCTTAGCTGAAAACTCCATGATGGCATGCAGGCACGGGTCCAAGATAACGGTGAGTTATCTGAGTCGTTCTCTGTCACAAATGGTGTGAAGCAGGGTTGTGTCCTGGCACCTACACTCAGCATCATGTTTTCTGCTATGCTGACCAATGCATTCAGAGACGGAGATGTTGGAATTGGCATCAGGTACCGTGTTGATGGTTTACTGTTTAATCTAAGAAGGCTTCATGCGAAAACCAAGGTTATGAAAGATAACATCAGAGACTTCCTGTTTGCTGACGACTGTGCCATAAATGCTGGCTCAGAAGTTGACATGCAATGCAGCGTAGACAAATTTTCAAATGCCTGCACAAACTTTGGTCTAACCATTAATACGAAGAAGACTGAAGTTCTGTTCAGCTAACCTTTGGAAGGCCCTTTGTTGAGCCTAACATCACCATTGATGGCTAGAGACTAAATGTAGTAAACCAATTTACATACCTTGGTGGCTCTTTGTCTCAAAACACCACCATAGATGATGAGATAAATATCAGGATCGCTAGAGCCAGCGCAGCCTTTGGCAGATTACATGCAAATGTCTGGAACAGAAGAGGCATCACAACCCATACAAAGCTAAACGTTTACAGGACTGTTGTTCTCCCCACACTACTTTATGCTATCAAAACCTGGACTGTGTATCAGCACCATGCCAAGAAGCTGAGCCATTTCCATACAACAAGCCTCAGAAAAATTCCTCAACATACAGTGGCAGGACAAGATTCCAGACACTGAGGTACTTGCCCAAGCAAACCTACCTAGCATCTTTACCATCTTGATGCAGTCACAGTTACGCTGGACAGGTCATGTAGTCCGTATGTCAGACCATCGACTACCAAAGAGAATCTTTTATGGCAAGCTGCAGCAAGGCCACCGATCCCGGGGGGTCAAAAGAAGCACTTTAAAGACACTCTTAAAGCCGCACTCAAAGCATTTGACATCAATGTTGATACCTGGGAACAAAGTGCAATGAATCAATATGGCACTCCTTTGTGTCTAAAGGTGCCGAATCACATGAGGCCAAAAGGATGGCTGCAGTAGAACAAAAGAGGCAAGCCAGGAAAGCTTGTGCCAGTATCCTGGTTGGAGATGTCCTCCTCCCCTGCTGTCCTATCTGTCATCGGACCTTCTGTGCAAGGATCGGCCTCATAAGTCATATGCACACACATAGACAAAACCTGACATAATATTTCATGGATGACAAAGTGGTCCTCGTCGAATCGACGGACGAATGAAACGAACCATATATACACACACAGTACTGTGCAAAAGTCGTAGGCCACCATTAGATTTGTTGATTTAGATTTGTAGCAATGGTATAATGACAATATATAATTATTTCTTAGTCTCTTTCTTAGAATACAACCAGAAAATACAGGATATTTGTATGCATTATTTAAAAAAATGAAAAATAAGAAAAAAACAGCTTCTATAGGCTAAAGAGTTCAAGTCATTGGAAGCTTGCTAATAAGACCAACTTTCAAAGCACGCTGCCGTGTGCTTGATCCGGTAACTCTAAATTGGCCCTGAATAAGTCCCCTGGCCAAGGACTGTTTGTTGCTGACTGCTAATCAGGATCCCTGTTTCTTAAACATAGTATTGGCCCTCCTCTAACTAGTGCCTGTCAGTATGTTGTAGCACAGGATTTGGGTCAAACAGCATTTTGGAGGACTTTCCCATACCAGTAAAAGAGTAATTTGGGGAGTACTTTTTTCCTTATCAGATTTAACATCCAATAATTTATGTCCCCCTGGAGTGTAAGTCTGGGTGTGTAAGAGGGTAGGTGAAGTCTGTGTGCATTCCCTTAAAAGAGCTGGCAAAGAACAAGGAAAAGAAAAAGGAGAGAGGAAATAAGGGAAGGATTAAAATTTGCAACATAAACTTTTACAATCTGGGAATAGATTAACTGTGTTATTACAAAGCCCTACCCCCAAAATCTACACATCTCAGTGAAGTCAGTCAGGATATTCAGGATTTTGCTGGACTGTGCTCTAATAGCAACCCAATAAAGCTCACATTCCTTCTTACATTTGGCATTTCGCAGTAGTAGAAGTGGGTATTTATGTCTCCCCCCCTCACACGATATAAAAGGCTAATCTAGTCTGGGCCCTAGAGAAGGCGGGTGAAGGTAAATGAACATTTCTGTATATAGATATAAATCATCCGCGTATCAAAGGCCCCTGACCTGGTTCAGGAAGCCAGGAAGCGGCATGAACTTATGGACTTAAGTCCCCCCTCAGGGTAAATGGCATCCCAGTGAAGCTAGCCTTAATCTTGCAGGAGTGCTTTTGGATAAAAGAAGAAAGGGGGAAGGAAGGATTTTGTATTGGACAAATGGTTGCGTAGAGCAATGTACTAGCTAATGTATCTAATTTCATTTTTTTGCTTGTTTGTTTTGTTTTTGCAGCAATGACCAAAATGTAATATCTGCTAGTTGGAATTGAATGATTTTTAAAGTTGTGATGTTCTATATTATATCATACTATTTCGGCCCAGTTAACTGTAAAGCAATTTGTGTGAACTAAGGGTCGACAGTTATTCAGAGAATACTGCGACTGGTTAGATAAAGATAGATTTACGTCACTCACTCTGGTGGGCATACCCAGAGCTAACTTTCTTTTTTGATGCTGAGGAGTTATTAAAATTGTGTCCCTCTGTCTACTAGTTCTCTAGTCGGGTAATTGTAATAACTAAGAATCCCCTGAGTTAAAGAGACTACCTAATTTTTTTTTTTTTTTTTTTTTTGTTCTCTGGCTGACATCTAAAATGAATTGCTAATCTTCTACATAAACACTCTGGTTTAAACTATAGATTATTGAGGCGAGGGAGGAAGAAGGAAATAATAAAGAAGCAAGAAAATTAATTAAAGCAGAATTTTTTTATTTTTTTTTCCCGTCTAGTTTAGTCTACAGACTTTTTTTTTTTCCCACATTTTATACACATTCTTATAAAAGCACTAATTCCCACTTGAGGATCGTCCTTTTATATTGCACTTCATACTCACACTTCTTATTTTCACCCTTTTTCTCTTTTCTCTCACTCTTAAGTAAGACACAGCTCATATCTCACTTCACATACCATTTTTTTTTTCTCTTCTTTTTTTTTCTTTTTCACCTCACCACATTCTTCACTTTTTTAGCACTTTTTCTGCATTTTATATGGAGAAATTCGTACATATAGCTAAAAATAAATCACCCACAATGCCACCAAGAAAAGACAAACACAAAGCTAAACCTCAGACCTCGTTATCCCAAGATAGTATAACAGAGGAACCTGCTACTTTCCAGACAAATCTAGATGTTCAACAATTGGTAGAACAGTTTTCACTATCAATGTTACCCCACCTAGAGTTGATCAGACAGGATGTAGCAGCATTATCAATGGAAGTAAGGCAGTTCAACAACAGGTTAGATGAAGCAGAGGCTAGAATCTCCGAAATTGAAGATAGACTGAACTCACAAGAGCAAGACTCTAAGCATTATGATTATACAATCAAAAAATTACAGGATAGACTGGACGATCTAGAAGATCGTTCCAGACGCAATAATCTAAGAATAGTAGGTGTTCCTGAAACCCAAGAATATGCTGACCTTAATAATTTTATGGATGAAATACTACCAAATTTATTAGAGATGCCTACTAGCCGAACTAAAATACTGATTGAAAGAATTCATAGAATAGGTCCCGAAAAAAAAAGACCAGACGGTACCGTACTAAATAGACCCATAATTGTGAAATTTTCGCATTTTCAAGATAAAGTTGCCATTATGAGTTATTATAGGAAAAAGAAAGCCACAGTTCTTGTAAATGACAAAAAAATCTTTCTTTTTCAAGATTATTCTACTGAGACCGCTAATCGCAGAAAGGAAATGGCTCCGTTTTGTTCTAAACTCATAGAAAAAGGTTTCAATGCTTTTCTTTTATATCCAGCTAAGATCAAAGTGCTGAAGTCTGGAGAATGGCACGTTTTGTCTAACAAATCAGAAGCTAATTCCTTTCTGGATAATATTTAGGAACAACTAGAGACAATCGAATAAGAATTAAATATAGTTGTTCGTAGATAAATCCTTTGATGTAAGTAATGGCAACATCGAAAAGTCATAATGAGAGGGTCTCAAAAAAGTTTTTTTTATTCCAAAAGAGGGTTCATCCTCCTTTTCCATTTTTCCTTTTTTTTCCTTTTTTTTTTTTTTTTTTTTTTTTTTCTTCTCCTCTCCCTTTTTTCCTCCTCTCCCTGGCCTTCCTCACACTTTTGTTGAAAAGCCGCTGTTCAACTTGTTGTGTCTGGTCCATCAATAAAATATGAGTGAGACAGTGATTAACCTGGTTTCATGGAACGTTCGCGGAATAACAAAAGAAAGAGGGGAGTAGCAATATTGTTCCATAAAAATTTAGACTACAAAATAACACATAAATTTATTGATGAAGAAGGTAGACTGATTATAGTACAGGTAGTTATAGCCAATCATAAATATACGTTATGTAATATCTATGCTCCAAACACCAGTGATAAAGAATTCTGGAAGAACCTAACAAGGAGACTAACAAATTATTTAGATGAAGGTCTGATTATAGCAGGTGATTTAAATCTAATAACACAATATCCCCTGGATCGCTCACATAGAATGGATAGCATGACTCAAAAAAAAAACAACAGTAAAAATAAAAGCTATAAGGCCGAGACAAAGATTTTAAAAAAATTTAAAAAAACATTGAACTTGGTGGACATCTGGAGATTGCAAAATCCCGATGTAAAAGAATATACTTGTGAATCTAAAACACACAAAACTTTCTCACGTATTGATTATTTTTTAATAGATAAAAAATTAGCAGGCAGGATACCAAGGACAGAAATTTCTGCAATTATTTTGTCAGATCACGCCCCTGTTATAATACAATTGCAAACTGACCTGATAAAAAGATCTTATCTTTCGTTTAGCTTTCCAAAATACCTCACTAATAACTCCAAATTTAAAATCTGGCTAAATGAAAAATGGAAAGAATATATTTACATCAACCAAAACTCAGTTCAAAACCCTGAAACTGTATGGCAAGCCTCTAAAGCGGTGTTGCGGGGAGAAATAAAGGCATACCTGTGCCATATTAAAAAAAAGAATAGTGAGCGCAACACACAACTTGCCAATCAATTAGTTAATGCATACAATGCCTACTTAAGGGATCTGTCAAGTGGAGGATGGAGTGCATACCAGCAAGCAAAGAGGGAAAGGGAAATTTTCTTACATCAGAATGCAGCCTTAGAAGTTGTAAAAACAAATGCTAAATATTATAGACATGGGGGGAAAATGGGCAAATGCCTTTCCAACTTGGTTAAAGTAGCTAAGGGTTCAAGATCTATCTTGGCCATAAAAAGTGATAAGAAAAGACTAACCCAACTTAATGATATCAGCGCGGAATTTTTAAAATATTATAAGCAAATTTTTTCATCCTCCGTAAGTAATGAGGATAATAAGACAAAGTTCTGGGAAGCATGTAATCTACCAAACCTTGGGAAAGAAGAGTTAACAGAACTAAATAGTCCAATTACGCAAGAGGAAGTTGAGAAAACAATCAATAATTTAGCCTGGAATAAAGCTGCAAGGCCGGATGCGCTCCCAAACGAATATTATAAAATTTTACAAAATAACATAGTAGAATATTTGGTTGACCTATTTAATTACTTTTATATTAAAGGTGCAATTCCATCCAAAGAATTCACTAGGTCAACAATAATTTTAATTCCCAAAAAAGGTAAAGATCCCGAATCTCTGGATGCCTACCGCCCAATTTCACTGCTCAATTCCGATTACAAAATATTAACAGCTATAATAGCAGCAAGACTCCAGAAGTTATTACCAAGGTTAATACATAGTGACCAAACTGGATTTATGAAGGGCAGGTCCTCATTCACCAACTTAAGGAAACTGCTCTTGACAGTAGACTACTATAATGCTCAGGTTAAGGATAATACATATCAGAGGGATGATAAGGCAGTGATCGCCATAGACGCCGAAAAAGCTTTCGACGCGATAGAGTGGCAGCACCTCTTTAACTCTTTAGCTCGTTTTGGCCTAATAGGTAATTTCCTTAAATTTATTTTTAAACTTTATGATAACCCATTTTCAGCTTTAGTGGTAAATGGCCTATTATCTGAGAGTTTCCAATTGAATAGAGGGACTAGACAAGGATGCCCGCTATCACCCTTGCTGTTTAATTTATGTATAGAACCATTAGCAACAGTGTTGAGGAATAACTTGCAAGGTATTAGAGTGGGCTCTAAAGAGTTCAGAATATCCCTCTATGCGGACGACTTATTAGTGTTCATCAGTAAAGCAGAGGAAAACATTCCAAAACTCATGAAAATTCTTGACAGTTTTAGTACGTTTTCTGGGTACAAGGTAAACTCACAAAAATCGGAAATACTATGGGTTCAAAAGTCAGGTAACTATAAAAGTCAATGTCCATTTAAGGAAGTCGAGAGTTTGAGGTATTTAGGGATTAATGTTAATATTTCGCCAGAAAAATGGTATGAGGAAAATTTTGCAGGGCTTATTAACAAAGTGGAAAATGATCTATGAAGATGGTTAAACTTCCCGCTTACATTAGCAGGAAAAATAAATTTGATTAAAATGACTATTCTCCCTAAATTTCTATATATAATGCAGAATATGCCTCTGTTTATAAAATCTTGTGATCTGAAAAGAATGAATAAAACCTTTAAGATCTTTTTGTGGGGGAAAGAAAAAGTTAAATTATCCTTAAATAAACTTATCCTTGAGAGAGACTCAGCGGGATTTGGTTTTCCCTGTCTTCAAAAATACAATTGGGCCTGTCTGGTTAAAATTATTCCTGACTGGCTAATGGACGTGGGACACTTTCAAATAAAGGAGTTAGAACAGGACTTTTTCTTGCCCTTTTCTCTTAAAGCGCTCATCCATTTAAATATATCTAAACTACCTATTATGATGATAAAAATGTGCACTTTTAAAAATCCTATTATCGCATGGCATAAGGTATGTAAATCTTTAAAAGCCGATCATAGCTATTCTAAATATCTACCTATTACAGGCAATCCTGAATTCACAGAAGGTATAAACAACAAGATCTTTAAAAATTGGCAGGTTAAGGGTCTGATTTACTTTGATCAATGTATCAACCGGGAGTTTGGAAACCTTTTTTCATTTGAAAACATCAAAACTAAATTCCAAATTGACAATAAAGATTTCTTTGGATATCTACAAGTCAGACACTTTTTGAACACTAAGAAAACTAGTTTTGATAATACAGGCTGGGAAGGCTTGCATACAGGGATCGCCCTCTTCCGCGCTGGTGTGCACTCCATCTCCTACTGGTATAAATTGTTATTGCAGAAAGAAGGAGAGAAGCATCTTACTGGCCTGGTACAAAGGTGGTCAATTGACATGACAGGGATTGACACTGAAGCAATTAGTAAATGTTTTTTGAGGGCCTGGCAGGCTACTCCGTTACTAGCCTGGAGAGAGGCACAATTAAAATTGATTAATCGCACATATGTAACGCCCCATGCATTAAATCTTTGGAATAAAAATCAATGTTATGCCTGCTGGAGATGTAATTTCCCAATGGCCAATTTGATCCATTGTATTTGGAGTTGCCCAAAGGTTGCATCCTTTTGGGCTAAAATTTCATTTTGGCTCTCAAAAATTCTTAGGTACCAGATCCACCTCAAAGTAGATGATATTATTTTGTTATACGAAAAGTCACTTCCAACATTCAATTTGAACATAACGTTCGTAAATTTTACAATTTTATGTGCTAGGAATACTATTTTTGCTTCCTGGAAATCAAAGAGCTCCCCCAGCTTTGTGTAATTTTTAAATAATATGCACCTGAAATTAACCATTGAACGATACGATACTTCGATCGACTCAGAACAGGAGATTAAAAAATTTCTTAATAAATGGATTAATTTCCTACAAAGTCTACCTTCGGACATACAAAAACAATACATTTTTCCGTTCCGTATCTCAGTTCCTGTTCTAGAAGCTTGCCTTAGAGGTGAACTTTCTATTTGAGGATATGTACTGTATTAAAGTTGTGAGGAAGGCCCGGGAAGAGGAAGTTTTTTTTTTTTTTTTTTTCCCCCCCCCCTTTTTTTTTTTTTTTTTTCCTGTTCTTGTTTTCGGTTTTTGTTTCTGTCATTGTCGAAGTAGCTATGGCTCTGCCCTGGTGGATTAGGGCCTTAGCATCTAACCATGAGCCTGGTTATGCAACACAATACAATAGTCCCCTTTTTTTATTTTTTTAGATCAGATTTTCAATAAGAAATAAAAAACTTAAGAAATTGGATATCAGAGGTTCTGTTACTATTGTACTTTAGTTTACTTTAGTTGAAACCAAATTTTTTTAAACCACAGGGACTCTTGTTTTCTTCTTTATGCAATATGCCAAAGATACTGTATTTTGTGTTTACAACCACAGCTGCAGGAGCGGTGGTTGCAAGTTTCTCTTTGCATATTCTTTTCTTATCTTTTTTGTTGTTGTTGTATACCCTGTGTGGTATTTCCTGTGATTGTAACTACTTTTTCATTTTATTTTTTTGAAAAAATAATAAAAATAATGTTTAAAAAAAAATAAGACCAACTTTCAATAACATCCTTCCATTAAAAATGCCAAAGATCACTGAATTTGACAGACATAAAATCATACTTTTGCATCAGCAAGGTCGCTCTCAAAGGGAAATCAGCAAACAAATTGGAGAATCAGAAAAGGTGAAGGACAAAAAGGACTGGATGGCCAAGAGAATTTTCAAAATCTGATGAGAAGTTTCTCAGAGTTTCTTCTTTGAGAGACCGGAAGATGTCCAGCAAGGATCTGGCTTATCATCTGGCAGCTTCATTGGGATGCCAAGTTAACCCTTCTATAGTCCGAAGAAGCTTGATCAGGAATGATCTTTGTGAAAGGGCTGCAGCCAAAAAAATATTTTTTTTGGAAGGGAAACAGGGTGAAAAGGCTAAGATATGCTAAATCTCACAAAGACTGAAATGAAGATCAGTGGAAAAGAGTATTATGGAGTGACGAATCCAAGTTTGAAATTTTTGGGTCCAATCGCCAAATATATGTAAGAAGACGATTTGGAGAGAGATGAAAGAATGAGTGCGTGCGGCCTTTAGTGAAACATAGTAGAGGGTCTGTCCTGGTTTGGTGTTGCTTTTCTGCCAGGGTGTTGGAGACATTGTCTGAATTGATGGGATCATGAATGCTGAAAAGTAGAGACAGGTCTTAATTCATCATGCCATTCCTTTTCTGGAAAGCGCCTAATTGGGAATGGTTTTATTTTCCAGCATGATAACGATCCCAAGCACACTGCTAATGCAGTGAAATCATATTTGGAGAGAAACACAGCTGATAAAACACTGACAGTCATGGACTGACCTCCACAGAGTTCAGACCTGAATATTATAGAGGCAATATGGAGTCACGTGGACAGAAAAAGAAATAAAAGACAACATAAATCTAAAGAAGAACACTGGGTGCTGAAAGAAGTCTGGTATAATATGCCAGAATGTTACTTCAGAAAACTTCAGGATAGTCTACCCTAAAGAGTTCAAGATGTGCTTAGTACAATGGGAGGTCACACTAAATACTGACTTTTGCCCAAAGAGACATTTTGTTCAGAAAATGTTGTGTTTTTTTTAATTTTGTGTACATATTTCCTATATTTTCTGTTTGTATCTTAATAAAGAGACTGAAAAATAAATATGGATGGTCTTTAAAACTAACACGACACTGCACTAGACCAACAGCACTACCTGGCAGTTTTTTATTGAAATATATATATATATATATATATATATATATATATATATATATATATATATATATATATATATATATAGGGGCTGGACAAAATTATTGGCACCCTCAATTTAATATTTGCTAGCACACCCTTTGGAAAAAAAAACTTTGCTTCCTGTAACCATCAATGAGTTGCTTACACCTCTCTGCTGGAATTTTAGACCACTCTTCTTTCGCCAAATTCTCTAGTCTCTTAGATCTTCTTTTCCCAACTGCTGTTTTGAGATCTCTCCACAGGTGCTCTATGGGATTAAGATCTAGACTCATTGCTGGACAGTTCAGTACTCTCCAGTGCTTTGTCTTAAACCATTTCTGGGTGCTTTTTGATGTGTGCTTTGGGTCATTGTCCTGCTGTAAGAACCATGAACTCTGACGGACACCCAACTTTCTGAAACTAGGCCCTTCATTGCACCACAGAATTCTTTGGTAGTCTTCAGATTTCATAATGCCATGCACTCAGTTAATACATCCAATGCCTGAAGCAGCAAAGCATTCCCAAAACATCAGTGAACCTCCACCATGTTTGACTGTAGGGACTGTATTTTTTTCTTTAAAAGCCTCATTTCTTTTTCTGAAAACAGTAGAATGATGGTCTTTATCAAAAAGCTTTAATTTTTTTCCCTCTGTCCACAGCACATTCAAAGGATTTTGGCTTTCTTCAGATAAGTTTTGGCAAACTCCAATCTGGCTTTTTTATGTTTGTGTGTCAGCAGTGGGGTCCTCCTGAGTCTCCTACCATAGTGTCCCTTTTCATTCAGATGGTGACGTATAGTGCGAGTTGACACATTAGTACCCTGTGCCTGAAGGTCAGCTTGAATTTGTCTGGAAGTTGATCAAGATTCTTTATCCACAATTCAAACAATCCTTCATTGCAATCTTTGATCAATTTTTTTTGGCCATGTCCAGGGAGATTAGCTACAGTGCCATGGGCTGTAAAGTTCTTGACAATGTTGCGCACAGTGGACAAAGAAACATTAAGATCTCTGGAGATGGACTTGTAACCTTGAGATTGTCTATGGTTTTCCACAATTTTTGTTCTCAAATCCTCAGACATTTATTTGCTGCTCTTTCTCTTCTCCATGCTCAGTGTGGCACACAGAGACACACAACAGAAAGGTTGAGTACATTTTTCACCATTTTAACTGGTTTCCGGTGAGCTTTTTATATTGTCAGTACCTGTTAATTGATACAGGTGAGTTTAATAACAAATTACAGGAGCATCACATACTAGGAATGCAATTACTTCTTACAATTTTGAGAAGGTGCCAATCATTTTGTCCAGTCCCTTTTTGAATTTTGTTCGTGGAATGTGTCAGATTTGGGGGGGTTTTCTCCACTTTTTTGTGTCATACCAATACAAACAATAGAAATAAACATGAGAATGCCTAAACATTTGTAATTGCAACAAGTTTCTGGGCAAAGTGGTGCATTATCTGACAGAAATGCAGGGGAGCCAATATTTTTTTGCGTGATTGTATATATATATGTACAGTTTATATATATTTGATACTAAAACAAAAAAGCACAAAACAAACACATCTGCGACTCACGGTAACTCTTTAATAAAAAGCACTCTGCTTATATAAAATATTGCACTTGCTAGAAATGTAATAAATGTTAGTCTCAAACGATTTCACAATTTCATGCTGTTACATCAGTCCAGTCCTGGCTCTCAGGACATACTATGAGCGGTTAGAAAACATTTTTCAGTCCCAGAATTTTTTGACTGGCTGTTCTGATGTCTGCTGAGTTCAGACTGTGATTGCTTGCTTCCTCTTTGCTCCCTGAACGTGTTTCTTCTGTTCACGGACAGACATTGTTAACAGGAAATGAACATAAGGATTCTGCTCAGTAGTATGCTTTAAATCTGTGGGCGTGTATTTTAATCCCACCTCTATTTACTTATATTCATAGTCCACTGTTGCAATCATTTTTGGTTTTATCTTTACTCATCTTCCTATTGCCTTCACATGATTACTAAACTGCATAGATAGCATACGTTAATTTAAAAATAGATTTAAAAAAATCAATTCATAATAAAAATACAAGAAATAGAGATAGAGCTGCAAGTTCTTGGTCCTATCTGTTATGCATTGGTTCAAGTTTTTTTTAATAGTTTAACATATTTGTATGTATAAAAACAATATCAACAATACCTTATTAAAATATATGATTGTTATCCATATTAGCTGTGAATCTCAAACAGGTTAGTATAGATTTATGTAATGAATCCAGCTATATTATTTGTGCAGAAATGAAGAGAAAAGAATAAAAGAATAAAAAATGACTTACCTCAGAATTTAGGAGAAGGAGGCTCAAGAGGCAAAAGAAAAAGTGTCTAGAAGCACAGAAAGGCAAGGCCAGAGCAACCTGCTTAGGAAGGAGGTTCATCAGGGGAGGTGCCACCAGTGAGCTCTGTGGTGCTGGAGCCTCTCTGTTGGTTGAAGCACACCAAGGGGTCAAATTATCAAGCTCTGAATGGAACTTGACGCCCCGTCTGCCAGAAACACAAATTATGAAGCAGAGGTCTAAAGACCGCTGCTCCATAACCTGTCTGCCTGCTCTGAGGCGGCGGGCAGACATTGTTGGAAATCAACCCGATCAAATATGATCGGGTTGATTGACATCTGCTGCTAGTGGCCAATCTGTAGGGGGCGGTAATGCACCAGACGTTCACCAGAACTGTTGGTGCAATGATAAATGCCGAGAGTGTATGCTGACGGCATTTATCGATGTGCTGCGGACATTATCCGCAATATCGGATCATGTCCGCTCGCACCTTCATAAATATCCCCCCAAAAGTCATTCCAAAAGGCAGTTTTTTCTGTTCATTTCTTGGCAAATTGCTTGCAGCTCTCTCACCATCTGCCTCTGCACCTGGACACTTCTGTATGCCTGCACTATCATTAGTGCATCACTCGTATTTTGGCCCTGTATGTGTATACAGATGTGGCCGAAAGTATCTTTTTTAGGAAAATGCACAATTTTCTCTGAAGTAAAAATTGAAAAAAAAAAAAACTATTTTTTATCTACCATTCTTTATTTCAAATGTAATAGAACATAAATTTCCCTTCACATATTACTTTAAAAAATAAAACAAATGAAAATGGTACGAACATAACTAAAATTCTGAAAATGAATAAATAATTTTTCGAATTTTCGGATCCATTCTTTATTCATATTCAGAATCTTTCATTGTTCTAATCTAAACCGCAGTTCCCAAACATCGCCGACACAAACTAAAGCTATTAACCTCTAAACCGCCATTCCCCGACAACGCGGACACTACCTAAAACACTAAATAAAGCTATTAACCTCTAAACTGCCGTTCCCCGACATCGCCAACACTAACTAAACCTATTAATCTCTAAACCACCGTTCCCCGACATCGCCGTCACTAAATAAAGATATTAACCCCTAAAGCACCATTCCCCAACATCGCCGACACTAACTAAAACAGTAAATAAAGCTATTAACCCCTAAACCGCTGCACAACCACATCACAAAAACTAACTAAAACACTAAGTAAACCTATTAACCCCTAAACCAGTGCCCCCCATCACAATTAGCTAAATTAAACTATATTAACCCCTAAACCACCTCTAACTTTAACATAATTAAAGTAGACCTAAATTAAACAAACTACCTATTTAAAAATAAATACAAACTTACCTGTGAAATAAAAATAAAACCTAAGCTAGTTACAATATTACTATTTGCTAACTACCTAGTTAACAAAAATACAAACGTTCCTGTGAAATAAAAATAAAACCTAAGCTTAAACTAATAAAGCCTAACATTACTAAAAATAAAAAAAATAAAGATTACTAAAAATAAAAAAGCTAACATTACACAAAAAATTAAAACTACAATTACAAAAAATAATATTCACTAAAATGACAAAAAATAAAAAAAACTACCATTACAAAAAATAACAAACGAAATTATCGAAAAATTATCCGTATTCTAATACCCCGTTTAAAAAAAAAACTTCCAAAATAAAAAAAATCGAATCTATAATAAACTTAAAAACCTAAAAAGGGCCTATTGTAGGGTATTGCTCTAAAGTTAACAGTTCTTTTGCAAAAAATTAAAACAAACACACCCAAACCCACAAAATGAAAAAAACTAATCTACCCATTGCCATTGGGCATTCAGCTTTTTAACTGCTCTTAAAAGGGCATTCAGCTCTTTTTCTACCCATTAAAATAAAAAAGTCCTAATAAAAAACACCCCAAAAAAAAAATAAAAAAAATAACAATTACCCCAAAATCGGTAATCACAGTTGCTGAAGTCCGGTGAAAGATCTTCATCCCAGCGGCGAAGCATCTTCATCCAGGCGGCTCAATCTTCATTCATCGCGGGACCGGCATCATCTCTGGGATGAAGATCTTTCGCCGAACTTCAGCAACTGTGAGTACCTATTTTGGGGTTAGTGTTAGTTTTAGTTTTTTTTTTGGGCGGTGGTTTTCTTTTTAGATTAGGGTTTTTTATTTTAATGGGCCTAAAAAGAGCTGAATGCCCATACAAATGCCCTTTTAGGGGCATTGGAAAGATAAGGTTTTTTTTAGATAGTTTTTTTTTTTATTTTGTGGGTTTAGGGTGGGTTTGTTTTAATTTTTTGCAAAAGAGCTGTTAACTTTAGCGCAATGCCCTACAAAAGGCAATTTTAAGGGCTATTGGTAGTTTATTATAGATTAGGGTTTTTTTTATTTTGGGGTGTTTTTTTTTTTTTTTTTTAAATGGGGTATTAGAATAGGAATAATTTTATTATTTGGATAATTTTGTTTGTTATTTTTTGTAATGGAAGTTTTTTTATTTTTTGTAATTGTAGTTTTATTTTATTTTTTGTAATGTTAGTTTTTTATGTTTAGTAATGTTAGGTTTTTTTAGTTTAAGCTTAGGTTTTATTTTTATTTCACGGGTAAGTTTGTATTTATTTTAACTAGGTAGTTAGTAAATAGTTATATTGTAACTAGCTTAGGTTTTATTTTTATTTTACAGGTAAATTTGTATTTTTTAAATAGGTAGGTTATAATTGTAACTTTAATTTAGGTCTATTTTAATTATGTTAAAGTTAGGGGGTGTTAGGTTTAGGGGTTAATATAGTTTAATTTAGCTAGTTGCGATATGGGGCGGGCCGGGGTTTAGAGGTTAATAGGTTTAGTTCATGTTGGCGATGTGGGGGGGCGGCGCTTTAGAGGTTTATAGGTTTAGTTATTGTTGGCGATGTGGGGGTACGGCGGCTTAGGGGTTAATAGGTTTA
Organism: Bombina bombina; assembly: GCF_027579735.1. NCBI lineage: Eukaryota > Metazoa > Chordata > Amphibia > Anura > Bombinatoridae > Bombina > Bombina bombina. Next base: position 675,286,274 of record NC_069502.1, on the reverse strand, counting down.
GTTTGTGTTGGTGATGTGGGGGGGGGCGGCGGTTTAGGGGTAAATAGCTTTATTAGCGGTTGAGGGGTTAATAGCTTTATTTAGTGTCGGCGATGTCGTGGAACAGTGGTTTAGGGGTTAATAGCTTTATTTAGTGTTGGGGAATGGCGGTTTAGAGGTTAATAGGTTTAGTTAGTGTTGGCGATGTGGGTGATGGAGGTTTTAGATAATTTTGTTTCGGCAATTGGCGGTAAATTAGTTATGTTAAGTTAAATAGTTTTTTCGGATCCTTTCATTTTTCGGATCCATTCTATATTCATATGCATTACTCTTTTCTGAAGTTTAGAATAGAATAATGAATATGAATAAAGAATAGATCCGAAATAATGAACGGATCCGAAAAAATGATTTAACTTAACATAACTAAATTGCCGAAACAAAATAATTTATTTAACTAATGAAAACGAAACAAAACGAAATTTTTAGCATTGCACATGTCTACTTTTCATAGCTCTGAATGAGATTTCTACACTTTTCTGCTGGGATTTTGGCCCACTCTTCATGAGCAAACTGCTTCAGTTCTCAATTTTCAATTGTGTATTTATTTTATATTGGCACATCTTTCAGTAGTCTTCACATTTTTGTCTCGTTCACTGGCTACTAGTATCTATATGCATTATATCTGTTAGCGATTGGATGGATTGAGTTTATTGAGAGTGCACTTCTTTTACTATCAGTATCCATTAATTCACAATTGTATTATACCTCCTATCCTGTACCACTATTGAATTATATTTCTTGAGTAGGTCTCTTCCATTGTAGTTTGTTATGGATAGGTCTATGCATATTTTCTTATGTGCAGATTGGAGAAATATTATTATTATTTTTTTTTAAGCCGCTACAGTTGTTATTTTTAGATTGGAATGAAATTTCTGAGTAGTATCTGGCCTGGAGGTGTGGTTCTAACACTTTTTTATGCCAGTCACTTCAGCGTCCATCAGAATCTTTTTTTCTTTTATAATGGTTTATTTTAGGTAGGTATTCTTTATTTTTAGTTCTCCATTCACACTCACATATATTTTAAGTTAATGTTCATTTTTATACATCCACTTCTGTTTACCTATGGAGTTTATTACATGTTTTCTTTGCTGACTTTTTTGGAAGACTATGAGACACACATTATTTATACATATATATATATGTTATGGGTAAAGCCAGATATTGGGTAATCCTAGGAGTGGCTGTGGGTAAAGTCTGATGTAAGATCATAAATCTCATCAGAGTTCGGAGTCACTGCATCAAACATATAGCATGCACTGTAATTCCCCCATCTTCACTATCTTTTTTGCCACCGCCTGGGTTGTTCAAGGGGGGCAAAGCCCCAGGGCCAGCCCTAGCCATTGCGGCGCCCAAGGCAGAATGACAAAGCAGGCCCCCCTTTCACCCCGCCACCAACCCCGCCCAATCCCAGCCCCCAACCCCGCCCCACAGCTTTTAAAATGGGAAAAAAAATCATTCAAGGTAATGCACAACATTTTATATATAAAAAAACATAAATCCACTAATAAGGATCATTATAACATTGTATATATTGCAATATACCATTTGTACTATTGGAATAACTGTTTATGTATACAGGGAGTGCAGAATTATTAGGCAAATGAGTATTTTAACCACATCATCCTCTTTATGCATGTTGTCTTACTCCAAGCTGTATAGGCTCGAAAGCCTACTACCAATTAAGCATATTAGGTGATGTGCATCTCTGTAATGAGAAGGGGTGTGGTCTAATGACATCAACACCCTATATCAGGTGTGCATAATTATTAGGCAACTTCCTTTCCTTTGGCAAAATGGGTCAAAAGAAGGACTTGACAGGCTCAGAAAAGTCAAAAATAGTGAGATATATTGCAGAGGGATGCAGCACTCTTAAAATTGCAAAGCTTCTGAAGCGTGATCATTGAACAATCAAGTGTTTCATTCAAAATAGTCAACAGGGTCGCAAGAAGCGTGTGGAAAAACCAAGGCGCAAAATAACTGCCCATGAACTGAGAAAAGTTAAGCGTGCAGCTGCCAAGATGCCACTTGCCACCAGTTTGGCCATATTTCAGAGCTGCAACATCACTGGAGTGCCCAAAAGCACAAGGTGTGCAATACTCAGAGACATGGCCAAGGTAAGAAAGGCTGAAAGACGACCACCACTGAACAAGACACACAAGCTGAAACGTCAAGACTGGGCCAAGAAATATCTCAAGACTGATTTCTCTAAGGTTTTATGGACTGATGAAATGAGAGTGAGTCTTGATGGGCCAGATGGATGGGCCCGTGGCTGGATTGGTAAAGGGCAGAGAGCTCCAGTCCGACTCAGACGCCAGCAAGGTGGAGGTGGAGTACTGGTTTGGGCTGGTATCATCAAAGATGAGCTTGTGGGGCCTTTTCGGGTTGAGGATGGAGTCAAGCTCAACTCCCAGTCCTACTGCCAGTTTCTGGAAGACAACTTCTTCAAGCAGTGGTACAGGTAGAAGTCTGCATCCTTCAAGAAAAACATGATTTTCATGCAGGACAATGCTCCATCACACGCGTCTAAGTACTCCACAGCGTGGCTGGCAAGAAAGGGTATAAAAGAAGAAAATCTAATGACATGGCCTCCTTGTTCACCTGATCTGAACCCAATTGAGAACCTGTGGTCCATCATCAAATGTGAGATTTACAAGGAGGGAAAACAGTACACCTCTCTGAACAGTGTCTGGGAGGCTGTGGTTGCTGCTGCACGCAATGTGGATGGTGAACAGATCAAAACACTGACAGAATCCATGTATGGCAGGCTTTTGAGTGTCCTTGCAAAGAAAGGTGGCTATATTGGTCACTGATTTGTTTTTGTTTTGTTATATTTGTGAATGTTGAGATGTTATATTGGTTTCACTGGTAAAAATAAATAATTGAAATGGGTATATATTTGTTTTTTGTTAAGTTGCCTAATAACTAAAAACAAACTAAAAACTACTTCCAAAACTATTCAGCTTTGATATTAATAAGTTTTTTGGGTTCATTGAGAACATGGTTGTTGTTCAATAAAAAAATTAATCCTCAAAAATACAACTTGCCTAATAATTCTGCACTCCCTGTATAATGAAGAATTATGCTGACAATTAGGAACAGTTGAGTTGAACTGGGCCTTATTTTTATGTGTTTTTATTATGATAACAATAACATTACAGAGACGCCAGGGCTGGCCCTAGCAAGTGCAGGTCCCTAGGCAGATTGACAGCCCGGGGCCTCTACCCAGAACAAAAAATAAATGGGGCAATGCACTGTACCACACAAATATAATACACACAGAGATACTTATATACACATACATCCACACACTGTGTCAGACACATACACAGGTGTACACACAACACACACGCCCACACACCACAGCCCACACACACACACACCACAGCCCACACACACACACACACCACAGCCCACACACACACCACAGCCCACACATACACACACACACCACAGCCAACACACACAAACCACAGCCCCCCCACACACACACACACACCACAGCACACACACCACAGCACACATACCACAGCCCACACACACACACACACACACCACAGCCCACACACACACACCACACACCCCCACACACACACACACAGCCCACACACCACAGCCCACACAAACACACACCACAGCCCACACACACACACACAGACCACACACAGCCCACACACACACAGCCCCTCCCACACACACACACAGCCCCCACACACACGAGCAATAAATAATTAAAATAAATGGTACCCCCAGCAATAAAATGATGCCCCATCTCCCCTGCTATAAAATGATGCCCCCAACAAAAATATGATGTCCTCAGCCCCCAGCAATAAAATGAATCCCCCTGCAATAAAATGATGCTTCAGCTCCCTGCAATAAAATGAAGCACAGTCCCCCTGAAATAATATATATATATATATATATATATATATATATATATATATATATATATATATATATACAGTTTCAAGAAAAAGTATGTGAACCCTTTGGAATGATATGGATTTCTGCACAAATTGGTCATAAAATATGATCTGATCATCATCTAAGACACAACAATAGACAATCACAGTTTGCTTAAACTAATAACACACAAAGAATTAAATGTTGCTATGTTTTTATTGAACACACCATGTAAACATTCACAGTGCAGGTGGAAAAAGTATGTGAACTCCTATACTAATGACATCTCCAAGAGTGAATTGGAGTGAGATGTCAGCCAACTGGAGTCCAATCAATGAGATGAGATTGGAGGTGTTGGTTACAGCTGCCCTGCCCTATAGAACACACACACCAGTTCTGGGTTTACTTTTCACAAGAAGCATTGCCTGATGTGAATGATGCCTCGCACAAAAGAGCTCTCAGAAGACCTACAATTAAGAATTGTTGACTTGCATAAAGCTGGAAAGGGTTATAAAAGTTTCTCCAAAAGCCTTGCTGTTCATCAGTCCATGGTAAGACAAATTGTCTATAAATGGAGAAAGTTCAGCACTGCTGCTACTCTCCCTAGAAGTGGCCGTCCTGTAAAGATGACTGCAAGAGCACAGCGCAGACTGCTCAATGAGGTGAAGAAGAATCCTAGAGTGTCAGCTAAAGACTTACAAAAGTCACTGGCAAATGCTAACATCCCTGTTAGTGAATCTACAATACGTAAAACACTAAACAAGAATGGATTTCATGGGAGGATACCACAGAGGAAGCCACTGCTGTCCAAACAAAACATTGCTGCACGTTTACAGTTTGCACAAGAGCCCCTGGATGTTCCACAGCAGTACTGGCAAAATATTCTGTGGACAGATGAAACCAAAGTTGTGTTTGGAAGAAACATACAACACTATGTGTGGCGAAAAAGAGGCACAGCACACCAACATCAAAACCTCATCCCAACTGTGAAGTATGGTGGTGGGGGCATCATGGTTTGGGGCTGCTTTGCTGCGTCAGGGCCTGGACGGATTGCTATCATTGAAGGAAAAATGAATTCCCAAGTTTATCAAGACATTTTGCAGGAGGACTTAAGGCCATTTGTCTACCAGCTGAAGCTCAACAGAAGATGGGTGTTGCAACAGGACAATGACCCAAAGCATAGAAGTAAATCAACAACAGAATGGCTTAAACAGAAGAAAATACGCCTTCTGAAGTGGCCCAGTCAGAGTCCTGATCTCAACCCAATTGACATGCTGTGGCATGACCTCAAGAAAGCGATTCACAGCAGACATCCCAATAATATTGCTGAACTAAAACAGTTCTGTAAAGAGGAATGGTCAAGAATTACTCCTGACCATTGTGCACGTCTGATCTGCAACTACAGGAAAGGTTTGGTTGAAGTTATTGCTGCCAAAGGAGGTTCAATCAGTTATTGAATCCAAGGGTTCACATACTTTTTCCACCTGCACTGTGAATGTTTACATGGTGTGTTCAATACAAACATGGCAACATTTCATTCTTTGTGTGTTTTTAGTTTAAGCAGACTGTGATTGTCTATTGTTGTGACTTAGATGATGATCAGATCACATTTTATGAGCAATTTGTGCAGAAATCCATATCATTCCAAAGGGTTCACATACTTTTTCTTGCAACTATATATATATATATATATATATATATATATATATATATATATATATATATATATATATATATATATATATATATATATATATTACAATTTAATGCACTTTGATAGAAGAAAGCAAAACAGCTCTTATTCTCTTGATCTAATATTTCTAAATTAAAACAGAGGATGTTTATTCCCAATGCTTACATTGTGTTTTTTGTTTGTTTGTTTTTTGGTCTGCTAAATATCTCTTAACTGCAATCCATGTTTATATAGATTTCATTGAAAGCAGATTTTATAAATAAATGACAGTATAAATGTGTGGATGTTTAGTAAATAGGAACACATTGCTTTACTTGCTCATCTAGCAAGCGTGTAGGGACATCTCTGTACCGTATATATGATTGCCTAGCAACATTGTTACGATTCACAATTCTCCCACATGCTTTCAGGACTATTCACACTGGTTACATTTATCAGAATATGATCTTCAGTTTTTGAACAAAATTTCCATTTGATTCAGTGAAATAACAATTTGGGTTATAATGGAGGTTGCCATGACCCAAGATCTTGGCTGACTAGAGATGTGCGCTATCAGGTATTCTAATTTCAAAGTCTGTAATTAATCTAAACACATCTCATCTTAATTACAAGCAGATTACCATGGTGAATGGTATCTTGGTAACTCATGTTTTGTTAATCATTTTGATTAGTTACAAGATGTTAAACTTTTAAGAATTCTAAATTATGACTTGTTTCAGTATGTACATACAGAGAGAAGTGCACTCACAGGAACGAACAACTGGCTCAATATCATTGTTAGCCTGTTCTATGGCGATTTACCACCTGGGTGCAGCTTTTTAGCCCAGTAATGCTTTTCACAGAGTATAACTTTCCTGTAGTATATCAGTCTGATATTACGGTCAGTCCAGCACTGAAATACCAGGCAATTTCTCTCTGAACAAGGAACACAGCGACCCCAGACGATTGTTTCGGCCTTCATTCAGCTACTGAGCTGTTGATCGTTCCTGATAGAGCGCTTCTCTCTGTGTATGCTTTTCCTCTGTGAAAAGCACAACTGGGCTAAAAGAGGCTGCTCCTAGGTGGTAACTCGCCATAGAACAAGCTACTGAGCTGTTGTTCGTTCCTGGTAGAGAGCTTCTCTCTTTGTATGTTTTCCTCTGTAAAAAGCACAACTGGGCTAAAAGAGGTTGCTCCTAGGTGGTAACTTGCCATAGAACAAGCTACTGAGCTGTTGTTCATTCCTGGTAGAGCGCTTCTCTCTTTGTATGCAAATGTTTATGACCTGGGGAAGTCTCCCTAAGGGTGATGGGGGAAAGCAGATGTGGACTCCTTGCTCAGTGTGCTTAGAGGAATTTGCCTTCACCTAGCTGACGAGGCCCATAGAAGGCCGAAACAATCTTCTGGGGTTGTCATGTTCCTTGTTCAGAGGAGAATTGTCTGGTATTTCGGGCTGGACTGACCTTACTTGGTGGGTTCAGACTGATATGCTTTAGGAAAGTTTTCCTCTGTGAAAAAAACACAACTGGGCTAAAAGAAGCTGCTCCTAGGTGGTAACTCGCCTAGAACAAGCTACTGAACTGTTGTTCATTCCTGGTAGAGCGCGTCTCTCTTTGTATGCAAATTGTTTTCAGTATGTAACATTGGCCTATGTAATAGTGTAAACATATCGCCTATCTATAACTTAAAGGGACATGAAACCCCAAAAAATCTTTAAAGATTTAGGTAGAACATATAATTTTAAACAACTTTCCAGTTTACTTCTATTATCAAATCATTCTCTTTGTATCATTTATTGAAGGAGTATCAATACACTACTGGTTTCTAACTGAACACATGGGTGAGTCAATGACAATCGGTATTGTCAGAAGATCTGAGAATGTTATTAAATAATATATATATACATATTATTATTTAATATATATAGATGGTTGTATACGCCAAATAATTAATTTTATTTGTAAAACTCCAAAAGGTTACTGTGTGGACAAACCCCCCTTCTCTCACTCATCAAAGAAACTACTTGCATAGTTATTTCAGAAAAGAACAAAGGCTTAGACTGTTGTATAAAAAAACAGATTGTTTCAAAAAGATAGTTATCTACATGGCTGTTTATTCCAACTCTTAGACCACCAACCTCTGTTGTAGACAAAGTTCTGCACTATTTCCAGATAAGCTAACATATTATGAGCTAACAGACAGTTACTTCAAAAGCGAAATTAGCATTTTGAAACCCCTCAGATGTGTATACCAAAGATGAGTGATAAACTTATCAGACATGGCTTAAGTACATGCAAAGATATGGGGCCCCTATCGTGTTTGAATCCACAAATTCTAGACAATGGAAGTTTGGCCAGGCAAAAACACATGTTTACAATGTAGCTATTTGAATTAAAAATGTTTTTTTTATATACAGCTGGTAAAATTTTGTTTCTTGTAGAACGATGTGTAAAATGCTAGGTTTCATATGAATATGGGAGATTGTGGACCTAAGAAGCAGAGACAAATAATATTCATATTAGATAAATATTTGCTGAGATTGATAAATATTGCAAACAGATATATGAATGTTTAACATTTCTAACAATTATTTCTTTCATTTCAGGCACCTAGTAAATACACAGAAAATTGGTATTTTAAATAATATCCTATGTGTTTTATACACTTAAAAAGAAACATACAGATATGAAATATTAATCTGTATGGGATAATAATCCAATGTAGATATAATTGTGTGAAAATCACATATATTTGCTGATCTCAAAGCATGTATGTGATGTTGAGTGGATGGCTGAAGAAGGAAATTGAATCCAGGATGAAGATATTATAATCCTTAAATTGTTTCATAGAAAATATGGTTTAAACGCATTTTATACATTATAAGTGAAATACATTCACATGTAGTTTTAAAATGATCAGGAAAAACAATTAAAATGAAACTGTTTTTCTCTGTCTGCTGCCCCCAATGGTCAAAATCCAGTACAGCCAGAAGGCCTTTGGCTGTTAAAAATGAAATTTCCCAGGGCCAATCCAATAAGACCTCCCAGGTGTTCAATGAGATGTTCAGCTTCAAAGGGCATCCCAAACCAATTCACCAATGATGGTACAGAACAAAAAAGGGTGGGGTTATATCACATGATAAAATCCCAAGCATAGGATAGTAAATGGATGGCTGCTGTCTGTCTGCTAACTGGTAACTGAAATTGGCTGCGTTTGAAATACAGTTACTAAAAGGCATAATAGCTACCCTTACTTTTCCACATGCAAAATATTCCATTTGTATTCTGAGGTGAAATTGGACCTGTTGAGAAATATTGGAAGCTGAATATTGATTTGGTTATATCTGGTAAAGTATAAGAGGTTGCTAAATATAGGTAATATTATAGATAATATTCAAATCAAAGGTATTTAGTAATTATGATCAAATAGCAGGTCTAAAAGAACAAATTTAATTATTTTTTTTCAAATAGTTTTTATTGAGGTAGCAATGACATACATAACATAATCATACAGTTATCATGGCAACATGCCTATCAACATACATCACTTCCCAAATATCCAATACAGCAGGCATGTCTTAGAGTCCTTAAACTGTAGTATATCCTTGACAATAGGTAATATATAAAGCCATGTGCGGCACCTCTTTTATATACATATATATATATATATATATATATATATATATATATATATACATTTTCAAATGGACAACAACAAAAAAAGTAACAAGTGGTAGTCATAAGGCCTGACTTTCATGTAGAAATTCTAGGTAACAAGTAGTAGGCCTTTATGCATCCATAACATTCACATCAGAACATATAACAATTTAATACAAGTTATAAGATTATGAGATTGGGGGATGGGGGGGAGGGGTAATATGGCCACTCCTGGGCCCAATCTTATATAGAGTACAAAAATGCACAATATAATACAAGTAATTGCCATCAGAGGTGGACTTAAACATTTCCAAGATGAATATACATTATATCATACCAACATGCCCTCCTAAATATTATGGGCTTCTAAGGGCCTCAAGTTACACAGACACCTAATGTAAGGGGTTACAAGATGTGCAGAATTTAGGGAAATGTTTAAGGTGCAAACTTAACCACCTCTTGTTGTTGCCCTATAAAATATTCTAGGACTCTCTTGGGCCACACGTTAGCCAGGTGCACGATTTGAGGGAATAAATAGCTACCAAATGACCATGGGAAATTTACCCAACACATATCATTTAACCTAGCCATCAGCATGAATAAACGTATGAATGATATGAGGAATTAAAGCCCCTCCCCAGCAGAAGCCCCACATTAACTGCACAGCACATCATATAATAGAAAGTAACACAGTATAAACAGCATTGCATATTATCGTACACGTCTTACTGTCCAAATGAAGCATCCACTTTTTGCAGATCATATCCTCATTATATCCAACTAAGAAGCCTTCATCCAGAGTATGATCATAAAGTCCTATGCCTTCGATACCAGTCCTGCAGGAGCTAACCCTAATGTGGAACTGTGACTTATAGCACCTCTCATTAATCCCTTCTGGGTAAATAGTGCCTATCTGTACAGTTAATTGTGCTATCATGAATGCATATGAGTATATCTCTTGTATTTGTGGAACGAACCAAAGCGGGCATTAGCCAAAATGCGGGAACCTTGCAGCGGCATGATATTTACATACAAGCCCATACCGGAGCTTGCCAGCTAAATAGGCCTCCTCCACTAACCAACCCCAACCCTGGAAATATTGCAAAAACTCAGTCCCTCTAGAAGGCAGGCTGCAGCATGATCTGGTCTCCCTATCAAAGTGCTCTGTTGCAGACGCCAATATTGAGGAGGCCCGGACTGGGGACCAGACTCTCCAAGGGGAGACCACAAGCTGACCTGCAGACAAGAAACAGCCTTACACTCCCCAGATCGATGGTACTGCAATGCGGGTCTGTCACTTACAGGGTACAGTCGGGTAGGCATCCTCCATCTTGAGATATGCGGAGGGGTTGCAGGAGGGTAATCATACATCCCTGCTGTAGAGGAAACAATCATTTCAACTCTGCCGCAGTCCGTAGGCACCCCACTCTCCACTTCAACAATCACAGCAACTGCCTTCTTCTTGTCTTCCTCTAGAGGGCCGGCCGCTTCCCCCTGGGACACAATAGAAGGCAGGGTACTCACACTTTTGTTGGACCGTATGTAGATTTGGCCTCCCAACTCGGGAGGTGCAGACAAATGTAGTTGCTTTCCTGTGGCCACGGCTTCTGGCTCTGCATCAGTCTGTGTTTCAGATATAGGTGTCGCCTCGCCCAAGTGTGTTTACTCCATGAGGGACAAGAAGCGGTCTAATCTAGCACACATTTTGCGCTCAAAGGAGGTCATCAGTTCTTGTAGGATCACACATAAATCCCCCATGTTCAGTATAGGCAATTAGGCAGAGGGTGTCGATAATCTCTGCTTACCCGGTTCCCCGGGGGGGGGGGGGGAGCTGAGCTCTCTCTTCGTAGAGGCCGCCAAAGACACTCAGCTGTCCAGTCTGGGAAGTCCTGTTGCTCTATGAACACATATGTTTACATTATTCCACTCAGCAAAGTGTCCTCTATGTCCTGGAGTATGATTACTTGCTGGATGGTTATTTATTATTCAGATCACATTCTGAATTGCAGAGCTCCCAGTTTAGCGGCCATCTTGGACCTTAGGTTATATAATAAAGATAGGGATAGTGGTAATGGAAGTTGTATTTAATGATTCCCCGTCAAGTATTAGCTTACCACAATTTAACCAATAAAAGTAGTCACCCAAATTGGGGACAATAATACTAATATCTGATATAATGAAGTACAGAATAGTAATACCAGGGGAGGGTGCTCACTGTTCAAGTAAATGTAGAAAAAATAGGAGACAAGCGAACAGAAAGTAGAGCACTCGCAAAGGGAGACTAGTATAAGTGGCTATTCAGTGGGTATATAATATTAAAACTTAACATTTATTATTAAAAAAAAATGATAAAAAACTACTATATAAGTAGTGATTAATACTTAGATTAAAACACAAACAAATAATAAACGGTTGTATATCCACAATGTCCCCAGAATGTATACCATAGAAACTCAGAATAGAGTAGGAGGGATTTTTAGGCAGTAGTAGTTTTTTATCATTTTTTTTTAATAATAAATGTTAAGTTTTAATATTATATACCCACTGAATAGCCACTTATACTAGTCTCCCTTTGTGAGTGCTCTACTTTCTGTTCGCTTGTCTCCTATTTTTTCTACATCTTGGACCTTAGCCCTGAAACGCCCCCCAACAAATTGTATTTTAACCTTGTGTTTCATAGTCCTATACAGTGTTAAGCTTGTCTGTTGTATGCTAAGTAATTTATCTTTGCAAATATATAAATATACAGGGAGTGCAGAATTATTAGGCAAATGAGTATTTTGACCACATCATACTCTTTATGCATGTTGTCTTACTCCAAGCTGTATAGGCTCGAAAGCCTACTACCAATTAAGCCTATTAGGTGATGTGCATCTCTGTAATGAGAAGGGGTGTGGTCTAATGACATCAACACCCTATATCAGGTGTGCATAATTATTAGGCAACTTCCTTTCCTTTGGCAAACTGGGTCAAAAGAAGGACTTGACAGGCTCAGAAAAGTCAAAAATAGTGAGATATCTTGCAGAGGGATGCAGCACTCTTAAAATTGCAAAGCTTCTGAAGCGTGATCATCGAACAATCAAGCGTTTCATTCAAAATAGTCAACAGGGTCGCAAGAAGCGTGTGGAAAAACCAAGGCGCAAAATAACTGCCCATGAACTGAGAAAAGTCAAGCGTGCAGCTGCCAAGATGCCACTTGCCACCAGTTTGGCCATATTTCAGAGCTGCAACATCACTGGAGTGCCCAAAAGCACAAGGTGTGCAATACTCAGAGACATGGCCAAGGTAAGAAAGGCTGAAAGACGACCACCACTGAACAAGACACACAAGCTGAAACGTCAAGACTGGGCCAAGAAATATCTCAAGACTGATTTTTCTAAGGTTTTATGGACTGATGAAATGAGAGTGAGTCTTGATGGGCCAGATGGATGGGCCCGTGGCTGGATTGGTAAAGGGCAGAGAGCTCCAGTCCGACTCAGACGCCAGCAAGGTGGAGGTGGAGTACTGGTTTGGGCTGGTATCATCAAAGATGAGCTTGTGGGGCCTTTTCGGGTTGAAGATGGAGTCAAGCTCAACTCCCAGTCCTACTGCCAGTTTCTGGAAGACACCTTCTTTAAGCAGTGGTAGAGGAAGAAGTCTGCATCCTTCAAGAAAAACATGATTTTCATGCAGGACAATGCTCCATCACACGCGTCCAAGTACTCCACAGCGTGGCTGGCAAGAAAGGGTATAAAAGAAGAAAATCTAATGACATGGCCTCCTTGTTCACCTGATCTGAACCCCATTGAGAACCTGTGGTCCATCATCAAATGTGAGATTTACAAGGAGGGAAAACAGTACACCTCTCTGAACAGTGTCTGGGAGGCTGTGGTTGCTGCTGCACGCAATGTTGATGGTGAACAGATCAAAACACTGACAGAATCCATGGATGGCAGGCTTTTGAGTGTCCTGGCAAAGAAAGGTGGCTATATTGGTCACTGATTTGTTTTTGTTTTGTTTTTGAATGTCAGAAATGTATATTTGTGAATGTTGAGATGTTATATTGGTTTCATTGGTAAAAATAAATAATTGAAATGGGTATATATTTGTTTTTTGTTAAGTTGCCTAATAATTATGCACAGTAATAGTCACCTGCACACACAGATATCCCCCTAAAATAGCTAAAACTAAAAACAAACTAAAAACTACTTCCAAAAATATTCAGCTTTGATATTAATGAGTTTTTTGGGTTCATTGAGAACATGGTTGTTGTTCAATAATAAAATTAATCCTCAAAAATACAACTTGCCTAATAATTCTGCACTCCCTGTATTTTAGAATTTGTCTTAACTGTAGGTAACTAAGAATTTAATTCAGCTTAGATAAATTGGCATAGGAGTTTGGTTGTTGGCACAAATAATATATACAATGTCTGATGTTTTAAATTGGAATTATATAAAATAAATTGTGGCTATATAGCTGATTGTACTGTTTGAGTGTTAATGGCTCAGATTCTGGTATCTTAAGGTATTTTAAATGCAACTCTGATTTGAGAGACTATTGTGAATAAGGCAACTTTTATGATCTTTGCATAGCATATTATAATAGTTTAAACGTGTATAGTATTGATTCATATCTGGTTTCCTACAAATATATTTCAATGTGTCTATAAATTTTAACTAATAAAAAGAATTCAGGAATTTACATTAATTTTATTGTCTTGGTATAGGCATTTTTATTGGGGGTTCATTTTAAAGAATAATTATTAAATATATTGTATTATAACCCGGCCATATACTGACAGTATATGTATGCAGCAACCAATCAGCAGATAGAACCTAGGTTCTTTGCTGCTTCTGAGCTTGCCTAGATAAACATTTAAGCAAAGGGTAACAAGAAAAGGAAGCTAATTAAATTATAGAAGTAAATTGGAAAGTTGTATGTTCTGTCTAAATCAAGCATGTCTAATTATGACTTTACTGTCCCTTTAAGTGCTGAAGAGATTACACAGTTACCCGTCTCCAATCCTGAAGAGAAGAACATGGGCAAGGATTTAATGTGGCTAAGGATAAAGGTAAAGGAACATAATACTCATATGCTAAATCACTTGAAAGTGATGCAACATAACTGTAAAAAGCTGACAAGAAAATATCAGCTGAGCATCTCTATGTAAAAAAAGGAAGATATTTTATCTCACAATTTCCTCAGCTGTGTAAAAAGTTATACTTCAGCTACTGCCGATGAGGTCATGAACTTTTTTTTTCTGTGATCTCATGAGATTTCATAGTGCACTTCCTTAAACTGAATAGGGAAATAACATGACCCTTGCAGGTCCCAGGACAGACATACTGATTTGCTGCTTAAAGTCTTCTACAATGGGGTGTGAATACTTAGGACATTTTGAGGTAAAATATCTTTCTTTTTTTATAGAGATGTTCAGGTAATATTTTCTAGTTGGCTTTTTACAGTTATGCTACATGCTTTTCAAGTGTTTCAACATTTGGGAATCATGGCCCTTTAAGATAATCTGGTGCAGTTAGAAGGTTTAGAGATATAGGGCCAGATTAAAGATGGAATGATATTGAGTGCTTTCGCTGATGTGCAAACACCGCTTGGAGTAAACTTTTAACACGCACAGGTTAAAGTGCTCATATTGTAAGTTGAAAGTAAATTGTTTGTGCACGAGCGAAACCCAATGCCCGCTAACTTCAGGATTTCTGATATCATGACCTTGTTAACGCATTCACCCCAAAGATTTCAATCGAATGTGCTGTTAAAAAAAGATAACTGTTATCACCCACAACTAACCGGACACCTTATTAGACCTACAGCACAAACCAGATATTTTACATTAAAATTTTCTTCACGCAGAAGAAAATGTTCTTTTTTTTAAATCTATATATCTATTTATATCTTATGGGTTGTTGTTTTTTTAATATATATCTATACCTATATATCTATATGAATATATACAGATATAGAAATATACATATATAGGAGAGCCACGAGAGAGCTGTGTCAGAGATGCCGAAAGATTGGAGGGTTTGGAGCAAGAGAGTATGGCTAACAGTGTCAAAGGCTGCAAACAGATGAAGAAGGATTAATAAAGAAAAGTGGCATTTTGATTTTGCTGTAATTAGGTCATTAGTAACTTTGATATATATTAATTCTTCGTGGCATAGATTCAACAAGGTGTTGGGAACATTCCTCAGACCTTTTGGTCCATATTGACATGATGGCATCACGCAGTTGCTGCAGATTTGTCGGCTGCACATCCATGATGCAAATCTTCCATTCCACCACATCCCAAAGGTGCTCTATTGGATTGAGATCTGAGGACTGTGGAGGCCATTGGTGTACAGTGAGCTCAGTGTCATGTTCAAGAAACCAGTTTGAGATGATCTGAGCTTTATGACATGGTGCATTATCCTGCTGGAAGTAGCCATCAGAAGATGAGTACACTGTATTCATAAAGGGATGGACATGGTCAGCAACAATACTCAGGTAGGCCGTGGCATTTAAACAATGCTTAATTTGTACTAAGTGGCCCAAAGTGTGCCAATAAAATATCCCCCACACCATTACAGCACCAACCAGTACCGTTGATAAAAGGCAGGATGGATCCATGCTTGCATATTGTTTCCGCCAAATTCTGATCCTACCATCTGAATATCACAGCTGAAATTGAGACTCATCAAACCAGGCAACGTTTTTCTAATCTTCTATTGTCCAATTTTGGTGAGCCTGTTGGAATTTCAGCCTCAGTTTCCTGTTCTTAGCTGACAGGAGTGGCACCCGGTGTGGTCTT
Source organism: Bombina bombina (assembly GCF_027579735.1). Lineage (NCBI taxonomy): Eukaryota > Metazoa > Chordata > Amphibia > Anura > Bombinatoridae > Bombina > Bombina bombina. Next base: position 675,270,220 of record NC_069502.1, on the reverse strand, counting down.
TTGCTGCTGTAGCCCATCTGCTTCAAGATTTGATGTGTTATGCATTCAGAGATTATATTCTGCACACCTTGGTTTTAACGAGTGATTATTTGAGTTACTGTAGCCTTCTATCATCTCAAACCAGTCTGCCCATTCTCCTCTGACCTCGGACATCAACAAGGCACTTTCATCCACAGAACTACCGCTCACTGGATATTTTTTCTTTTTCAGACCATTCTCTGTAAACCCTAAAGATGGTTGTGCGAAAAAATACCAGTAGATCAGCAGTTTCCGACATACTCAGACCAGCCCGTCTGGCACCAACAACCATACCATGTTCAAAGTCACTTAAAGCCCCTTTCTTCCCCATTCTGATGCTCGGTTTGAACTTCAGCAAGTCATATTCATCACGTCTAGATGCCTAAATGCATTGAGTTGCTGGCATGTGATTGGCTGATTAGCATTTGTGTTGCCAAGCAATTAAACAGGTGTACCTAATAAAGTGGCTTGTCATTTACTATTTACCTTTTAAACCTTATAAAAAAAATATTTATCTAAATAATTTCTATCAGATAGTGTATATATGAGTGTAACACTTTATTTTAATAAATTAATCTTGTGTTTGGTGCTCATTTTTATTTAACTCTTACTCTTTGCTCTAGGGGGTAGATTTATCAATGTGCGGACGGACATGATCCACTGTAGCGGATCATGTCCGCCGCACATCGATAAATGCCGACAGCATATGTTGTCGGCATTTATCATTGCACAAGCCCCCTGCACATTTGCGGACAATTGGCTGCCAGCAGGGGGTGTCAATCAACCTGATCGTATCTGATCGGGCTGATTGATGTGAGTTAAGGAGCAGCGCTCTTATGACCGCTGCTTCTTAACTTACATTTCCGGTGAGCCGGAAAGTACGGGGGTAGATAGCAGCATCCTCTGCTTGGTAAATCTACCCCATGGTCTTTAATTGCGCTAACCTGACATGCAAATTTAGTTTGCCCTCAAGCAAACATGTTTTGTATCAACTTGTAATACACGTGCAAGTGACTTTCAACCAAATGATCAAAAAATGCGCTGGCATGGATATATATCTTGCAAAAAAAACTTTGCCTAAATATATAAACAGTTCTCAAGCCAAAACTTGCCTTTCTAAAATTATTTGAGGGACATTTGAGACCATCTCACAAGAGCTTTAAATCATCAGACCCTTTATGTTTATTGAATATTTACTTAATGTGATGGTAAATCCTAGCATTTGTGCAGCAAATAAAGGGGACTTTCAGTCATGAATTATAAAATACTTCATGCTGAAAGTTTCTTTATTTGTCTACAGGGTGACATTTCCACCTCTTAGCCAATAGTCATGCGGCCTAGCTGGCATTATGCTGGATAGCTAGCACGCCATTGGCTAAGATTTCCCGCACTGAAAAATAGTGTTCTGACGCTCAGCAGGGCGAACACTGCAGACAAATTAAGGAAAATTCAGCATAAAGTATTTTATACTTCATGACTGAAAGTCCCCTTTATTTGTTGCACTGGTAATTCCTAGCATTTCAAAAACGCTAGGGTTTACCATCACAATAATACACAGATTTTCTTGTAAATTAGAGGGACTAAGACATTTTAATATCATGTTTTTTTCAATCCAGTATTTTAAATATAAAATTTGATGTGGTCAAAATTTTAGCTTATTTAATTACTGGGATCCCTAAAACCTGCAAGATTAATCTTCTTGCTCAATACAGACTGAGACAGCTGTATTTCTTGTGGCAGCAGATTCTAGGTAGAGCACTATTTAATACATTTAAAAAAAGGTGGCTGTGTCTGATGACCATTACAGGTGTTGTAAGAAGGTGACTTAGTACTTAGCAGATGGGAAAAAATATTGGACAAGAGTTATTTAAAGGGACAGTAAACGAGGGGCGGAGTCTGGAGAGGCCAGGTAATGGCCGCATAAGTGGAAAGCTCCAGGCAGTATACACAACCAAAAGGCAAAAGCGACCTGAAAACAGCAGCTGTGGAACTCACAAGTCAGTGAAACACTGACCGGAGACATGCACAACAGATGACCAGAACGCTTTTCATCGCGCAGCAAGCAGACAAGCCATATAAAGAGGGCTCACGCCGATAAGGCCAGTGTCGGCTACCCACGTGGCGCAACGAGAATCGGAATCCCTGAACGATGCTCTAAATTGAAAGCTGGTGAGCGAGAAGTGGGAAACTGAAGGGGTCAAGGACTGAGAAGGACAGCAAAGGCTCCAACATACAGGGAGCGATAACCGGAGACAGGTAAAAGGAATCTTTAACTCTGTCAGACCCCTGCTAGACAAATGGCGCCATAGTGAAGGACATAACGCAGCGTTAGAAAGGAAAGCTGCACTGACTGCTCAAGCTGTAAACTATGTGGGGTACAAAGCCATAATTAACACTCTGACTAAACACCATAAATAAGGAAATTGAGAGGTCACAACATAAGAGGGGCTGCATTGATTATGAAAAATAAGGGGAGAAAACCAGAGACAGCCTTTCTTTTATTTCAATTTAAACACCGGTAGAAGACATCAGTGGACAATATATACAGTACGCAGAGGGGCTAAAACAAGATGTATTGAAACATATACCCATACTCTAAGACACAAGTAGGAAAGTCTAAACGCTAAAACCCCAACTCACTATTATAACCAATGAGTGAAGAAATGAAAAGACTTGGGGGACGATAATGTACAACGCCATCATACAGAACATTTGGATCACCACAGACACGCAGTGTTAAAACAAATATCTGAACACATAGAACACATGACAGACTGGTCAGCAATTTGCTAGATATATATGAACATGCAGGCATATCTATAGAACCAAGGAGTAAGGGGAATAACTTTTAAAATAAAGAAACACAAATTCCTGAAGACAACTATCCACTGCAGTGGGCTGACATTAATAAGCAGTCACTGCGAGCTGATCATATCTTTCAATTAGACACTGCTACTATGACCTCTAAAAGAAGCACCAAAGTTGGGCCCTTGGGCAAACAAACTACTGCACCTATTTTCTTTAAAGCTACCAGAGGGGAGAAATCCCCAGAGCAGCAATCACCTCGTTCAGACGGAGAACAGGGAAATGATGCAGACTTCCTAACAGATCTGGGAAATCAAGCACCTATAACAAAAGCAGATCTAGATAATCTGGTCTCTAAACAGGACATATCAATGAATTTTGACAAGCTTCTGGAAAAGATGGAGACATTGCAAAACACAGTTACCAATAGCCTCACAGAACTCAAGCAGGAGATTGGTGAATTAGGATCCAGAGTAAATACACTAGAAGAAAGTGGGGATACATTGGCTGAAGGCTTAAATGAAGTCACAGATCAAACAAAAGCCCAACAACAAGACATTGAAGATATCTATGACAAGCTTGAGGACTTGGAAAACCGCAGCCGTCGCTGCAATATTAGGCTGAAAGGAGTGCCAGAGTCAGTAACCCCTAAAGAAATGAATTTGTATCTGCTTAACCTATTTCAAGGTATCACAGGAACAGGAGACGAAAATAAATTTCAAATAGAAAGGGCGCACAGGGCCTTACGACCCAAACCTAAAGGGGATGACCCCCCTAGAGATATCATCATCAGGATGCTAAGATACCAAGAAAAGGAGGAAATATTGGCAGCAGCACGAAGAAATCCGACATACAAACATCAGGGCAACGTGATCCAGTTCTACCAGGACTTATGCTTGAGGACCCTGCAGAGAAGGGGTGCCCTTAGGCCCCTTACAACACAATTGAGGAAGGCCCAAATCCCGTATAGATGGGGTTTCCCGTTTGCTCTGCACATCACTTGGGAAAATAGGATAATATCTATGAAAGACCCCGAGGAGATGCCAGACATCTGTAGAAGAATGAAAATAGATCCTCCTGTTTTGCAACATCAAAAACCACCCACTGGAAATGATCCAGGGGGCAGGCCGTCTTTTCAAAAAAGATGGTCTAAAATACCGGAGAAAAAAAGGAAGACATGAAGCATCAGGTGTATTCATAATACAGAAAATGTTAAATCCTGAAGCAGGAGCAGACACACCTGACAGTGTCTGCAGGAATCTTTGTTCCTCCAGACTGATCATAACTTCGGACAGATGAGTATATTTTGTGTTTATACTTGTTTTAGATATATTTTAAGTAAATGTGATCACAAGTTAGTGTCAGGATGTTTTAATGACGAACTAGTCATACTGACAGAGACAAGGTTACAACCTGAGAGGAGAAGATATAAAGACTATGGTGGTACCTGGATACCGATAAGGACCTTTCTTTGTGTTTTATGTCTTTTGAATTAAAATATATAACCAGGTTAAATATTCCAAATAATTAAGAAAACCTTTTTTTTTCTTAGCAAAAATATAGTTATGGGTGAAGTTACTGCAGCTGAATAAATAATTGTATCTGCCTTTAAAGAATATTTAGATAGTTAAGTTAAGCACTGTAACTGCCTTATTGAGAAAAAATGCAATGTTTAGTCACAAATGAAGGACTTTTAGTTTTTATGTTATGTTTGGTTCTATTTTTCAATGTTTGTCTCCGGGTGGTGCCGGGTAATACAATGTATAAGAGTAACGAAATATGGGTATGGGGGTGCAATACCAAGATCCTCAGAATTCATGAGGCTCAGAGAATATATCATGTAGTGTTTACCTCAGGTAGGAACAAAATAAGGAGACAAGGGGAGATGGAGGGAAGTAACGGAGATGTCACATAACTTTATCCTGCTATCGCACAATGCAAGGGGGTTGAACACAGACATTAAGAGAAAAACTGCCATGACACAATACTTGAAAACAAGAGCTAAAATAATCTTTTTACAGGAAACACATTTCACGAAATCAGGGGTTCCAAAGTTCTGGTCACATCACTTTCCGTTACACTATCATTCTACAGCCGAAACTAAAAAGAGAGGGGTCTCTATATTAATTCATAGATCATTAGATTTTGTGACAGATAGAGTAGTCACGGATAAAGAGGGACGATTTGTTATTATCCAGGGCTCCCTTCAAGGGACCACAGTCACACTATGTAATATATACGCCCCCAACGAAACACAAAATTTATTCTTTTCTAAGATATCGTCATTGCTCACACAATGGTCACAGACAAGATTAATCGTAGCAGGTGACTTTAATGTTAATATGACTCCACACGGAGGACATGACTCTCAAAAAATAACAAGTAAACAACATAGACACAATAGCATCATAAAGGCAATTAGAAACTCATTAGATGAACAGGGACTGGTAGATTCATGGGAGGTAGTGTGTAAAGCAAAACATGATCACACTTACTATTCATCGGCACACAAGATATACACGACACTTGACTATATCTACGTTAGCCAAATACTAGCGCCCAATCTCGTAAGAACGGGAACTCAGACATGTGTCTGGTCTGATCATTCACTTATATATCTAGAACTTTCGGGACTCATAAACTACACGAGACACCGGTCATGGACATATAACCCGACTTTACTAAAAGACAGGGAGATACATGTTAGAATGCAAAAGGCATTAAAAGAATACTGGGACATAAACGTTAACACAGTCAAGAACCCACTAATGACATGGGCCGCTCACAAATCGGTGATGAGGGGACTTCTAATAAAGGAAAAGTCCATAAAAAACAAGACAGTACTTGCGCTAGTCAACACATTGCAAAAAGAAGTTGAACAGTTAGAGAAGGAACACCAGAGAACACTATCTGAGAGAACATACAAAACATTGATCACTAAAAGAGGGGAGTTAGCTAAATTACTGAATGAAGCTTCTATAAGAGCAGCTCTACGGCTCAAGGCCCATTATTTTGTATACGCAAATAAGCCAGATAGATATCTGGCACACAAACTAAGGGAAAAAAATAAGTTCTTTACTATACCTAAGCTAGTCACACACAGGGGAGAAACTACTTCAGACCCACAAACAATTGCAGACAGTTTTGCTCACTATTACGAGCAATTATATGACGGGAAAAAGGTAGCAGCAGGGAATAATGATACTCATATTTCCAGCTTCTTAGACAAAGCTGATTTGAAAACCATAAGGGAAGATGATTTGGAGACCCTTAACTCAAAGATAACAGCACCGGAAATCCTAGGAGTAATTAAAGATCTCAAAGCGGGTAAGGCGGCGGGACCCGACGGTCTGACGGGAGAATATTACAAACTTTTTAAACAAGAATTACTTCCCCATTTAGTTACTTTTTGTAATGGGATAATGGAGGGGTGGGAATTACCCAGAGAAATGCTTCAGGCAAAGATTATAGTTATACCAAAAGGTGGGAAAAATAGTAAACTATGTCAAAACTATCGGCCAATCTCCCTGATCAATCATGATATAAAAATATTTGCTAAGGTAATGGCGAATAGACTAAAAAAGATATTACCCTCCCTGATCCACCAAGATCAGGTGGGATTTGTCCAAGATAGAGAAGCCCCTGATAATGTTAGACGAACGCTTACTTTACTGGACTACCTAAACGCGACAGGGACACCAGCTCTATTCCTGTCGCTAGACGCAGAAAAAGCGTTCGACAGAGTGGACTGGAAATTCATGTTCAAGGTATTAGAGGCCATGGGATTTAATGGAGCCTTTATTAAGGCGTTAGGTATCATTTACTCTGGGCCGACGGCAGTGGTGGGAGCAGCAGGTTACTTATCAAGGCAAATTAACATTCTAAATGGGACACGGCAGGGGTGCCCGCTATCACCGTTGCTGTTTGCAATTTGTATAGAACCGTTGGCTGCATATATTAGGAATTCGAGAGACATCTCAGGAGTGCAAGTAACAATCTCTGAGTATAAATTGATGCTGTTTGCGGATGATGTGTTGCTAACGATTACTAAGCCTATGAGCTCCTTGCCCCACCTATACAAAATATTAGGAGAGTACGCGGAGATTTCGGGCTATAAGATAAACTCTGACAAGTGCGAGGCGTTAGCGATCAATTTACCACAGCATACTAAGAAAGCAATAGAGTTAAATTTTGCATTCTCATGGGTTAAGAGTCATATCACGTATCTAGGAATCAAAGTGGGCGACAAACTGACGGACCTCTATAGATTAAACTATATCCCTGTTTACAAAACCATTAGAAATGACTTAAGGAAGTGGAAGAAACATAATTTTTCATGGTATGGTAGGCTAATGTCTATTAAGATGAATATCCTTCCTAGACTAATGTACTTATTTCGAGCAATACCGACTAATATACCCCTCCCAGAACTAGAAACTTTACAGGTAGATCTTCTGAAATTTTTGAGAGGAGACGGTAGAACCAGAATAGCATCACAGCTGCTGAAGCTACATAGGCAGGCAGGAGGAGTAGGGGTTCCAAATCTAGTAGAATATTTTCACGCCTCAAGATTGGCACAGACGGTTCTCTTGAGCAAACACAACATGGATATGGTATGGCCACAGGTAGAATCGGAGATAGCGAGCAGCGCTAGAGCAGCAGACATTATATGGGACCCAGATGCACTTCCAAAAGTGGGAACATATAGATCACCAATAACACTAGAAGCAGTCAGACTGTGGAATAAGATAGCGATAGGGCTGCGGCTTTGTAGTCCGGAATCATTGTTAAAACCAATCAAGTTTCTTCTACCTAGAGATTCGAGAAAATTAGTAGATAAATGGGCGAATAAAGGCCTATATAGGGTGGCCGACTTTGTATCGGGCCCCAAACTGCTTACGTTTAACCAAATTAGGGACCAAATTGACCCAGAAAAACTACATTGGTTTTTGTATTTACAGATCAACTCGGCAGTAACAGCATACATGAAACACAAACAAGCACACCCACTCACTGAACTGGAGAGAATGGTCAAGATAGATACTAGGGGGAAAAAACTGATCTCGCGACTTTATGTATTAATTCAGAAAACCAAATATGACACTAAACTGGCTGTTACAGAGAGATGGGAGAGAGATACAGCAGAGGTATGGAATACGGGTGAATGGAACGAAATGATGCTGAACTCTTACGGGGGTATGATTAGTGCAGACATGAGAGAAAATTGTATCAAAGTAATGTTCAGATGGTATTTGACACCTGAGAGGACAGCATACTTTATCTCAACACACAATGGACACTGCTATAGGGGCTGCCCAGAAAAAGGTACTTACCGACACATGTGGTGGGATTGTCAAAGGATACAAGCACTGTGGGAAAAATTATCAGAATTGATAGGTAGCTTACTGGGAGATAGAATTAATCTCACAATATCACAGGCTTTGCTACACGAAAGGGTAAAACCTTTCAACACGACAATCAACAAGTTTATTAGAATACTCTGCACATGTTTAAGAATATGCATAGCCCGTCATTGGAAAGTTGGAGCACCTACATGGCGGGAAGTGGTAGGGAAGATTGCAGACACGTACACCCTATCAGAACTGGCAGCTTGGTCACAGGGGCAACCAGAGCAGTTTCAGAAGATCTGGTACTACTGGATATTAGGTCAGGGTAATACTTAAGAGATGCAGAGGTAGAAGGAGGAATATAGGAGGTCTCCTGGATTACATGTGATCTAGAACATTAAACGAGGAAATACCCATAGACAAGAAAACAATGATCTTTTTTTAGGAACAGTTAGAACTTAAGGATGACTAGTTTGCTTAGGAAATTGTATGGCACCACCCGGGGGGGGGGGGGGGAGGGAGGGAAGTTGAGGGGGAGTTAAGGTTACTTGTACTAAATGTATGAGACGGATTAGATACTTTTAAGAATTGTGAAAAGGGGATATGATACTGTGATATCGTCATGATACCTGTAGAAATGGTGGTTCCATGTATAAGACATGGTATTATTCTACAATGACATCTGTATAATCGTGTCCCTACATTTGAATATGTTTTGATTTGTTTTTCCTCATTGTTTGCTGTAAAACTATTGTATTTAATAAAAATCATTTCAACCTAAAGGGACAGTAAACACCTTGCAATCAAAAGAAAATTATTTTGTGTTGATATTGAATATAATGAAAGCTAAATCTAACAACTTAAAACAAATTAACATCTTCTTTGCTGCCGTTGTTTTTCAATAGCCACACTCCACCCACCACTTGCCTTATTTCAATGAGTCAATCTAGGCATGAGTCTGCTGGCTACAAAGCTATCCACAGTCATAATATTAGTTTAAAGTACATTGTTTTGCAGCCAAATAGTGAAAGATTTGTAGCAAGGTTAGCCTTGAAAAGTCTTTAGTATGCATTTTAGGTTCTGACAAAAAGCAAATCCACAATTTTCAGAGCTAAATTGCAAAATATATAAAGAAAAAATATTGCAAGGTTGTTTTACTATGAATAACTAAAAATGTTATATTTAATCTCAAGCTGTTTATATAGCTCCTTTAAATTTTCACAGTACATGATCCTGAATGTATTACCACTAAAATGCTGTTTAGAGTCCTACAACCAGCGACCATGGCATCTCTTGTTTATAGGAAACCTATTGTGCACAGCACTAAGGCACAAGATTTGTATTTCATCAGCTTTAAATTGATCTATGCCAGAGCTTTATTCCTACATTAAAATATTTCCTGATATCATGGTCTTTCCACTGAGCATGAGAAGGTATTTTATAACCTTGTTTAGGTTTTGTGCTAATATAGCTTGGAATATTGACGGCAATGCCCACAAGTTATTCTGCTTTTTCAAGGCTTCATTTACATTGAGGCTCTGATTTCTTTCCTTCCAGACTCACAATATGTGCACGGGGGAAACATTATTAAAAGGTGGGATGGCCCTTTCTGTCCAGATGAGTGGCAATGCGACTTAAATAGGAATCAATAGGGATCGTGTCCTGTTCAACAATCCATCCACATCGCCAGTGAACACGGATCTCAGCAGTGTGAAGGCTGCGTGTATTCAAAGTATCTTTACACAACATATACTGTGAATTCACTAAATGTAAAAATGCTTTCTGTATATTTAGTAGATTTCTTACAATTGCTAATCTAACCACTGAAATGGTGGCGAGACACACATATGTGAAAAGGTGCTCCTAAAATGGAGGATATTGTTTACAACATTAGAAACTCCCGGTAATGTTTCATAATTAAATTCTAGTTACTCCCATGGAACATTCAAAGAACACCTATATATTCGCTATGTATGCAATCACCATAGTTAATATAGAACAAAAAAATAAACACCTTTATAATAAACCTATAGGAGCTGGAGGTTGTGGGTATTGTGTGCATGTGTAGGTAGTGTGTTATATGTATTCATTATTATTATTATTTTTTTATCATTTTTATCTTTTGGTGTGTTCTTTGCTTTTTAGGAAGATAATTTATTGTGCAGGATATTAATATCCCATAAAATAACAAGGACTAGATTAAGGGAGGTGGTAATTTTTTTTTTTTTCATTTTCGCGCTTGTTGTGTTGCATTCATATTACAAATTCCAAAAAAAATGTATTTTGTGCTAGCCTTAACCCGAATAGCGTGAAAAAAATGACAAGTTTTCGCGTGCAGGTGCATGTATTCCCCCATAGAAATCAATGGAGAAAATATAACCTAACACCTAAGATCGCACAAACACCATTGCATTTTCGCATTCCCCATAGAAGTCAATGGAGAAAAGAATTGTTGAAAAACAAACATCCATCGAGCCAACTGCATAGCATTAGCAAATGTGAAATATTTACAGTAAATACATAGTTAAATTCTTTATTAAATATGAATATTGCATAAATATGTTTTATAATAGTACTATATAATTAATGGCAAAGGGATATATATATTAATGTTTTATAAATATCTCTGTATATTTGACTGTAAATACATATATACATATTTAAATACATTAATATATATGTACACATATATAAACATATCTATATACATACAAATACATCTTTAGCAATGTATGTGTCTCAATGTTAAAGTCATTTGACCGCATTTTGTTTTTATTACACCGGAGATCTCCAATCTTTATAACTTTATAACTGTTTTGTGCAATATTTTTATTAAAACATTTTTATCAGACAGTGTTAATATGAGTGTAAGCGTTTTGTGCAACTTTTTTGTTTTCGGAAAACAGTTAGCCACAGCTCTGACATTGTGGTAAGGATTGAAGCGTAAATGACGATTGCGCTAGCTCCACTTGTAATATCAGCGCAATGAAAATGGCTCACAAAAACACAATTGTGATAGCGCAAAGCCATTTGTGCCTCACTTGTAATCTAGCCCTAAATGTTTTCTATTTGAAAAACATGTCTAGTGTAGTGTGATAGTATAGTGTGATAATGGAAAAGTATTAAAGCACGTGGTACAATCACAATTGGAAAAAAAGCAAGAGGTGTTTAATGTCCATTTAATGTATTCTCTAACTAATATAGGCCATTTGTGACATTTATTACATAATTGTGTTTTTGTTTATATGCTATTTTTGTATTAAAGGGACATTAAATACTTTGAGATGGTAATTGATAATGATAAATTGTATATATATAAAAAAAACTCTGCAACATGCTTTCATTATTTATTGTGTCCCCTTTTCCTTTAATTCCATTCTAAATTGTGAGCCTTTTATTTCCTGTTAGAAATAGAAGTGCAGAACACTGTTATATTCCACACAGCCATTGGCTGCTTACTCTAGTGACCTATTTATAACTGTCCCTAATTGGCCACAGCAGAGAAGGTAACCTAAGTTACAACATGGCAGATCCCATTGTTTTATAGACACTAAGGGGCCAATTTATCAAGGGCCAAATGGCCCCTGATGCCCCTGCGTCGTAAACACCAGTTATGAAGCAGCGGTCTTCCGACAGACATTTGATAAATATGCCTCTATGAGTGGAGATCAAATTAACGCTCCTGCTTGAGCGTTTATTGTGCTAAAAGTAAGAAAGTAAGCTTGTCGAGTTGTGCTTGTATTAAGAAAAAAATCAGAAATTAGAATATTGCGTGCGCATTCACGTATTCCCCTATAGAAGTCAATGAAGAAAAAAAAGTAGGGGGAAAAAAACACATATGCTCATTTGCGCAAAACCAAAATGAAAATATGAATATTACATATTCCAATGTTATGCACATAACAGAATATGTTCTATTTATTCATAAATAAATATTTCTACATATATCTGATGGTATTTTGGATGGATAGAGAGATACATCAATAGATAGATAGATAGATAGATATATAGATAGATAGATGATAGATAGAGATAGATAGATAGATGATAGATAGATAGATAGATAGATAGATAGATAGATAGATAGAGACACAGAGTGCACTGCGATGCTTTTAACAGTTTCGAAATCCTTGGAGGTTGAGCTTCAGCTCCATATTAGAGCTGTAATAGTGAAGCGCTGTAAAGCGAGGTATACCTATAGATAGATAGATAGATAGATAGATAGATAGATAGATAGATAGATAGATCTCTTAAAGTATCAAATGCAAAAACAATTTTCAAATTAATTTGCTACTTCAAGTAAAGTATATAATATGACTAGTTAATGTTCCGGACTGATGGCAAATTTCCATCTCATGGGAAGTATGCTGTACTGTGCAATTAGAAGGAAAAACTCTTAAAGATCTTTCCTTTGATCCTACAGTCTGTGCCTCATCCTAAACTATGCGTTCTGGCTGCAAGTTTTCACAGACATGCTAAACTCATAAGTTAAAGATTTCTTGTACAATGTCTTCTATTCATTCACAATTCTGGAGATTGTTGAATTTGTACTTCACAATTTCACATATACATTTTTATGCTTCCTTTAACGATCAGTGTGGTTCTAAATGACATATTATCTCAGTCTTAAAACTGTAAAAATTATCCCCATGTGTATTTTGGTCATACAATCTTGTCCTCTTTCAACATACATATACCACAGAATAGACACTGAACTTGTATAGTTCGATACATGTATAGAATACTGTGTTTGTGAATAAAAATAGTGTTTGATATAGATTATTTATATTGCTCTGGATGTAGACTTTGACATATAAAATACCAATTCTCCAAAAATAAAACCAGAATTAATTCCAAACTACAGGAATGTCTTCATCCCTAGATAATACTCAGAGATATCTTCTCCTGGGAGGAAATATAAATACATTCATTACTTCACCTAGTACCACTTTAAATTAATCTCCAGAATGAGATGAGTACCATGGGAAAGGTTTTTGATCAGTACTATGTTTGGATATCAAGAAAAATATAGATTTTGTATTTCATTTCTGAAATAATAATACTCACCAATGATTTGAGTGCAAAGCAATACAAAGATTGTGGAAGAAAAATTAGAAAATAATATAAATATCATAAATAATGTTCATATTTTTATTTTGGTACAAACGTATTTAATAATGTTTAATATTATTATTAATAGTATTTAATAAAAGTATTTAATAATTTAATAATTTTTGCAGATACTGACATCCAACTTATATTGAGAAAGTCATGTGTTTGATCATTTTCATACTGCCCCATGGCAGACCCCAGAGGGTATTAGTGTCTAAGAGTATATGGGTGCCCTTGTAGAATAAATTATGTGCTCCTCTGGGATTGAATTTCCTTGGGTTGATATGTCTTGATAATGCACCATTATATGCTAACTGAAATAGTAGCCTTGGCTAAAGAAGAACTTTGTGATGTCTGAGTAATTACAAACAGGAAACTTTTTTTTCATCCAATTTGCTGTTCTCTTTATATAAACACATAAGCTTCTGACAGAATTCAGTCTACACAATGGCTTGCCATTACTATCTTACTTCTTCTCCAGTCAGTCAGAAAGTTCTGTTACCTGTAAAAACTGTAGGATGCTCCCCAACCTAATTTGCTGGAGTTTGACTTTATGTGAATCCAAAGAGAGACTGTGAAAGGAAGACCTTTAATGAAACTGCTGTTTGAGATGAGGCGGAAATTAAATTCTCTATGACTGGCTACACACATTTTTTTTTCATTTAGTCAAAAATAATTACTGTAGACATGTTTGGAATCTCATCCACTAGAACACATGAGACGTTGAAGCTTTTCCATCTTTGTCCAGCATCTGGTCAATAGCAATATGTTTGTCATCCAATTGTTCCCTATGAGATTAGGTCTACAATTTTTAGTCTGGTCAAGACACTATACCTTACTTGATGTTGAAGACCATGGGATAGATTTATTAATAGTCGAGCGGACATGATTCGCTGTAGCGAATCATATCCGCTCGACCTAGCTATACGCTGTCGGAATTTAACATTGCACAAGCATTTCTATCGCCCACTAGCAGGGGCTGTCAATCATCCCGATTGGATTGGGATGATTTCAATCCGACACCTAAAAGGTGGCGGACAAGTAAAGGAGCAACGGTCTTATGACCGCTGCTTCTTAACTTCCGTTACAGGTGAGCATGAAACGATGGGACTCCGAAGCAGCATCAGTAGCCTAATAAATGGAGCCCCATGCTTAAATATTAAATTAACTGATTCTTGTTGATTATCTAGCCATGAAATTTCTTATGTTTGTACAAATGCGTCATGCTCTAAACTGTCCACATTATCACCTAGATAATAATATACAGAGATGACCTTCTTCTGAATTTCCACATATAGTGTTACAAGTACTGTAGTGAAAATTCTCAGAGCCAAAAAAATATACCAAATGGAAAGGCCCCATACTGGTCATGTTATGATCGTAATTTAAAGTACAGAGGTGGACATACCTTTATGCCACTGGGACAAAAAGTCAGCATCCTCTATGGAAACCACAAAAGCATAAAGGTGTAAGTTTTATAACAGTTAAATGTTATTCCATCATTCATAGCTAAATAAACATCTCTTTGGGTGTCTCAGGTTTAGAATAAGACTTTATTACAAAGACGTAGGAGTAAAAGCCTTTGATTCAATAAGACAGTCTATGTCGTAATAATACTATTTTCTGCATCATGGTGACAGTTCAAACCCTGTAGAAAACGGCAGGTTTTCTACATTTTCTTCACCCAGAAACCATTATCACAACATAGATCACAATGATTATGGAATTTGTAGTTATCTTACATAATATATTTGATTCACTTAAAAGGATACTAAAGTCAAAATTAAACGTTCATGATTCGGATAGCGCATGCATTTCCAATTTACTTCTGTTATCAAATTTGTTTCATTCTCTTGGTATATTTTATTGAAAAGTAAAACTAGGTAGGCTCATTAGAGCTCAGGAGTGTGCATGTGTATTTTGTACTCTATGGGAGCAGTGTTTTGCAACAATATTTATTGCTTTGTTATACAATGTTGCAAAACACTGCTGCCAGAGAGATTACAAGTCGCCCAGCAAATCCGTAGTGAAACCACTGCGCACGTTATGGCTTTTTCAAAATAACTTACTTTTCGCGCATGTTATGCTGCGTTAACCTGCATACAGCACACAAACCAATTCCGACTTAGCGTGCGCGTGCACGTATTCACCCATAGAGATCAATGGAGATTTTTTTTTTTTTAAAAAGAACCGTTTTAAAAGTAATGCTAAGTTTTTTTTTTATTATTTAAGCTTAGGTTTTAATTTTGTTTTACAGGTAAGTTTTTATTTTTTTAAGGTAGTTAGTTTATTTTTTCTTTAGTTTAGGTGTATTTTAATTGGGGTTAAATTAGGGGGTGTTAGGTTAGGGGGTTTAGATATTAGTTTAATACTTTGCGATGTGGGGGGATGGCAGTTTATGAGTTAATTGTTTTATTTAGTGGTTGCGAGGTGGGGGGATGGTGGTGTAGAGGTTAATATTTTTATTTAGTGTTTGCGATACGGGGGATGGTGGTTTAGGGGTTTATAGGTTTATTTAGTGGTTGCAATGTGAGGGGGTTGTTTAAGGGTTAATAGTGTAGTTTATGGGTGTAGATGTACTCCGAAAAGGTATTTTTTATGTGCTTTGTGAATTTTTTTGTTTTGCAAAACACATAACTACAGGTCTTTGAATGCGGAATGGATTGTTGCAGTAAAGGCCATATATGGCACAGGAAAAACAGGATTCGGGACTTGTAATATAAAATCAATGACCATTCGTCACGCAAAGACCGTTTTGAGTGCAGAAAAGCCATACTGCGTGACTTGTAATCTAGGTCAAAGAGTAATAAAGACACATTCACACAAGCGTCAAGTTAGCGTATTATTCAGAGCTCTGGTTAACTGCTACCTGAGACAAAAAAGTGGCACAAAAAACAGTTACACTCATAATAACACTGTCTGATAAAAATTATTTTTAAAAAATAATTGCATTAAAAAGTTATAAGGGCTCATAGATATAAGATCTCAGGTGTTAGAAAAAAAGGCAGGCAAAGGGCTTTAAAGTGAAGGTCAATTTGGATGAAGCGCTGCAGCGGTTGACAGGATTAAAAGGTACGTTTTTGAAGAAAAGGAGTGAAAATGTCAATTTTGATTAATTAAAGTGTCCTTGTTTTTAATAGGTTTATTAAAAACCAGGCACTAATTCATCCAAATTGACCTTCACTTTAACATAGAGATACATACAGTACATACGCATGTCTTAATATGTATATGTATATATATATATATATATGTATATGTGTGTGTACATATCTATATCTACAACTTTAAACAACTTTCCAATTTAATTCTATTATCACATTTTCCTCATTCTCTTATTATCCATTGCTGAAGGGACCGCATTGCACTACTGACAGGAAGCTGAAAATATCTTTTTAGCCAATCACAAGAGACAAATGTGTGCAGGCACCAATTAGCAGCAGCTCCCACTAGTGTATGATATGTGCGTATTCATTTTTTAACAAGGGATACTAAGAGAATGAAGCACATATGAAAATAGAAGTGAATTTATAGAAATTAATTTAAAAGTGTCTTAAAATTACATGCTCTATCTGAATCTTGCAAGTTTAATTTTGACTTTCCTATTCCTTTAAGTATTCATGTGTTTTACTGTATGTGCTTTTAATTGTTAATACATGTTTATTTATTTATATATAAAGAGAAATCACAGACTGTGCGCTCTTCCTTGGAGCGTAAAAATGACAATTGTAAGATGTGAGATCATGACCACCAGGTTGCAGAGCTCGGTAGGCTAAATGGCAAAGCTTTTTGGTGGGCACAGGAAATACCTCTACTCCTTATACAGGGGAAGTACGAGACTCACTGCTGCAGAAGACACAGGTACACGGGAAACGGCTCAGCCCTTAGACGTTTCTTTCTGATTATTGTTCATGCTTTTTTAAATGGACCATTAAACTTGGACGTTTTATTCAGAGTTCCAGACCATTTTGCCTTTGTTTCTATCTATCTATCTATCTATCTATACTGTATATACCTGTATATCTGTTCCGATAGATATATAGGTATAGATATGTATTTTACATGAATGGTATCAGATATATGTATAAATATATGTTTAATAATTAAAAGTACATTATTTTCTATGTGAACAACATAGGAATGTAAAATATGCATAACGTGCATATTGTTTCGCGATTTAGAATTTAACAAGGTCAGATTTGAACACATGAAAATTTCTACTTGTAATCTAGTTATATTTCTTATTCCCTTGGATTTGCAGTATTGTGTTGAACTGTCTCTGTCTTCATTATTTTTTTGCAGCTCAAGGTCTGAATTCACCAAAAGTAATGTATATCAAATTTCAATTAATTCAGACGTTATATGAAATCTAACCTTAAAACATCTGATCTTCCACAATCAAAACTTGTAATACTGATTTGCTTTTGAACTTACATGTACTGGGTCTTTCTTCTATATTTATATATATATCTTACAGTCTACAGGTTGAGGGTGCAGAGACGTAAGGTTTGGAGTAGCTTGTCACGTGAATTGAAGTGGCAACAGCAAGTTAAGGAAGTTCAAGATTTATTTTGGCTTGGATAAAAAAACGGCTAGAGGAGAGATGTTAGGCCTCTCTAAATAGGGGGTTTCAAACGTAGGTCTGAGGTTTATCAAAGATGGGAGATGAGTGAGAAAAAATAGTTGGGAATGAGACTAAGCGCTTTATAGGTTAAGGTTAATATTTTGCATTGTATTATAGAGTATATGGAGAGCCAGCGTAGGGACAAGCAGAGCGGAGAAGCTAATGCAGATCAGAGACTGAGGTGGATAAGTCTAGATGAAGCATTCATGATAGATTGGAGGGGGGGGGCAATGTTTGGTACCGCCATTTAGGATTATTATTGTATTTTTATTATTTTTTATTTATTCAGTTTTGTGGTTGACAAACATATTCATAAAACTTAATTCACAAACAACAATAAAGAAGAAATTAAGGGCCAGATTATGAGTGGAGCGCTAACAGTCACGCACAAGGGATAAGGGGTATATTGCGTTTTTTTTGCACTCATCGGTTTAACACTCGTATTACAAGTTGAAAGTAAATGTGATCACTTGAACAAAATTGTGATTTATGCAAGAATGATTACCGCATACTCAGAGTTCTGGTTAACTGTTTTGAGGAAAAAAAGTTCATCAAACACACATCAAAAATACTTTACAAATTACATAACACTCATAATAACAATATCTAATGCAATTAATTAAAAAAATGATTGCACAAAAAGTTATAAGGGCTCAAAGATATGAGGTCTTAGGTGTTAGAGAAAAAAAGGCAGGTAAATGGCTTAATTATTGAGATACATACATATACATGTCTAAAGATTATATGTATGTGTATATTGTTTGGGTGCTGGTTTAGGGTCCCAGAAAGTCCCTTGTGAATCTGCTGTCGAGTTCCAGGTTTTCTGTGTGTTGTGTTGATAATGTTTGTAATGCTTCCCTGTCACCCAGGCTGCTCTGGGGTTAACTGCCTGGGTTGCTGGGAACTTTGCAGCTGTCTGTCAGTGTTCAGGGCTGTGGAGTTTGCTGTGGCTCAGGATGTGCACCCAGTCCAGTCTGTGAGTGCGGTCCATTCCTGTGTTTTGTATTTACATAGGGGAGATTATAAAAGCCTGTGTCACCCTGGGAGGTTCCCAGTTGGTTTGTTTGGAAGTATGCATTGTGTGGGTGCTGGTTTAGGGTCCCAGGAAGGGGGAGACCTTGTTGTGGTCCTGGGCTTGATCCTTTGGCGCCAAATGTAAGTGACTTCCCCTAGTTTTGCTTTTAAACATTACTGTGAACCTGCTTGCGAGTGCCAGGTTTTCTGTGGGTTGTATTGATAGTGTTTGTAATGCTTCCCTGTGGGCCTGTCACCCAGGCTGCTCTGGGGTTAACTGCCTGGGTTGCTGGGAACTTTGCAGCTGTCTGTCAGTGTTCAGGGCTGTGGAGTTTGTTGTGGCTTTGGATGTGTACCCAGTCCAGTCTGTGAGTGCGGTCCATTCCTGTGTTTTATATAAATATATATATATGTAGTGCATTGGAGTCCTTTGCAGTTAAGTAGATGAAAAAATTAAAAATAAATATTTAGTCAATATTCATTTTAATAAATATATTAACTATGTATTTACAGTAAATATTTTACATTCCTTCGTTCTGTACATAGCAGAATATGTTCTATGTATTTTTAAATAGATTTTACTATATATATCTGTATATATCTATACTTTTATATAATCATATATATATATAAATATATATACACATACATATATATATATATATATATATATATATATACTGTGTATATATACGTATATATATATATATATATTTATATATATATATATATATAAATATATTGTACAAAAAACATAAGATATACATAGAAATGCGTATCTATAAATAAATAGAACATATTCTTCTATGTGAAGAACATTGGAATGTGAAATATTTATATTTTCATGTTGGATTACTGCACGAATTGGGTGTTAGGTTTTTTTCAACTTTATTTGCTCCATTGACTTCTATGTGGGAATAGGTTATTGTGTGTGTGATATTCTAAGTTTGGCTTTTTGTGCTCTACAATTAAAAATACGTAATTGTTTAGGGCAAGATTACAAGTCGCATGGCAAATCTGTTTTTCGCAATCGCGAAAACATCACACGCGTTAAGGTTTTTGCGCATTTGGGGTTGCGCATGTATTACAAGTTGCAAAATAACTTCTTTTGCACGTGCATTAACCCGAATTCAGTGCATACACTAACTTGCGTTTTTACGTGCGCGTTCATGTATTCCCCCTTAGAGATAAATGGAGAAAAAAAAAAAAGGAAAAGAATCCTAACACCTGAGATCGCGAAAACTACATCGCATTTTTGCTTTCCCCATAGAAGTCAATGGAGAAAAAATAAATTGTTGAAAAAGCAAACAAACAGCCATCGCGCATACAACATAATATAGTTAAAATCTTTATTAAATGTGAATACTGCATAAATACGTTTTATCATGTTTTTATCTGCTTAATGGCAAAGGGCTATAATGCACTTATATATACGTTTATATAAGTATACATATATATTAATGTTTTATATGTGTATATATGACTGTAAATACATATATACACATATAAATACATTAATATATATGTATACTTATATAGACATATCTATAATCATACAAATAAATATTTAGCAATGTATATGTATGTGTCTATATGTTAAAGCTATTTGCCTGCTTTTTTTTTCTAACACCTGAGATCTCCTATCTTTGATCCCTTATAACTGTTGTGTGCAATATATTTTTAAAATAATTTTTATTAGACAGTGTTAATTAGTGTAACTGTACTTTGTAATGTATTTTTGAAGTGTTTCGTGAAACTTTTATATTGCGGGAAATTGTTAACTACAGCTCTTCAAGTGCGGGAAGGATTGTTGTGCAAGCGCTACCTAGGATGCTGAACCAAAAATGGGCCAGCTCCAACGCTTACATTCCTACTTTTTCGAATAAAGATACCATGGGAAAAAAGAAAAATTGATAATAGGAGTAAATTAGAAAGTGGCTTAAAATTGCATGCTCTATCTGAATCATGAAAGAAAAACTTTGGGTTCAGTATTCCTTTAACCCCTTAGTGACCAGACCATTTTTTAATTTTCTTACCCTTAAAAGGATAGAAAAGTCAAAATTAAACTTGCATGATTTCGAAAGAGCATACTGTATAATTTTAAGACACTTTCAAATTAACTTCTATTTTCAAATGTGCTGTGTTCTCTCGGTATCCCTTTTTGAAAAAGAATATGCACATATCCTACACTAGTGGGAGCTGCTGCTAATTGGTGCCTGCATACATTTGTCTCTTGTGATTGGCTAACTAGATGTGTTTATCTTGCTGCCAGTAGTGCAATGCTGTTCCCTCAGCAAAGGATAACAAGAGAATACAGCAAATTTGATAATGGAAGTAAATTGAAAAGTTGTTTAAAATGGTATGCTCTATCCAAATCATGAAAGAAAATGTTGGGATTTCCTGTCCCTTTAGGACCAGGGCTATTTTTAAAATTTTTGCGGTGTTTGTGTTTAGCTGTAATTTTCCTCTTACTCATTTACTGTACCCACACATATTATATACCGTTTTTCTCGCAAATAAATTGACTTTCTAAAAAAAAAACATTATTGTCATCATATCTTATAATTTACTAAAACAATTTTATAAAATATGATGAAAAAAAAATGGAAAAAAACACACTTTTTCTAACTTTGACCCCAAAAATCTGTTACACGTCTACAACCACCAAAAAACACCCATGCTAAATAGTTTCTCAATTTTGTCCTGAGTTTAGAAATACCCAATGTTTACATGTTCTTTGCTTTTCTTGCAAGTTATAGGGCAATAAGTACAAGTAGCACTTTGCTAGTTCCAAACCATTTTTTTTCATCAAAATTAGCAATAGTTACATTGTAACACTGATATCTGTCAGAAATTCATGAGTAACCCTTCACATGTATTTATATATTTTTTTGTAGACAACCCAAGTATTGATCTAGGCCCATTTTGGTATATTTAATGCCACAATTTCACCGCCAAATGCTAACTTTTTTACTAACTTTTTCACAAACGTTATGTTTATCATTGGAATTATTTACAAACAGCTTGTGCAATTAGTGCAAATGGTTGTAAATGCTTCTCTGGCGTCCTCTTTGTTCAGAAATAGCAGACATTTATGGCTTTAGCATTACTTTATGGTAATTAGAAGGCCGCTAAATGCCGCTGCCCACCACACGTGTATTATGCCCAGCAGTAAAGGGGTTAATTAGGTATCTTGCAGGGAGCTTGTATGGTTAATTTTAGCTTTAGTGTAGTGTAGTAAACAACCCAAAGTATTGATCTAGGCCCATTTTGGTATATTTCATGCCACCATTTCACAGCCAAATGCGATCAAATAAAAAAAATCACAAACTTTAGGTTTCTCACTGAAATTATTTACAAACAGCATGTGCAATTATGTCACAAATGATTTTAAATGCTTCTCTGGGATCCCCTTTATTTAGAAATAGCAGACATATATGGCTTCAGCGTTGCTTTTTGGTAATTAGAAGGCCGCTAAATGACGCTGCGCAGCACACATGCATTTTGCCCAGCAGTTAAGGGGTTAATTAGGTAGCTTGTATGGTTAATTTTAGCTTTAATGTAGAGATCAGCCTCCCACCTGACACATCCTACCCCCTGATCCCTCCCTGTCCCACCTCAAACAGCTCTTTTCCCTCCCCCACCTCACAATTGTCACCACCATTTTAAATACTTAAAGTCTGCCAGTACTAAAATAAGGCTTTTTTATATTGATTCTGTAGTGTTGGATCCCCATTTAGCCCTCAACCTCCCTAATCCCCCCATACAGCTCTCTAACCCCCCCCCCCCTACCTATTTGCTGCCAGCAGACAGTACTCAGTTTGCCCCCCAAAAAATGTGTTTTTAATTTTTTTAAATTGAATAAACATTTTTTTCTGTAGTGTTGCTGCACCCTCTCAAAACCCTACCCCCTGGGATCCTTTGCCCAATATTTATTCACCCCTCCCTCCTTTCCATACATTTTGTGAGGCATTATTGTGAATGTTGCGCACGTGCTCGAACACGCGTGGGCGGCCCCCCAAACACATTTTAGTAACATAAGAACCGGAACTTAACCAACGATTGGCGGCCCACCTGCCTCCCTACTATGGCTCCCACCCACCAACAATCGCCACCATCGCTGGCCGATGCAAAGAGGGCCACAGAGTGTCTCTCTCTGCATCGGTGGGTAAAAAAATGGTATTGCAGAATACCTCAATATCGAGGCATCACTGCAATACAGTACCATGAAAGCGTCTGGAAGCAATTACCATCGCTTCCACCACTTGAAACCCCTGAGGACATACAGGGTATGTCCTTGGTCATTAAGTGACAGTTTTTATACGACGTAACCTGTACGTCCTTGGTCCTTAAGGGGTTAAGATCACAATGTGAAAAAATTTCCAGCGAGTAGGGTCTTATTATATTTGTTTCTACTTCACATAAGGTTGACTCATCAAGAGCTCATAACCATTCAAAAAGTGCTTTTCTCGTTACTGACCAGTTATAACACAAAAAATGATGCTGCTAGGCCAAGGTTGAGGACTGGTTAATATAATTTGCTTGGACTAATTCTTATATTTTTATTCCTTGCCACAAAAAATAAATAATAATAATAATATTGCAATATTCAAATTTGTAATATCTTGTTTATTAAGTATAATAGTGTTGTGTATTGGACATAGAATTTTTTGAAAGCACAAATATTTTGAGAAGATTTGTTACCATTAGAAAATTGGAGGTTTAGTCCATTGTTTTAATTCCTCTACTATACCCAATATTACAATATAAACATTTAGGGGTAGATTTATGAAAAGTCGGGCATATGCTGTCGGCATTTATCATTGCACAAGCATTTCTGGTAAAATGCTTGTGCAATGCAGCCCCCTCCACATTTGCGGCCAATCGGCTGCTAGCAGGGGGTGTCAAACTACCCGATCGTATCCGATCAGGATGATTGCTGTCCAGTTAAGGAGCAGCGGTCTTACGACCACTGCTTATTAACTTAAGTTTCAGGTGGACCTTAAACTTTGTGGGTAGATTGCAGCATTCGCTGCTTGATAAATCAACCCCTTAGCTTGTACCATTCTTTCTGGTAATTTTTTGTTATTTTTATTCCTAAATACTTAAAGTAATGATTCCCTTCCTTAAAGGTACAGTGCACAGTAATATTGTGTTCCCATATCCATTCTACCTAGTGGAGTGTATTCAATTGTTTACAAATAGTTCTTTCATCTTTATTTTCACATGTGAAATAGTTGATTTTGTCTTTTGTTTTCCTAACCATACTAAAGATTTCTGAACTTACCATCTGATGTGATGGTAAAGCCAAGCAAAGCTAGGATTTACCATTACTAAAAAATAAACTGGACTTTCAGTGATGAGTTTCTAAGAATGGGTACTAAACTCACCCTTTCTGTGCCTTGTCTCCTTGCTAAAGTTAGCAGCTCCGGCCACACACGTCACATTGCTCTTTTCTCAATGAGGTGACATTTCCACCCTTAAACTAATAGCCATGCTAGTCATCTGCGAGTGTTCTATATGCCAGCATGGATATTGGTTTAGAGGTTGAAACGTCAACTCATTGGTGAAGAGCACTGTGCCGTGGGAGGCCGGAGCCGCTTACTTTAGCGAGGAGCAGCACAGAAGGGGTGAGTTTAGCACCTATTTTTAAGAAACTCATCAATGAAAGTCCAGTTTATTTTTAGTGATGGTAAACCCCAGTGTTTTTTTAAGTTTTGGTTACACAGAAATCATGTAAACAAGAAGATTTAGATAAAATAATGCTCCCAGTCGGAAGCTGTGACAGAGAGGTACTAAACTGTTAATTTTCCATTGTTCTAAGTATTGGCCTTTGAGTAAACAGTAAAAAAGAAGATATGGAAGACTTGTGTAAATAATTAGACAGAAAAGATAATGAGGTCTGATTTCCTTGCTAGCTCAACCCATTTAGGTTCGAATGCCCAGGAGGACTTCCGGTGGGAGGAATTGTGCAGATTACCTGCATGCCGGTGTGGTGAGAGGACGCCGACACCATCAGCTCCCAGCTCTCCGCCACTTACCTGGAAGCTTGCCCAGGTTTGGAGTGTGGCGCTCGGCAGGGGTCTGACCTGCGCGAGAGAGGGAAGTCTACAGCAGCCGGTTGCGGCTCCAACTGCACCGCAGTTGGTTATTTTCTGTGATTCGTTCTGCAAGCTGTACCTGGAAAGGGGTATAGGAGGACTATATTGGTGACCATCATGGGAGTCCTGCAGCCCGGAAACTGTCTCCATAGGGGCCAGAAACAAACTCCTTTGTGCTACTGTACACTGGGCTGGGGTGCCCAGAAGGAGATCCCGGGGATAGCGTTTTTCGCTGAAAGGTGGCTACGTCCGTGGCTGGTCCCTAAAATTGAGCCAAGCTGGAAGTTCCTTGTCACTTCAAAGAGCCGTGTGCGGGTAAATAGATAGCCGGAGCGAGGCTTGAAGTGCGCATAAGCTCGGCATAAGCAACGGATGACACGCAGAACTTCTACACTGTCAGGCTTGGTTCCGGATTGCCGGTCATCCCCCCTGGTGGGGAGCATAACTTCGTTGGAAGGAGTAGTGGAGCAGTGCAGCCTCTGTGCAGATGCTTTTGATTCCCGGCGTCCCGGCTATGTTTATGCTGATGCCGAGGCTGTGACACAGAGATCTGCAGCGGCTGGGTTTCTTTAAGAAGGCGGGTCGGCTTCATCCCAGACTGCCAAGAAAATAACCGCTGGAAAACAGGTTTCTTTATGTGTGCTTTGTGCCCTGGTTGGAGTTACTCAGGCATCTGACTCTCCACAAAAGTTTCTTAGTGCCTATATTTACTAGCTAGTCCTATAAGGCTGTTGTGTTCAGAGAGCCTGGCGCGTAGCAGTGGGACTCCATGCTAGCCTGGGTACTAGTGCTAAAATAAGTTGCATCTTCCTGGGATATATGGTCCTGGGTCAGTGTGCGTGGGAAATCTATGAATATACTTTGTCTGCTGCTTGGTAAAATTGAAGGAGGCTCTGGAAGGAAGTTTTTTGGTGGAAGAGCTATAACTTTAAGTACGGGAGTCTGCCTAATCTTACCTCTTCTGCCCGGATAGCTAGAGAAAAACTGATACGACAGTGTATGGACCCACAACATTATTGTCACTTGCATTGAGCAGTATTACTGCATAGTTTTTTTTCCTGCCTTAAAGTTATCTCTATTGGTAGATGTCATTGTAAAGCAGTTGATTTTGTTTTATATCTTAGAATGTTACTATTTGTTGGGTGACAGTATGTTATTTGGGTAATGAATGACTGTTGTGCTATGTTTTTCATAAAAAGTTCCCTCTTTCTCTAACTGGTGTTTGGAAAGTGAGGTGTGTATAGTTTATTATTTATAGGCATATTCTTCATATATGAGGGTTATCTTTAACCTAGTTCAACCTATGCTTTTCTCTTTTCAAAGGTTGCTTCCTGTTTAACTGTGGTATGAGACATATGGGTTGCTATTTTAGGGTATAAAAAGCTATTAAATTGGGCCAGGCTGCATTTATGTAAGGGATAGGTGTAGGGTCGATAGAGAGACTATTCCTCTAATTTAGGCGGGGTTTCTTGTCAAGTATTAAAGACAGTTTCTGAATTTAAAATTGTTAGTGGGCTCTACCGGGCTGGTCAGAGTTGAATTGTTTGCGGCAGTTGTATTAACTCATTCATATAACGTTTTTCTTGTATGGGGTCTTTGTCCCGGTCCCCTCTCTATACACTGTGTATGCGTTGACGCATACTCTTAAAAAGTACAGGCCCTATCTTCACTTAATTAGGAGGGGCACGGGCATCCGCTCAGTTTTTTGCACTTTGTGGTGTTTTTTTTTTTATTTTATTTTTTATTTATTTTTTTCTCTCTCTCTTTCTTCTCTCTCACAGTGTGCACGGTTAATCCCCTAGAGTCTGCTAGGGCCTCACCTTTGTTGATCAATTAAGCACCGGTCTTATACACAGGAGGGTTGGGTTTCTTCCCTTATATTCACGCTTTTTTTCCCCCTTCACTTCCTTTTTTTTTTTTTTTTTTTTTTCTTTTTTTTTTTTCTCTTCCTGCTTTCACCCACGTGTGTTCTCTCTGGATAAACACTTTTATCACATAAAGTTATATGGATAAGTTCCTGCAAGGGAAATCTTCTTCTCCTAAAATGCCGGTCAAAGCTAAGGATAAAAAAGCTAAAGCCTCTGAGCTTGGCTTAGATACTTCAGTAGAACCTGTGACCAATTTGGTGGACTCTCACTCATTATTTTCGCAGCTATCCGAGTTATTTTCACCACAATTTGACCTAATTAGAAAAGAGTTAGGATCTATTTCATCTGAGATTACTATCTTGTCAGCTGAAGTAAGACAGTTCGCACATAGAATGCAAGAGGCTGAAAATAGGATTTCTGACTTGGAGGATCAAGTCGGCACTCAGGAAAATATAATTTCCCAACAGGATATTAAAATCACCAATCTTCAGGGCCGTCTCGACGACCTTGAGGATCGTGCGAGACGTAATAACATTCGAATTGTGGGTCTCCCGGAAGAAGCAGAATTTGAAGATCTACTGAAGTTTGCTTCGATTACGCTCCCGCAGAAACTGGGTGTCCCACAATCTATGTTACCGATCATAATTGAGAGAGCTCATAGAATTGGGGTTAAAAAAAATACAGGTACAGGACACAGTAGGAGTAGGATGTGCATATGCAAAGTGTTGAATTTTCAGGATAAAATTGAAATGATGAAACTGTTCAAGAAACTGCATGAACCTTTAATGTTTGGGAATAGTAAAGTTTTACTGTTTCAAGATTTTTCTGTTGAAACCTCAACGAGGAGAAGGACAATGGCCCCCCTTTGTACCCAAATTATTGATAAAGGAATTAATGCGCGGATGGTGTATCTGGCTAAAATAATTGTTGAGTACAAAGGAGCTCGCCTGGTCTTTACGGAGGTGGGGGAGGTGAAAGATTTTCTCAAAGATAAATGAGACTTAGTTCATTCCCTCCCACCCCAGGTTATATAAGTCAGGATTGCAATTTTAAAATTGTTATTTTTTTTGTTTCAGGTACTCTCATATATGTATTCCTCCCCCCTTTTTTTTTTTTTTTTTTCTTTTTTTTTTTTTTTTTTGTTCTTCTTCCCCCCTCGGGATTTCTAGGGTTTTTATTGAATTGTAGTTTATGGAATTGAAGTTAACTTCTTGGAATGTGGGGGGGATCTCTTCACCCTCTAAACGCAAATTAATTATAAAACTCTTAGCTAGACATAAACCCGACATTTCTTTCCTACAGGAGACCCACCTAGAAGAACGGGAGGCTAAAAAACTCAAGTTCAAATGGGTAGGTGAGGTGGTCACTTCTAATACTGGAGGTAGGAAATGTGGGGTAGTGATTCTTATAAATAAGAACCTAAACTATAGGATTACTCAGACAGAAGTGGATCCAGAAGCCAGATTCATTATTTTGCACATTTTTATAAATAACATAAAATTTGTTTTCTGTAACATTTATGGCCCTAATAAATTCGATAGGAAATTTTGGGAGAAGATTAAGTGTAAATTGTTTCCGTTGGTGAAAGAAAATTTAGTCATTGGAGGTGATTTTAACATGACTTTACACCCGGTACTGGATCGTCTTGTAGGTAGAATTTTTTTAGAGAATAGGAGAAGCGCAAAATTCTTTTTGCGATTCTGCCAGAAGTTACAGGTTCATGATATATGGCGCAGGCTGAATCCAGATATTCAGAACTTTACATGTGAATCCAAAGCCCATAGAACGTTTTCACGTATAGATTTATTTTTGGTTGCAGAATCTATACCAGCGGTAAAAATGGAAGCAGAGATTGGTGAGATCTTGGTTTCGGACCACGCAATCATCTCTTTAGGTATTTCCTTCCAGGATAGGAGGGATATTTTATCTCCTAGATTTGTCTACCCGAGGTATCTTTATAATGATCCAAGATTTTTGTCCTGGTTATTAGTTAAGTGGAAGGAGTACTGTGGGTTCAATTCGGGGCACCTGCACAAAATTGAGGTTTTCTGGGAGACGGCCAAGGCTGTTTTAAGGGGAGATATTAAGGGGTATATGGTTACGAGGAATAGGAAATCCCGGTGTAGGGATACTCAACTGTCCAATCAAGTTAGAAATGCCTTCAAGAAATACTGCAGGGACCGCTCCAAGGCTAATTGGAACGTGTATATAGATAGCAGAAGGGAAAGAGATGCCTTTCTGCTACAAAAAAACCAGCAAGAGGAGACAAAAATTAATTT
Organism: Bombina bombina; assembly: GCF_027579735.1. Taxonomy (NCBI): domain Eukaryota; kingdom Metazoa; phylum Chordata; class Amphibia; order Anura; family Bombinatoridae; genus Bombina; species Bombina bombina. The sequence continues at coordinate 675,241,051 of NC_069502.1, read as the reverse complement.
GCGGTTTAGGGGTATCCATGGTAGTTCCGCTAAACATCTAGCCAGATTGGTTAAAGCTAGGAACAAGAAGAATTTTATTTCAGTAATACAGACAGAAGATGGATGTACCTCGGATGTTGATAAAATTTCCGGAACCTTTTTCCGATTTTATCAGCATTTATATTCTGAAGGGGAATTTAACCAAGATAATCAGCTGGAATTCTGGTCTTCTATTTCTGTTCCCAGAATCCAAAAAGAGGAATTAGAGGTGCTAAATGCGCCAGTCACGGTGGAAGAAATAAGTAAAGCTATTGCACGCGCTAAACTTAACAAAGCGGCAGGTCCAGATGGATTTCCATCTGAGTTTTATAAAAGTTTATCTGTTCAGGTTATACCTATCTTGGAGAGATTGTTTAATAATTATTATATATCAGATAACACAATTTCTTCTCTCTTTGCCGTGGCCAATATCTTCCTGATTCTAAAAAAAGGGAAAAATCTGGAGGATCCATCCTCTTATAGGCCTATCTCAGTCCTCAATGCGGACTATAAAATCTTAGTTTCCATTATAGCCCAGAGATTAGTGTCATGTTTGGATAGGTTGATTCATACGGATCAGGTGGGTTTTATGGCAGCCCGTAGTTCCTCTAAAAATATAAGAAAATTAATAACGCTAGTGGATTATACCTGGAATATAGAGCAACTTGATGAGAACCTGAAATTGAAGGACTTAGCGGTCCTTACATTAGATGCGGTCAAAGCGTTTGACTGCATCTCTTGGAGACATCTTTTTGCAACTTTAACTAAATTTGGTTTTGGGGGTAGTTTTTTTAATTTCGTAGCCAAAATATACCAGAACCCGGTGTCTTATTTGCTAGTGAATGGTAGGACTTCTCCCGGCATTCTCTTGCAAAGAGGTACAAGGCAGGGATGTCCTCTCTCGCCTCTGTTGTTTAATATTGTCCTAGAACCCCTGGCGATTAAATTGCGAGAGGTCCTGCCTGGGATCCCGCTGGGTGGACAGAACTTGAAAATTCTCCTCTATGCTGATGATATTTTACTATTCTTGAACGATACATCAGTCATCATCCTGAGAGTTGTTGGCACGATAAAGCTTTTTAGTACATTTGCGGGCTATAAGATCAATATGGGAAAGAGTGATTTGATGTGGCTCGGGCGTCAGCATAGGGATCGCCCCATTACTTTATTTCGTAATGTCAATGCAATTAAATATCTTGGGTTAGAAATTAATAGAAATCCGAAACAGTGGTATCAGGCCAATTTTAGGACACTTTTTCAGAAAATTCAGGAGGATCTTAAGCTTTGGGCGGCCTTTCCTTTATCACTTACAGCCTCGGTCAATTTAATCAAAACTATAATTTTTCCCAAAATCCTTTATTATCTTCAGAATCTACCTCTTATGATACTGAGTAGGGACTTGAAGAATTTATCTTCTTGGTTTTCGAGGTTTCTTTGGAAATCTAAGAAACCCCGAATATCGATTAATAGGCTAACTCAGAAATATACGGAGGCAGGCTTAGCTCTGCCCAGTATTAAATTATACAATTGGGCAGCTTTGATTAAAATAGCATTGGATTGGATTGCACAGTCTAACTTGGTTACTACATATGAGTTGGAATCGCATATGGTTAAACCTTGGTCCTTAATTGCGCTTTTACATTGTCCGCCGAAGTCCTTACCGACAAAGGTATCCACCCTTAGTTCAGTTAGGAATATAGTGGTGATATGGCATAAGTTTTGCAAACTGGCTAAAATAGACCCTTCTTTTTCTGACTATTTACCTATTAGAGGGAACCCTCTTTTTCGGCCTGGAATAGATCAAAAATGCTTTCAGGTTTGGTTGGCTGGAGGGCTCGAATATCTACATCAACTACTTGATAATGATCTTCAGATACTCCCGTGGGAGACCAGTAGGGAGAAGTTCTCTCTACCCAGTTCTAACCGGTTTGCATATTTTCAAATCCGCCATTTTCTTTGCGCTCAAAATTGGTATGCGACTATAAGATGGGAGTGGCCCGAGATCAAGATCTGTATCAGAAAATTTATTGCAGGTGATGCATCAATCTCTCTATTATATGATATTATGCTTTCCAAACAAGGTATAGGGGAGAAGGATAAACTGACTCAATTCTGGTTATTCTATATCCCTGCTTTAGATTTTGAGTTAATATCTAAAAGCCTGGCGACGGTGGCTAGGTACTCGGTCGCAGAGAGCTGGAAAGAATCCCATTTAAAATTATTAAACAATTCTTATTATTCTCCGGCAATATTAGCTAAATATTACCCTGGTAAACTATTTATATGTGAACACTGTTCGTATGTCCGGGCGGATATCCACCATATGTTATGGGCCTGTCCTAAAATTTTTCAATTATGGCAGAAGGTCCAATTTTGGTATAACAGAGTATTCGAAAGTACTATTTCCCTTTCTTTTAAAGATGTAGTGTTACTTTTTATAGATGAGGGAACCAGCCTTAGTCGGCGGGTCTTAAATGCCATTATATTGACGGTGAGATATAATATTTTTAAAAATTGGGTGTTAAAGACTCCCCCCTCTCTCTCCTCAGTGTTGAGGGATATCCAAGCTCATATCATTTTCGAATCCTTTCATATACAGCATGTATCTGAAAAAAGAATTAGAGAATTTTTGGTTGGCTGGGCTCCGGTAATTAAATCCTATACCTCTAGCCTCCAGAAGCAGATCTTATTGCCTTTTCTAACCTCAGTGAGTTTTGCGGAGCTGGTCATACTGCAGGTATTTCCTGAAACTTGGCTTAAGAATGCTCGTGATATAGATTAAGAGGGGTTAATGGAAACTTCCTAAGGTAACCAATATATTCTAGTATATCGGACTCAGTGGGGGGCGTCTTTTCCTTTTTTTTTTTCTTTTTCTTTTTTTTGTGTGTTCTCTCCCTTTCCTTTCCTTTTCTTTGGTTATATGGTTATTTTTGTTTTATGGTGTCTTATTTGTTGTCTATATGCTTATAAAATATTAGCCATTATGATGTTAGCTGATCTGGACTATTGGATACGGACAAATTATAGTCCGAAAACTTAGTTTTACCTTGTGTTTTGATTGAATTATCTACATATCATTTGAGACATTTTTTTATTTGTTGATATCTTGGCTGTCCTGTGTGACAGTAACCATGTTGAGAATCTGGTAAAAAAAAAAATTTGTGTGTCCTGAATGGCTAAGCTTAAATAAAGATTTAAAAAAAAAAAAAAAAAAACTCATTTAATTGTGGTTTTAATTAACAGTAATATAAAAAGTAAACCTAAAGGCACAATTTACCATACATTTGCATTAATAAGTCCCTTGCATAAAGTGTCAAAAGGAGTTCCATACATGCCTTTTTCACATCTTCAAAATTCTGCCTCAGCTAGATCACTAGGGGGTCAATAGCTAAGTTCAATAATACTGGTGATAAGGAACACCCCTTTCTCGTTCCCTTAAAACAATTTTATTGCTTCCAGTGTTTTACCATTAACTAGTATTTTGTCAGTAGAGGTGCTATACAGAACCTTTATCAAACCTAAAATTGTGTTGCCAAACTCAAAGTGCTCCAAAACAGTATGGATATAGTTTCAGATGATATTATCAAAGGCTTTTTTTTTTTTTGCATCGATTGCTAATAAAGCCGAATCTTCATTCTGGGAATCTTTCATTGTGAAAGTTCTACAATTTATAAAACCAGTGACATCTTCTTCAATACCTTTCCTTAGAATACCTTTAGGTCTGAAAATCCTATTTAAAATGTTATAGTTCACATTGGACAGTCTACTCCAAAATTGTGATAGTTTTAAAAGATAGATAATCCCTTTATTACCCATTCCCCAGTTTCGAATAACCAATACAGTTAAATTAATATACTTTTTACCTCTGTGTTAACCTTGTATCTAAGTATCTGCAGAATGCCCCTTTATTTTAGGGCTGTTTACGACTTACAGTTTAGCCAATCAATGCATTCTCATTTGTAATTTCAAAGGAGTGAGCACAGTGTTATCTGTATGGAACACATTAACTAGATCTGTCTTGCTGTGAAAAGCTTATAAAATGGATTGAGATAAAGGCAGCCTGTAGTGGCTAAGAAACAGGCACAGATTTCGAGTTTTAGAGTTTTAGATGTTATGAAGTATATTATTACAACAATATTGGATATGCAAAGCTGGGAATGGGTAGTAAAGGCGTTATATATCTTTTTAAACAATAAAAAATTTGGAGTAGACTGTTCCTAAGGCCATTTAGGAATATTATGATGATGATGATTATTATTATTATTATTCATTTATAAAACACCAACAGTTTTCTCAGAACTATACAAAGGTACATTACAATTATAAGGGTACTATACAATAAAATGCATAAAACGCTCTAGAAAGATATGCCATACATTACAAAAGTTTTATTAACAAATTATACAAAGTGCATTACTAGATTTACATTGACAAACGAAAACAAAAGGTAAGGAGTGCCCTGCACTTGAACACAATTGAGTAGTTTGCAGTAGTCAATATGTGACAAAATGATGGAATAAAATAGTATTTTGTTGTTTCTTGAGTAAGAAAGGGTGAATTCTAGAAATGTTAAATGGATTAGTAGAAGGGCTGGCATTAAGGGGTTGGAGAAAGATGTTTTTTTCTGATTATTTTGTTTATTTTTAAAGTGATCAGCTATAATCTGAGCAGTACGTTGGGATGTAGGAGTGTGTTAAAGCTTGAAAAAACATGAGTTGACATGAAGGATTAGAAGATAGCAAGTCTGTTTGGTGTGCATGAGGGTGAAGATTTGTCATGTTGATTTTATTAGAATTATACTGTAAGGCCACAAAATCTGGCAAAACAGGGATGGTATTATTATCATCATAATTATTATTATTATTATTATTATTATTATTATTAATATTATTATTATTGTATTTAAAATAAACCATATTTTATTTATTGTATTTAGCTGTCAGAATACAGCTAATAGTGAATGATACCTGTATTAAAGGAACAGTCTACACCGAGGTCATTTTAAAGTCTTACCTTAGGTTAAGCTGCAAATAGCCTCTTGCATCTTTCCCATATCATGCAGCAGGAATGGTAAAACAGTCATTTTAAAATGAATACTGTTTCTGGCCACTTTGAAATGGCTGCCAAGCTCAGCCCACTGATGATATCATGATCTGGGCTGCATATGGCATCCAATCACAAGAGACTCACTAGTTGGATTCAAAAGACTGTCAGCAGAGTGCCTAGATGCAGCCCAGATTGTGATGCCATCAGTGGGTGGAGCTTGGCAGTCATTTCAAACTGGACAGAAACACTATTCATTTTAAAACAACTTTTTTACTGTTCCTGCTGCATGATATAGAAAGGTTTCAGGAAGATATTTGCATCTTAATCTAAGGTATGACTTTATGATGACTAAGGTTTATACTGCCCCTTTAAAATATGTTCACACCTGATGCTAGTAAAGATCAGACAACTTGAATTACCTTCACTTTTGACCAGACAGTCACAAGCTGATGCTTTGTAGGCAGCAAGCTTCATATACTTCTACTAAAAAGTCAGGAGACGTGCAAGTTAGTTGTTAAAGAGGACATTACCATTGACTTTTCTTTTGGGAATAAACCAGATTTTTCTCCTTATCAGCTATTTAAAGGGACATTACACCCACATTTTTTCTTTCATGATTTAGAAAGAGAATGCAATTTTAAACATCTTTCTAATTTACTTCTGTTATCTAATTTGTTTTATTCTCTTGATATTCTTTGCTGAAAAGCATATCTAGATATGCTCAGTAGCTGCTGATTGGTTGCTGCACATAGAAGTCTCGTGTGATTGGCTCACCCATGTGCATTGCTTTTTCTTCAACTAAGGATATCTAAAAAATTAAGCAAAATAAATAATAGAAGTAAATTGAAATGTTGTTTAAATTTGTATGTTCTATCTGAATCATGAAAGAAAGATTTTGGGTTTAGTGGCCCTTTAATTAGTTTTAACAAAAGTTGAATGTGGCAAAGTCAGTGCTTATTGGCTTGACTGGTAATAGTCCCCATAGTTGAAAAACTTGAGTATTCATCAGTGTAACAGTTTAGCATTTACTGGGCAACATATATGAATTGATTGCAATTCCAATAAAACAATAGAACTACTAAAAAATAGTAATTATATAAAGATTTAAATCGTAATTTTAATCTGGAATTTTTAAAGTTTCCAAAAATGACCCCCGATCAATATTATATGATCATCTGCAGACATATGTAGTTTACATTTTGTACATTTAAATAAGCAATATACTGTGCCTATATTCCTAATGGAATAGTCCCAAGGTCACAGGTACAATCTAAAGTAGCTAACAAAAGATTTCTGTACATTTGGAGTAACCCACCTTCCCTCTACTAAGACAAATAAATAGTCTGCATGCCCCTTAGTGTACAGTCATCTAGTCATAACACCTTCTGACACAATAGCAAACAAAACACCCCTGGTGATTGGTTTTCAGCTCTCCCACCTCTCCTCTCCCTCCCTTACTCCCCCTGTTAGGGATGTTAGAACGCATGCGTGAGATTTAAATGCCCTCCAGCTACAGTTAGTGCCTGTAGCACACTAGCCTGTCCCATGCTGGAGTTAAGTTCTGCCCCCACACTGGTCTGAGTTGCGTTGGTAAAGCAGGGGGCAGCGCACAAACAGGCTGCAACAACATTTTTTTTTTCTTCATGCTCTGAGGGATCTTATCAACTGGATCCTGGCTAAAGAAATAGCACTATACATTGATGACAACTGTAAAGATCCAGAGAAAAAGCATTGAGAACATCACTTGAATTAGCCATGAGCTGTTTGGATGTTATGTACCAAGTATATGGTCCTCCTCAACCCTATTTTGCAGCAGCTTATAGTCCATACCATCAGGTATGTTTTTAAATGACATATTGTTCAGGAGGGTACTGAAAACTTTTAAACATTGTTAAAATGTATTTGGAAGCTACTGTATTTCTTGCTAAATGGATTATTCTCTGACAATAGGATTTATGTTATACTTCATAGCAGACAGTAAGTTCATGAAACAGTATTCTAAAGTGGAATACAATTAATCAAGCTATTTATCTGCAATTGGTGTCAAAACCCTCACTTTAGGGTATCTTAAATGTATTGTGCAGGCTCTTATCCTAATGATTTCATGATTAGGTGTAAAGAAAAATATTTACCCAACGCTTAGATCGCTGCAATAACTCACCAGAGCTTGAAAATGAAATAGGTGGCTTTATCATGTTTCTGAGAAAAGATACAATAGCAATAACTTGCTGAATATAATGCTGCCTAATTGTATAATACATTGTTCTACAAATAAATGTGTAACAGGCTCAACATAATGCAACACTAGCTTTATATTGTATGGCTAGATGATTGCAAAGTGATTGAAAAAAAAAACCCATATATTTTAAAATAATTTAAAATATTTAAATATTATTTTTGAATCTATTGAATGCAAATGTTAAATCTAATTGCACATGAATTTGTGAAGAATGTCTGTTTTGCACAGTGTTTATTGCAAGTAATTCTTCTGTTTTCTAAACATCAGTGCCTGAGCCCCCTGTAAGTCTCTGCTTCCTTTCTGCCTAATTTGTGAGATATTTGAGTGGAAAGCTTTTTTTTCCCATGCCCTGCACCTGTTCAAGTCCATTTCACTTGTTTGCACATTTACACGGATTTCAGGCAACGAGCTGAAATAGTTCTCTTCCTTCTGCCTTTCTCATAACACAAAACATCCCCATATTTAGCAGAAAAATCCTGATATGGTATTTAGTCACAGTTACATTTTTCTCTTTTTTCTTACTTTGGTCAAAGAATTGATTTGGGTGACAAAGCCAAGTAAGTTTAATATCAAATAATTATATTTATCATAATGTATATTGCCTTAAATAAAGAACAACAATTTATATTTATCATAATGTTTATTGCCTTAAATAAAGAACAGCAATTTATATTTATCATAATGTTTATTGCCTTAAATAAAGAACAGCAATTTATATTTATCATAATGTTTATTGCCTTAAATAAAGAACAGCAATTTATATTTATCATAATGTGTATTGCCATAAAGTACAACTATCTATATTTATCATACAGCGCATTGAAATGAGCGAGTGTTTAATTTATAGAAACTTAGCTGTTGTTTATTTATTTATGAATTGACAGAAGTATAATCAAGCTTTGAAAATGTACTATATAGATATATACCTATCTATCTAAATGTATATTTGCCTATCTATCTGTCAGTCTATATCTGTCTATATCTATCCTACCATATATATATATAAAAGTATACTTGTGTATGTATGTGTATAAAGTACTATAAGTACGGCTGTATGATTTCATATTGCAATGCGCTAACGCCTGAGGTAAAGCGCCTCGTATGAGATGTCATGAGGTAATAATGAGCGGTAAAACTTCTGTGGGTTAGCGGACTGCTCGCAGGTAACTAGCGGCGCGTGCAGCTCGCTCCCGGCTAGTGTTACTGAGCTGTATTTGCAATAGGGGGAATCCTTTGACAGTTTATGACTATTGTTGTAATCTGACTTTTCTAATAAAAACGCTTGTGTTGTTTCTGATGGTGATTTTGTCCTCACTTTGTGTTGTACAGAAACTCGCCTTTTACTCGAAGATGCAAGAGGCGGCAGAAAGTGGCAGCAGCAGCAGTGGCAGCAGCAGCAGCAGCAGCTCGTTCAGCAGCCACGCTCCCGCCAGTATAAAGGAGGAGGAGTGCAGCCCGGAGAAGGAGAGACCTCCAGAGGCCGAATACATCAACTCCAGATGTGTCCTCTTCACCTATTTCCAGGGGGACATCAGCTCGGTTGTGGACGAGCATTTCAGCAGGGCCCTCAGCCAGCCCAGTAGCTACTCCCCGAGCAGTGCGGGTGCCAAGGCGTCTAGGAGCAGCAGCAGCTCGTGGAGAGGTGAGTAGGGCGGCTTGGGCGCGCTCTTAACTTTCTGAGCAACTTTATAGAATGGCATCATAATTGTTTAATTCCTGCAAGTTCGCTATTGTATATTAGCAATTATCCAATGTAAATCGCACTAACTGCTTACTAATGTATTCCCCGTGGTGACAATGCGTGAAGTGTTTGTGCACTTGACAAGTGGGACCCTTTATTAATAGCTAGAGATGATGTTCCCATTGTGCTCGTTCCTTTGTGTAGATGCTGTCTGTGTTATTGCCAGCACATATTGTTTTTACTGTTCATTTAAATCCGATTCAAATAACTTGTTACGTTTAACAAAACTACTACGTTGTCAATTAGAAGCCAGGTACTATTGTGCCCTCAGATATAGTATTGGATCATTGTTTTTTAATATAATGGAATTAAAATTATTGTCCGAGTCAGTTTATTACATTTAGAACCAAAATAGAGTGAAAACGTTTTTACCTTTAGTTCAGATCAGCAGCTTAATGCAGTGAAAGCAGATTCAATAATGTTTTTTTGTGAATTAAACTGTCTCTTTATGTAAACACATACATAAATGTATCTATAGCTCAGCCCTAGGCTCCTGCTTATATATAAGTGACAAAGGGTGCCAAGAGTTTCGCAACCAATAGCATAAGCACAATTTAGAAGTCTAGTCACGGGTTAATTCAGTAATGTTTGCACAATTCCCTTAGGAAAGAATGTTGTACATTGTAGCCTTGGGATTGTCCGCACCATGAATCAAAAAGGTCCTGGAAAGGGAGCTTAGATGGACGTGGAAGTTAAAAACTATATTCTTTCATGATTTAGACAGAACCTACAATTAGAACAAATATCAAATGTGCATCTTTTTTGATGAAATGTATGCGTTTTCCATGTAAGCATACCTAGGTAGGACTCAATAGGGTGCTAGCACACTTCTGAATATACCTCATTATGTTCCCATGGGACATTTCAACAAAGTTTCAACAAAGGATAGGAAGTAGATTTGATTATAAAGTACAAGTGAGACTTTAAAAAATGAACATTGTATCAAAATCATTCCAGTTTAATTGTGCTCATTATAAGGTGTAATGACTAATTTCCTATAATGTTTTACCCAAGAAACAAGTCACTTCTCCATTGCACATGAATACAGAGAACACATCCCAAACCAATATAACCTAATATTCATTGTACAGTAATAACCTAGCAAGGTCTGATCATACATTCACAGCAAGGCATTTACATGTGAATCCGTAACACGTAAGGTGACTGAGACAAATATGACTTCATAAAAAAAGTTACCATTGTATCTCCCACTGGGGTGTATTTAATTGTAATGCTGCCATAGGCACTAGGAAATTGCTGTTCTATCAACCCCACCAAACCAAACATTTTAGCCCATATTGACAGAGCATGTTTTTCACAAACAAAAGCTAGGAATGACTGGATAAATCATAACCACTACAACCTGTGCTCATCATAGCTTTGTATTAACGTGAATGGATACAATATTTTGAGACTATAAAAGTGGAAACACATAATTCCATAGAACTACCCCCATAATGTGCTGCAATTCTAAAACCTGATGCATGGGGCTTTTTGGTTAATATTTACACTACTGATCTCCCACAAAGATTAGTCTTGCAATGCCAGTACTTCATTTTTTATAGTTATTTCTCACTATGACCTCTAATAATGAATTAAATCATACTTTGGTTTACACTTGTTATTTAGACATGGTTTCTAAGCCTTTATTTCCCTGTTTATGAGATAATCCTTTTTAACTGTAAATGTATACCCATGGTTGTATAAAATATTAACTTCACTTTATTACATTACATACTTTTTATTAGTTTTAATATTTTACTTTGTGGATAGCTGACTTGGCTGGGACACACCTTAAAGGAACAGTCAAGTCCAGAAAAAACTTTCATGATTCAGATAGGGCATTTAATTTTAAACAACTTTCCAATTTTCTTTTATCACCAATTTTGCTTTGTTCTCTTGGTATTCTTAGTTGAAAGCTAAACCTAGGCGGTTCATATGCTAATTTTTTAGACCTTGAAGGCCGCCTCTAATCTAAATGCATTTTGACAGTTTTTCACCACTTGAGGACATTAGTTCATGCGTTTCATATAGATAACATTGAGCTCATGCACATGAATTTACAGCGGAGTGAGCACTGATTGGCTAAAATGCAAGTCTGTCAAAAAAACTGAAATAAGGGGGCAGTCTGCAGAGGCTTAGATACAAGGTAATTACAGAGTTAAAAATCTGTTATTATAACTGTGTTGGTTATGCAAAACTGGGGAATGGGTAATTAAGGGATTGTCTATCTTTTAAAACAACAAAAATTCTGGTATTGACTGTCCCTTTAATAGAAAGTAGGCTATTTTGCTATTTACTAAATTCAAACAGATTTGGGGGCACAAGTCAGCTGCAAACAATGGCTTTAAAGACAAGTTATATTTACAGATTAGACAATATGGAGATTACTGTCTAAAATTGTTACTGGATTTTTTATTAATTTAGTTCATAGTCAGTACATAATCACACCACTATGAATAGACCTCACAGTATAAATACACAAGTGTTTTTTTTTTTTACTCCCTTTTGTAAGCCTTTCCAATTCTTTTGCATAGCCACAGTCTGAATTAGAAAGAAAGAAAAAACAATTGTATTTACCTCATAGCAGGATTTATTTTCAGTATTTACTTATTTTTTGTAAAACAAGTGAAATATTCATGGTGAATCTAAAAATAAACAGAACTTCATCATTCATTATGATGACTATATAGTGTGTTTCAATGCAGGTTTTTCACCTTTACCATTAATATCAATTCATGACATATCTTCAATTTACAAATAGTTTAGAGTAATTTTTAAAAACCTTTTATGTTTATTAGATTTATAGTAATCTAATCAAGAAACATTAATGTTTATTATGTGAACTGAACATGCACTAAAACTTAGATCATAGCCGCAAGAGTAACCAAAATATGTTGGCTGTGGAAAAAAAGGACCCAATTGTTATTCATGAAGTTGAGGCTCTTGAAATAGTAAAGTTCCAAAAATCAAAAGGCACTGGTAACATGTTTTCAGATTATTGAGGTGCAACTGTGGAATTCACTTAAAGGGACATGAAACCCAAAAATGTCTTTCATGATTCAGACAAAGCATATTATTTTACTTCTATTATCTAAATTGCTTTTCTTCTTGGAATCCTTTGTTAAAAAGCATGCCTAGGTAGGCTCAGAAGCTGGGAGCTAGCTGCTGATTGGTAGCCGCACGGATATGCCTCTTGTTATTGGTTTACCAATGTGTTCAGCTATCTCTCAGTAGTGCATTGCAGCTCCTTCAATAAAGGATAACACAAAAAATAAGCAAAATTGATAATACAAGTAAATTGGAAATTTGTTTAAAATTGTATGGTCTATCTGATTTGTGATTGGGTTTCACTTCCATTTAAAGGGCTATTATAGTGGAAAAAATGCCTGCTCTAATTCGTTAGAACATGTCATTTTAACACTAGTGGTCCTGCAATGCTATGTGTTTAACCCTGCAAAGGGGTTTAACATACAGTTAAAATACAGATTGGGAGTTACAGAACACTGTTTGTCGACTCCTAAACAGACATGGCCAGTTGGCCACTAACCAAATCAGTGTCTGTAGATTCATGACCCAGCTGTGTGACTAGATTGAGTAACCAAGAGTTATTGCTTAGGACCAGCAATGCTTTTATCTCTCTAGTGGTACTTTAAATATGTGTTTAACCCCTTTAATTTGTTCTGTTTGTATCCTTTAATGAAAGCAAACCTAGGCAGCAATTGTTATGGGCTCACCAGATGTGTTCAACTAGATCCCAGTAGTGAGTTGTTTCTTTGTAGGCGACTTAAACTATGTGTTTAACCCTTTCATATGGGTTAAACACATTGGGTTCCATTTATTAAAGGGACATAAAACCCAAAGATGTTATTAATGATTAATTTCCAAAATACTTCTAATATCTAATTTACTTTATTCTCTTGGTATCCTTTGTTAAAGAAGCAGCAAATCACTACTGGGAACTAACTGAATGCATTGGGTTAGCCAATCACATGAGGCATAAATGTGCAGTCACCAAGCAGCAGCTCCTGAGCCTACCTAGGTATCCTTTTCAACAAAGGATACCAAGAGAACAAATCAAATTTGATTTCAAAGCACAAAACCAGCAATTTCATATCCACAAATAAACCCCAAAATGCAATTTCTCATACATTCTATACTCTGCAGCTGGTGTAACAAGTCATTGGAAATACATCAAGGGAAAAACAATTTTACTGTATTCTGTCCCTTTTAATGTGAGACTAGGCATACAAGTTTCATGATAGTGAATCTCGTCCACCCAGCAGATGATAAATGGAGACCATAGTTATATGCATGTAATAGTGGAATAAGAAAAAAATGCTCTGTCATATAGAGAGATTTATTTTTGTGTCCCTTTAAGACATATTATTGTTGTTAGTGAGAAACGTTTCATAATTGTTGTTGAGCAACCACAGGAAACCATATGATAATTGTGTTCTAATACATTGGAATGGCCTTAAAATTTAAAAAACCCTTAAAAAAAAAGCCTTTTGAGTTGCTTTGCACAACTCCAATGGATTAAAAGAGGCACCAATTGATTTAATATTACTCACAGCTCATTTAAAGATTAGTATACTAACTTGCACAATTAAAATGACTAATTATAGTGCTTAATCATGAATGAAACTCTATTCTAGTAATGTATAATCTAAATGGAATAGTGATTTAAACTATATTTCTAACGTTTTAATTATGAAATTATTGCGTTAAAGTGACATGAAACCCACATTTTTTTTTTCTTTCGTGATTCAGAAAGAGCATGCAATTTTAAACAACTTTCTAATTTACTTCTATTATCTAATTTGCTTCATTCTCTTGATATTCTTTGCTGAAAAGCATATCTAGCTAGGCTCAGTAGCTGCTGATTGGTGGCTGCACATAGATGCCTCGTGTGATTGGCTCACCCATGTGCATTGCTATTTCTTCAACAAAGAATATCTAAAAAATGAAGCAAATTAGATAATAGAAGTAAATTAGCAAGTTGTTTAAAATTGTTTTCTCTATCTGAATCATGAAATAAATTTTTTGGGTTTAGTGTCCCTTTAATTAATGTGTGACTCAAGCAAGTGGGAAAAAATGTTTCTAATTTACTTGATTTTTATATGAATAATCTACAGGGTTATATAGCTTCTTATATTTGTTTATAATAATTAAGGGATTTTGATAAATAACTTTATCCACATCACAAATGTAGTATAGTTTTAAGTATTAAGTCATTTTTATTGCAAAATTATTCACAGATATGAAGGTTCAAAATTTTGTAGTTTACAATTTGTGTTTAGTAAACCTTTAAGGAAACCTGGGTAAAATAGTCAAATTACTTTTAAACCTGAATTAGAGTATCTAAGTTTGACTGATCTCAACTATTTCAGACCAACAATTCACCTAAGCAGCCGGCAGGATAGACAGCACAGTTATTATCATATTCGCTTGTATGGCATATAGCCTAATGAACAAAATGGTCCCAGCAGTAAAAGGACTACCAGATCAGTACAGTCCAAATAAGCTATTTATCATATGACCATAAGCTAGCTACTAGACTTGTGCATGGCCGAAAAATTTGGTTCCGTTCGGTTCGATTCGGATGTTTTCGAATTTCGGTTCGGATCGATTCTAATTCGGAAATTTTAAATTAATTTGTTTTGGATTTGTTTCGGATTCATTCGGATTCGAATAAATTCACCTAGATTCGGTTCGGTTTGATTCGGAAATTCAGAATTTCGGTATGTGTTAGGTGGGATGTGCTGTGTATTAGACTAGTATTATGTACTGTATATTACATGTAACCCATAGCAGAGTGATATAACCTAATATACTGTACAATACTAGTGTAATCCATGGCCATCCGAATGTAACAAATAAATCCGAACTAATTCGGATTTATTCGGTAGATTCGGTACTACCATAATTCGGAAATTCGAATCGATCTGAATCTCTGAATTTAACAAATTCGGCCGAATTTCAATTCGGAACGAATTGAAACCCACATGTCTACTAGCTACTGACATTATTCTACCTTTGTTTGTAACGCTCTAAAGTACTAGATAGTATAGTACCAAAAAATGTTTGACACATACTTTCATTGTTTATGTACACACTAGAATTAAAAGTGCAAACTGCAGACTCAAAAATCCTAATCTTTCTACATTCCATGCTGTTATTGTTTAATTAGTGTAGTGGTGCATTTTAGCTGTTTCTTACTGGCTTTAACAAAGTAGATGAGAGACTTTTACTAGGATGTGGCTCTGGTCTGCAAAACAATGCAAATGATGTCAAAAATACAGTTTAAATACTTAAAATATCTATTTTGTATGCAGATCTTTTGTAATGTGTTTAATTGTTTATATTTATTATGCACATAAAAAATAGCTGTAGGCCCCTTTAATAAAACACTTTCATCTCATAAAAATAGTAACTTTTTACATATGTAAGATTAAATAGTGCATTTAGTGATATTTTTATTTTTACTTAAGTGATGGTAAAGTCATCTGTTGTGCAATACATAATCCTTTTTCTTTTACCATAACTAGCACATCGATGTGCTTATATAAATAAAAAAACATTTATTCACGCTGTAATGCCGATTTTATTTCCCTCTCCGTACAGTGTTTCAAACAGCCTCTCTATATTTTTTCACCGGTGCAGCTTTGATTGACAACGCTTTTAGCCAATCATCAGCTCACCATGCGCCCTATCTGAAATATGTACCGCACGCTCCCGACATTTACACTAAGTCTTTGCTACTTACTGCGCATGCGCACCGCTTATTCTAACTGCACATTGCTATATGAGAATACTCAGCTCCTGGTTTTAGCCGATCGGTGCGTAGTGTCATATAGCAATGCGCAGTTAGCGTAAGAAGTGCGCATGCGCAGTAAGTAGCAAAGACTTAGTGTAGATGTCGGGAGCGTGCGGTACATATTTCACATAGGGCGCATGGTGAGCTGATGATTGGCTAAAAGCGTTGTCAATCAAAGCTGCACCGGTAAAAAAATATAGAGAGGCTGTTTGAAACACTGTACGGAGAGGGAAATAAAATCGACATTACAGCGTGAATAAATGGTTTTTTATTTATATAAGCACATGCACATCGATGTGCTAGTTATGGTAAAAGAAAAAGGATTATGTATTGCACAACAGATGACTTTACCATCACTTTATTTGTTTAAAAATCTGTTGTTTTAAATGACTTTGAGTATATTTCTTGTTTGACATCCGCAATTCATGCACTGGCTCAGAAATAAATGTTTTTTCATTCCTATAGAAACAGTAGAGAGGACTCAAACAATACTATTTCATAAAGCTAGAATATATGAATTAAAACATATAGTATGTAAAAACAATGTAACTCTCTAATAAAATAATTTTCATTAAACATTTCTTTCATTTTCGTTAAAACAAATGTAAATGTTTCAAAACTACAGGTGAAAAGTTCACCTGTAGCTACAATATTTACGTTAATGTGCTCTGGGGCGCATGGAGAGTGCGCTAAGGTACGTATTAAGCGCTTAAAAAAATTAAAGCAAACAAATGGATACTGACAATTTTCGTCAGTATTTTTTGTTTTCTTTATTTTCGCTGGTGCATTTATTCGGATTTTCATGAATAGTGTGCATTAGTTCAAAAACATATGCAAATCTAGTTAATCCTCTTTAATGATTCAGATAGAGCATGCAATTGTAAGCAACTTTCTACTTTACTCCTATTATCAATTTTACCTTTTTCTTTTGCTATCTTTATTTAAAAAGCAGGAATGTAAAGCTTAGGACCCAGCCTTTTTTCGGTTCAGCACCATGGATAGCGCTTGGTTATTCGTGGATACATTTAGCAAACCAATAAGCAAGCATAGCCCAGGTTCTCAGCCAAAAAATGGGACGGCTGTTAAGCTTTACATTCCTGCTTTTTAAATAAAGGTAGCAAGAGAACGAAGAAAAATTGATAATAGGATTAAATTAGAAAGTTGCTTAAAACTGCATGCTCTATCTGAATCATTAAAGAAAGAATTTGGGTTTAGTGTCCCTTTAAGTCTGGGAAGACTGTGTGACAAACTAAATGTGTTTTTGAGGTCCAGTGACCTGATGACGAGATGGAACCTTGAAACGCATTGTGTTTGTCACATAATCTTGCCAGACTCAACAGAATGGACTAACTACACTGTCTATTGTTTATATTGCTATTTACTCCTATAAAAAAATAAGTTGTGGGGTTTTCAAATTTACAGTCTGGAGAGGGAGCAGATCAAAGAGGGGGGGGGTATTTTTTTTTACATCTAATGTGTATGTACATAGCTATATAGACAGACAGAGATAGATAGATGGATAGATAGATACCCAAGGCAATTAAAGAGGTAAAAAGTATATTACTATAACAATGTTGGTTATGCAAAACCATGGAATGGGCAATAAAGGGATTATCTATATTTTTAAACAATAAACATGTGAAAGTAGAACATCTCTTTAATGTAGATGCTTAACTTGCCCTTTAAGTAAACTGCTGTTTTACTGACCCTCATGCAGGCCTCATGCATCCTGGTTTCTAATTCATCACATCAGAGACCAAGAAACTTTACTCAAAGGTGCTTTTTAAAAAAAACTGTAAAAAAACTGTATTTTATTTAGAAGGTAGATGTATTATTTCCAGCACATAACCTTTCTATTTATGCTGCTACAGATTAGTCGTTAGTACAATGAAACAGTCTTATGTTTTTTTGAAAATCTAAATAAAGCATTGTTTGCTGTTAGATACTAGTGCAGTTTTTCTATATAAATAAATCATTTCCGTCTAATTCAACTTAGAAGGAAAAGGTGAAAATAAAATGTTATAGAGAAAAATGTTAGTTAAGAATCTATGGAGATATTGTGTAGATGTGATAGACAGTTTATCAGCTAGAAATGTATCCATCCCAGTTTAATTCCTAATAGGCAGCAAGATAATACTTTTAATACAAATGTACAAATATATATATATATTGATTGATTGATTGATGTGGGCATGACAACACTTAACTTTGTGTATCCTTGTGACTTTCTATTGTTATACCTTTCTGATTTGTTTTTTAATGACAGAATAATTTGATCTTTTTCTATATATTGTTTTTTACTTGTGCCTGCAGACCAGTCTTACCCCATGAGCCAGAGGAGTTTCCCACCATCCTTCTGGAACAGTAGTTACCAGCCATCTGCGGTGAGTGCCAGCTCGTCCTTGGGAAGCAGCCTAGCTAGTCCTCTCAGTGGCCCTCACTCAGATATCCCATTTGGTACAGACCCTTATTCCCCCGCCTCTCTACACAGCCACTTACACCAGGGGCCCCCAGAGCCCTGGCACCATGCGCACCATCACCACCACCACCCCTACTCCCTTGGTGGAGCCATCAACAGCCAGGGCAGCACCTACCCCCGGACCAGCATGCATGAGGTCTACAGTACACACTTTGATCCTCGGTACAGCTCACTCCTGGTACCGGCTTCAGTTCGCCCTCACCGGATCACCCCAACAGGCACAGCATCAGCCACAGCACAATGTGATCTGGGGAAAGCAGAGCCGGCCACCTCCGCGTGGACAACCCCTGGGCCATTCCCTGGACCAACAGGGGAGATGGGTCAGGGCATTGGGCTCAATGTAGATGCAGGTAAGACTGGTACTGGCAGTGATGCTTCCTTAGTAACACACTGGTGCATGTCTAGCATGTGTTTGTTATCATCCCACTCTTATCTGTATGAGCTAGTCACTCACCTGGCTAGATTATTTCAAAGCTTGTTAGGTGACATATGTAGATGGTGAAATAATTCACTTATTTCAAGGTACATAAATCAATATAAGATTGAAATACCTTGGAAATGATTTCCTTTTTGTGGTATGAAATCTGAACTTTACAGATGTATGTGTTTCAAGCATATGATTTTTCCAGTTCACTTTGGGGTTCATCACAATCCTTTAGGGAGTGTATCTAATGTTTTTTTTATAATTAAGCATTCATATATGAGGGCATTTTTGTAGATAAATTATTGGATACACTTTTTTAAATGATTGTGATCATCCCCTTTCTTTATATTTCATTATAGAGTGGCTATTGAAAACATTTTAATATTTAAAGGGACAGTTCACTGTAAAATAGTTTTTCCCTGAATGTGTTCCCCATGACATGTTATACCATCTGCAGCATATGAAACATATGAGAAATTGCTCATTCATGCTTCTTTTTGCAAAATAAATAGCTAGAATTGCTTTTTGAAACCACAACCCATCAAAATAGGCTAAGCTTGCAGACAGATAAGATCTCCTTATACTATCACTCAAATGCTTCCCCCTCTGTCTCTGTACAATACTTAGAAAGAACAATTGAAAATGGACATTTTAGAGCTTTATCTCTTCCACCTCCCATTGTGAGTGTAATTTCTTCTGCTGGCTGTGTTTACATAGTTTCTCAATAGCCTATACCTAGGAATATAAACGTTCAGTACAGGTAGGGATTTTACAGGGTAAATCAGCTATTTAAAATGGTGATATAAAGGCTAAGGAGCTATTTGTAAACAATTTAAAGGGACAGTCTACCATAGAATTGTTATTGTTTTAAAAGATAGATAATCCCTTTATTACCCATTCCCCAATTTTGCACAACCAACACAGTTATATTAATATACTTTTTACCTCTGTGATTACCTTGTATCTAGGAACCTTCTTCCAGCCCCCTGATCACATGACTGTGACTGTTTATTATCTATTGTCTTAAATTTAGCGTTGTTGTGTGCTAAATCTTAAATAACTCCCTGTGCCTGTACACAGTGTTATCTATATAGCCCACTTGTACTTTGTCTCTTTGTGTTGAAAAGGAATTTAAAAAACCTGAGATAAGAGGCAGCCCTCAAGGGTTTAGAAATTAGCATATGAGTCTGTCTAGGTTGAGTTTAAACTAAGAATACTAAGAGATAAAAGCAAATTTGATGATAAAAGTAAATTGGAAAGTTAATTAAAATTACATGTCCTATCTGAATAATGAAAGTTTAATTGTGACTAGACTGTCCCTTTAATACACTCCAAAAGGTAACATGGATCATTAGGAACAAATTAAAGGAGAGCAAGTTTATGGTTAAACTGTCCCTTTAATAATTAAACATTTGGCTGCCACAGAAATTTGCAATAAAGTAATGGTATATTTTCACATTTACCTATATACTACTGGTTTGCTTTATCAGTAAGTTTTTTAAACACATATAACAAAAAAATAAATAAAACTATTCCTTCGACACATTTAATGCAGGCGCATTTGGCTTTTATCGATGCACTAATGGGATTACTTGAAATTTCATGGACACTAAATCAGATTCTAATATCCTTTTATAATAATGAATAGGCAATTTTAGTTAGTGATAAAAGCTCTGTAAGCTACAGAGTAGTTATTTTACTTTATTCAAAACAATGACAATAAAACCAGGTTATAATGTTCAACATTGTGTTTCAAGATCTAAATCACTTTATTTTGCTAACATAAAATACATTTATCTATCAGTTATTAAATACAATTTTTCACAGGACACCCATGATTCAAACTATACGATAAAACATAGTTAAAAGAGTAAATGCATCAAATGAAATTAGGTTATAAAAAGTTTAGGCTTTATTCTATCATCTAAAAATCTGAACAAAAGGAGTTGGACAGGTACAATAATGCACATATAGAATATATAAAGCAAGGAGTTCCTATAGGTGGTAGCTCTGTATGGCCTTGCATGATTGCTAACTTATGTATTTTCATTTTCCCTACAATTCATTTTCTTTATACTCCAGTCTATTGTTCAGGGAATAAGCAGACAAACCCTTGGTACTATTTCACCCTATCCTTAAATATCTTGTACCTTTATTTCTCTTCTTCCCCATTCCTCTTTCTTTCTCTCTCTGCCTATCCTCCATTCCCAGGTTTGCAGCCTCAAGATAAAAACAAGGATCTGTACTGGTTTTAACCCTGTAGATCCCCCCCCATCATGTAGAATTGATGGCTTTGTGAGCAGACATGGGAGTTTCTTTGCTTTGGTGGTAACAGCTTGTGATCTTCGTTTACAGCTCGACGCTATCCCTTCTGTGGTGGACCTCTCCTGAGCTGATCCCGTCAAAGACTTGAAACAGTCTCTTTACCCCCAAGGCCCAGAACACTTGTGAACCAGCACTATGACTTCAACTGCCAACGGATGCCCTCTGGACTACATGCCAGTTAGAAGGGAAAGAGATTTATTTCTTCTGTGCGCAGAGACTTGTGAAAAGACTGACACAATCTTTTTATTTAATTTGTTGTGATAATTCAACAAAAAAACCTTTCCACCAAATAATAGCATTATATAAATATATAAATATAAATAGATATATATTAATATAAATTCACTGGCTTTCATATGACAAAAGACTTATTTTTTGGTGTTGTGAATATTTTTATGCCTTTGTGAATTTGACTTTCCATGCAAGCTACCTGTTTGATGAACATCGATGTATTCCTATAGACCTGTATGTTGACTAAAACGGGACAATGAAAGTTTAAAGGGCAAGGGACAATTAAAAGCCCATATGTGGATATGCAATCCTGTTTAAGGAATGGACTGGGGCCACCTGCCCTCAGTTTAAAGAAATGCAGCTGTTAAATGGACAACTGTTCAAACTGCAGAAACATGACAACCAAGGTGGCACTTCTTAGGGTTAAGCCCGACAATTGCAATTTTTTTTTTTTTACAAGGAGAATTTTATCATGAAAGAAAACACCCTACAGAAAAATAAATGACAGCCTGTTTTTGGAACAACTGTTCGGTAGATGACTGAAAGGAGATCTGCACAGAGTGCTTATTTTGGACAATTGATCTCAGACAGCTACACTACCCCCCCCCCCCACACACACACACAAATAATGCTGTCATGCTGTCACTTTAACTTGTTTTGGGAAACATTGAAAGATGTATTTAATTGTAGGAATACTGAATTAAACTATTTGTGTTCTTAACAGCGTTGTTTGATGAGCAAGAAGAAAAATGTATATTTAGATAATGGAATAGAGAAAAAAAAAGAATAACAGAAGCATGTAAAATACTTAAGTAATGCAGATATTTTATGTGAGTTCCTAACACAATTGAGCAATATATCATTTGTATATGCAGTTATATTGCCTTTTAGAGAAAAAAAACAGCTGTTGGAGACATTGATCAGAACTCCTGTAGCAAGTAAAGGAAACTCTTCTCATACCTATTTTAAACCCTCTGACAGTTTATGCAGTTGTCCCGTGTACATGACATGGAAAAATATTGTTACTAAATGCAAGTGCCTGCTTAGGTGAGATTTGTGATCTCAGACATCTTTAAGAGAGGAACAGTCTGGTGATTTCAATTGAGTAGATTCCCGATCCACTGCCCGCTTTGTTCTTGTAACTTTATTTGTGCTTACAATATTATTTTAATTTGTTTTCCCATATACATTTTCCAATATATTCTGATCTTAATGTTTAACACCAGAAGTAAATCAAATTTACTAAGCAGATAAATGGGCATTGAATATCCTTTTATAAATAAAATCGTTCCATTCCATAAATAAGGGTTGTTGTTTTTTTGTTTTTACAATAGCAATGAATAAAAACAAACAAACAAATAGAAAAAAAGGAATTGGCTATTTGTATTAAAGCAGAGAACACTGTGTTAACGATATCTTTTGGTTTCTTTTCTATTGTTAAGTGCTGTCAATTCAAGTCATCTGCTTAACGACCAATGTGTCAAAATAGTATTTTAAAATTTTATTACAAGACCAATGATCAAATTCGAATATTTTATAGCTATTTCCTGTAATATAAACAATAAAGTTAATATATTGTGAATGGAACAAGACGTCAAATTTCATTGATGGTTATAAAAATTACAATAATGGTGGTTTGTGGGTTAAGTTTATATATTGGCATCATCACTTATTTTGATTTTTTTAATTATAATTAAAAAAAAAAAGAAGTCAGGCAGAACTTGTTTTTTCTACCTAAATGCATATAATTGTTTTCAGAGAAATAGCATTGTGTGTACAAAATATAATGTTTTTAAATGCCATTTTCTAGTTATGCTTTATTGCACACATTGCACTTTTGAAATATTAGTGATGATAGATAGATAGATAGATAGATAGATAGATAGATAGATAGATAGATAGATAGATAGAAAGTGGAGATATATAGATGATAGATAGATAGATAGATAGATAGATAGATGATAGATATAGATAGATAGATGATAGATAGATAGATAGATAGATAGATAGATATATAGATAGATAGATAGATGATAGATGGATAGTGGAGATAGATAGATTATAGATAGATAGATAGATAGATAGATAGATGATAGATGGATAGTGGAGATAGATAGATAGATTAGATAGATTATAGATAGATGACAGACAAGATATAAACACTGCAGTTCAGTTTAATTTGTAATGTCTGTGCCTATTCCTAACAGATACAGAGATACCAAGCGTTTTTACCTTTGAATTATAATAATACCAATAGTTTAACATCATTAAAAATAATCTATAAAATACTACACTGCACCGACCTGCTAAAATAATGGTTTATGTGCTAAATATGAGCCAATAAATGATTTAAAATCACTAGGCAATGATTATTGTAACATGAGGTAAGGATTTTCTACAGGTTACATGGCCGGTACATATGGGAATCGCAGCTTCAATCATAGCGTCAGGCTGCAGTAGAAGGTGGGTACTGAAGTCAACTATCCAGTTACACTTGATAAGAATGTGATCTAATTCTAACTTTGTTTTTCATATCCTGCTAATTAATTCCCTTTCCTTCTTCCTCATTATTATATGTATACCTCTCTCTCTCTTTAAATCTCTCTCTCTCTCTTTAAATCTCTCTCTCTCTCTCTCTTTAAATCTCTCTCTCTCTCTCTTTCTCTCTCTTTCTCTATTTCTCTCTTTCTCTCTCTCTTTTCTCTCTCCCTCCCTCCCTCCCTTCATCATCTCTCATCTATCTCTCTCTATCTATCTAGACACAAACACACACACTATATGTCCGCAATTATTATATTTATACCTCTCTCTCTTTAAATAAATATATATATATATATATATATATATATATATATATATATATATATTTCTCCCTCTCTTTCTATCTCTCTCTCCTCTCTCTCTCTCTCTCTCTCTCTCTCTCTCTCTCTCTCTCATATATATATATATATATATATATATATATATATATATATATATATATATCTATCTATCTATCTATCTATCTATCTAGACACACACACGATATATGTCTGCAATTAAAGGGATATGAAATCCAAAACATTTATTTGATGGCTCAGCTTGTACATTTAAACAACTTTCTATTGCACTTCTATTATCTAATATGCTTCGTTTTCTTGGTAACCTTTGTCAAAAAGCATAACTAGGTACACTCAGGAGCTGGGAGCTAGCTGCTGATTGGTGGCTGCACACATATGCCTCTTGTCATAGGCTTACTGATGTGTTTAGCTAGTTCCAAATAGTTTATTCCTGCTCCTTCTTTAAAGGATACCAATAGAATGAAGCAAAATCGATAAGAGAAGTATATTGGAATGTTTTTTTTTTAAATTGTATGCTTTCATGTCTCTTTAAGTACTTAACTTCAAAATACTTACCTAAAAATGTTTTAAAGCATGTTACTTTTGCAAAAAAACCTTGAAAACCCTTGGTGAGTATGTTTCTCCTATGTTAACTTGTAATACACAAGGTGTTAACTGTCCCTTTAATGCTGAACTGTTGCTGAAATTTATCTGACCAATACAATTGTACACAACATTTTAAGAAAATCAGTTTCTAATAAATCTGGCATAAGATTATTTACATATTAATTTAAGAAGGTTCTGTAGCAGATGCCATTAGTGGACTGTTTATTCACTCCTAGGGTTTGGCACATATTACTGTCACGAGTTCATATATATAGTGAAAGCTTGGCTCATGCCATACCCATGTCCTGTCAACATCAGTTATTAAGGAATATCTATAATACTCATGGAAGAAATTAGTACAGACACGACAATGACTGCAAGAGAAGGAATTGTAAAACCCAAATGCAAATGTGTAAACATTACAACACTGTACTCAGTTCCAGAAGGCTTCATGCGCAAGGAAAGCACTCAGACTGTCTGCAAACCCAATTATTATTAGCAATAATAATAATATTAGTATTATTGTTATTATTATTATTTAAGATTGTCATGGGAATATACAATTATATAATAAACACAATGCAATACTTATTACTTAATTATCATATAGGGTTATGTTTTTAAATATATTATTTTGCTTGTAAAATGGCATTACGATTTCAACACCTTTTAACATACACCAACTCATGCATTTAAAAAAAAATGTCTTTATTATTCATCAAGGAGCGTTTCAATGTACTGATATATAAACACATTGGCAAACGCCCCCAGATCTTTTACTTTGCACTACTATCTTGGTTATAATAAGTGGCAGAAGCAGTAAAAGAAAACAGTAGCCTGGTATCTGCGGGTAATTCCACACCTCTCCCATAAATCTGTAATTTACAACTCACGAATTACTCCTGTCATCTGGATAGGTTGCTGGAGATGCCCCTTGCACTTAGAATGGCAGTTTGCAGGTCAGGGTCTTTAGATACTGCTTATGTGACAGAGAAATGACAGAAATATTAGTCCTTGGACTACAATCAGCCTAAATATGACTTGTCACATCTTTATTCCAGACCTTTAACACTTTGGCTGCTAGAGAGGTAACCTCTCCGGCAGCTAAAGGGTTAGGCTATCTGATCACAGCGCTATAAATCTTGGAGTTTTCTCATGTTTCTTCTAAAGTCAGAATATCACTCTGATCTATCGCTGGAAGCTTTTGAAGTTCTATTTAGATCTTGCCAAACATCGGCTGGGCTTATGCCTGGCTCTCTCTGAAAGGTTGGAAAATGTATGATGTTTTGGACCTTGGATGCTATTCATTTATAGACGGATCTTTCTTTCCAGTGACATCATCAATAGCATAAGGATTATGCCCTTTACCAGGTGTGAGTATAAAACACTGACAAGAAAAGCATCAACATTTTAAAGGGCCA
This sequence comes from Bombina bombina, assembly GCF_027579735.1. NCBI lineage: Eukaryota > Metazoa > Chordata > Amphibia > Anura > Bombinatoridae > Bombina > Bombina bombina. The sequence goes on along the minus strand of NC_069502.1, from coordinate 675,214,882 downwards.
CTAAACCCAAAATCTTTCTTTCATGATTCAGATAGAGAATACAATTTTAAACAACATTACAATTTACTTCTATTATTTATTTTGCTTCATTTTTTAAATATCCTTAGTTGAAGAAAAAGCAATGCACATGGGTGAGCCAATCACATGAGGCTTCTATGTGCAGAAACCAATAAGCAGCTACTGAGCATATCTAGATATGCTTTTCAGCAAAGAATATCAAGATAATAAAACAAATTAGATAATAGAAGTAAATTAGAAATATGTTTAAAATTGATTTCTCTTTCTAAATCATGAAAGAAAACATGTGGGTTTCATGTCCCGTTAACTGTAAAATATCAGTTATTTAAAGAAATATAATAAGAAGTACAAATGAATACATGAAAATAAATATACATACTGTTTCTGCTAGTCATATTCCCTTGCAAAAATGTAAAAAAACAAAACAAATTCCTCTTAGGGACAGTCATCCTGCAATTGTCACTCCCTGCAAGAGGCAAGATGTCTCCCATAAAAAAAAGTATAAACTCACTGCTATGTAAAAGTTTGCAATGGAGGAGGAAGTCTACACTAAAACATTTATTATTTAAAAAGATAGATAATCCATTTATTACCCATTCACCAGTTTTGCAAAACCAACATTAATATACTTTTTAATTCTGGGATTACCTTGTATCTAAGCCTTTACAGACTGTCCCCTTATCTCAGTTCTTTTCACAGACTTGCATTTTAGCCAATAAGTGCTGACAAGGGAGTGAGCACAATGGTCTAGTTGTAAAAAAAACTGTCAAAATGCACTGAGATCAAAAGCGGCCTTCAAAAGCTTTAGAAATTAGCATATGAGCCTACCTTGGTTTAGCTTTCTACAAAGAATACCAAGAGAACAAAGCAAATTTGACAATAAAAGTAAATTAATAAATTGTTTAAAATGCCCTATCTGAATCATGAAAGTTTCATTTTGACTACACTGTCCCTTTAAATTCGCTGTTATTTTCATATGCATGTTTTCCTTTTAGAGTAATTAGTGTTTTGAGTATTTTGAAAATTGTTGGCCACCTTTTAAGTTGCTAGAAAAAACAGTGAGATCTGTAGGTAGAAAATGTTTAGATAATTATACTGGGATTTTAAAGACACGCCCCTTGGAAGGCCCAGGTTCAGCCCATTTTAGGAAAAAAACAACAATTATGCTATGTATTTTGTACTTATAAGTTCAAATTTCTATATGTTTTTTAAACATCCAGTGTACTTAAAGGGATAGTCTAGTCAAAATTGAACTTTTTTTTTATTCAGATAGAGCATGCAATTTTAAGCAAATTTCTATTTTACTCTTATTATCAATTTTTCTTTGTTCTCTTGGTATCTTTATTTGAAAAAGCAGGAATGTAAGCATCGGAGCCAGCCCATTTTTGGTTCCGCACCTGGGTAGCACTTTCTGTTTGGTGTCTAAATGTAGCCACTAATCATCAAGTGCTACCCAGATGCTGACCCAAAAATGGGCTGGCTCCTAAACTTACATTCAAATAAAGATACCAAGAGAATGAAGAAAAAATTGATTAAGGAGTAAATTAGAAAGTTGCTAAAAATTGCATGCTCTAGCTAGCTGAATCATTAAATTAATTTTGACAAGACTATCCCTTTAAGTTATAATTTACATAGTGCATATTTTAATGTGATTTATTCATGTGTAATTTACATACTAATTTTACATTTTTCATAAAATACTACTTTTGGTGAACAATTTTATTATGATTTTTGATGTACGTTAACAATACAATGCTTTTATGTGAATGGTTTACTAATTCATATTGTATGATAGTTAAAGTTTTGATTTTTATTGTGCACTTCTGCTTAAAGGGACATCATCTTTCTATTGTGTAAATGGTTAAATTACATATATTTATATTTCTTTTTAAACTGGAAATTCACATTTGGTAACAACTCATCTTTAAGAAAAGGGTCCTCACTGGCTGATAAGGACAACGCTAAAATTTCTATTGGTGGATGATGAAATACCATCACAAGCACAAACACAAAATGTAGTATTACTCAGTTGAAAACAAATTGTAATGCATTTTTAAAAGCCTTTATTAGATGCATAAAAAACAAACAAAAAAAAACACGTCAATTAAATGCTTAGCCATGTAATACTGAAACAACACCTAGAGACCCCAAGATAATGCTTTAATTTAATGGTAACTTATACACCACTGGTAACGTTAACTTGTTAAAGCCACATTAATTCAGACAGGTAAACAAACAAAAATTAATCCCAGATAAGATTTGGGCATACATAACACACAAATCACCATGCATTCATATATGCTGGCAATTGACAAGGGCTAAGGCTTTATAACTATAGGGTTAATGTTGACTCTCAGAAATCTAGAGCAGATGGACATTCAAGGTACAAGCCAAATTAACTTTAATATAAAGATATGCAGGCTAGAGGTCTCAGTTAAGCAGATTTAGTAAGAATTTAGAGAACTCTCACCAATGCAAAAAATCTTTTAAATTATTGGCTGTTATTCCTCAGGCATCAGTATGGGGCTCTCCAGCTCACAGTCAGCTTCCTAGGATAACATAGGAATCTAAGATTTCTCTCACTGGATAATTCTCTGAAGGTTTTTTGTTTACTGTTGCTATATTAAATAAGAAGCAAATAGTAGGATTGGCCCTCATTTTGTACTAATGTCATGCACATGCCTAGTGGTAACCAGGTGATGTGAGGATGGGCTGTGGTTGCATTAACATTCTTATAGTTGCATTTTGTGTGCAATTTAATCTGGCTATTTGTGGGATCAGAGCAGAAAAACAAACCCTTTTCATCCGTTCAATCTACTTAATTCCTCACCTCTTGGAATTAAGTGATCAAGTGCAGAACATCCAATCTGACTCCCCGCAAAGTGCCCTCTTTCTAATATGAATGGAACCTTAGCTGTTCCCCTCCCCCTTAAATGATTATTTTGGTTAGATCTCCCCAGGCCTAGGCAGACAGCATTCCCTTCTCCTAACTGTAGCCCAGGCTGCTGGATCAAGGAGAGACACTTGATAGCTGCTGTTTCCGTGGTTGAAATATTTGTGAAGTTAACGCATAATCTGAAAGCAGAAGCTAATAAATTATAGGGTGCTAATTGGGGCAGGAGTGGAACTGTCAATCATGTTATCCTTAACACACTGATACCCTCATAACCTAAAAAGGCAAGGCAGACTCCAAGAACAGCTCCCAGTTGTTCCCAGCGTGACCTCCACATTGAGGAAGAGCAAAGATAGTGTGAAGTACTAAATGAATAACAGTGTCCTGTCCTGCTGAACGATTGAGACACTGGAATCACATTCAAAATGCATTATGTTTTTATTGCATACTGTGGTTGATATACAGAGGCAGTTATTTCACTGGAAGTGTTATTACTGTAGTAAGACTGGGAAGTATTGAGTATTTTCTAGTAAGAGAGAAAATGTTGCCAAATAGTTGACCCACTAAAAAATGCTTTTACTTTGATATTTTTTATTATGTACAGTGTTTTATCTTTACAGTGTTTATGCTAAGTAATTTAAAATTTTAACAGTTTAGCAAGTTAAACACATGAAAACAACAACATTTAATATTCACACTATTTGACATTTTACACTTAGGGGTCTATTCATTAAGAGGTGAATGGCAGGTGAATTGAAACATTTCAATTCCCGACATTAACTATACATTATGAAGGGCCAAACCCAACGAGTATCTCCTGCAAGAAGAGTTAAAGCTGCATAGAATTCACCTAAAATAGAATTGCAAGTAAATTGTATGCAGCATTAAAGTGATTGTAAAGTTTAATGAATAAGTGTCCGACAGACAAACTTATAGGGCTAGATTACAAGTAAAGCGCTAATTTATCATGCGCCCGCAAACGGGCAAATTTGCCTGTTTGGGGGTGCGCTATAAAAATAACCAACCATTACAAGTGGATGGTTATTGCTAATGCAAGCTCACAGTAGCAATTAGTGCTTAGAAAATTAACTAGAGATCAGATCTCTGGTTCATTTTATAAATGTGTCCAAAATGCCCCCAAAATCAAGTGTTAGTTTTCTTATTTAAAAAAGAAAACTGCACTAAGCAGTTTATTTGGGGCTAAAATCGGCGGCTGTGGGGTGTTAAAAAAATAGCACAAAATAAGAACGAGGGTCCCATAAGAGCCTATGGAAGCACACTCGCGTTAGTATTGCTGACAACTTGTTATACTAGCACACATTAGCGTCCACTGGTATTACTCAGTGGAGCGCAAATATCGCTTTTAAGAAAGCGATATTTAGCACTCCAGTAGTAATCTGGCCTTTAATGTGAAATATCAAGCAATAATCACCAAAGGTGAAGAAATCCAGCTGTCAATGGACCGAAAATAGTAAAAGTAAAAATTATCTTTTATTAGTATTGCAAGTAAAACGACTTAAACATAAAGTCAGGCTAATAGCGATATCACAGCCAGTGAATCAGCTAACAACATATCATCAACATCCAACATGTTTCGTGCCGTTACAGCACTTCGTCAGGGATAGAGTTAAGTTTACTGCTCTGGGGTTAAAAATAGTTAAGGATCCAATCAGGAGTGCCTAGTAAATCTTAACCAATCAAGGTATCTGCATTCAAAAAACGCCATCTGAACATATCTAATTGGTCACTTAACTGTTTGAATCAACATTACATATAAGAAAAAAACATTGTAAACATTGTATATTAAAGGAACTCCATAGAGATGATATATATGAACATAATAAATTAATTAGACTTGTTAGAATTAGAAAGATGGGGAATTTGCTGCATTAAGGCATTATGACATTGCATTTGTATAAAAATATTAAATACCTTATTATAAACCTTATACTCTGAATACATATTGGTAATCAATTGACCAGAGCTGTAGCATGAAGTATTATATGTCCCTATTGTATTACACTATATTTAACTCTGCTTCTCAAAATTAAGAAAGTTTTAGTTTGACCACGGCATAGCTTTAGTAACAGCACCTTAAGATGATAATGCAATATATGTTAAAAAGGTACTAATAAAACAACTAATAGAAAGGAAATAAAATAAAGAAAATAAAACAGTGGAACAAAATTTGTGTGTGACTATCGTGCTCCTAGGATAAATGTGATGTAAAGCATTTATAGCAGTGCTTTCCAAACTGTGTGTCATGACACATTAGTGTGTCTGCAGCAGTGTGTAGGTGTTTCCCTGCTTCAAATTTTTTTTTTACATTTTTTTTTATTGGCGCAGCTTAGTGGGAAATGAAACTATTCCCATTGGCGGCTTTGGCAACACATTGGCTCCTGACTGCATGTGTAGTCTTCTTAATCGGCTTGTGACTGAATGTGTAGTCAGTGAGTGGGACAGCAGTGTGTTTGCAGTGTGGACAGTAGTCAATCGAACTCACCAAGCACTGAGGGTGGCTGCTTAAAGGGACACTCAATCAAAATTAAACTTTCATTATTCAGATAAAGCATGCCATTTTAAACAACTTTCCAATTTACTTCCATTAACTAAATGTGCACAGTCTTTTTATATTTAAACTTTTTGAGTCACCAGCTCCTACTGAGCATGTGCAAGAATAAGTGTGTATACATTTGTGAATTGCTGATGGCTGTCACATGGTACGTGTATGCATTTGTGATTGGCTGATGGCTGTCACATGGTACAGGGGAGTGGAAAAAGACATAACTTTTAAAATTGTCAGAAAAAAAATCTACTACTCATTTGAATTTCAGACTAAGTGCTATTGCATTGTCTTGTTATCTTGCATTTGTTGATTATGCAAATCTACTGTGTTGACTGGTCCTTTAAGTGCTGAGCTGAAGTCAGAAGTCAAAGTGTTGGGGTTTTTTTTGCAACTAGTGTATTGCTGCTCCTGCTCTTGATATATGGATAGGAAGTGGAAGCTTAAAAATGCTTGATGATGGGGGGCGGAGCCAACTGCTAGAGGACTCAGACGTGTGTGTGCAGAGCTCCTGACTTTAGCATGATATAAATAGTGTTTTTCTACTTTTAAAATAATAATCTTTTAAAGATATAAAGAGGTCCTTTACTGCACAATACTAGTAGACACAGTGGGAGCTTTTGAGCTGTAGTTTCTGGCTCGGAGAGATATCAACAGCTTAGCCGCGATGGAGGCCCTGAGTGAATGGGAGTCGGCTGTGGCGCAGCTCCTGCAAGACCACTTTGCCAGCTTATCGAGGATACTGCGTGAGTGCTGCGCTGACCAAGCAATAGGAGATGACAGGCTTGCAACAACGGCGGATCTACATGTTGTCCTTAATTTGGAAAGTGCTGATGCTCCTTTTTGTCAGGACACCTATGCCGATGCACCAGCTCCCGAGTCCTCATGCTGCCCTTTTAGCTCCCTAAAGCAAGGAGACGTTTCTACACACCGCTGCAGAGAATGGAAACACAGAGTCATCACGTGTGGAAAGGGGCCTGCTGAGATTCCACCCGAGGAGCTGTCCCAGAAACCGGCTGTTGCCAACCCGGCCATGTCAGATGAGTGTGGAGTGTGTGAGATATGTGTAGTGGGCAGGGAGACCATTGGAGCCTGGCAGGTGAGGACCGGAGTGAAATTGGAGAAAGCAGTATCGAATATTGAAATAATCTTATCGGGCAGACTAGGGGATACTGAGCCACATCTCCCACTAGACTGGACCAGGAACCCAGTACATGTTGACATGTGGGCCTCAGCTTAATACTGGCTATTGTGCTGGAGAGCGGGACGGCCGGACTGTACAGAGGAAACAACCGCACATGCTGACTTTACCTAGATCAAGCAGAGGTTTGAAAAATGTAGTGTGGGATCCCAGTGATTTCATACGGGTTATAAGCTTACTCTTTGCTAAATCTGCTCGGAGGGTCTCATCTGTATATCAACATGGCGAGTATTACAAACATGAAGGACTTATTATTGGCTCTGCTGTGAACTTGTTCTACTATGAAGCAGGATAAATTTGTCACTAGGAGGTTCTGCATCCAGAGACATTGGGCAAAATACTGAACTCTAACATTTATATTAAGTTTGCTGGTTATATTTTCCTAGATGTTTGCTTCATTAATATGCTTACTCCCATGTTCTTAAATGGACTAAACAGTATATATCCCATGTTGTTCTATATTGGACTTGTTTATATTTGTTTGCACAAGGTTATAAGGTTAACCCAAGTAGGAAGTAATTTTCATTCCTGTGTTAGACCGATTTATGTGCTGCACAGGAGACTTGTATTTAGAAAGATATACTCAGATATGTCCGTTTTCACTAGAATATGGCTTTTAATTGAGCGCGCTGCTGCCTGCGGCTGGGGCAGCGTGACGCCTGAGTTACAATAGTGTATGACTCCATGGAAGGGTCCCCTTGTCTTATTATGATGTACACTCTCATATTAGAGCCCATTCTAGTTGGCATCAAATGACTATATATTCTATTATGTCTCCCTACTGAAGGAGCTTTATCTTCATTACTATCTACTAGCATTGCCATAACTTTTAGTTTATACTATCCATCACGCCTAAATGTCCACCTCCCCCCCCATCTATCCCCCCCCCACTTTCATATAATGTACCTTCCTGTTAGGAAGGGCTATTTAAGCGGTCTCTCTCTCATGTACCGCAACCTTAAATATTGAAATTATTACTGTGACATTCCATTGTGCAACATAGCTAGAAGATGTGAGATCTTTTCTATTGCAAAACTGGTTGTACATGGCTATAGAATGTTTCCCCTAAGCTTTACAAGTGTTAATGTAGTTTTCCTTGAATTTATTTCTGCTGTATCACAAGCTACATATACTTATAGAATGTTTCAAGATGTAAGGGGACCTCTTAATTCTATGTGATATATATTTAGTCATGCATATATACATAATATGTTTTAAAGCAAAACTAAATCTGAAAAAGTGAGGTATCTATCATGCGAGGTTGAATATTTTTTTTTTTCTTTTTTTGTGATATAATATCTATGACTATATCCCTAAAAGTATTTCAGGTGTGATTTAGCTTTTTGTTTCTTACCTGTGTCTGTATATTTCTTATAATGTGACATGTATGTTGTAGCATTTTTCTAACCTCAATAAAAAAATAGTTTAAAAAAAAAAAAAATGCTTGATGATGAAATGCGAGTGTCTTTATCTAATATTCCACCAAATATTCAGAAACTGTGTTCATCCCATCAACTTCATACATCCCATTAAAATAGCAAGTAGCTATTGGTGTCATTCAATTTTTTTTTTAATTCTTGCACATACTTACATACTGTTACTTGTAAATACATTTCATTATTATATAATTTATGTATGTGTCCGTATCTCAAACAAGTTAGTTTAACCTCCTTTTTGCTAGTACAACTGAATTACTGTGTCGCGAAATGATGTAGGTCTAAAAAGTGTGTCACCAAGATGAAAAGTTTGGAAAGCTCTGGTTTATGGTAATACATTATTTGGTCTATATCTCAGTAACCAGTGTGTTATATCCAAACATGTATAACTTAGAATAAATTATATGAATGTTTATGTGTAACTTACCAAACACTCAATAGTAATTAATGAATAGTAAACATGTTTCATTGTTTTAATTAATTTCTCTATACAAAAAAAGAGAGAAATATTTTTATTGGTTGCCTTTTTTTAATCAATAAAGCAGTGTTCTACTTGTGTGAGAGTGGTGTGTCATTTGCTGTTTCAGCAAAGTATGAAAAAATAAAAGTTAAAATTATACTATACTAACTTCTACAAAAAACAATGTGTATATGTGATTTTTTTTACTAGAAAATTGCAACACTTGTGCTTGATTGTTTGTCAATAAATAAGAAAACTTACTAAAAGGAATTGTTAATAAAGAAATGAAAATTAAAAATGGGAATTAAAGAATACTAAATAAAAAATGAAAACATGTATATTCAAAAATAATAACAAAAGCAATAATACTAATACCATTGCTGCAGCTGTGGTCAAAGATTCCTCTTCCAAGCCTCCGTTTTGTTATAATAATATAGGTGACCTGTCTTTCTATCTAAGTGCAGTATCAGAAGAACTTTTGATCCCTTAATATCATACTGAATGAAGTTTTATATTAACTGTATGATGGTGATGTTTCTAACCAACATACAATTTAATGTCAGATTTTCATTATTTATCCTGATTGTAACGTAAATATCCAGTAAATTTCGCATTTATTTAATATAATATGCCTATTTCCCCCTGTTATCAATTTTGGTATATGATCTATGGCTTTAAAAGAAAAATGTTGTAATGGATGGTCACTATGCGATAAAAAGTGTTTTGCAACTGGAGTTTTAGGTAGGTGTAAATGATAAGAGACATTCTCTTGTTCTGTCTTTGAGCATGCCTGAGGTGCAACCTATATACTGTTTATTACAGAATTTGCATGTTATTAAGTAGACAACCAAGATAGAATTACATGTTATGTTATATTTTATTTTGAATGTGTCCCCTGTTTGGCTAGATGAAAAAATTGTGTTAATATCTGCATATTCGCAGGATTTACATGGTCTAGAAACCTATTTTTGGATTTAGCCAAGTTTTATTTGGGGTAGCTCCCCTGTTATCAAAATGTATTTTAAGTCCATCACCAATTGTATTTGCTTTTCTTGAGACAAATTTAAAGTTTTTTTGCAATTCTTTATCCACTAATTTGTCCTTATCAAGGATGGCTAGGTTTTTCTTTATAATTGAACAAATTTGCTGATATTGTCTGTTATATGAAAATATAGCTACAGTGTTCACCTTGACACATATTTTATACAGACAAAAAATAACCTGTCAGCTATCTATGGAAGACTTTGTCCTCTTAAAGTAACACCATTTATTAAGCTTATCCATAGGCTTTAAACATTGTTCTAAAAAAAGCTATTAAGGGATAGCACATCAGACTTCTTTAAAACCCCTAAAGGGACACTGAACCCAAATTTTTTCTTTAGTGATTCAGATAGAGCATGACATTTTAAGCAACTTTCTAATTTACTCCTATTATCAAATGTTCTTCATTCTCTTGGTAACTTTATTTGAAATGCAAGAATATAAGTTTAGATGCCGGCCCATTTTTTATGAACAACCTAGGTTGTTCTTGCTGATTGGTGGATAAATTGATCCACAAATAAAAAAGTACTGAACCAAAAAAAAAAAAAAAAAAAAAAAAAAAAAAAAAAAAAGCTTAGATGCCTTCTTTTTCAAATAAAGATAGAAAGAGAACGAAGAAAAATTGATAATAGGAGAAAATTGGAAAGTTGCTTAAAATTGCATGCTCTATCTGAATCACGAAAGAAAAAATTTGGGTTCAGTGTCCCTTTAATGTGAAATGCAAGATTCCCATCCCCAACAAAAAAAAAGTGCCAAAGAAAAAATTCATTGCAAAATGATTCAAAATCAAATCTATACAACACCATGTGTAATAAATATTAAAGGTATATGAAACCTAATAAAATTCTGTTGTGATTCAGACAGAGCCTACTATTTTAAACATATTTTCAATTTACTTCTATTATGAAATGTGCTTTGCTCCCATGGTAATCTTTGTTGAAACAATACATAGGTAGGTGTCAGGAGCACTATATTGCAGGAAATAGTGCTGCCATCTTGTGTTCTTGCAAATGGATAACATTCTTGCACAACTGTCAAATAGTGCTCCAGACACATTCACACTCGGTGCTTTTTTCAACAAAACATACAAATTGAATGAAAAAAATTATAATAGATGTAAATTAGAAAGCTGTTTAAAATCACATGCTCTATCTGAATCATAAAAGCAAAACATATGTGTAAGTTCAAGTACAGATCCTTCATATCAAAAAGACCTATGTGTAGTAGTCTTAGGTTCTAGCTCAGAAACAAACAAACAACAGTGCAAACTTCCTAAAACTGCTATGCATAAAATAAATGTACCTACTTGAGGTTTTCATACATAATGACTACAAAGGGACAAGCAATTCTCAGCCCCTAAACCATGTGCTGACTACCAACACACTGAGGTGGCTCAGTCAATGATGTAAACTGTGATGTCACAATAGAGCCTACTCCCTACAGCTGATGAAACTATACAGTGTACCAAAAGTGTGCTAGCTTATCTAAGCTTACACTAGCACTGTAGCTCTATGGAATAGAAAAGCAAGAAGTTAAATAAACAGAAAATAACCTAACATGTACTCATATAACATGTAACCTAACATGTACTCATATACACCGATTATCTGTCTATCTAAAGTTTGATATAACTGCTCTGCACAAAGATATTATATAGGACCAGTCAACTTTGGGAAACCTTGTAGGTTGGTGACTGGCTAAGCAGAATAGGGCCATATTGTGTGACTAAGATCCCGATTTTAATATAAAAGCATAAGAAATTTTGCTTCATTAAAAGTGTGTTGTTAATTTGCAAGTGGATGTGGGCAAATACCACCTGTTTTGTGTACACATATATATATCAGCCAATGGGAATGCAAGGGACACCATTTTGAATCGTGTACCTTGCATTGAAGATTCAGTGTACGGCGAAGAGGATGCTCCGCGCCGGAAAACTTCAGGATGGATCTACTCCGCATTGCCGGGATGAAGATAGAAGACGCCGCCGGGATGAAGATAGCAGATGCTGCCTGGATGAAGATGGAGCTGCCTGGATTAAGATGGAGCCGTCTGCCGCCTGGATGAAGATGGAACCGCCAGGATGAAGATCCTTCAAGCGGAACTTCAGCAACTGTGAGTGGATCTTCCGGGGTTAGTGTTAGGATTTTTTAAGGTTTTTTGTGTGTTTTTCTTTTTTTTAGTTAGGGTTTTGGCTTTTCGTAAACAAGCTAAATGCCCTTTTCAGGGCAATGCAAAAGAGCTAAATGTCCCTTTAAGGGCAATGCCCATACACATGCTCTTTTCAGGGCAATGGATAGCTTAAGTTTTTGATAGAGTTAGGTTTTTTTATTTTGGGGGTTGGTTGGGTGGTGGGTTTTACTGTTGGGTGGTCTTTGTATTTTTTTTGCAGGTAAAAGAGCTATTTAACTTAGGGTAATTCCCTACAAAAGGCCCTTTTAAGGGCTATTGGTAGTTTATTGTAGGCTAGGTTTTTATTTTATTTTGGGTGGGCTTTTTTATTTTTATAGGGCTATTAGATTAGGTCAAATTCTTTTTTATTTTTGATAATTTTGCTTCTTATTTTTTGTAATTTAGTGTTGTTATTTTTTGTAATTTAGTATTTTTTATTTTTTGTAATTAGATAGTTTGTAATTTTTAGAGTAGTATTAGGATTTTTTTAATGTGTAATATAGTTTATTTAATTGGTAGTCAGTTTAATTTTAGTTTAATAGTTATATTAGTTTAATTGTTAGTTTAAACTTAGTTTTTTTTTAATTTGATAGGTAAGTTTTAATTTAATTTAAGATAGGGAAATAGTATTTTAATATAAAGTTGGGGGGGTAGGTTTAAGGGTTACTAGTTTAAATTAGTTTATTGTGATGTGGGGGGCTTTCGGGTTTAGGGGTTAATAGTTTAATTTAGTATATTTCGTTGTGGGGGTTATAATAGGTTTATTATAGAGGCAGCGGTGTAGGGCTTAATAACTTTAGTATAGTGGGGGCGATGTGGGAGGATGGCAGATTAGGGGATAATTATATTTAAATAGCGTTTGGGATGCGGGAGGATGGCGGTTTCGGGGTTAATAACTTTAGTATAGTTGCGACAATGTCGGGGAGCGGCGGAATAGGGCTTAATAATTTGTATTAGTGGTGGCGATGTTGGGAGCAGCAGATTAGGGGTTAATAAGTTTAATTTAGTATTTGCGATGCGGGAGGGCCTCGGTAGTTTATGGGTGTTTAGTGTACTTTGTAACACTTTAGTTATGAGTTTTATGTAACAGTTTTGTAGCATAAACTACTGCTTTTAGTTTGCGAAACGGATCTTGTCGGTATAGGCTGGAACACAAGCTTTTTAGCCTCAACGCAAAACTCGTAATGGCTGTGCTATGGAAGTCCCATGAAAAAATGTCATTATTATGTGTGCGGGACTGACGTTGCTTTACAGGCTAAAAAACTTGCGGTACAGCTATACCGACAAGACTCGTAATGGCTGCGGTGCTGTTTTAAAGCTGAAATGGCCATTTTTTCAGCATTAAAACATGAACGCACAACTTGTAATAGCATATGAGCCTACCTAGGTTTAGTTTTCATTAAAGAATACCAAGAGAACAAAGCAAATTTGATGATAAAAGTAAAATGGAAGTTGTTTAAAATTGCATGCCATATCTAAATCACGAAAGTTTAAATTTGACTAGACTGTAACTCTATGATCATCCATCTTAAAGGGACATTAAACACTTTGAGATAGTAATATAAAATGATAAATCATATATATAAAAAAACCTCTGCAGTATACTTTATTTATTTATTTTGCCCCTTTCCCAGTAATTCCATTCTGAAATTGTGTGCTGTTCAGTTCCTGTTAGAAATGAAAGTGCAGAACACTGTTATATTCCACACAGCCATTGACTGCACACTCTAGTGACCTATTTATAACTCTAATTGGCCACAGCAGAGAGGGTAACCTAAGTTACAACATGGCAGCTCCCTATGTTTTATAGACACTAAAACTTTACACTTATTTTGTCAATATTTAAACAGCTAATGACACTTTAAAAAATACATCTACATGTTATTCTCAGACTAATCTTTTCTCTGAAAGCATCATTCTATCTAGCATTTATTGAGTGTTTAACCTCTTAAGGACATATGACAGAATTTTTCAGTCATAAAACAATTGAGCAAACTTCAAGCTGTGTCCTTAAAGGGTTAATGTCCCTTTAGGGTCTTGGTCTTTTTGGAATGCTTATTTTTTAAATGTTGGACCAGAGGGTCGAAAATTGTACTTCCATTATTGTTGGTCAATTGTTCACGAATATGTGAACGTATCTCCCTTGTGGTGAGACCAACATACTGTACCATACATTCAACACAGGTTAATAAATAGATGGCATATATCAATCTGCAGTTTTCACATGATCTATGGTGAAATTCCTCACCAGTGGATAAACTTCTGAAGATATTGCCTATTGTGAGATGTTTCCAGGCTTTGCATTGTAGATAACTACATTGATATACATCCTGAAACTGTAACCACAAAGGATCACGGAAGGATTCGGCAGGGGTAAAAGAATGAAATCTACTTCTTGTGTCGGAATCTAATAATGGACACCAAAGGGGGCAACCATATTTAAGAAGTGTCAAAAAAATAATACTTGTGTACCCGGTCCGGCCTGAGAGTGTTGACCCCACCCGTGTTTTGTATATGTTTGGGGAGATTACATACACCTGGGCACCCTCCATTTTTTCACAGTTGCTTTTTTTCACAGTTGTTTGATTGTGAGCCTGCATTGTGTGGCTGTTTAGGGACCCAGGTTTTTGGAAGAGACATTGACGAGGTACATGGGCTTTTCCCATTTGGCCAGATGCGGTAACTAACTCTTCCATTGCTGCTTTTTATCTTAGTTGAGAGCTTGTGAGTGAGTGCTGGACTTTTTCTGTGTGTTATATTAAAGTATTATTTTTTTTGTAATTTTCCCTGTTTGGGCCTTGCACCCAGGCAGGTATGGGGTTAACTGCCTGTGACTCTGGTGACAGTGTAGCTTCCTGAGAGTGCTGGTTTGCACCCAGGGCTGTGCATGTTGCAGGGTCATAGGATGTGTACCCAGTCCGGCCTGAGAGTGCTGACCCCACCCGTGTTTTGTATATATATATATATATATATATATATATATATATATATATATACATATGTTTTTATGTATTTATACATGTATATATACATATTAACACATACATGTATATGTATATAAGCATAAACATATATATTTACAGAGAATACACAATTCCCCATAGACTACAATGTAAAGGTAGTTTTCAGTGCCGTCTTTCTAACATCCCTCATCTGCCAAGTTTAAGCACTAAAAACTGCTTTGTGCAGTTATTTAAAAAAAATAAAAAAATGCTATATTTTATTTTTTATTAAAAACACACACTACACTGACAGTTGAGGGCAATTGGAGGACATTTAGAAAATGAACTAGAGATCTGATCTCTAGTTAATTTTCTGAACACTATTTGCTACCGTAATGGCTGGTTATTTATTGTGTGTCCATAAATGAATAAATTAGCGCTCCACTTGTAATTTAGCCCAATTTGTTTAACCCTTTTATCGCAAGGGCAGAAAATAAAATTTGGGGGTAACCCACCCACAATAAAATACTTTTTAAAAATAAAATTATAAAGAAAAATTAACTTTATTAAAATAAAATGTATTTAAAATATACATACAAACAAGGACTTGTCATTTTTGACATGTGATCAATGTGACTGGCTGTCAGAGTGATCATATGACCATGGGCATCACTGGACTGCCTCACTCCTGCATCTAGTGATTGGGCCACTGAGCCTCATTCCAGCAGACTGACAGGCATTGGAATAGAGGGACACCCTGTCCCTGCGATCGCTAGCATGGGATGTCCTCTATTACACTATTTATGCTGTGTCTCACGGCATGAGAATGAGGCTGCCATTGGAGCCTATGGAAGGGTGCTCTTGTGAGCACAATGCTTCCGTGCAATGTGAATGCAAGATTAACCTGTAATACCAGCTCATAATTGCGTACGCTGGTATTACAAAGTGGAGCACAAATTTTTCGCTCCATTTATAATTTGGCCCATTAAGGGGAAACCAATTTTACTGTCCCTTTAATGGTCACTGAACCAGAAATAAAGCCCAGCACTCAGATGGATTATGCAAGTCACAGTGACCGACTTCCAAGGTCACAAAAACAATTCAAAGAACAGCAAGGAGTGACAGCATAATACTTTTAATATAAAGACAAGCAGGGTAGTAACAGCAATGATTTGATACATCTGTCCCTTTCTAAAGCTGATGAGAAAGGGACAGAGGTCCCTTGAGAAAGGGACAGAGGTCCCAAAACGTTGCTGTTACTACCCTGCTTGTCTTTATAATAAAAGTATTATGCTGTCACTCCTTGCTGTTCCTTTAATGGTCACCCCAACCCCTATGCTCGATTTACCAGTAAATTATATGATTATATTGACTTCTTCTTTTTTTTTAGGTGAACATGGTGTCTGTTCATCTATGTTTACATATTCTTGTTGCAGGGTTCTATTCCTTTGATAGTTATGCTTTTGAGGAGAAATCAAACTCTTCTTTGCAAGGGTGTGTGTGAGAGAATAAGTAGTTGGTTGCAGGCAAGGATGTATGGTTAACAAAAAGTTATTATTTTTCATCTTTGGAGACCATTAGCTACAGTTATTAATGGCTTTGTGTTGATTGATGATTGGCATATGACTCATGACATAGAAGTCCATATAGTTTTATTTTTATATATCAATCCCAGAATTTTCATTCCCTTGTTCACTTCTTATTTCTATGACATTGTTTATTGGGCACAATAGGTGCCTACATTTGTATCCACTCAAACAATACTTTTGATATGTATTGAGTGGGTAATGTTTTTATTTTAATTCACATTTCAATTCATTCATCAACACTGTGATAAACCAGTTATCTAACAATTTTCAAATGCATAATTTCCCCTAGAGCCGGCATAGGGACAATTTAACAATTAGAGTGTTTCTCCATTTTTTTTTTCAACATCGGGACCTTATGAAAATTACATTTTCACACACTCAAACACTGAAAAAGCACTTTATGAGCAAGATTTTTCAATGTTTGGTTTTAAAACAAAAAAGCTTTTACAGTTTTATAATGGTTTCAAAGTTTTAAACAGCTCTTCAATGCATATTATGACATTTTTATTAAAAAAAAAAAGTCTCTTTATTTTAGTAGCCCTTTAATAAAACTAATTATTAAAGGGATGTTAAACAGTAAATACGTGTTAGAAATAATGATGTATTTAAAGAAACAATTATCCTTAGAATAACATGTAGAAGTATTTTTACAATTATTTTATTTGTTTCAATATTTAAAAATATAAGTGTAAATGTTCAGTTTCTATAAGTTCTTTTGTTTCTATAAAGTAATGGGTACCACCATTTTCAAACTAGTTTTCTATATATCTGTATGGACAGTCTATTTTAGTGCCTGTGTTATTTGTCCCTAATTGTCTTCAGCAGCTGAAACAGATAAGGGGCAACTTAAGTTCACACATGGCGGCGCCCATTACTTTAAAAAAACTCAGTGGAATTTTAAAAACCAACAGGAAAAGGGGACAAAATAAAAAATTAAACATTTTCTATTATAATCTGATACTGTTTTATATGTAAGGGAAGGATTCCAAAAGCTTGAACTCAAATCGGCTTATCACTTTACTAAACGTTGACTACAAATTATTCACTAGTACTGTTTAAAACCTCATTAAAAGTGTTAATGCATGTTGATCAAACTGGATTTAGGAAATGTATAAATAACACAATGAAAGGTATTTTTATTATTATATTTAATAGTAATTGACACTGAAAAAGCATTTGACTCAGTCTCTTGGATCATGTTTTCACAAAACTAGATATCTTTTTTAGAAAAATAAATAAATAGATGGTATCCATTTATGAGAAAAAGAAATGAAAGTATCCCTTTACGCTAATGATTTACTTATTATTATTTGTAAGTGATACTAAAAAAAATCCCTACATTTTTTAAATGGTCAATTGTCATGAAGACATAATGATTTTAGGTTGTGAGGGGTTAATTTTTTTCTCTGTGTGTGTTTTTTGTTTTGTTTTTCCAGATGAGTATTTCCCTGTGTCTATCCTTAAAAAACAGACCTCCTGGCATAAAAGTTTCAATTGAACAAACATTACTACATACATACATACAGAGAACTGGTGCCTCAAGTCAGTTTATGGCCCAAGATGTCAACACAGAGTGATGAGAGGCAGAGTCCCTCTTCACCACCCTGAGGTCAATTAAAGACTAATGCTAAATCAATGAAAGAAAAGAAGGGGAGACCAATGGCACTACAATTACATTTAAGGCTAAGCTCAGGATCTCTTACTGTAACTACTTCTGGAATAATTTCCAGATGTAATAGTATGTAATACTTGAGTCAGCGGTGCTGTGTACTTGGCTGCAACTTAGAAAACTGAACGTGGTTAAATTAATAACCACTGAAAAGAGTACACTTATAGCACTCGAGAGCTTTGTGAATAAACTGGAATTAACCAAGACATTCAAAAAGACTAATCAGAGATTGAAATGATAATGTTCTCAAAGTATACAAGAACCTCACTAAATTAAAACTTAACGTTTATTAATTTAACAGTGCTAAAATTAGCGGAAAACAACACATCATTAAAAACACTAGCTAAAATAGAGGCTATGTTATATTAGAAAAAGGAGAGTATTGAGGTAGACATTCTGGGGTCTCAAGTTGGTGATATCTACAGAACTGGCTTTATTAAGAATAATGAAAATTCTAAATAGTCTGTAGAGTCTGTATATTAGATGTGGGTATGGAGAATATAAGGTGTATTAAAGGACCGTTATCATGCGTGTGTCAATTGGGTTAACTGTTGAATGATTAACAACAATATCACAGTCCTTAAAATCTACTATAAGTGGGTAGTATTTAATGGTTAATCCCTATATGACACTTCAATAGTTATAGCTGTTTGACGATAGGTTTTAAATACCTAATAGTCGAAAGGGTAGTTTTCAGTATCTGAATAGATATTTTTATCACGGTTAGTTTAAATATATAAGATGTAATGTGATAAGATTACCACTTTGGTTCTCTTAGGTAATAAGACCTAGAAATTGTTAATCATCTTATTTGAAAGCACAATTTGAAAAATGTTAGACAAGCGCGTGTATGAATAGAAAAGGCTGAAGTTAGTGATATTAAATAGCCTACTTTGTAAACTCAACTTGTCCTGAATATATTGCTAAGGTCTAATTCTTGCAATGGTAATCTCATCAACTGTTACCACATGTAGTTTGTTCTAATAATTCATACAGGTGGTTGATTCTACAATTGTATAGATGGAGTTTTTACTGTGTAACATAGTTTTTATAATGTAGATACACAATAGTATTTTTTGTATCTGCTCATGTATATGTTACACTTTCTCTTGTTACGATATTTCCCAGATTCGAATAGAATGTGTTGCACGTTCTCTTGTTAAAATGTAACAAATTGGATTAGGTTAGTGTAAATAAAACTTCCATTGTGTGTCATAGTTTTTTAAGTTGAGATTTAATGATTTGCTGTATTAAGATAGACACATACAGGTTTTTATAATGTGCCGTGGTTTATTATTGTTCTCCACGGATTAGATTTTACAATAAGGTTTTCTCCCTTTGGCTAGTTTGTTTGATTCACAAATTTTAGCCACTGAAGGAAAGATAACGTTTAATGAGCATTACTTTTTAGTATGTATTTCTTCTGTGGTAAAAAGTACTCAATGTTAGGCTGGGAGATATTTATGATTTCTACCTTTTTATCTAGTATACATATATTCGGAATAATTTGGTGAATCTCATTAAAGTTAACACACTCGGATTACTAACCAAGTAAAGTACTACTATGTAATACTGGTTGAGGTGCGTGTTTTTTCACATGCAAAACCTTTATTCATATTGTGTCAATCTTGATTCAGATAAAATACATAGATGGAATATTGCACTTTCCTGTTGAGATTTCTTTATTATAACAGTCTTATTCAAATTGTTTGTGACATAAGATGAGTGCCTATGGTTATCTATACCGTCTTAGTTAAACTTATAGAGTATTTTCTTTGCATTCCCTATGAATATAGGAATGTCTAAGTCTGAATACCCACATATGCGTTTTTGTTTGACCCCGTAATGTTTAAGGCATATAATTATAGACTCTGCTTTTTGTCCACTTGTCCGGTAACACCCGGTATCTATATGATTTTTGTTTGGCGCTTTACTATTTAAATTAAGTGTCCGTTAGGGCCAGCCAGCACCCTAGTAACGGTCAAATATTTAGAAAGCAGCCAATTGTATTGTTAGCCTGTCCGATATGGCTATTGAATCAGGATTCAGCGCTCATATTATTATGTTATTTAGAACCGGTGCGATAATCTGATTTACCGGTAGTAATAAAGTATTATAGAGCACCTGATATAGTCATATCTATGACTCGGCTGATGTTGTTTTGTAACAATGGAATGGCTTTTCGCTGTCAGTTAAATTACCGGAGGGACGGTATGGTTATAACCCTTTGAAAAAGCCGTAGTTTACGGCGAAACATGTTAGGGACTTAGGGAAATGGTGAGGAGTCTTAGCGAGCTCCTGTGTTTTAGCTGCTTGCTATAATTAGAGCTATGTTTAAAATCGCATAGGCTATCTATTAGGATATAGCCGTAATTTTATGTATTAAAAGGAGATCTATAACTCATATATTTAGACCGGCTTTTAACAGAGTGGCTGCTATCCAATTTGCAATTACCGCTGGGGGAACCATACCGTCCCTCCGGTAATTTAACTGACAGCGAAAAGCCATTCCATTGTTACAAAACAACATCAGCCGAGTCATAGATATGACTATATCAGGTGCTCTATAATACTTTATTACTACCGGTAAATCAGATTATCGCACCGGTTCTAAATAACATAATAATATGAGCGCTGAATCCTGATTCAATAGCCATATCGGACAGGCTAACAATACAATTGGCTGCTTTCTAAATATTTGACCGTTACTAGGGTGCTGGCTGGCCCTAACGGACACTTAATTTAAATAGTAAAGCGCCAAACAAAAATCATATAGATACCGGGTGTTACCGGACAAGTGGACAAAAAGCAGAGTCTATAATTATATGCCTTAAACATTACGGGGTCAAACAAAAACGCATATGTGGGTATTCAGACTTAGACATTCCTATATTCATAGGGAATGCAAAGAAAATACTCTATAAGTTTAACTAAGACGGTATAGATAACCATAGGCACTCATCTTATGTCACAAACAATTTGAATAAGACTGTTATAATAAAGAAATCTCAACAGGAAAGTGCAATATTCCATCTATGTATTTTATCTGAATCAAGATTGACACAATTTGAATAAAGGTCTTGCATGTGAAAAAACACGCACATCAACCAGTATTACATAGTAGTACTTTACTTGGTTAGTAATCCGAGTGTGTTAACTTTAATGAGATTCACCAAATTATTCCGAATATATGTATACTAGATAAAAAGGTAGAAATCATAAATATCTCCCAGCCTAACATTGAGTACTTTTTACCACAGAAGAAATACATACTAAAAAGTAATGCTCATTAAACGTTATCTTTCCTTCAGTGGCTAAAATTTGTGAATCAAACAAACTAGCCAAAGGGAGAAAACCTTATTGTAAAATCTAATCCGTGGAGAACAATAATAAACCACGGCACATTATAAAAACCTGTATGTGTCTATCTTAATACAGCAAATCATTAAATCTCAACTTAAAAAACTATGACACACAATGGAAGTTTTATTTACACTAACCTAATCCAATTTGTTACATTTTAACAAGAGAACGTGCAACACATTCTATTCGAATCTGGGAAATATCGTAACAAGAGAAAGTATAACATATACATGAGCAGATACAAAAAATACTATTGTGTATCTACATTATAAAAACTATGTTACACAGTAAAAACTCCATCTATACAATTGTAGAATCAACCACCTGTATGAATTATTAGAACAAACTACATGTGGTAACAGTTGATGAGATTACCATTGCAAGAATTAGACCTTAGCAATATATTCAGGACAAGTTGAGTTTACAAAGTAGGCTATTTAATATCACTAACTTCAGCCTTTTCTATTCATACACGCGCTTGTCTAACATTTTTCAAATTGTGCTTTCAAATAAGATGATTAACAATTTCTAGGTCTTATTACCTAAGAGAACCAAAGTGGTAATCTTATCACATTACATCTTATATATTTAAACTAACCGTGATAAAAAATATCTATTCAGATACTGAAAACTACCCTTTCGACTATTAGGTATTTAAAACCTATCGTCAAACAGCTATAACTATTGAAGTGTCATATAGGGATTAACCATTAAATACTACCCACTTATAGTAGATTTTAAGGACTGTGATATTGTTGTTAATCATTCAACAGTTAACCCAATTGACACACGCATGATAACGGTCCTTTAATACACCTTATATTCTCCATACCCACATCTAATATACAGACTCTACAGACTATTTAGAATTTTCATTATTCTTAATAAAGCCAGTTCTGTAGATATCACCAACTTGAGACCCCAGAATGTCTACCTCAATACTCTCCTTTTTCTAATATAACATAGCCTCTATTTTAGCTAGTGTTTTTAATGATGTGTTGTTTTCCGCTAATTTTAGCACTGTTAAATTAATAAACGTTAAGTTTTAATTTAGTGAGGTTCTTGTATACTTTGAGAACATTATCATTTCAATCTCTGATTAGTCTTTTTGAATGTCTTGGTTAATTCCAGTTTATTCACAAAGCTCTCGAGTGCTATAAGTGTACTCTTTTCAGTAGTTATTAATTTAACCACGTTCAGTTTTCTATAATGCTAAATCAAATCAGAATAATATATATTTTTTTTTAAATGGTCAACCCTACCTTTAACTTTAACAGCAAAAATAAACTAGTCAAGATAATTATGTTTCCAAAGATTCTTAGCCTTATGCAAAATGTACCTGTGTTCCTAAAGAAAAATATTTATTTAATAATGCTTGTTAGCAGTAGCAGACAGGACCCTGATGCAAAATATTATTTTCCCCCTCCCCAATATACATGGATTTTGGAAATCTGGATTTGGGGATTTGTACACACACACACATACACACATACACACACACACACACTGATAATGAGAATGCAGCAATTTATAATGATTTGAGTATTTATACACTGGCAGTGAACACACTGGACTGTATAATGATATGAGTTTCTATACACTATACCCTGATGAGTACACTGCTCTGTATAATATACAGTATATATGTATAAAATCTATACACTAATATTGAACATGCTGCACTGTATAATGATGTGAATATCTATACACTGATGAGTGTGATGTGCAGTGGAATGATGATGCATATCATTTCACTGATGATTATGATGTGCAGTATAATTATGATGAGTATCTATACACTGATGAGTATGCTGCTCAGTACAATGATGTGAGTATCTATACACTGATGAGTATGCTGCACAGTACATTGATGCGATTATCTTTACACTAATGTGTATTCTACACAGAATAATGATGTGAGTATCTATACACTGATGAGTATGCTGCGCTGTATAATGATGTGAGTATCTATACACTGATATGCATGCTACACAGAATAATGATGTGAGTATCTATACACTGATGAGTATGCTGCTCAGTATAATGATATGAGTATCTATACACTCATGTGTATGCTGCACAGTATAATAATGTGAGTATTTATAAACTGATGAGTATGCTGCTCAGTATAATGATGTGAGTATCTATACACTGATGTGTATGCTGCACAGTATAATAATGTGAGTATTTATACACCGCTGAGTATGCTGCTCAGTATAATGATGTGAGTATCTGTACACTGATGAGTATGACGCACAATATATTGATGTGATTATTTATACACTGATGTTTATGCTGCACAGTAAAACCGATGTGAGTATCTATACACTGATGTGTATGCTGCACAGTATAATGATGTGAGTATCTATACACTGATGAGTATGCTGCACAGTATAATGTTGTGAGTATTTATACACTGATGAGTATGCTACACAGTATAATGATGTGAGTTTTTATACACTGATGAGTAGGCTGCACAGTATAATGATGATGTGTATCAATACACAGATATTGAACCCATGGGCATGTGATTATGTATAGACTGGCTGCTATGTGCCCCTCCCAGCACTTGGGCCTTGTGACACTGCACATTCTGCACCAATGGTAGTTCCGACCCTGCTTGTAAAGTTTTCTTTCAGGGGAAGAAAAAAGCATGTCTCTCCCTGGATAAAATTTTATAATTAGGTTTACCTATTGAAAGTTGCGATCGATTGGATGACTGAGGCTACTTATGCCTCCTTTTATAATCTTGAAGAAAAAACGATTAGACATTTCTCACAACCATTATTATTTTGTCAAAGCAATGTTACCAGATTTTAAAAGGAAATTAAACATATTCAAAAATGATATTATGTAAACATTTTGTAACAAGCTAAAAATAAATAATCGTGTGTCCAGTTGTTTTACAATAACAAGTAACATTAGTCGGTAAGGCTGTGCGGTGCTAACGCTCCTTTTTTTCTCACCACTCACATAAGACAGCGCTGGTATTACGAGTTTTCTGCAAGCCAGCGTTAGCCTCAGAAAAGTGAGCGTTGAGCAAAATTTAGCTCCACATCTCACCTCAATACCAGCGCTGCTTGCAGTAGCGGTGAGCTGGCTAAACGTGCTCATGCACGATTTCCCCATAGGAAATAATGGGGCTGAGACGGCTGAAAAAAAACCTAACACCTGCAAAAAAGCAGCGTTCAGCTCTTAACGCAGCCCCATTGTTTCCTATGGGAAATACATTTTACGTCTACACCTAACACCCTAACATGAGCCCCGAGTCTAAACACCCCTAATCTTACACTTATTAACCCCTAATCTGCCGTCCCTGACATCGCCGACACCTACATTATATAATTAACCCCTAATCTGCCGCTCCGGACACCGCCGCCACCTACATTATACCTATGAACCCCTAATCTGATGCCCCTAACATCGCCGACACCTACATTATATTTATTAACCCCTAATCTGCCGCCCCCAAAGTCGCCGCAACCTAACTACAATTATTAACCCCTAATCTGCCGCCCCCAACGTCGCCGCCACTATAATAAAGTTATTAACCCCTAAACCTAAGTCTAACCCTAATTCTAACAACCCCTAACTTAAATATCATTTCAATTTTTTTCTAAATAAATATTCCTATCATTAAATAAATTATTCTTATTTAAAACTAAATACTTACCTGTAAAATAAACCCTAAGCTAGCTACAATATAACTAATAGTTACATTGTAGCTATCTCAGGGTTTATTTTTATTTTACAGGCAACTTTGTATTTATTTTAACTAGGTACAATAGTTATTAAATAGTTATTAACTATTTAATAACTACCTAGCTAAAATAAGTACAAATTTACCTGTAAAATAAACCCTAACCTAAGTTACAATTACACCTAACACTACACTATAATTAAATTAATTCCCTAAACTAACTACAATTAAATACAATTAAATTAAACTAAATTACGAAAAAAACAAACTCTAAATTACAGAAAATAAAAAACAAAATACAAATTTTTAAACTAATTACACCTAATCTAATCCCCCTAATAAAATAAAAAAGCCCCCCCCAAAAAATAAAATTCCCTACCCTATACTATATTAAAAATAGCCCTTAAAAGGGCCTTTTGTGGGGCCCCAAAGTAATCAGCTTTTTTACCTAAAAAAAAATACAATACCCCCCAACATTAAAACCCACCACCCACACACCCAACCCTACTCTAAAACCCACCCAAACCCCCCTTAATAAAACCTAACACTAACCCCTTGAAGATCACTTTACCTTGAGACGTCTTCACCCAGCCGGGCCGAAGTCCTCCAAGAAGCCGGGCACAAGTTATCCTCCAGACGGTCAGAAGTCTTCATCCGATCCGGGCAGAAGAGGTCCTCCAGAGGGGCAGAAGTCTTCATCCAGGCGGCATCTTCTATCTTCATCCTTCCGGCGTGGAGAGGGTCCATCTTCAATCCAGCCGACGCGGAGCATCCTCTTCAAACGAAGTCCACCAGACAAATGAAGGTTCCTTTAAATGACCTCATCCAAGATGGCGTCCCTTGAATTCCGATTGGCTGATAAGATTCTATCAGTCAATCAGAATTAAGGTAGGAAAAATCATATTGCTGATGCAATCAGCCAATAGAATTGAAGTTCAATCCTATTGGCTGATCCAATCAGCCATTAGGATTGAGCTCGCATTCTATTGGCTGTTCCAATCAGCCAATAGAATGCAAGCTCAATTCTATTGGCTGATTGCATCAGCCAATACGATTTTTCCAACCTTCATTCCGATTGGCTGATAAAATCCTATCAGCCAATCGGAATTCAAGGGATGCCATCTTGGATGAGGTCATTTAAAGGAACCTTCATTTGTCTGGTGGACTTCATTGGAAGAGGATGCTCTGCGTTGGCTGGATTGAAGGTGGACCCGCTCCACGCCGGAAGGATGAAGATAGAAGATGCCGCCTGGATGAAGAATTCTGCCCCTCTGGAGGACCTCTTCTGCCTGGATCGGATGAAGACTTCTGGCCGTCTGGAGGATCACTTGTGCCCGGCTTCTTGGAGGACTTCGGCCTGGCTGGGTGAAGACGTCTCAAGGTAGGGTGATCTTCAAGGGGTTAGTGTTAGGTTTTATTAAGGGGGGGTTGGGTGGGTTTTAGAGTAGAGTTGGGTGTGTGGGTGGTGGGTTTTAATGTTGGGGGGTATTGTATTTCTTTTTCAGGTAAAAGAGCTGATTACTTTGGGGCAATGCCCAGCAAAAGGCCCTTTTAAGGGCTATTTGTAATTTAGTATAGGGTAGGGAATTTTATTTTTTGGGGGGGCTTTTTTATTTTATTAGGGGGATTAGATTAAGTGTAATTAGTTTAAAAATTTGTATTTTGTTTTTTATTTTCTGTAATTTAGAGGGTTTTTTTCTTCGTAATTTAGTTTAATTTAATTGTATTTAATTGTAGTTAGTTTAGGGAATTAATTTAATTATAGTGTAGTGTTAGGTGTAATTGTAACTTAGGTTAGGGTTTATTTTACAGGTAAATTTGTATTTATTTTAGCTAGGTAGTTATTAAATAGTTAATAACTATTTAATAACTATTGTACCTAGTTAAAATAAATACAAAGTTGGGGGCGGAGCTTGGCCGTTCAGTGAAATGGCCGTGCAGTGCAATAGCTCCTAGGCCCTAAGTTGTTAAACCCAGCAGTTATACCCGACCGATGCCTTAAATACAGCACCGCATTAGAGGAGACAATCCCCTGAGCCTGGCTCACCATCCCAACAGCCGCAAACCCCTGTCGCCAACTCTGGGCCCGCTCACAACATCGGGCGACGCCCGGACCTGAGGGGAAAGACGACACGCTTCCAGACTTCAGCGGCACCAAAACTGAGAACCACACAGGGAACCATAACGCTGCAACTCAACGGCTGCCGACACCCACCAACAGTCACACACATAAGAGAACATAACAGCTCTGCGGGCGCGGCCCTCCCTCAAGGCGGAAACTACACACTGGGGCAGCGAGGTAAGAAGGCACGCAAACCAGGCCTCAGGCGGCAACGATCCTAGCCACCCACAGCACCGCAGCACATCAGCTCTCCGTCACAGGGACAAATCAACCCACGAACTTACTAGAGCCGCCAGCGGGGTAGGAACACACCCTCTATACCCAAATAGACACTGAAACAAGGGGCATACCTACTCAGCTCCCAGCGGTTACTGCGATCCACACGCCCTACGCACTTTCTGTGGTGAATTGCTTCTTTTCCCCTTGCTGCACGACTCAAAAATACAGCCACTGGAGACGGTGTGCCCACACAGCCCCCACTAGGCAATACCTACTTGTAGGTGACCCTTGAGTTACATTGCCAGAAAAGTGACCCGCAAGACAGCAGCCCCACACAGTGCGCAAGAGAAACAGCACAAAAACCAGCACTGAACTACCTGCCTTATAAACTTTCTCTCTGGCTCTCTGTATTAAAAAGAAATACAAAGCAAACAGTCCTCACCCACCTTAATCCCAAGCATACCAGACACAGAACAGAGGAAGAGATCAGTGAAACCCTTAGGGTGCGCAGGGGGAACAAGCTCAGGGGCCAGTAACTGCATTTGATTTAAGAACTTTATTTTTGGGCCTGCAATAACCCTGAAGGTGCAGCTAGCCACTAACCACGCTAGCCCTCACCACATCATACCAGCATGCCAGTGAAAAAACCGGCTAGGCTGGACAGTATACCTCATCCCAGAACCATGCAGCAGTTCTTAAAACCATCTGAGTCTACGTCAAAGACACCACAACAAACTGCAGACAGCATTGTGCCCGCACCAAGCCCACAATCCGGTACTCAGACAGTGAACCCCGCTTTTAGTACTACACAACAAATCACTAGAGAAGACCTCAAATCTTTATGCTCTAAAGAAGACTTTAAAGAAATGCTCACTGAAGTAAAGGGCTGGTATGGGGATCTCAAAAGGGATTTATCAAAGGTGACGCGGAGAGTTACCAATCTAGAAGAAAATCACAACACAACCAGTAATGATATCAATCATATGTCCCGCCTTCTCTACGACCAAGAAGAAACCATATACAACTTACTAGAGAAGGTTGAGGACTTAGACAACAGAGGCAGGAGAAATAATTTGAGAGTCCGAGGAATACCAGAATCCATCCACCCAGGAGCCTTGGAGGGTTGCCTGCAGGCTATGTTCCGCACGCTGAAAGGGGATGAGAATGCCCCCGAGGTAATCATCGAAAGAGCACACCGGGCTCTCAGAGCAAAACCCCCACCTAAAGCACCCCCAAGGGACGTTATCCTGAAGCTGCTGCACTTCAAAGACAAGGAGGACATCTTAAAACACTCAAGGCAAAAGCAGGACTTCACACATGCTGGCTGCCGCATTCAGATCTTTACAGACCTGAGCCCCACGACACTCCAAAAGAGAAGGGACCTGAACCACATAACATCAGTGCTCAGAGAAAAGAAAATTGCTTATCGTTGGGGGTTTCCGGTCAGCATCATTGCCAATAACGGCAACACCACAGCCATCTACAAAACTCAAGATGACTTACCCCGCTTCTGCGAGGCACTTCGGATACACATCCAGACAGAGGAACAACCAAAGGACGGCTCTACACCAAGGTCCCTCTTGGGGACTCGGATGCGACCTGCACCCACACCTAACAATGAAAGGGGTCTAAACAAACACCCCTCACTTGTGACTGTTGCTGATGATGCGGAGGAAACGCATCCACATATGGACTGTTCGCCCCCACGGCCCAGGTTGGAGGCCAGTCCCTGATCCAAGGCATCAGGTCGTATATAATATAATGTTATCTTTAAATTTACTTTTTCAAATGCTGGGTTTAATAACGGGGATATTACCCTATTTTGCTAGTTATCTATTTTGCTAGTTATCTGTTTTCACTGTTTGATTGCTGCTTTTATAGTTTTCTAGTGTTCACTTATCTACACAACATCGGCTTCCTAGGTGAAGCAGCTGTACTGTTAGTACACTATACCTACTTGTAAACTCACCTTTCTTTTTCTTACCCTCGCTATCACCCCCCCCACCCTCTTCTCCTCTCCCAATCCCCCTTTCCCCCCTCACCACTTTTCACTCACTACCACACACTTGGACCTGAGAGACCCAGACCCCACCTGCTCTACAAACTCACAGAAGAAGTAGGGACTACAGACTAGACAGACACCGCCCAGCCCTCAGCACGCTTGCTCTCTAACAAATAGATTGACCACAACCAAAGCCCTCTGGAGTTCCGTAACCAAACTCATAGCGCACCAGAAACATGCAGCCACGTCACATTAAACTCATAACCATTAACGCCAAAGGACTTAACAGTCCTGAAAAGAGATCAATTGCTTTCACGCAGTTATACAAAGCGGGAGGGGATATTATCTGCATACAAGAGACACACTTCAAGAGAGGGAGGGAGCCTAGGTACATCACCCACAGGTACAACAACCATTACCTAGCATCGGGCGGGTCTAAGAAAGGTGGGGTGGGTATCTTCATTAGGAATACAATCCCCTTCCGACCAACCAAGGTTTTCAAGGACCCCAGTGGTTCTAATCTCTTAGTGGTGGGGATCCTGTATAACTCCCATATCACTATAGCCAATGCTTACCTGCCAAAACACAGACAACATATTGTATTCAAACAACTGACACAACTGATCTTGGAACACTCGAGAGGTATTTTGTTCTTGGCGGGCGACCTTAACCTACCCCTGGTCCCCTCCCTAGATACATCATCAGGGAAGACCTCCACACCGCACAGAATAATCAGAACTGTCAATTCTCAAATCCGCTCACTAAAACTACATGACATATGGAGATTCTTACATCCAGACACACGGGACTACACCTTCTTCTCACATCCACACCAAGTTTACACCAGAATCGACTACCTTATAACAGACCAAATAGGCCTCTCACTGATTGACAACGCTAACATCTTGCCAATTACCTGGTCAGACCACGCCCCCGTACAATGCACATTAGACTGGCCAGATATACCCATAAAACCTTACATTTGGATACTGGACGACCATATATTAGACAACCCCCTACACAAACTGGCCATTGACTCTACCCTACGGAACTACTTTATTGAGAACCCACTAGACGCTCTGCCCACCTCCACGACATGGGAAGCACACAAATGTGTAGCAAGGGGGGAACTCATACGACTCAAAGCCACAGAAACCAAACAAAATAGACAATTTCTGAACTCATCTTTGTCTCAGATTCGATATTGGGAGTCTGAGCTAAAGAAAAACACAACATCCGCCACAATACTTAAGTCCCTAAACACGGCTAGGGCCGAACTGAACAACCATCTCATCAAAGAATATCAGAGCAAAGCCTCAATGCTACAGCAAAAATATTTTGAAATGAATGATAAAATAGGCCCATCTCTAGCCAAGGCGCTGAAGCGCAAACAGTTGAGCACACATATACACTCTGTTTCTGACACATTAGGGCAACCACAGAAAGACAGTGTGACTATAGCTGAGACATTCCGACGATACTATGAAGCACTCTACAATATCACTAACAACAGCCCACAATCACATATAGACACATATCTAGGGGACATCCAGCTACCCACACTGTCTCAAGAGGATTCAGATCACCTGGATAGACCGATAACAGCTGACGAAATTAAATTAGCCATCAAGAGTATGCCAAATGGTAAGAGCCCCGGCCCTGACGGACTAGGGGTGAAATATTACAAAGAATTTACACATCACTTGCTAGCACCTCTTACACTTCTATTCAACTCGCTGCTGACAGAGGGGGGATTCACAGATCAGATGCTGGAGGCGAATATCACTGTTCTCCCTAAACAGGGTAAAACACCAGATAGGCCAGAAAATTTCCGCCCGATCTCGCTCCTCAATGTGGACGTAAAGATCTATGCTAAGGTATTAGCCAACAGAATCAATAAGATCCTACCTACGCTGATACACCCTGACCAGGTGGGCTTTGTGCCAGGGAGGGAGGCGCACGATAACACGCTGAAAGTGCTTCAGCTTGTTTCGCACGCGCAGCATCAGAACACGCCTCTCATACTGGTCTCGACAGATGCCGAAAAGGCGTTTGACCGTGTGCACTGGCCCTTTCTGAAGGCAGTACTAGCGAGAATGAAGTTTAGCGACACCTTTATCAGACAGATATTTGCCCTCTATAAAAACCCTTCAGCTAGAGTAAAAGTCAACGGCCTATTGTCAGATAGATTCTACATCAGAAACGGGACCAGGCAGGGCTGTCCACTCTCACCGATCTTATTTGCTATCTCAATAGAGACTTTAGCGCAGAAAATCAGAGAGGACCCTCTGATCTCAGGCATCAAAACCATTTCAAACACACATAAATTGGCATTATATGCCGACGACATCTTACTGACGCTTTCCAACATAGAGACCTCCCTCCCCAGAGTCTTAAACACCTTTAGTGAATACGGCCGACTCTCTAACTTTCACCTCAATGTAGCTAAATCAGAGATTTTGAACATCACCTACCACACAGAGACACTGACCACAACATTAGGCACCTGCCCCTTAAGGTTACAACAAGCTAAGCTTAAATACTTAGGGATATTCATCTCTCCAGACGCCCAAACTATTTTCCAAGAGAACTACAAAAGTCTAGAGACCACGCTGATAGCGGACCTATCCAGGTGGAAGAACAAATCTATTTCCTGGCTAGGACGAATAAATGTTGTCAAGATGAATGTGCTAACCAGATTGCTTTACATTCTCCAGACAACACCGATTCCCCTCCCAAGGAACTACTTACAAAAAATTCAGACCCTAATTGAACAATACATATGGGGAGGGACCAGACCAAGAGTAGCCAGGAGAACTCTGTATTTGCCCAGAGACAGGGGGGGCCTAGGGGTCCCAAATATACTAACATATAAACAGGCAATTACGCTGAGCAGACTACTGGACTGGTGCTCCAATGACCCTAACAAAGCATGGGTAAGACTGGACTGTGACATCTTAGAAACAAACAACGCAGGCCTAGGTGCCTGGACACTAGAGAAGGACAGACACCCAGCCACAACTAAGTACTCTCTGTTGATGGACTTTTACTCCACATGGGACAAGATAATAAACACTACATCTCATATATCAACCAGACATTCCCCACTAACCCCGTTTTATCGGAATGCTGCACTACCCTGGAACTTACCAGATAACAGAACCAATGCCGACATACCTCTACAAGGCTACACCCTCAGGTCTCTGACCGATGGCCATAAGCTGGCTGACATCTCGGAGGAGTACCCCCACCTGACATTGAACTGGTACTCATACATGCGGTTGAATCATTACCTCATGACACATAAACACAGACTCTGTTTAACCAGAACTCCCACCACCTTTGAGACTTTATGCTTGAAGGGCACGCCTACAGCCCATGCAGTCTCCCTGATCTATAAACTGTTACTAACAGATGAAGCCCAGACACTCCCCTCCTACACGAAGATGTGGGAAAAGGAATGGCAGACCGAGATAGGTTATGAGGATTGGCAAAACGCCTTCTCAGTGACCAAGTCAGCTTCAATCTCTATGAGAGTACAGGAATCTAGCTTCAAATGCCTGGCGAGGTGGTATCTTACACCCAGCAGGCTGCAGAGGATTTACAAACAGGCCTCAGGCAAATGCTGGAGGGACTGCGGTGGAGTAGGCACTCCAACCCACATCTGGTGGGAATGCCCCATGCTGGATGAATATTGAGTCAGCGTTTTTAACCACATAGAATTAGTCCTGGGGAAACCCCTGCAGAGCAACCCAGGAACATTACTGTACCTTTCTTTACCCAAATTAACTTGCAGAGCAAACAGGGCACTCCTGTTAGTTATGCTAAATGGAGCCAAACTACTAATCCCTAAGCACTGGAAGTCTAGAACGACACCGACCTTCCAAGAGTGGCAAGAACAGATAGACCTACTTCTACGTCTAGAAAGATACCACCACATCCGGCAAGGGACGGTAGACACACACGAGATAATGCTGGAGGGCTGGGCAGCACACAGACGACAGACAGTATAAGATAAGCTAGGTCACAATTTGATTCTATACCTCTTCTACTGATACTCTCCTCTCTTCTACTCCCCCACCCCCTCTCTCATCTTCCCTCATTGCTTTCACCTACCCCCCATTAGACATGCACAAACGATCTGTAAACAACTCAGACATTGGGAACACAGGAAAAGGTCTGTCTGCACAAACACCCCCAAATAGCTCAAAGGAGACAGGTATCACCCCCCCCCTCCCCCTCTCTCCCTTCTTCTCCCTCACCCCCCCCCCCCATACCCCCTTCTGGTTTCATACCCCCTGGTAACCCCAGCATATGATGATATAGCTTTGCGGGTCTTGACACAGAGCGCCCGGGACAATGCACTAACGGACTCTTGGACTTTCATCAACTAAGTGCCTCTGGGACTCTGCAACATGTCCCCTCCCTTGGAGAATTAAGCTTTACCTGCATTATGAACAGTCAATATTTTACCTTGCTGAGGGGTGCCAGGGGCAGAATGAGAATGATTAGCATATGTTCACACTGGTTAGTTACATTTTGTGAAGCTATGTTTGAATACTCTTGTACACACATTTATCTTGGAAAAACTGAAAAGCCTGTAATTTTTATACGTATTTTCCTTAATAAAGCTTTTTTGAAAAAAAAAATAAAAAAAAAAAAAATACAAAGTTGCCTGTAAAATAAAAATAAACCCTGAGATAGCTACAATGTAACTATTAGTTATATTGTAGCTAGCTTAGGGTTTATTTTATAGGTAAGTATTTAGTTTTAAATAGGATTAATTTATTTAATTGTAGTAATTTTATTTCATTTTATTTAAATTATATTTAAGTTAGGGGGTGTTAGGGTTAGGGTTAGACTTAGGTTTAGGGGTTAATAAATTTAGTACAGTGGCGGCGAAGTTGGGGGCGGCAGATTAGGGGTTAATAAATGTTGGTAGGTGTCTGCGATGTTAGGGACGGCAGATTAGGGGTTAATAATATTTAACTAGTGTTTGCAAGGCGGGAGTGAGGCGGTTTAGGGGTTAATACATTTATTATAGTGGCAGCGATGTCCGGTCGGCAGATTAGGGGTTAAAAACTTTAGTTAAGTGTTGTGGGGGAGGCCTCGGTTTAGGGGTTAATAGTTAGTTTATAGGTGTTAGTGTACTTTTAGCACTTTAGTCAAGAGTTTTATGTTACGGCGTTAGCCCATAAAACTCTTAACTACTGACTTTTAAATGCGGTAGGAGTCTTGACAGGAGAAGGCGTACCGCTCACTTTTTCAAGCAATCGTAATACCGGTGTTAGGAAAATCCCATTGAAAAGATAGGATACACAATTGACGTAAGGGGAAAATCGCTGAACAAAAGTGAGCGGTACACCTGTACCTGCCAGACTCGTAATACCAGCGGCCGTTAAAAAGCAGCGTTGGGACCCCTCAACGCTGCTTTTTAAGGCTCACGCAAGACTCGTAATCTAGGCGATTGAGTTTTTAGAAGGACTTAATTCGAAATGTTTTGAAAAATGTAAGTGGAAAGGATAATAGTACCTAAATTAATTACCAGATCCAGTGCAATTAAAACATTTGAATCCTGCAAAAAGGAATTTACCAAATTCTCTGAATTAAGGAAATAATATAAAACAGAAGGGAAATGTCCAGAGGTAGAGCAGGGTTTTAAACTGTATAAAATAAATTGTCTACACACTTTCTATTTTATATAACATGCGAAAACAAACTCTACTCGGTACAGAACATCAATTTATAAAACGATAGGAACGAGAACTGAATGTAGTGATCCACCACCTGGAGTAGCAAGTAAAATCTTTCCCAGTACTATGAAAGCGTTTCCTCTAGTATACTAGAAATTAACTTTAACATTTTACATTGTTGGTACTATACACCTTCACATTTAAAAATCCTATACCCCTATAGATCAGACCAAAGCGGAAACTGGGCAAATGGGTGACATTTGGTGGAGCTGAGCTAAGATACATAGCTTTTGGAAAACAATAGTTCTACAAACTGAAATTACGTTAGTAAGTAAAATCCCACTTGACCTATTAATTTGGATACTAAATTGCCCACCTAAGAAATGGGCACTTACACATTTAGCAATCCTACAACTTGAGATTAAAGGGACATTCCGGTCAAAATATAAATGCACATAGATGAATTACATCTCTGAATAGAAACATATTTACAATATACATGTATTGGCAAAAATGCTTCTAGTTAGTTATAACTGTTTTAGTGTTAGCATTTTTCTATGCATGTGAAGCATTACAAGATATTCTCAGTGCACCATTATTTTAAATACTGCAGCTGATGAGAGCATTAGTGGGGCTTGTATCATGTCAGCATGTTAACAAATTGAGTCAATACCAGATTGTACAAGCATCTTAGGCTCTCTGAGCATGTGTTCTTTTTAAAATGCTGGTGCACGGTGCATACTTAAATACACTTTGAAACAGCTATAGCTTTTACTAGAAGCATTTTTGCCAATGCATGTATATTACAAAAATGCTTCTATACAAAACTTAAATGTATCCACGTGGATTTCAATTTTGGCTGGAATGTCCCTTTAATTGTGCCAAATTATTGATTTCCTGTTATTGGAAACAAGCTCAGACTCCCTCTATAGCCCAATGGGTTGACAAAATGCATAGAACAATTCAATTAGAACAGTGTTTCCCAAAAGCGGTCCTCAAGTACCACCAACAGTCCTGGTTTTCATTATAGCTGAACTAGAGCACAGGTGAAATAATCATCAGATGGATGAGAGCAGGTTAGTAACCATGGTTATTGATCAGCTGATTATGTCACCTGTGCACTGGTTCAGCTGTAATGAAAACCATGCCTGTTGGGGTACTTGAGGACCGTGATTGGGAAACACTGAATTAGAAGAATACCATTAGATGAAAGAAAAACACACTGAATTTTACATAGAAATGGTCTTTATTTGGGAAGAATATTTGTATAATAAGAACAAACATTAAGCCCTTATGGCAAGGTCTAACATAGGCTACACCACCCCAATTATCTGGATTCATGGTACACAGATCTTCAGGTACAAAATAATAGTATAGGTGTTTATGATGACTTCCTCATCTTCTCTTTTCTTTCTTTTCTATTTCTTTACTTTTTTCTAATAAAATTAAAATATTAGGAAATTACTCTCATCATGCTCATTACTGTATTATTTTTGATGTTCCTAATGGAAAATAATTATTTGAACTTGTATTCTCTATACTACCTATAAATGTAATGTAAACTTTGGATTGTATTACCTCAATAAATAAATTAATTTAAAAAAATGTCTGTTTTGGTTATAAATTGCTGATTTAGTTTCATAAGCTGACGAACCTCAATAATACAGTATATCTAAAAAATGGTATTCTGAGTTTACACATTGGGCTAGATTAGGAGTGGAGCAGTAATTACCGCTCCTGCTCAAACACTAACATCGCTTGACTTCTCCTCTTTACTCAAGTCGGGTAGCACTTGTATTACAATTTTTATATATTTGCACTGATACTATAGACTGCTAAAGACACTTGCATGCTCCTAAGCCTACCTAGGTTTACTCATCGAAAAAGGATACCAAGAAACAAAGCAAATTTGATAAGTAAAAAGTAAATTGGAAAAATATTTAAAATTGCATGCTCTGTCTGAATCATAAATGTTTAACTTTGACTTTACTGTCCCTTTAATTTAGATATCCATACCTATGCTTGCCCCCGTTTTCCTACTTTTTATATAGAAATAAAATAAAATTAGGTCTGAAATGATTAAGACTAATATATACTAATGTAGTTATAAAATATTATAGTAAAGTTATAGTGCAATAGTATGAATATATTCGGGTAGATTACGAGTCTTGCGTTATGAGCTGTGCGGTGCTAACGTGCAGTTTTTTCTCACCGCTCACTTTCCCACAGTGCTGGTATTACAAATTTTTACAAACCCAGTGTTATTAGGCAAGAAGTGAGCGTAGAGCAAAATTGAGCTCCACACTGCACTCCAATATCAGCGCTGCTTAAGACAGCGGTGAGCTGGTTATACGTGCTCGTGCACAATTTCCCCATAGACATCAATGGGGAGAGCCGGCTGAGAAAAAGTCTAACACCTGCAAAAAAGCAGCGTAAAACTCAGTAACATAGCCCCATTGATTCCTATGGGGAAACCAAATTTATGTTTACACCTAACACCCTAACATGAACCCCGAGTCTAAACACCCCTAATCTTACACTTATTAACCCCTAATCTGCCACCCCAGACATCGCCGACACCTACATTATACTTATTAACCCCTAATCTGCCGCTCCGGACATCGCCGCCACCTACATTATACTTATGAACCCCTAATCTGCTGCCCCCAACATCGCCGACACCTACATTATATTTATTATCCCCTAATCTCCCTCCCCCAATGTCACCGCAACCTAACTACATTTATTAACCCCTAATCTGCCGCCCCCAATGTCGCCGCCACTATTCTAAATTTATTAACCCCTAAACCTAAGTCTAACCCTAACCCTAACACCCTCTAACTTAAATATAATTTAAATAAATCTAAATAAAATTCCTAACATTAACTAAATTAATCCTATTTAAAACTAAATACTTACCTATAAAATAAACCCTAAGCTAGCTACAATATAACTAATAGTTACATTGTAGCTATCTTAGGGTTTATTTTTTATTTTACAGGCAAGTTTGTATTTATTTTAACTAGGTAGAATAGTTACTAAATAGTTATTAACTATTTAATAACTACCTAGCTAAAATAAATGCAAATTGCATTGTAAAATAAAACCTAACCTAAGTTACACTAACACCTAACACTACACTACAATTAAATAACTTACCTAAATTAAATACAATTAAATACATTAAATTAAATAAGCTAAATTACCAAAAAAACAAACACTAAATTACAGAAAATAAAAAACAAATTACAAGATATTTAAACTAATTACACCTAATCTAATAGCCCTATCAAAATAAAAAAGCCCACCAAAATAAAAAAAATAACCCTAGCCTAAACTAAACTACCAATAGCCCTTAAAAGGGTCTTTTGCAGGGCATTGCCCCAAAGAAATCAGCTCTTTTACCTGTAAAAAAATACAAACAACCCCCCCCCAAAAGTAAAACCCACCACCCACACAACCAACCCCCCAAATAAAACCCTAACTAAAAAAACCTAAGCTCCCCATTGCCCTGAAAAGGGCATTTGGATGGGCATTGCCCTTAAAAGGGCATTTAGTTCTATTGCAGCCCAAAGCCCTAACCTAAAAAATAAACCCACCAATA
Organism: Bombina bombina; assembly: GCF_027579735.1. Taxonomy (NCBI): domain Eukaryota; kingdom Metazoa; phylum Chordata; class Amphibia; order Anura; family Bombinatoridae; genus Bombina; species Bombina bombina. Next base: position 675,176,198 of record NC_069502.1, on the reverse strand, counting down.
CACCCTTAAAAAATCCTAACACTAACCCCGAAGATTCACTTACCGGAAGAAGTCTTCATCCAAGTGGCAAGATGTCCTCAATGAAGCCGGCAGAAGTGGTCCTCCAGACGGGCAGAAGTTTTCATCCAGATGGCATCTTCTATCTTCATCCTTCCGACGCGGAGCGGCTCCATCTTCAAGACATCCAGCGCAGAGCATCCTCTTCTTTCGATGGCTAACGACGAATGAAGGTTCCTTTAAATGACATCATCCAAGATTGCATCCCTTAGATTCCGATTGGCTGATAGAATTCTATCAGCCAATCGGAATTAAGGTTGAAAAAATCCTATTGGCTGATGCAATCACCCAATAGGATTGAGCTTGCATTCTATTGGCTGATTGGAACAGTCAATAGAATGCGAGCTCAATCCTATTGGCTGATTGGATCAGCCAAAAGGATTGAAGTTCAATCCTATTGGCTGATTGCATCAGCCAATAGGATTTTTTCAACCTTAATTCCGATTGGCTGAGAGAAATCTATCAGCCAATCCGAATCTAAGGGACGCCATCTTGGATGACGTCATTTAAAGGAACCTTCATTCGTCGTTAGCCATCAAAAGAAGAGGATGCTCCATCTTGAAGATGGAGCCGCTCTGCGTCAGAAGAATGAAGATAGAAGATGCCGTCTGGATGATGACTTCTGCCCGTCTGGAGGACCACTTCTGCCCGTCTGGAGGACCACTTCTGCCGCCTTCGTTGAGGACATCTTGCCACTTGGATGAAGACTTTTCCCGGTAAGGGAATCCTCAGGGGGTAAGTGTTAGGATTTTTTAAGGGTGTATTGGGTGGGTTTAATTTTTAGGTTAGGGCTTTGGGCTGCAATAGAGCTAAATGCCCTTTTGAGGGCAATGTCCATCCAAATGCCCTTTTCAGGGCAATGGGGAGCTTAGTTTTTTTTAGTTAGGGTTTTATTTGGAGGGTTGGTTGTGTGGGTGGTGGGTTTTACTGTTGGGGGGTTGTTTGTATTGTTTTTTACAGGTAAAAGAGATGATTTCTTTGGGGCAATGCGCCACAAAAGGCCCTTTTAAGGGCTATTGGTAGTTTAGTTTAGGCTAGGGTTTTTTTTTATTTTGGGTGGGCTTTTTTTATTTTGATAGGGCTCTTAGATTAGGTGTAATTAGTTTAAATATCTTGTAATTTGTTTTTTATTTTCTGTAATTTAGTGTTTGTTTTTTTGGTAATTTAGCTAATTTTATTTAATTTATTTAATTGTATTTAATTTAGGTAAGTTATTTAATTGTAGTGTAGTGTTAGGTGTTAGTGTAACTTAGGTTAAGTTTTATTTTACAGGGCAATTTGTATTTATTTTAGCTAGGTAGTTATTAAATAGTTAATAACTATTTAGTAACTATTCTACCTAGTTAAAATAAATACAAACTTGCCTGTAAAATAAAAATAAACCCTAAGCTAGCTACAATGTAACTATTATTTTATAGGTAAGTATTTAGTTTTAAATAGGAATAATTTAGTTAATGTTAGGAATTTTATTTAGATTTATTATTTATAAGTTAGGGGGTGTTAGGGTTAGACTTAGATTTAGGACCTGTTAACGCTGCTTTTTAAGCTTACCGTATAACTCGTAATCTAGCCCGATAGTTTTTAAGTAGAAAAGTAAATTTTTTGATCACTATAATGGATCACATATTTGGTAGCAATGAACTATATATAAGTATGATTTGACCTCCTAATAAATACATACATACATACCTACACACATAAATAAACACATACATACATAACTACACACATAAATAAATACATACATGCATACCTACACACATAAATAAATACATACAGACATACCTACACACATAAATAAATACATACATACATACATAACTACACACATAAATAAATACATACAGACATACCTACACACATAAATAAATACATACATACATACATAACTACACACATAAATAAATACATACATACATGCATACCTACACACATAAATAAATACATACAGACATACCTACACACATAAATAAATACATACATACATACATAACTACACACATAAATAAATACATAAATACATAACTACATAAGTTAAAAATATAAAATCAAAATTATACAAAATGATTAATTGCACACATGTCATGACTTTATATTATTGTTTAAAGAAAAATCATGAGTTTACCTATAATGGGCAATCGTGATTATCAATATTGAGTTAAATATTTATGCGTTGGCTGTGTTTTTGTTTTTTATTCTTCCATGAATCGTGTAATATCTCTGTTTCTTAAAGCTTTGTTTATCTACTTAAAAGCAAATACATAAATAAATAATTGAATAAATCATGTTGCACACCTTAGTTATCAAATTGATAAGGTTGTTTCTCTGATTGATGGTAATCTATCAAATCTATATAAAAAACACCTGAGTTGCTTTGCATATTTACTAGTTGATTGTCAAAAGTATCTGTAATATTTTTTTTATTGGTTAATCTGTGTATTGTTTACTCTGGAAATCTAAATCTTTTAAACTTAAGTCATACCCAGTAGAAGAGTACAATATTTCAAATCTGACATCTTTCTTAAACTTTAGTATTAATAAAATAATGGATTGTCTAAATAAAAATGTGAGGCATAAGCATGTTACAAAGGGAAATGTGACTAAATCTGAATTGCATTGTAATAGTTATACTTATGCAAATAACATTCATGATTATTCATTTTTGATTCAAATACTATTTTAAAAACACATACCATAACATAATATATACCATAACTGTGGTAGTTCATGTGTGCTACACTATGGGACATCTATAGTGAAAGGAAAGGAGAGAGGGGGATTTTTAAGTATTGGGAAAGGGATCTGGGAGAGGGAGGGGGGGGGGAGGGTACTGAGGGGGGCCGCTACACTACAGAAAATGTGTTTTTATTTTTATTTTTAAAAAAGGGGAACATATTTTGTAAACTGGTCTAGGGGGAGGCTTAGAGAGCTGTTGGGGGGTAAGGGAGGTTGGTGAGTAATGGGGGATCCTACACCTCAGAAAAAATATATAAAAAAAGAAATCTTTAAAAAACAAAACAAAAACACCTTTATTTTTATACTGGCAGACTTTCTTACAGTACTTAAGATAGTGGTGACAATTGTGATGTGGGGGAGGGAAGAGAGCTGTTAGAGAGGGGTCAGGCAGGGATCAGGGGGTGGAATGTGTCAGGTGGGAGGCTGATCTCTACACTAAAGCTAAAATTAACCCTACAAATTCCCTACAAGCTACCTAATTAACCCCTTCATTGCTGGACATAATACAAGTGTAGTGCACAGTGGCATTTAGCGGCCTTCTAATTACCAAAAAGTAATGCCAAAGCCATAAATGTCTGCTATTTCTGAACAAAGAGGATCCCAGAGAAGCATTTACAACCATCTGTGCCATAATTGCACAAGTGGTTTCACTGGTTTGTAAATAATTTCAGTGAGAAAGCTAAAGTTTGTGAAAAAGTTAGTGAAAAAGTTAACAATTTTTTTATTTGATTGCATTTGGCGGTGAAATAGTGGCATGAAATATACCTATTATCATTTTTTTTCATTCTCTTGGTATCTTTATTTGAATATTTAAAATTAGAAAGTTGCTTAAAATTGCATGCTCTATCTGAATCATGAAAGTTTAATTTTGACTAGACTATCCCTTTAACTTTTACTCAATAACATCTTTAAAGTAGACTGTCCCTTTAAGTTAAAGCTTTTCAAAACTGACCTCCTTATTTTCTCCCTTCTTCCAAAATCTCTACCCCTCATCTTTCTCTAATTGTTGATAATAACATTATGTCTTGGGGTCACACGTGACTCTTTCACTCCTCACTTTTCACATCAGCACTATACCATTTGATGTTTGGCATACTTAAACTGATCACTCGTCACTAGGATCCTGCATTCCAACACCTGGCATATTAATGCTTTTCACGAGTAGGTTACATAAAGCCCAATCAGAAGCTTACCTCGTCAAATAAATCAATTTGTGTAACTTCTGGAGCATCGCCATGTAATCATTTAGTGCCTCTAGAAAGATAGTTTGAACATTTGATGATATTAAAGGGATAGGAAAGTCAAAATTAAACTTGTATGATTCATATATAGAATGTAATTTTAAGACACTTTTAAATTCACTTCTATTTTCAACTGTGCTCCGTTCTCTTGATATTCCTTGCTGAAAAAAGAATACGCACATATCCTACACTAGTGGGAGCTAGCTGCTGATTGGTGCCCACACACATCTCTTGTGATTGACTGACTAGATGTGTTCATCTAGCTGCCAGTAGTGCAATGCTGTCCCTTCAGCAAAGGATAACAAGAGAATGAAGCAAATTTGATAATAGAAGTACATTGGAAAGTTGTTTAAAATGTTATGTTTTATCTGAATCATGAAAGAAAATGTTGGGGTTTCCTGTCCCTTTAAGTCATATTGCCATGGAATCTTGACTTTACTAATGGCTTTAAAAGAAACACAAAACTATCCACTTTCAAGTTACCAGTTTGTGACTTACCATTTATTCACTTTTGTCACTCTTGCATGGTTTTCTCCCAAAGTCCCATTAAAAAAAAAAAACACCTTGCTTGAATTTTGCATTATAGGGACAGTATACTCTAAATTTGTGTCCCCTTTAATATGTTTCCAATTATTCATTTACCTGCTGGAGTGTATTAAATTGTTTACAAACTCCTTTTACTTTATTTCAGCATTTGAAATAGCTGATTTTGCATGTGAAAGTTTCTGAAAGTTTCTATACTTAAAGGGATGTTAAACAGTCTGTTTCATTGCTGTAATAAAAAAACCTAAACAGTTGCTTATACTTAAAGAAACACAAAACCCAATATTTTCTTTCATGATTCAGATAGAGCATGCAATTTTAAGCAACTTTCTTATTTACTCCTAATATAAAAATGGATCCGTTCTCTTGCTATCTTTATTTGAAAAAGCAGGAATGTAAGCATAGGAGCAGTCCCTAAACGTAGCCACCAATCAGCAAGCTATACCAAGATGCTGAACCAAACATGGGCCAGCTCCTATGCTTACATTGCAGCTTTTTTAGTTCTTGATAAAGGCCCAAGGGTTGAAATGCGTAGAGGCTGCTGAAGGATTATTTTGTGTGTTCAATACATACTAATTCAACTTGGATATAATTGAAAAAAAAAAAATTCCGAAATCGTCAACAGAAAAAACCTTTACCTAAAGAACAAATACTAACGTTGGGCTAAGAATCTGTCAGGTATACCGAATCTCTGGGTACTTTATATCTCAAGTATATACTGACGAGATATTTATAAGTATAATTCCCAGTTACTTGCTACTAATAAGATCAGTAATACTGCACAAATATTCTTGAGCTATCTACAGGTGAAACTCAAAAAATTAGAATATCGTGCAAAACTTCATTTATTTCACTAATGCAACTTAAAAGGGGAAACTAATATATGAGATAGACTCATTACATGCAAAGCAAGATAGTTCAAGCCGTGATTTGTCATAATTGTGATGATTATGGCTTACAGCTCATGAAAACCCCAAATCCATAATCTCAGAAAATTAGAATATTACATGCAATCAATAATACGAGGATTGTACATAGAACAATATCGGACCTCTGAAAAGTATAAGCATGCATACTGTATGTACTCAGTACTTGGTTTGGGCCCCTTTTGCAGCAATTACTGCCTCAATGCGGCGTGGCATGGAAGCTATCAGCCTGTGGCACTGCTGAGGTGTTATGGAAGACCAGGATGCTTCAATAGTGGCCTTCAGCTCTTCTGCATTGTTCGGTCTCATATCTCTCATCTTTCTCTTGGCAATGCCCCATAGATTCTCTATGGGGTTCAGGTCAGGCAAGTTTGCTGGCCAATCAAGCACAGTAATCCCACGGTTATTGAACCAGGTTTTGGTGCTTTTGGCAGTGTGGGCAGGTGCCAAGTCCTGCTGGAAAATGAAGTCAGCATCCCCATAGAGCTCATCTGCGGAAGGAAGCATGAAGTGCTCCAAAATCTCCTGGCAGGCGGCTGCTTTGACCCTGGACTTAATGAAGCACAGTGGACCAACACCAGCAGATGACATGGCTCCCCAAATCAACACAGACTGTGGAAACTTCACACTGGACTTTAAGCATTGTGCAGTGTGTGCCTCTCCATTCTTCCTCCATACTCTGGGTCCTTGGTTTCCAAATGAGATGCAAAATTTGCTCTCATCAAAAAGAGGACTTTGGACCACTGAGCAACAGACCAGGTCTGTTTTTATTTAGCCTCGGTAAGACGCTTCTGACGTTGTTTGTTGTTCAGGAGTGGCTTGACAATAGGAATATGACATTTAAAGCCCATGTCCAGGATCCATCTGTGTGTGGTGACTATATGATGCACTGACTCCAGCCTGAGTCCACTCCTTGTGAAAGTCCCCAACACTTTTGAATGGCCTTTTCCTGACAATCCTCTCCAGGCTGTGGTCATCCCTGCTGCTTGTGCACCTTTTTCTTCCACACATTTCCCTTCCACATAACTTTCTATTAATGTGCTTTGATACAGAACTTTGGGAACATCCAACTTCTTTTGCAATTACCTTTTGAGGCTTTCCCTCCTTATGGAGGGTGTCAATGATGGTTTTCTACACAACTGTCAGGTCAGCAGTCTTTCCCATGATTGTGATTCCTACTGAACCAGACTGAGAGACCATTTAAAGGCTCAGGAACCCTTTGCAGGTGTTATGGCTTAATTAGCTGATTAGAGTGGGACACTTTGAGCCTAGAATATTGCACCTTTTCACAATATTCTAATTTTCTGAGATTGTGGATTTGGGGTTTTCATGAGCTTTAAGCCATAATCATCACAATTATGACAAATCACGGCTTGAACTATCTTGCTTTGCATGTAATGAGTCTATCTCATATATTAGTTTCACCTTTTAAGTTGCATTAGTGAAATAAATTAACTTTTGAACAATATTCAAATTTTTCTTGTTTCACCTGTACACCGCTAGTTCATTCTAAGGTTCTACCAATAACACAGTACTCTAAAAAAATGATTCAAATCTGTATATGCCAATCATATTGGAAGAACAGAAACATTTCTGATTGGTCAAAATTGGTCACATGACAAAAAAACTGTGTGACGTAACAACAACGGACTTATGTGGATACACAGTGAGTAAAAGACGGAACATCGATACATTGTATATCTAGACTGCAAAGTTTAAAGGAATCCATTTTTGTATCAATCCCTAAAGGAGGAAAGTTCCACTATATCAAGGAGAGAAATTTTAAAAACTTATTTTGTACGAATCTATTTGTGTATGTATATCATACGTTTTATTTATGTACCTATATTGTGACTTAAGCAACATGTACTTATAAAGTGTAAACGGATGCATCCTGTTTTTATAGGTTGATTTGTAAAATAAATCACCTTTTTATTTAATCATTTTTTAATCATCAATATTCTCGTATAATCACTTATTATATGAATGTGAATATATGATATAATACATTTGCTTTGGGGATGAATAGCTTTTTTAGCGCCAACCTCTCTTGGTGACATTTTTGTAATTATATCTATTGGTTAGGAGATCCTTTAGATTCCTGAGGATTGAGTTTTATTCACATAGAAGTAACTAGGTATTTGTGTGTATAATCAGCAAGAGATACCAAGGTGCTGAACCAAAATTGGGCTGGCTCCTAAGCTTTACATTCCTGCTTTTTAAAATAAAGATAGCAAGACAACAAAGGAAAATGTATAAAAGGAGGAAATTAGAAAGTTGCTTAAAATTGCATGCTCTATCTGAAATAAAAATATTTTATTGCAATATGTATTATTCATTCATTTAAATGGATTTTACCATTTATTTATTTTTTTACGCTACATTTGTGCTTCCTGTCAAAGCCCAAAAAGGTATCAGGTGGCCTTTGCAGAAAGGTTTATCTTAGCCTGATGTCATAAAACATCTATGCTAATGGATAGACTAGATAATAGGGAGTCAGATTTGCTCATGCCCTGAACTGCCAGAAAATCCTCTGCTCTTATCCCACTTGGTGCAGGACTACACTGAGAAGTTCTAAGTAATAATTTTGAAAGAAAACAAGTAAGTTATTTGCTGTTTTTTACTTTACTTTTACTTTACTCTTTTTCTTTTTTATATTTTACTTTGATTTAACATATTTGTTTTCACCAAAGGAGTTCTGTTTAATATCCCTCCCTTTAAGTATAGGCTAATGAAAAACCGTGTAAACATAGCCAGCAAAAGAAATTACACGCCCAGTAGGAGGTAGAAGCATAAGCAATACAATGTTAATTTTCAATTGTTCTCTCTTAGGCCCCAACATTTAAAGTATTGAAAGACTGACGTGAAACTGCCTTTCAGTCCGTCGGTCTGTTGATATATTGAAAAAAAGGAGTGGACTTGTCACTCATAAGAAATAATAGCGATTGCTGCTTCTGCAAAAGTCCACCGACTTCGCCACTTATAGACACTTTTAGTGGGGGGGGGGGCAGGATGCATTTAAGTGTTCCTACACAGACAGTGGGCTCGCTGAAACCAAAGAAGGTTTCTGTTTAGGAACACTTCAAATAATGCCTGTGTGACCTAACTGTAACTACACCCAGTGGAGGCTACTCCATTGGAGCACACTCGCACGTGCCCCCCGCAGCCCAGAAGAAAGAAAAAAAAACCCAGAAAAAAATATATAATTTTTCAATAGCCCCCTATTGAAAAAAATTATATATTTTTTTACCCCCAGAATAAAAAAATAAATTTGTTTCAATGTTTTTTTAATACAATTTTTATTATTTATGCCCTGCCTGGCCCCTGTACTGTTTGAACATACACACACAGTGTCACAGCCACTGTAGTACTATCTAATAGTTGGTCCCTAGGGCCTAAGCGCACGTGCGATAGAGAATCTATGGCACTGTGTCTGTGCGCATGCTAAATTTGGCTGCTGCGCAGCTCCCAGCCTCCTCATCCCCATAGACGGCTGATCGCACACTTCAGCCTGTGCGAGGGGTGGGAGGTGTTAAGAGCGAGCCCAGGCAGCAGCCAGTGACACAGGAGAAGAGCAGAGTCTGAGCGTCATCACTAACAGTCACGTGATGACGCTTGAGACGCTCCTCCCAGGTTCCAGTGGGTCAATCCTTGTATGGAGATGGGGTCATCCGAGGTGCTGCCCGGGTAGAAACAAAAACACATGTTGAGCCCAACCAGGGCCACATGCTACTGCGACGCCGACACCTACTGTCATCGGAGTGGTGAGTTTGGTGACTGCTAAGACTAGCTACCAGGGACAGTGCGGCGGCAGGTCTTTAAATGTATTAAGACCTTTTGTGGAATATTACTTCTAATATTTATTTGCCTAAATAGGATGTGTGGTACAGTTTAGGACCAATGACATTGACATGTTGCAGGTTTGAGTGCTGTGGTAGTCACGGGTTTTATTAGGATGCATCAGTTACCCCCATTTTTTCTTAGGGATATTTTACCATGTATGATTGAAGGGCATAGTTCATTTTTATTCTACCTAAAATGAGCTGAGAAACAAGTGTGCTCAAAAATATAACTAAAGAGCACTGATCATTGAAGCCAATTACTGGGCATTCTCCGTGATAAAAAGCTGTTTGTGGAATGTTATTTTCCCTAAAATGAGTACCTTTAGGAGATATATTCTTTTTAAGGATAAACTGGATATGAGTTTTGTTAAGCCCTAACAACAAAAATGTAGCATTTTTTTCACATTTAGTCATGAAAATGCTATGATTGTGCATCTGTTAGCACTCTACAAATAACTAATAATAATACTACAGTATCTATTTACTATACTAACCATGGGATTAATAAATCATATACACGTTTGGTACCTGTGTGCTAAGGAGTCATAGGGTAGTCTTATTTTCCCTTTTTATTCTTTCTCCTTACTGCTATGTCAGCAATACACATAAAAACATTCTGTTAAAATATAAAGAATACCTATATTGAAATGTGTTTCCTGGATGGATTTTTAGAAGGTTTTAGAAAACATGTTTTTTTGTGAGATTATGATTTTCAATAAAGGATATCAAGAGAATTAAGTTAATTTAATAATAGAAATAAATTCAAAAGTCTAATAAAATTGTATGCTCTTTCTGAATAATATCTCTTTAATCCTGGTAAAAGGGGTAAACACATAACTACTGAGAAGGAGATGACTGCTGATTGGGTATGTGCATATGCTTTTAACTAGCTCATCAGCTGTGTCCTGCTCAAGAATTAAGTGCATCTATGTGTTTAACTTACTTAAGGGGTTTAAACACTAATACTAATGGGAAAATAACATGCTCTAAAACACTTAGTTTATTTTTGCATTAGAATGCCCCTTTAACATAAGTTTACTATTATAGGTATTGATTAGCAACTGTGTTAGTCCTCCTTAAAGGGATAGTTTATTCAAAAATAAACTTTCATGATTCAGATAGAGCATACCATTTTAAACAACTTTCTAATTTACTTCTATTATCTAATTTGCTTCATTCTCTTGATATTCTTTCCTGAAAAGCATATCTAGATAGGCTCAGTAGCTTCTGATTGGTGGCTGCACATAGATGCCTCCTGTGATTGGCTCGCCCATGTGCATTGCTATTTCTTTGACAAAAGATATATCTAAAGAATGAAGCAAATTAGATAATAGAAGTAAATTGGAATGTTGTTTAAAATTGTATTCTCTGTCTGAATTATGAAAGAAAACTTTTGGGTTTAATGTCCCTTTAAGGTAACTGGCAGAGTGTACCTATGTATATGTACACACCCACATTAAAATGGGCGGAGCCATATGAGGGGCGGGGCTAGTGCTCCCCCATCTTCAAAAGTCACCAGCCGCCACTGACTACACCTACGCTACCTGCCACACACTGTAAAGTCTCCCCAGTGAAAAGGTGGTGAGACACACATGTCTGACACCCTAACCTGTATTTCAGAGATTGGAATATATCAAACTGCTGGTGATGTATCCCATTCAAAGTGCAGGCTACTCCCCAGGAACGCAGGCTAACTCCACAGAACGCCTTTGTCATATTTTAGCTATACTGCCCCTGGGACGCCCAGCTAACTCCCTAATACCGCCTACACCTACGTCATGTTTTCCCTATACTCCCCCTGGAACCACCACAACCCCCCATCAGACTAAGCCTTCTAACCTATTAACTCCTAAACCACCACAACCACAATCGCATTAAGCCCTCTAGCCTATTAACCCCTAAACCGCCACAACCCTATTGCAATAAGCCCCCAGCCTATTAACCCCTAAACCGCCACAACCCCCATCGCAATAAGCCCCTATACTATTAACCCCTAAACCGCCATAACCCCACCACACTAAATTCAACTATACTACTAAACTGCCTAACAGCTAACCCCCCAAGACCCCTAACCTAACACCCCACTAAGTTAAACAAAATAACAAACACTACATTTACAGAAAATAAAAAAAAGCTAATTACCAAAAAAACAAAGCACTACCAAAAATAAAAAAGCACAGTTCTGCCTATACTAAAACTAAAGTCGCTTTTAAAAAAAACACCCATTCCAAAATAAAAAAAACCTATACTAACACTAAAAGTTACTATAGTAATAGCTTTTTGTAGGGCATTGCCCTAAAGCGATTTAGCTCTTTTTCACATAAAAACTACAACCCTATTCTAAAAAAAAGACTTGCCCCCGAAAAAAGTATAAAAAACTAACTCTAACAATTGCCCTGAAAAGTGAATTGCATTTAAAAAACAAAACAAAAAAACCACCCCAAAATAATCCTAACTCTAAACCTCAACATTTGTATTCACCCAACTTGAATTCAACCCACTTTTTTAGAATATATCTCCAGACTGCAAGCCTGTCGAATCCAAACCAGTGTTAATTTTGATGGCAAATTTCAATTTAGTCTTAGTTTTAGTCTTTTCACTAAAATGCCATTTTAGTTTTAGTTGTATTTTAGTCATCTGAATTGTTTTAGTTTTAGTCTAGTTTTAGTTGACTGAATCTCTAGAATATTTTAGTTGACTAAATCTCCAGTAGATTTTAGTTGACTGAATCTCCAGTAGATTTTAGTTGACTGAATCTCTAGTAGATTTTAGTTGACTAAAATCTAAGGGGTTTAGTTAAAGTGTAATGCATTATTTAAGCATTTCACTATAATTTGCAAACTGATTACATACTCCAGGAGTAAACATAACACCTGTTAATATTTATGGTATTAAGGTTTAAACATGCAATACAGACACAGATTTAGCCGTTGTGATATGTAACATCTTTATTAAAGTTAAAATTAAATAAACAAAAAACAGAACCCAGAAGGGGGTCTGAAAAGAGGTGCGCTCTCTAACACATAAACAAAGAATATTTTCTTAAAAACAAAAATGTTCGTATATAGTTCACTTTCAGCATGAAACAGCAGGTCCGGTGTGACTGTAATGAACTCTGCTCGTTTTCAATGTATGAATAGATGATTGAGGCTGCTCCCCTTGTCCCGGTGTGAGGTAGATCTATAAGATTGAAACAGAAAGAGGGCGCCTCATAGTGTAATATGTCCCTTCAATGTGAGTGTTCATGAATGGTAATAAAGGCTTACCGGAGTCAGTTGCACTGTACTATGACCAGTGCTCTCAAGCAGTCTAGCTCTTAACAGCGACTAGTGAGCTTTTCCTTGGCGTCTCAGGAAGCGGCTTGTAATGATCCAACAGCTGTTAAAGCTGGGGCGGCAAATGGAAAGGCTGACAACGCCCACAAAGGTTAAAATAGTAAACACTTTATTATATTGCAACGCGTTTCTCGACCAACAAAGGTCGTTTCATCAGGCAGGTAAAAAAGTGAATAAGATACATTGTAATTACTGAAGTTATATACACTTACAAGGTAAAAACGGAAGTTGTCAGACCTAACTAATGACCATCCAATTAAAACACAGATAAGTGTTATACACCATCTGAAAGCTATTCAGGCATATAAGGCACAATCAACGGCAAATGCCGAATTTTTAAAATGTGAACAATTGTGCGGTCTATTGGAGTTCTAACAGGAGATGAACAGAATAACGTTTTGATTTATAAATCAAAGCTGTACACCCAATGGTAACAAGTGACATGTTAACATATCTATATCGAAAATATATAAAAATTGAAAAAAAAATGTTGTCAATAATATTGAAAAACTAGATGAATGATTAATGCGCTGTGAAAACAGCTGCCTCCTTAAAAAAGTGAAAGACCGAAAATAGTCTACTAAATGTTTAAATATGTATTGAAGACTTTATATCCATTGGGTCTGAATGCTAACCTTGATTTGACAGCCTTCAATTGAACTATTTTTAATTGCTACCATATATTAATTGAACAAGGTTTTGTTTATCATTGTGCACTGTTTGCTCTATTCAGAAGATGGTAACTTTCTAAATACACAAGTAAGTTAACAGTTGGTAAATTTATAAACATATAAGTAGTTTTGGGGGTGGTTATCTCATATCTGCTATCTTCTCTATATTTATCATTATTTATTTATATACAGGGTCATTGACCATCTACCGGTACACACAAATACTATTGCCAAATAATTAGATTGGAGACATTCGTAGGACACATTATTGTTTCACTACCATTACTAAACAATTAAGTAGGATATACTCATGGGATATAATATTACCTTTATGATGCAATAAACAAATATTGTACCCATTTCTGGGATCGTGGGCACTTATGATTTATTTAGCCTTCATATTCCATAATAACTACAGTTTTCACATTCTCAATCCATAATAAATTGTTTCTTAACAATGGATTGTTATTCTCTTTTAAAAACTAGATGAGCATAGAGTGAGAGGTAAACAAGTGCTTCATATTCCCCAGGTTTGCGATTATATGGGGATATATTTTTTGTATATTTTTAATTTTTGTTTCATTTATTTTAAGGAGCTCATAATATTAAAACATATCAAACAATCTCAATAAATAGAAGCTATACCATACCGATATATCAAATACCCCATAGCAGTGTCACTAGATAGCATATTTATTAGGTCTGGGTACTCCGAAAACCAGCAGGAGATTTATACATGATCTTTATATATATGGCTCACACACAACATTTCACGTATGATTTGTTATTCACACACATACATTAGATTTTAGGTTCACATACGCTCACCTGAATACATATTTAAACATTTAGTAGACTATTTTCGGTCTTTCACTTTTTTAAGGAGGCAGCTGTTTTCACAGCGCAATAATCATTCATCTAGTTTTTCAATATTATTCACACAAAAAAATATTTTTATTTTTTTTAATTTATACATATTTTCGATATAGATATGTTAACATGTCACTTGTTACCATTGGGTGCACAGCTTTGATTTATAAATCAAAACGTTATTCTGTTTACCTCCTGTTAGAACTCCAATAGACCGCACAAGGTAGATATCTATTTTAAATTTTAGCGTTTAGATTCCAACTGGCTAAATGTGGTCTTATTATTGGATAGCATTTTAAACAGTGATATTTTCATATTAATGACTATGTTCCATCTGTATGCAATTGTTCACATTTTAAAAATTCGGCATTTGCCATTGATTGTGCCTTATACGCCTGAATAGCTTTCAGATGGTGTATAACAATTACCAATGTTTTAATTGGTCATTAGGTCTGACAACTTCCGTTTTTACCTTGTAAGTGTATATAACTTCAGTAATTACAATGTATTTTATTCACTTTTTTACTTGCCTGATGAAACGACCGTTGTTGGTCGAGAAACGCGTTGCAATATAATAAAGCATTTACTATTTTAACCTTTGTGGGAGTTGTCAGCCTTTCCATTTGCTGCCCCAGCTTTAACAGCTGTTGGATCATTACAAGCCGCTTCCTGAGATGCCAAGGAACAGCTCACTAGCCGCTGTTAAGAGCTAGACTTTTTGAGAGCACTGGTCATAGTACAGTGCAACTGACTCCGGTAAGCCTTTATTACCATTCAGGAACACCCACATTGAAGGGACATATTACACTATGAGGTGCCCTCTTTCTGTTTCAAAATTAAATAAAAACAAACAGAAGTGCAACTTTAAAATAAAAAACAAAACTGTAAACTGTATTGGCTGTATTGAACATATTACTGTCAGCCGTAAGGAATTAGTCCAAGATTTAACCCAACTGCTAGAGTTATAAGATAATCACACGCTAGCACACTGAGAGGAAACCAGGACGTGACTCACTCAGGAAAGAAAAAAGACAATTATATTGCAGAAAAAAGAACTGAGTACTCACAGGTGTTGCAGGGTCATGGAACAGTCTCTAAAAAGAAGTGGAGAGTATCAAGTACAGAGACTTATGCTGGTCGAGGGTATACCGTGAGAGTGGTCAGAAAATGCAAAGGTCAGTAATAAGGAAGAACAGGCAAAGGATGATTCGTTAGAGTGGTTAGGCAATGCAGAGGTCAGTAACAAGGTTGAACAGGCAAAGGATGATCTGTCGGAGTGGTCAGGCAATAAAAAGTCAGTAACAAGGTTGAACAGGCAAAGGATGATCCGTTAGATTGGTCAGGCAATACAGAGATCAATGTCCCTTTAAGCAGGCTTTTAGGATAAGGCAGCAGATTGGTCAGGCAAGCAATTGTCAATGTCCCTTTAAGCAGGTTTTTAGGATAAGGCAGCATATTGGTCAGGCAAGCAATGGTCAGAATCCAGAAGACAGGTTTAATGGGAACAGGCAGTAGAGTAGTCAGGCAAGGCAAGGGTCGAATCCAGGCAGCAGTAAATGTAAATATATATTCAGAGAGGACAAACTTACAGAGCCACAAGCAGGAAAATAACCGACAAACGGGCCCTGAGGAAAACTCCTGCCGGCATTTAAAGCCAGTGATGAGAGGAGGCCGTGAAGAAATAAGGGGCGTGTCCAGGAAGGCCGCGTCATGTTACTAGGCAACGTGATGTGGCAGGAACACAGAGGAGATCCGGGAGCCGTGGTTACACGGAGATGAACGGATCATGACAATTACCCAATATAAAAACTTTAACAGTTCTCTGTTAATAATTAAAACAAGTATCAAGTAATTCAACACAACAAAAAGTTTCTGCAGCTAGCACAGGCACAGCATAACTTAAACCCATATTCGTGGGTTATGCTTATTTCTATAGGAAGAATCAATTGATTGTTCACAGATTTGAAACATTTCCGGAAATGATATTAGCACTGCTCTAGAACTTCCAAACTCATATACTCCTGGAGTATTTATGGTATTAAGGTTTGAACATGCAATACAGATTTAACATATTTAACTGATGTGGTATATAATGTCTTTATCTTAAAATGTAATAAAATTAATTTTCGTAAGTTTTACAAAAGAGCAGTTATTGGATATGGATTGATTATAACACCTTGCATAAAATGTTTTTGTCAGCAAATTTTGATTTAGTTTTAGTCATAGTCTTTTGACTAAAATGTCATTTTAGTTTTAGTCGTATTTTAGTCATCAGAATTTTTTTGTTTTATAGTCATTTTTTAAGTCTAGTTTTAGTCGACAAAATTAACACTGATCCAAACAGGCCATTTCTCATCAGTCTAACAATGTTTTGAATATACAACCACAAACCAATCATTAAGCTGCGCTTCTCATACTCTTACAGACCGCTAGCTTTATAAGCAGCGTATATCTTGAAAGGGACTGATTGTATAATCCAAATAATAATAATAATAATAATGAGTCTGCCCCTCTAGGTGAAATAGATAGTGTAGCTACAAACCGCAGACTTACACCAATATGGAAGCAAATGTTTCACAGTGATAGCTAACCGCAATGAACAGAACATTAAAAAATGACAAATTACATAAACAGCATAACGTACATAAAAATACTTCCCAAATAATAGTAGTAACGGTAGTCGAGTGGATGCTGCTCTGATTGTGGGTAGAAAGACTGTGCTCCTGCTCCCAAGAGCGATGCTGAAAACACAAGAAGAAACACAAGAAGAAAACAGAGCGCAACCCACTCTAAGTGTAAAACCGTTTATTACAGAGTGCTAAAGCGCACATATAAAACACACAATGTTTTGAATATCTAGGCCTGGATATGTGTGTATGCTGTGGAAAAACAGTAATTATTTTTACTAGAAGCATTTTTGCTAATGGAAGTATATTGTAAAAATGGATCTATTTAAAATTTAAAAGCAGCCCTGCACATTTCAATGTTGACCTTTCTATCCCTTTAAGTTATACGCAACACTTAATAATCTTTTCTCTCTTCTAAACACCACATTGAAAAGTACAGAAATGTAAGAACCTTGGGGAACATATTAATACACCTTTATTAAACTGATTTTTTTTCCTTATTGATTTCTATCCATGGACAAAATGGGTGCTTATATAATGTTTGTACGTGTTTATTTCTTGTATGTTACTAAAAATAAACGCCTAGATTACGAGTTTTTGTCGGTAATGGTGTGCGGTGCTAACAAGCATTTTTTTCTCACCGCTCACTTAAGACAACGCTGGTATTACGTTTTTTTTTTTCTTTTAAACCCGGCGTTAGCCGGAAAAAAGTGAGCGGAGAGCAAAATTTAGCTCCACATCTCACCTCAATACCAGCGCTGCTTACGGTAGTGGTGAGCTGCTAAAATGTGCACATGCACGATTTCCCCATAGGAATCAATGGGAGAGAATCGGCTGAAAAAAACCCTAACACCTGCAAAAAAGCAGCGTTCAGCTTCTAGCGCAACCCCATTGATTCCTATGGGGAAAATACTTTTTATGCCTAAACCTAACACCCTAACATGAACCCCGAGTCTAAACACCCCTAATCTTACACTTATTAACCCCTAATCTGCCGCCCCGACATTGCCGACACCTACACTATATTATTAACCCCTAATCTGCAACTCCGTACCCCGCCGCCACTTTCATTATCCCTATGAACCCCTAATCTGCTGCCCCCAACATCGCCGACACCTACTTTTTATTTATTAACCCCTACTCTGCTGCCCCCAATGTCACCGCCACCTAACTACACTTATTAACCCCTAATCTGCCGCCGCCAATGTCGCCGCCAACCCCTAAATCTAAGTCTAACCCTAACCCTAACACCCCCCTAACTTAAATATAATTTAAATACATCTAAATAAAATTAATATTATTAAATAAATTATTCATATTTAAAACTAATTACTTACCTATAAAATAAACCCTAAACTAGCTACAATATAACTAATAATTACATTGTAGCTAGTTTAGGTTTTTTTTTTATTTTACAGGCAACTTTGTATTTATTTTAACTAGGTACAATAGTTATTAAATAGTTATTAACTATTTAATAACTTCCTAGTTAAAATAAGTACAAATTTACCTGTAAAATAAATCCTAACTTAAGTTACAATTACACCTAACACTACACTATCATTAAATACATTACCTAAATTAACTACAATTAATTACAATTAAATTCAATAAACTAATTTACGAAAAAAACAAACACTAAATTACAGAAAATAATAAAATAAGTACAATTTTTTAAACTAATTACACCTAATCTAATCCCCCTAATAAAATAAAAAGCCCCCCAAAATAATAAAAATCCCTACCCTATACTAAACTACAAATAGCCCTTAAAAGGGCCTTTTGCGGGGCATTGCCCCAAAGTAATCAGCTCTTTTACCTGTAAAAAAAAATACAATACCCCCCCCCACATTAAAACCCACCACTCACACGCCCAACCCTACTCTAAAACCCACCCAATCCCCCCTTAATAAAACCTAACACTACCCCATTGAAGATCACCCTACCTTGAGACGTCTTCACCCAACCTGGCAGAAGTGGTACTCCAGATGGGCAGAAGTCTTCATCCGATCTGGGCAGAAGAGGTCTTCCAGATGGGCAGAAGTCTTCATCCAGGCGGCATCTTCTATCTTCATCCATCCGGAGTGGAGCGGGTCCATCTTCAAGCCATCCGACGCGGAGCATCCTCTTCCATCCGACGAATAACACTAAATGATGGTACCTTTAAGTGACGTCATCCAAGATGCTTCTGCAGACTCCCCTTCAGGATATCCTCTGCTCCTGAAATCTTTCAAGGAGAGATGAGTTCCCTTCTAAGGGACCACAAGGGCATGGCGGTCGTCATGGACGACATTCTAGTGTATGGGTCTACATTGGAAGAACATGACCAGCGATTGAGCTGTGTGCTGCAGACCATTAGAGAGTCCGGGCTGAAATTAAATAAAGAGTAATGCCATTTTAGATATTTTGGGCATATCATCAATGTATAGGGCATCAACCCGGACCCTGATAAAATCCTTGCTATTGAACAGATGAAGAGTCCTTCTGATATACACAAGCTGAGACAAATATTGGGCCTTGTGAATTATGTGGGCAGGTTCCTCCCAGATTTATCCACAGTACTGCACCCTATCACAGAGTTGTTGAAGAAAGATGTTGCCTGGGTCTGGGGTCCTTCACAGGGAGAAGCATTTGTACAGGTCAAGTCCTTGCTGGGGTTTGCCCCAGTGTTAGGGTTATACGACCCTTCTAAAAAGACTGTGGTTAGTGCTGATGCAAGAAGTTATGGGCTAGGGGCCGCCCTCCTGCAGCTGAATGAGAACAAACTACAGCCTATTGCCTACTGTTCCCATACACTGATGGCTGCTGAGTTGAAATAAGCACAAATTGAGAAAGAGTGCAGTTTGGGCCTGTGAGCGCTTTCAGCATTACCTAGTGGGTTTAGAGAAATTTAGTCTGGAGACTGACCATAAACCGCTAGTCCCTTTAATCAACTCCTATGATATTGGCAAAACACTCCTAAGATGCCAGAGACATCTGATGAGGCTGCTCTGATTCAACGTTCAGGCAGTGCATGTGCCGGGGAAACAACTGGTAGTGGCAGATACACTTTCCAGGCTCCCACTGGCTGCTTCTGAAGAATCTTCAGCGGAATCAGATGTGAAAGTGTATGTGGATTCAGTTCTGGCATCCAAATCCATTTTGTCAGGAAAGCTAGAGCAAATAAGAAAGAAGACACATTTAGATAGCTTCATGAAGTTATTAAGTACATAAAAAAGGGTTGACCCGAGAGCTGGGCAGCCTGGATGTCTTTGAGTTCTTACCAATCAGAGAGGTCGCAGCTCACGGAGCTGGATGGGTAAGTACTGTTCCAAGACTGCATTGTCATTCCTGCTAGCATGTGGCAGGAGATGTTAAGCAGGATTCATGATTGCCACTTGGGCATTACAAAATGCAGAGAAAGGGCAGCTACGGCGGTATGGTGGCCTGGGATCAGTTTCGACATTGCAAGCCATGTGTCAAAATGTGCCTTTTGCTTTGAACGCCGGCCTACTCAGAGAAGGGAACCCTTAATTTCTACCCCACTGCCTGGATGCCCATGGCAGAAAATAGCTGCAGATTTGTGCGAACTGCATGGAAAAAAGTACCTAGTCGTGATTGACTACTATTCCAGGTATCTGGAGATTGCACCCTTGAATGAGATCACCAGTCAAGCCGTTATCACTCGTCTCAAGAGCTTCTTCACTGGGTGTGGCATACCAATGGAGTTAGTGAGTGATAACGGAATGCAGTTTGCTTCTGTGGAATTCAGTTCTTTTAGCAGTGAATATGATTTTGTCCATTCTACATCAAGTCCACATTACCCGCAGGCCAATGGAATGGATAAAAGGAAAGATCAAACAACAAAGTTCATTTTGAAGCAATCTGAGCTTTTCCTAGCTTTCTTGGCCTATAGGGCTACTCCCATCCAAGCCACAGGCTTTAGCCCAGCACAGTTGATGCTAGGATGACAGATTCACACTACACTTCCCTCTGTGGGTGTTTTCCAGCCAGCCCGCTCTGTTCCTCGGGATGAGGTCTTTAGGAGGGATGAAGAGGCAAAAAGGGGCTACCGATTCTTTTACGACAGAAAACACTGTGTGGTCCTTGCAGGAGCTGAATGTGGGCCAAAATGTCAGGGTTAAGCTGGATGATGAGAAGAAATGGAAGACGCCTGCTACGGTAATTGGACACTCTCCAGAACCAAGGTCTTATGTAGTCCTTACTGATGGAGGGACAGTCAAATGTCGATATAGAAGACATCTTCTGCCAGTACCTGAGAGTTTGGAACTGGATACCTTAGCCGGTGGGATCCCCTGTTTTAAAAGGGGTACCTTCCCCACAGCAAGACCACAGTGGGGATACTTCTTTGCTTCCAGCAGACTCTCAATTACCTTCTTCGGTATCAAAGGACAGTTCATGTAAAATAACGTCAAGTGGAAGAGTTGTGAAACTTAAAGCCTGCTACCAGAATTAGCACTGTAGTTAGAGCAGTGACCAGAAGAATGGGCATAATAATCCCATGGTCACTGTGAACTAGGGTAGCCTACTCCGATGTTCAAGTCAGGATTGTATTTCTTGTTGTTCATATACTGTATATTCTCTTTAACTTTTTATTTGTTCTACACTAAACAAAACTATTTTTGTATGCTTCTTGTATACCTTGTTATTTGTTGTACTCTAAAAAAAATGTGTATGCTTTGTCCTTTGAAAAAGGGGATGGTGTGATGAGAGTGGGAGGTGACATTACCAGATGGGGGCGTGGCTTATAGTCAATATTAGTCTATGTCGCAGTTACTAAGTTAGATGTGTTGTACAAGCTGTTTACTTCTATGCTCTGCAATAAAATAGCATTGTTGTAATGCTAGTGGGATACTCTTCTTTAAGACCAAACTCGGCCAGTAGTCGTGTTATCCCGGCGTCGAGCCAGAATGATAGGGAATATCCCAGAGCAGAGAAAGTCAGTGAGATGTGGAAGGCGGCACTCACCACAGGCAGGACAGTCTCCAGTGGCAACAGCAGAGCAATCCAAGGATGAAGTTGAACCATTAGAATGGTCAGTCAGGCAAGGTTTGGCAACAGTAAAGCAGTCCAAGGGCACACCACTAGAATGGTCAGACAGGCAGGGTTTGGTTACAGTAAAGCAGTCCAACAGTTTAAGGGTTAAGGCAGGTAGAGTAGTCAGACAAACAGGTTCAGCAACAGTAATGAAACCAGCAGTTGAAGGGTTAAGGCAGGAAGAGTAGTCAGGCAGGCAGGTTCAGCAACAGTAATCAATCCAGCAGTTTAAGGGTTAAGGCAGGTAGAGTAGTCAGGCAGGCAGGCAGGTTCAGTAATGGTATATAGGCAAAATAGAAAGAACAATCTGTCACACCCAGGAGCACACAAAGTAACACCTATACTTGGGCAGTGACAGATCGTTAGCAGCACATTTAAATAGGCGCAGAATTCGCGCCTCGGGGTTGGACCAGAATCAGGAGCATGTGGTGATGACGTCAGCGCCGCACGCATCCGGAGCCGACACTGCCCCAGGCAACGAGCAGGGAAGGAGACGACACACCCCTAGCAATGGCTAGAGCGGCGCGGCGTGGCGTGACAGTTGTACCTTCTATGCTGTGTCCTGCATCTCATGACAATGAGAACAAAGCAAATTTGATAATAGAAGTAAATTATAAACTTATTTAAAATTGTATTCTCTATCTGATTCATGAAAGAAAACATTTGGGGCTTGATTTATCGTACTTATGCGCCTTTTTCCGCCCCAGCTCGCCTCTGGCGGACTGAATTCCCCTGGCGGAATTTAGCATTGCACATGAGTGCTATTTTGCGCTTGCGTGCAATGCCGCCCCCTTTCCCCGCAGAACCAATCACACGCGGGCAGGAACTGTCAATCTCTCCGGTCGGACGAGACCAGGGAGATTGAAATTCTCAACCTAAGAGGTAGAGAAGAGTTAGGGAAGCAGGGATCTGATGACAGTGGCTTGAGAACCTGCAGTCATAATGGGGCGAAGCCTTTGATAAATCGAGGCCTTGGTTTCATGTTCCTTTAACAACAGCACACAGCAAGCCAAAGTTCAGTAAAGGGCTCAATGTAAAATAGGCTGAACCTTCAAGTCCCATGATTTGCACAGCACAAAAAAAAAGAATAATCTGACAGTTTTGTAAACCATCCATGGTATATGGGGTTCTCTTTTTTTCACTAGTTGTTTTAACGGCTATTCATTGGCTGAAGATGATTAACACCAGCATTTTGAACTCAGCTAAATATCTCCATTAAAGTGTATGGAAATTTGCGATGTTCACAAATTTTACAACTTGAATGTAAACTAGCCCATGATTGGCTAATGTGCATTTGGAATGCAGTCTATATTGCAGGGAACATAAACTTTTTTTTTTTTTTTAAAGCTTATTGTTTCACCTAAATAAATTAGCAAAACTGACAAGAATATGTAGACTAAAATAAATTAGAGGTTGTTTTTTTTTTTGTTATCACAAACCTTTCACAATATAAAGATGCCAATTTAATCTTTGACCACAGACAATTTAGAACAATATATATGGCATACCAGAAAGAAAAATAAAATGTTTATTATAACAGAACATTCAGAAATTTCAAACACAGAATATCATCTTGCTCTAATACCTGGGATCAGAGAGGTATATCCAGAGAACAGGTGCAACCAAGATCCTATGTAACTCACAAATAGCCGAGGGTTAAATTTCGGAGACCTGAAAGTTTAGACGTGTTGAAAGTCAGTGGTGACCCTCCTATTAATATAACTGAAATAAATAACAAGGGGAACTGAACAAGATATTAATTATGACACAGCTAAAGAAGCAACACAGGTAAGATTAGCAACAGTCATTTATCATATGTGTGCTAATTTTACATAGTCACTGAAAAAGCCAATAGTTTCTGTTATTTAACACAACATTGCATTTGAAAATACAGATGATGCTTGTTGTATAGGACAAATACACAATAAGTTAAAGGTTGGGATAAAAACTGCTTACAATCTATATATAGCATATGTGGCTCTATTCAAAAGAGCTATGACACATTTGACCAGAGAAAAAACACCAAGCAGTTGTAATGGTCATAGCTGTTCACTTGGTCCCCTAGAGAGGATTAAAGGAGAGGTGATCTGTCTGCACAGCTGTACACAGGGAAAACATGTTTATTTGGGACAACTGAAGATCAGGGGCTGATTAGGTTGCACAGGGAGGAGTACATTGAACAGTGTGGGTTGGCTGAGATAGGTCTTAGCATTGACCATGTTTTTGTTGAGTGTCTAATGGATCATACAACAAACTTCAGGCATGTTAATTAGTACAAGTGAATGTTTAAAGGGATACTAAACCCAATTTTTTAATTTTATGATTAAGATACAGCATACAATTTTAAGCAACTTTCTAATTTACTCCTATTATAATTTTTTCTTTTTTTCTCTTGGTATCTTTATTTGAAAAAGCAAGAGTGAAAGCTTAGGAGACGGTCCATTTTTAGTTCAGCCCCCCTGGATAGCACTTCCTGATTGGTGGCTACATTTAGCCACCAATCAACAAGCGGTACGCAGGTGCTGAACTTAAAATGGGACAGCTCCAAAGCTTCTACTCCTGCTTTTCAAATAAAGATACCAAGAGCACTAAGAAAACCCATGAAAGAAAAAAAATTGGGTTTAGTGTCCCTTTAAGCATTCACTTATACTAATTTATATGACTGAAATTGTATCCCTTTAAACAAGCAAGTCGAGAAGGTAGCAAAAAAATAAAAAATAAACACTAGCTTTATGTCAGCATGTGGCATTGTGTTCTCCAGCAGATCCTTGCTATCATGTAATCAGTTAATCTTAAACTCTTGCAGGAAAGGGGTTAATAAAAGTTTAGTTATGATAATATACCTGAGACAGATAGAAAGGTGAGGTAGAGGTTGAATAATCGGTTCTCATGGCAGCACAAAAATCCTAAATACACCAATGATTAACCTTAAGGACCCCAATTTATTTATTTATTTATAAAATATTTTACCAGGAAGGATACATTGAGATTTCTCTCGTTTTCAAGTTTGTCCTGGGTCCACAAAACATTGCATTGATACAATAGGGTACGATAAAATACAAAACAATATAAATACATAATTTATGCAAAAATTTAACATAGAACAGGTAGGAAATATATAATCAACCATGACAGGTGCATTCTGTTTTGAGATATGTAGAGAGGGATCTCTTAAAGGATATTAGGCTTTAATAGATAGATGACAGACATTGAAAAGATAGATAGATAGATAGATAGATAGATAGATAGATAGATAGATAGGAGAAATAGAAAAATAATAACAATTTATTGTAATGAATTCCCATGTTTAAAACAAACCTTTAGGGGCATATTTATCAATGTGTTGGTGCAATGCCACTCCCTGCAGATTTGCCAATCGGCCGCTAGCAGGGGGTGTCAATTAACCCGATCGTATTAGATCGGGTTGATTTCTGTCCGCTGCCTCAGAGCAGATGGACAAGTCCTTAGACCACTGCTTCATAACTTCTGTTTCCGGCGAGCCTTCCATACAGAGCTTGATAAATATGCCTCTTAAGCTCAATAAAAAGATATTTTTCATTTCACTGATATAATGAATTTTTATTTTAATTGGAAAGATGATGAATTTATCCTTTTATGCACAATAAACAAATAAATTAAATAACATAATTGCATTGCTGATTTAACATCAACAAACAGTGAAGCATTAACATTGCCCTATCAAATAAGATACCCCACAAATTCAAGGTACGCGATTAAAAATGTTGTCCCTTGAATTCCTATTGGCTGATTTGAGCCTTCAAATTCAAATCAGCCAATTGGATGAGAGCTACTTTAATTCTATTCGCTGTTTTGAATAGCCAATAGAATAAGAGCTACTGTAATTCTATTGGCTGATTAGAATAGCCAATAGAATTACAGTAGCTCTTATTCTATTGGCTATTCAAATCAATAGAATTAAAGTAGCTCTCATCCGATTAGCTGATTTGAATTTGAAGGCTCAAATCAGCCAATAGGAATTCAAGGGACGCCATTTTTAATCGTGTACCTTGAATTCCTATTCAGTGTACGGCGGAGATCATATGAAGAGGATCCTCCACGCTCCATGGCTCCGGTCTTCAGTTCCAGTGTTGTCGATCTTCAGTTCCAGAATCGCCGGTCTTCAGTTCCAGAGTGGACGGTCTTCAGCTCCGCGGTCATCGGTCTTCCACTCCTCCGCTCCGCGCCGGCTGGTTCCTGGAAGAAGAAGAGGTTGCCGCCTGGAAGAATACTTCACCTCCTGGAACAGGACCTTCTCCGCCGGTCTTCAGGACAGGTAAGGAGCACTTGGGTGTTAGACTTAGGTTTTTTTAAGGGGGGGGGGGGGGTTTACAGGTAAAAGAGCTGATTACTTTGGGGCAAGGCCCCACAAAAGGCCCTTTTAAGGGCTGTTAATAGAGCTGATGACTTTTGTAATTTAGTTTAGGGTAGGGACATATTATTATTTTGGGGGGCTTTTTTATTTTATTAGGGGGCTTAGATTAGGTGTAATTAGCTTAAAAATCTTGTAATCTTTTTTTATATTTTGTAATTTAGTGTTTGTTTTTTTTGTAATATAGTTTAGTGTATTTAATTGTATTTTAGTTTAGATAAGTGTAGTTTATTTAATTAATTTATTGATAGTGTAGGTGTATTTGTAACTTAGGTTAGGATTTATTTTACAGGTAATTTTGTAATTATTTTAACTAGGTAGCTATTAAATAGTTATTAACTATTTAATAGCTATTGCACCTAGTTAAAATAAATACAAAGTTACCTGTAAAAAAAATATAAACCCTATTATAGCTACAATGTAATTATTAATTATATTGTAGCTATCTTAGGGTTTATTTTATAGGTAAGTATTTAGTTTTAAATAGGAATAATTTAGTTAATAATATTAATATTATTTAGATTTATTTCAATAATAATTAAGTTAGGGGTGTTAGGGTTAGACTTAGGTTTAGTGGGTAATATAGTTAATATAGGTGGCGGCAGTGTAGGGGGCTCAGATTAGGGCTTTATACATTTAATATAGGTGGCGGCGGTGTAGGGGGATCATATTAGGGCTATATATATTTAAAATAGGTGGCGGCGGTGTAGGGGGATCATATTAGGGGTTAATATTTTTAAAATAGGTGGCGGCGGGGTAGGGGGCTCAGATTAGGGTTTAATAGAGTTATTATAGGTGGCGGCGGTGTAGGGGGCTCAGATTAGGGGGTAATATATTTAAAATAGGTGGCAGCGGCGGTGTAGGGGGCTCAGATTAGGGGTTAATATAGTTAATATAGGTGGCGGCAGTGTAGGGGGGTCAGATTAGGGGGTAATATATTTAATATAGGTGGCAACGGTGTAGGGGGATCAGATTAGGGGTTAATATATTTAAAATAGGTGGCGGTGGGGTAGGGGGATCAGATTAGGGGTTAATAAATTTAATATAGGTGGCGGCGGTGTAGGGGGATCAGATTAGGGGGTAATACATATAATGTAGGTGGTGGCGGTGTAGGGGGATCAGATTAGGGGTTAATACATATAATGTAGGTGGCGGCGGGGTCCGGGAGCGGCGGTTTAGGGGTTAAACACTTTATTATGGATTGCGGCGGGGGATTGCGGTTGACAGGTAGATAGACATTGCGCATGCGTTAGGTGTTAGGTTTTATTTTACAGGCAGTTTAGGGAGTTACAGGGCTCCAATACTCAGCGTAAGGCTTACTACGCCTGCATTTTATGGCGAGGTGAAAAAACTACGGCCGAAGGGTGAAATATACGAGCGTAACTTCTAGGTTACGCCGTATATAGGATACCAAACCAGCGCAAAATTTGGCGTCGCCGGCTTCTGCGGGCGACACTGCATATCGGATTGGGCCCATAAAGTTTTTTATAATAAATAAATAAAAACCTGTATGTGAAATAACAGGCTAGGCAGGTGCACTCTAACATTGGGTGAATCACATAAACCGTGCCGACAGATGATATACTGTTGTAAGTCAAATAAACCGGCGACGTTCAGAAATGTGTGGAAATACACATTTCTGGCGTTGCCAGTTACTTACGGCAGTATATCATCTGCCGGGGTCGAAGTTAAAATAAAAAAAAGGGCAAAATACGCGTAAAAAACTTTCCATTAAAATTAAAAAGCCTGCCTATGTGTGGTGAGGTGAATATGGAGTAAAATTTCTCCATTCTTGGCGCGTACATTTTTGCGTTGAATATGTGATACCGACTGGAAACGCCGGTTCTATGTTAGTTTGTGGGAGTAAAACTGCGGGCAATAGGTAAAATATATGCGTGTAATTTATATTGGCGACGCCGGGTTTTGCGCCTGACGCCGCATATGTAATCTCACCCATGATGTTCACTTCCTTGTGCAAATTTACAGGGAGTGGCAGTCAAGCTGTATGATCTTCAGGACCGTCTTTAACACAGGGCAAAAGGGGCAGCTGCCCAGGGCCCAGTTTCTGTTGAGGGGCCCAAGAGTTCTATGATTCATACCATGCGACATGGGGAACACATACATTCAGTCCTAATACTGTCACAGTCAAAAGTACTCTGTTTATATTTTTTTTTTTTTTTAAAACTGTGCCAGACCATGCCGGTGTCATGTGACATGCCAAGCTATTGCCATGTGCTGTTTTAGATGTGCACTGTGCGCACTGAATGCAAAGCCCTAACTCGGCATCCAGCCATTCCCACTGCATCACAAAAGGTCCTACTGGGGTTACCACTGTTATCAGGTCACTGCTCTGGTGGTGGGGATTTTTTCTGGGTAGGGCTGACTGTAGGCGCATGCAGAAGAAAGCTGGAGCGGCAAGGACATGAGGATTTGAGCATCTGTGCAGCTGCATACACTGTTTTCTTCAGTCTTGAGGCTGTGTGACTCATCTCACACTGTATCCATGCAGCCTTGGACAGGCAGCATCCAGTCTGCTGGTCCCCTTAGCCCTGCTCTTTCTGCTGTGGCCCTAAGATCAACTAACTGAAGTTTGTTAGGGGAACAGTGCTTTGTAGAAAGGTGTCAGTGGGAAAAAAAAGTGAGTGCACAAACACCCCTCCCCATGCAGCATTGTCTAGTGCAGGATGAGAGGGAACTTGCTCCTAGCAAAGAAGTGACATGTACTGCTGTGGCTGATGTATAGTGTCATGCTGATAGTTCACACATTAATGTAAGGCTTATTTTTATAGTTTTTGTTTTCTCTCTGTCTCAGATTTTACAGCTTCCCATAGTAGTTCTGCTGTTCCAGTCACTAAACTTATATTTGTCTGCACCTCTATGCTTCCTCCTCAGTCTTTACTTTGCTTTGCTCCTGTTGGCTGCCCTAAATCTCTTTAACCAGCTAACCTCACACCAGATTCACATTCAAAAGAATATTAAATGAATCCACAGTGGAGGAATTTATATATTTATTTACTTATTAGTACTGCTTAGGTCCAGTTTCACATATTGCAATTTATTTCATTTTTTTAAAAATGATTAGCCCAGCTGTGGATGATCCACTGCTGGGCTAATAATTAAAAAAAAATGATTTAGTTGTTTTTTGGGATGTTGGGGTGGAGAGCGAAATTGCATGGGGGGGGGGGGGGGCCCAATAATTTTTTTGCCCAGGGTCCAGTCAATATTAAAGACAGCCCTGATGATCTTTGAAGAAAAATTGAGGAGTCTGGTGCAGAGCATTTGGAAATTTGTTCCAGAACAGATTGATATGTTTATAAATGTTGCTTGTAAAAGGGGCAGCTGGAGTGACACATAGTTCCTTTAAGAAACAACAAAACACAGAATATGAGACCTCAGATTAAAGTAGTATGGGGTGTCATTATGAACACATTGCTTTCTAAACAGACAGCTAATGTTTGCACCTGGTCTGAGGCCTCATGTTCTGGACAAGTTCCCTTTCAGAAAGGCTGCTAAGCATTTGCTCCTGGTTTGAGGTGTCATGTTCTGGGCATGTTTCTAGTTAAAAGGTAAGCCAGGTACTTCCAGCAGTAAGTGTTAAGTTGTTCATTTCCACCGACATGAAAAAGCATAAATTAAACCTTACACCATGGTTGCCTGTGGTCTCCAATTCTGGAATGTTGCTGCTTAAAAGACCATTCATTATAGCTGCATTCCATAATCAAAATGTGCATAATAAAAAGACAATGCAATAGCACTTACCCTTAATTATAAAAGAGCAATAGATTTTTTTCTATCAAATTTTCAAAGTTTCTTTTAATTTACTGCCTCCTGTATGTAATAACCATCAGTCAATCATATACATATACACTGGGAACTCTTGCACATGCTCAGTAGGAGCTAGTGCCTCTTAAAGTATATAAAAAGCAAATTGATAATGGAAGTAAACTACTGTATCCTCTATCTGAGTCGTGGAAGTATAATTTTGACTTTAGTGTCCCTTTAAAAGCGTGTGTATGTGTATTTTTGAGGAGTATTGGTTGAGAAACTGTGGCAATGTATAGATCTAAACTGAAAACATTTTTTTTAAACATTTGTCATGTGTCAAGGGCCTTACCTGTTAATAACATAACTGATATTTTATTTTAAAAAAATCCACTTAATTTTCCCGGGGTGCAATTCAAAGTACATGCATATATCCAGAAATAGAAAGCACTTACCGGGTCTTGAAAAATATCCTTTTAATAAAGTAGTGACGTTTCTGGGTTGCCCCTGTCCTCAGACAATATTTACAGTACAATAACAAACTTACCCCTTATATTGGAACCCAACTCCCACCTGTGATACTGTCGGCGGCGTTCCGGAAGTCCAGAAATCACGTGGTACACACCCACGTCATCAGTTACTATGGCAACTGGACGCCGTTTGGCAGACCTGTGCTCAAGATAAAACATAATTAAAAACAACAACAGCTAGCATATAGGCAGCATTAGGAGGCATATCAGACAGCATACATATTTTTACAAGGAACACATATTTTGCAAGGAAAACCTATATGTAAATACTGGTTACAGTTACGCAATATTTATAAGGACAATTTTGATCATAATTCAACCACCTGTGGGGTATATTACATCCTAACTATGGGGCTGATAAGACAAATAAAGTGCTTTCTGAGCTGAAAATCTCACCTATTATGGCCATAACCCATGTAGAACTAGCATACAATCAGGTACAACAGAAGCCAGTAAACACTGTTATGTTATGTCCAGATGACTGTATACAAAAATAAAGTATGTAAAGGGGCATAACTACATAACAGCTGTGAGCTGAATGCTAAATATGTAATGTGGTCTCAATAATCTATACTATATACAGAATTCCTTATTTTAAAGGAATATATTACAGATAACAGTGCCATTCCAGGTGGATGTTCAAACCCTGGGGGGTCATAGTACCCAGGTTGTAAATCCCCCTGGACTCACGCTGAAGTAATACTTTGGCTCTGCCCCCCCCACCCTTTGAAAGCGTGGGGGGCATGATCAATAATAATATATTTCAAGTCGGAGACGTTGTGTCTTGCTAAGGCAAAATGCCTGGCCACCGACTGATCAGAAGTTCCTTGGTCAATGGCCATCCTTATGGCCGATCTATGGTTCGCCATTCTGGTGCGTAGGTTGTCTACTGTTTTCCCAACATAAAATAAAAAAGATACACTATGTATTTGGTTGTGCAGGTCACCCGATATTTGATCGTGAATCTTTTGTTCTTGTAGGGATGACTAAATTCACTTCCAGTATTGAGGCCCCCACAGGTGGTACCCTA
The DNA here is from genome assembly GCF_027579735.1 of Bombina bombina. Classification (NCBI taxonomy): domain Eukaryota; kingdom Metazoa; phylum Chordata; class Amphibia; order Anura; family Bombinatoridae; genus Bombina; species Bombina bombina. The sequence goes on along the minus strand of NC_069502.1, from coordinate 675,144,601 downwards.
GGCAGCGAAAACATCCAGGTTTCATGTGAAGCCATGTCTCTTTCATATAACAGTCCCTTCATATAATAGACCGAGAAACGTTGTGCCCATTAAAGTCTTATTTATTTTACTAAGATTTTTGCCACAAACTTTTATTCTTTACCTTCTGGTATTTATTATTTTACTGCAATATCGCCCAGCCTTGAGTTGTCTTGATAATTGGCTCTTAACGGGTGAGCACAAACCGTACATTTGTATCCTGAGCTGGCCAGAGTTTTGTCAGCTGGAAAGACTGTCTGAAGCGGAGACTACCACCGGAGCTAACACAGCCGGTCTACACGAGCAGACTTACCTTACCACATTGGAGTGGGAGTTAGCTGGACGACTCTGAGGGTCCAGGAGGCTTTTGTGACACTTCTCAAGTGTCTGCAATCTTGTGAGTACATTTCGACTTACATATATTGCGTGTCTTACCTCATTGATTTTTGCACTATGTTGGCGCCTTCTTTTATCTCACTTTCTATTTAGTTACTCGCCCTGGGTCATTAACAGGATTCGCTTGAAGAAGCTGCTTGCCATCTGTTAGTTGGATACCATCCATAATATCTCCAAATACATAAGGACATTGGGTCTAAGATTATCTTACCTATTGCATACCTTAAACATTACTCTGTCCAGTTCACGATATCTTTATTGTTGTATATTGTTGTTTACAGCTTATCTTGTGATGAGTAGTATATACCACCATCTTTAATATTAATTTATGTAGGAGCATTTATATTTAGATCCTGCTATATAATAGGTGTTCTTTGACAGTCACTTATTCAATTTTTTTTTTTATATGTTATTTACACATTAGCAACTTGACCGTTGGCGCACTGATTTACTTTTGTATTTATGTTTTAATCTATACTATATACAGAATTCCTTATTTTAAAGGAATATATTACAGATAACAGTGCCATTCCAGGTGGATGTTCAAACCCTGGGGGGTCATAGTACCCAGGTTGTAAATCCCCCTGGACTCACGCTGAGGTAATACTTTGGCTCTGCCCCCCCCCACCCTTTGAAAGCGTGGGGGACATGATCAATAATAATATATTTCAAGTCGGAGACATTGTGTCTTGCTAAGGCAAAATGCCTGGCCACCGACTGATCAGAAGTTCCTTGGTCAATGGCCATCCTTATGGCCGATCTATGGTTCGCCATTCTGGTGCGTAGGTTGTCTACTGTTTTCCCAACATAAAATAAAAAAGATACACTATGTATTTGGTTGTGCAGGTCACCCGATATTTGATCGTGAATCTTTTGTTCTTGTAGGGATGACTAAATTCACTTCCAGTATTGAGGCCCCCACAGGTGGTACACCCTAGGCAGCGAAAACATCCAGGTTTGGTGTGAAGCCATGTCTTTTCATATAACAGTCCCTTAGATCTGTTTTAATGAGTTGATTTCTCAGTGATCTAGATTAATCAAACCCTGCAGAGGGCATCTGCCAAACACTGGTATACTATACCTGTCTTCAGTTCTCAAGTGGGCACTCATGTCTTTGGCCCTCAAGTGGGAACTCCGGTCTTTGGCCCACAAGTGGGCATTCCAGTCCTCAACCCTAAAGTAGGCACTCCTGTTCCTGGCCCTAAAGTGGACACTGCTTCTAAATCCAGCTCTTTGTGGGCATTGCTGCTTCCAAATCCGGTTTCCAGTTTGCACTTTACCTAAAAGGGGTAGTATCGTAAAGAAACTCATACCACTGGAAAATTTTAGTGCTTATGATGGGACTAAGTTTGACATCTCTAAACATTAGCTCCAAACCCCTAAACCCGCTCTGCACCACATGACAGAATGTCAGGGCCAAACAAGGTGGTACATGTTCTGAGATTCATTCTGGTACAGGTGGAAACATGGCACAACTCATGCAACAGTTGATTCAAGGTATCCATGCTCTTCCTGACAAGCTGCATATACTTACAGCCTTTCTCTGCAATTATCCAGACTATTAATACTAGTATTATGAATAATCACTAGAACTTTTTTGAACAAATATTCTGTGCATTTAAAGCTGGAACTGTGTTTCAACCCACTTCCTTTGTACCCAAAAGCAGACTAATAACTGCTTTGAAAATAGTGGGTTAACAAGCAGAAAAAAGGATACTATGGTCACTAAGTCATCCAAATCCCTCCATGATCCACTCCCAACTGCAAAAATTGTCAGAAAGAGGTTACAGGGACTCTATTTTATTGTGGGGTAAATGGTGCCCAATGAGACATTTTAAGACCAGAAATCCTACTTACCTTGCAAAGCTTATTCCTAAGGAAAAGTCTGAGAAAGCCTCTGGGGAGACAATAAATACAGTATACTTAAACCAGAGGTCAGGATAGGAACCATTTGCCTACTACTAGCTCCATCCAATAATGTTGGTCCTGGTCAGGAAGGTATGAGTTCTGACCATGTTTGTACTATTCTCCACAACACAAAAAAATTAGATAAAAAGTTTTAAGGGCTAAAAGAGATGAGGTCTCAGGTGTTAGAAAAAAAAGGCTGCAAAAGGCTTTAACATAGAGATAGATATATGTCTAAATATGTATATGTGTGTATATATATATATATATATAGGAAAAAGAAAAGAGAAAAATAAGAGTAAAGAGTACCTAAGCCTGCAACTTCCCATATAATTAAAGAAAAAATACACATAAGTCCCAATCGGAAAGGTATAATGAGAGACACATTACAGTCCAATTATCAAAGTGCAAAATTCTATTTAATTCAAAACCATAATATACATTTATGATTTATCCTATAACCAAAATAATACTATCTTATATATGTATTTATGTATTTATATGTGTATATATGTATTTACAGACATACATACACATTTTAACACATACATACATATGTACACACATATATAGACATATATTTATAAGTGCATTTATGATTAAATAGATTTCAAAATTAAATAGAACATTTTTCTGCTATGTGAAGAACACTGAAATGGGAAATACTAATATTTCATGTCGGGTTAGCACACCTGAGAAAATGCAATCAGGTTTGCACATTGGGTGTTAGATTTTTCGCTACTTTTTCACGCTTCATTGGTGTCTATGAGCGAATACATTAATATTTTAACTTCGGCTGTTTGCACGCAGTGGGTTAGTGTGCAAGCAAAAACATTTTAATTTCAACTTGTAAGTTGTAATACATGCAATACCTGACGTATGCAAAAAGCCAAAGTCAAGCAGAGTTGACTCGTGAGCAGTATCGCAAAATACTACTTCCCTCATAAATGGGACTTAGACTAAACATAAAAACACAGCACATAGTGAGCATATAATTCCTTCCTTTTAGAAATTTAGGTTTAGCACCCAATTGATCAACCTTTAACTGGTAGAAAGAGGTGATTCCCCTCTAATGATAGCTAAACCATTACCTTACTGGGTTAAAGGGTTAATGTGTAAATGTAGTTTGAGTGTTGATACCTTATCTTTTACTGTCCTTCTGAGGGCTGAAAATACAGCATATGCTACGATGTGTCATGGTAATCTGTACTGTACTGGACTCTGGCAGGAATGTGAGTAATGCCTCAGTTGCAAAGCATCTCTTTATTATACTTTAGTAATACACATGTCCTTCATGCTTGGTAATTTGCACACTACTAACATTAGCATTTGTTGCATAATTGGGGGTTAGAATTTCACCTAGCTTTGGTACAAAATGTTTACTTACAATGCTAAATAATAACTGAGAAATCAACTAGTTATTGTAGCTTGAAAAACTTAAAGGGCCAGTAAACCTAAAAAATAATGTTATATAATTCTGCACATAGTGCAGAATTATATAACATTATATTAGCAGCAGCTTTATAAAACCTAATATTCCCTGTGAATTTTTATAAAAAAATGACCGTTTTTCAGACCCGCTCTCTGTGCTCTTCTGAGCGGGTCTGTTTTTATCAGAGAGCACATCTGGCCAGCTGTCTAGTCACAGCCCGGCCCGACTGCGCCATTAGACTCAGTGCAGCTCGCTCCCGCTGTCAGACAGGGCAGGAGCGAGCTTCACTGAGTATAATGGCGCGGTCGGGCCAGGCTGTGACTAGACAGCTGGCCAGATGCACTCTGTGGTAAAAACAGACCCGCTCAGAAGAGCACAGAGAGCGGGTCTGACAAACGGTCATTTTTTTATAAAAATTCACAGGGAATATTAGGTTTTATAAAGCTGATGCTAATATAATGTTATATAATTCTGCAGAATTATATAAAAAATTTTAGGTTTACTGGCCCTTTAAAGGGATATTTTAATGAGAAAAAACTTTTTTTTCTAATTTGTCAGATCATGTATTACTAATTGTTATATTACTGACTCTAGATAATTATGGCCTAGATTTGGAGTTTGGCGGTAGCCGTGAAAACCAGCGTTAGAGGCTCCTAACGCTGGTTTTAGGCTACCGCCGGTATTTGGAGTCAGTCAAAAAAGGGTCTAACGCTCACTTTTCAGCCGCGACTTTTCCATACCGCAGATCCCCTTACGTCAGTTGCGTATCCTATCTTTTCAATGGGATCTTTCTAACTCCGGTATTTAGAGTCGTGTCTGAAGTGAGCGTTAGAAATCTAACGACAAAACTCCAGCCGCAGAAAAAAGTCAGTAGTTAAGAGCTTTCTGGGCTAACGCCGGTTTATAAAGCTCTTAACTACTGTGCTCTAAAGTACACTAACACCCATAAACTACCTATGTACCCCTAAACCCAGGCCCCCCCACACCACCGCCACTCAATTAAATTTTTTTAACCCCTAATCTGCCGACCGCCACCTACGTTATCCTTATGTACCCCTAATCTGCTGCCCCTAACACCGCCGACCCCTATATTATATTTATTAACCCCTAACCTGCCCCCCACAACGTCGCAGCCAGCTACCTACAATAATAAACCCCTAATCTGCCGACCGCAAAGAGCCGCCACCTACATTATAGCTATGTAGCCCTAATCTGCTGCCCCTAACACCGCCGACCCCTATATTATATTTATTAACCCTTAATCTGCCCCCCCTCAACGTCGTCTCCACCTGCCTACACTTATTAACCCCTAATCTGCCGAGCGGACCGCACCGCTACTATAATAAAGTTATTAACCCCTAATCCGCCTCACTAACCCTATAATAAATAGTATTAACCCCTAATCTGCCCTCCCTAACATCACCGACACCTAACTTTAATTATTAACCCCTAATCTGCCGACTGGAGCTCACCGCTATTCTAATAAATGTATTAACCCCTAAAGCTAAATCTAACCCTAACACTAACACCCCCCTAAGTTAAATATAATTTTAATCTAACGAAATTAATTAACTCTTATTAAATAAATTATTCCTATTTAAAGCTAAATACTTACCTGTAAAATAAACCCTAATATAGCTACAATATAAATTATAATTATATTATAGCTATTTTAGGATTAATATTTATTTTACAGGTAACTTTGTATTTATTTTAACCAGGTACAATAGCTATTAAATAGTTAAGAACTATTTAATAGCTAAAATAGTTAAAATAATTACAAATTTACCTGTAAAATAAATCCTAACCTAAGTTACAATTAAACCTAACACTACACTATCAATAAATTAATTAAATAAAATACCTATAATTATCTACAATTAAACCTTACACTACACTATCAATAAATAAATTAAATACAATTCCTACAAATAAATACAATGAAATAAACTAACTAAAGTACAAAAAATAAAAAAGAACTAAGTTACAAAAAATAAAAAAATATTTACAAACATTAGAAATATATTACAACAATTTTAAACTAATTACACCTACTCTAAGCCCCCTAATAAAATAACAAAGCCCCCCAAAATAAAAAAATGCCCTACCCTATTCTAAATTACTAAAGTTCAAAGCTCTTTTACCTTACCAGCCCTGAACAGGGCCCTTTGCGGGGCATGCCCCAAGAAGTTCAGCTCTTTTGCCTGTAAAAAAAAACATACAATACCCCCCCAACATTACAACCCACCACCCACATACCCCTAATCTAACCCAAACCCCCCTTAAATAAACCTAACACTAAGCCCCTGAAGATCTCCCTACCTTGAGTCGTCTTCACCCAGCCGAGCCAAATTCTTCATCCAAGCGGAGCAAGAAGAGGTCCTCCATCCGGTAGAAGTCTTCATCCAAGCGGAGCAGAAGAGGTCTTCCATTCGATTGAAGTCTTCATCCAAGAGGCATCTTCTATCGTCATCCATCCGGAGCGGAGCGGCAGCATCCTGAAGACCTCCGACGCGGAACATCCATCATGGCTGACGACTGAACGACGAATGACGGTTCCTTTAAATGACGTCATCCAAGATGGCGTCCCTCGAATTCCGATTGGCTGATAGGATTCTATCAGCCAATCGGAATTAAGGTAGGAATATTCTGATTGGCTGATGGAATCAGCCAATCAGAATCAAGTTCAATCCGATTGGCTGATCCAATCAGATTGAGCTTGCTTTCTTTTGACTGTTCCGATCAGCCAATAGAATGCGAGCTCAATCTGATTGGCTGATTCCATCAGCCAATCAGAATTTTCCTACCTTAATTCCGATTGGCTGATAGAATCCTATCAGCCAATCGGAATTCGAGGGACGCCATCTTGGATGACGTCATTTAAAGGAACCGTCATTCGTCGTTCAGTCGTCGGCCAGGATGGATGTTCCGCGTCGGAGGTCTTCAGGATGCTGCCGCTCCGCTCCGGGTGGATGACGATAGAAGATGCCTCTTGGATGAAGACTTCAATCGGATGGAAGACCTCTTCTGCTCCGCTTGGATGAAGACTTCTACCAACTGGAGGACCTCTTCTTGCTCCGCTTGGATGAAGAATTTGGCTCGGCTGGGTGAAGACGACTCAAGGTAGGGAGATCTTCAGGGGCTTAGTGTTAGGTTTATTTAAGGGGGGTTTGGGTTAGATTAGGGGTATGTGGGTGGTGGGTTGTAATGTTGGGGGGGGTATTGTATGTTTTTTTTTACAGGCAAAAGAGCTGAACTTCTTGGGGCATGCCCCGCAAAGGGCCCTGTTCAGGGCTGGTAAGGTAAAAGAGCTTTGAACTTTAGTAATTTAGAATAGGGTAGGGCATTTTTTTATTTTGGGGGGCTTTGTTATTTTATTAGGGGGCTTAGAGTAGGTGTAATTAGTTTAAAATTGTTGTAATATATTTCTGTTTGTAAATATTTTTTATTTTTTGTAACTTAGTTAGTTTATTTCATTGTATTTATTTGTAGGAATTGTATTTAATTTATTTATTGATAGTGTAGTGTTAGGTTTAATTGTAGAAAATTATAGGTATTTTATTTAACTAATTTATTGATAGTGTAGTGTTAGGTTTAATTGTAACTTAGGTTAGGATTTATTTTACAGGTAAATTTGTAATTATTTTAACTATTTTAGCTATTAAATAGTTCTTAACTATTTAATAGCTATTGTACCTGGTTAAAATAAATACAAAGTTACCTGTAAAATAAATATAAATCCTAAAATAGCTATAATATAATTATAATTTATATTGTAGCTATATTAGGATTTATTTTACAGGTAAGTATTTAGCTTTAAATAGGAATAATTTATTTAATAAGAGTTAATTAATTTCATTAGATTAAAATTATATTTAATTTAGGGGGGTGTTAGTGTTAGGGTTAGACTTAGCTTTAGGGGTTAATACATTTATTAGAATAGCGGCGAGATTAGGTGGGCAGATTAGGGGTTAATAATTGAAGTTAGGTGTCGGCGATGTTAGGGAGGGCAGATTAGGGGTTAATACTATTTATTATAGGGTTAGTGAGGCGGATTAGGGGTTAATAACTTTATAATAATAGCGGTGCGGTCCGCTCGGCAGATTAGGGGTTAATAAGTGTAGGCAGGTGGAGGCGACGTTGTGGGGGGCAGATTAGGGGTTAATAAATATAATATAGGGGTCGGCGGTGTTAGGGGCAGCAGATTAGGGGTACATAGGGATAATGTAAGTAGCGACGGTTTACGGAGCGGCAGATTAGGGGTTAATAATAATATGCAGGGGTCAGCGATAGTGGGGGTGGCAGATTAGGGGTTAATAAGTGTAAGGTTAGGGGTGTTTAGACATGTTAGAGTGTTAGGTGCAGACGTAGGAAGTGTAGGAAGTGTTTCCCCATAGCAAACAATGGGGCTGCGTTAGGAGCTGAACGCGGCTTTTTTGCAGGTGTTAGGTTTTTTTCAGCTCAAACAGCCCCATTGTTTCCTATGGGGGAATCGTGCACGAGCACGTTTTTGAGGCTGGCCGCTTCCGTAAGCAACTCTGGTATCAAGAGTTGCAGTGGCGTTAAATATGCTCTACGCTCCTTTTTTGGAGCCTAACGCAGCCATTCTGTGGACTCTCAATACCAGAGTTATTTTAAAGGTGTGGCCAGAAAAAAGCCAGCGTTAGATACGCGGGTCGTTACCGACAAAACTCTAAATCTAGCCGTATGTGTTTAATGTCCACAAATGGGTGAATAAACGCAGGAGATGTTTTACCAATTTTATTTTTTTTGTAGATTTGATTACCATTCATTAAGAGCTAATAATGTATATATTGGGATTCCTCTGAGTATCTGATCTATCTCATCTGAACATAAGACTGCAATGTTATAGTTTGACAAAGGTCTCCATGTTGAGCAGCTACGTTAGTGTAATATAAGATAACCTCCCTCATCTAAACATTAGCTCTAACCTCCGTGTTTATGGTCTTCCTACATTGACATAAGACACCATTAACATGTAGGTAAGCTGAGAGTTACACCACAACCTGTAAGCTTACAGCATGTTATGGTTATCACCATATTAATATTGTTTATAGGTAGACACATACATCAAACTTTTTCCTCTATCTCTCACTAGCTCCCTTTAGTATTGCTTGCTTTCTATTAAAGGGACAGTTTACCCAAAAACTTTCTTTCTTTTAATTGGTTCCCAATGATCCATTTTACCTGTTGGAGTGTATTAAATTGTTTACAAATAGCTTTTTAATCTTTATATTGGCATATGAAATAGCTGATTTAGCCTTAAAGGGCCATTATACACTCATGTTTTCTTTGCATAAATGTTTTGTAGATGATCTATTTATAAAGCCCATAAAGTTTTTTGGTTTTTTTAAATGTATAATTTTGCTTATTTTTAAATAACATTGCTCTGATTTTCAGACTCCTAACCAAGCCCCAAAGTTTTATTTGAATACCGTCCGCTACCTTCTCCAGCTTGCTCCTGTTTGTGTAAAGAGTCTTTTCATATGCAAAAGAAGGGGGAGGGGGGGAGTGTCTTATTTCCCACTTGCAGTGGGCTTTCCAACTACCTTTTCAACAGAGCTAAACTGAAAGCTTCTAAGTACGTTTTTAAACCATTTTATACTGGATTTTTATATCAGTATCTGTGCATCTTATTCTTTATAGTAGTGTCTATTACATGCAGTTATATGAAAATGAGTGTATACTGTCCCTTTAAGTATCCCTACCTATACTGAAAGTTTATATACTTAGGTATAGGCAATGAGAAACTATGTAAACACAGCCAGGAGACGAAATTACACTCACAGTGGGAGGTGGAAGAGATAAAGCTTTTAATTGTTTTTATTTTCAATTGCTATTTCAAAGTATTGTATAGAGACAGAGATAAGAAAGGGAAGCATTTCAATGATAAGATAACGAGAGCTGATCTGTCAGGAAACTAAGCCTATTTTGATGGGCTGTGGTTTCAAAGACCAAACCCAGCTATTTCTTTTGCAAAAAGAAGCATAAATGAGCAATGTTTTTATACATTTTCTATGCTGCAGCTGGTATAAAAAGTCATGGGGAACACATTCACAGAAAAAAACTATTTTGCTGTGAACTGTCCCTTTAATGTATTATACAACCATTGTGTTTTATCTATTGTAGGGTGTTCTGTAGTATTTGATTACCCTGGTGACAATTCCATAACAGCTGTCCACAGCCTCCCCATGCTCCCCGGTCTTTACAGCTTGACCAGTTCCTGTTATTCTAACTCAACTGTCTATTCTTTAATAAAAAAAAAAAGGAGAACTGATGTTTATAGGATTGTTAAGTAGACATGAATAATTAAATTAATTAAAAAAATGTCTGTATGCACAGTATCATTGTGGTATGTTGATAAATCCTTGCCATGGCACAAATGTACTAATATTCTATTTTGCTAGGATTATAAGTCATCACTTCACTGGACGAAACTTATAAGACTGAGTTACGAGCTGCCATTTGACTGTATCATGGCAATGTGCTCTAAATATTCTGAAAATGTTGGCAACTACAAAGATGTCTGTGCTTGTTCCTGTAAGAGGTATTAACACTCAATATTGAAGTATAATGTAGTCTTCAAATGTGGCAATACATTTCTATAAGAACTATTACTGAAAGGTATGTTCCCACAAATTAGTAATGATGCTCTATGTCAGTATGATATTATGCAAAGTACCTGTTGCAAATTTCTTTAATTGCCATTTGTGTTGTTTTTATATATCTGGGCATAAACGGATTTAGAGAGTCAGAAAGTCAGATAGAAAGACAGACAGACAGAGATAGATAGATAGATAGATAGATGGATTATAGGTAGGTAGATAGATAGATAGATAGATAGATAGATAGATAGATAGATAGATAGATTGTCTTTATTCATGGCAACAATCAAGTAAACCATCATTTTGCTTCTTGACAGTAATTAAAAACTGGTTAATTCAAATAACTGAAGTCACCATTTTATAAGAGAACTAAATGCATATTCATAAAAATAAATCTTTCTGATGGCTGAAGGGTTCTTTAGCTCTGAAAGAAACCTCTTTTGGTTTTTATTTTACTGCCATCATTTCATGCCATCTGCCTCTGCCTTGGCAGTTAAGCTGTCTGGGAATTTTTATCACATAGAAGTACATACTGTAGATCTCTTCTACCCCGGAAGGCATTTTATTTAAATATACAGTATAGAAAACTGTGTACATAGTTGTTTCCAAATGTAGCCTTAACTGAGGGCTTTGCACAATACACCCACAGGTATTTTAAAGAGGAGACTGTCTAAGGCTTGTTCAGCTACAGGAATAAATTGAACTGTAGCCTTCTCACCCACAAAATAAGCGGCTACTTGCCTCATTGTTTCATGTAATATTTCTTCAATACTTTGCCGATCACAGTTTTGGGTGTATATATGAGATTTAGTTATTAATCCTTCTTTATCTGATCTATCTCATCTGAACATAAGACTGGCAATGTTATAGTTTGATAAAGGTCTCCATGTTAAGCAGCTATGCTAGGGTAATATAACGTCCCTCATCTAAACATTTGCTCTAACCTCCATGTTTATGGTCTTCCTACATTGACATGACACCATTAACATGTAGGTAAACTGAGAGTTACACCACAACCTGTAAGCTTACAGCATGTTATGGTTATCACCATATTAATATTGTTTATAGGTAGACACATACATCAAGCTTTCTCTTGAATGAAGCTTAAAGGAGAAGATTTTCTGCAGTACATCTATTGAAGAGCATAGCATCCACCTATTGATTCTCACTGGTATTAAATGGACTCTGTCAAAGCAGGGGTCAGCATCTTCTCTGAGTTATACTTAATAATCCTTCTTTATGTCATTGACTATACATCATTATTTTATTGATAAAGTTTGTTTTAATTTTCCTACTTTTGTTTTTTTTATTTTTATTTTAGTCCTCATGTCATCGTATGTGGTTTATAGGGAATAGTTCATATACACTCTGGTGTAGCCTTGCAGATTGTAAATCGCAGAGCCTAAATATCTGTTTACAGAAGATTCTGCATATAAGTCAATATTGTGGATTCTTCATATTAGTGCAGATTTTTCTCTTTGGCTGTAGCAGCAGATCGTCAACTACATCATAATAAATAAGCCGTAGTCATTTTTCTCAATGCAAGGTTTTGCATTAAAGTACTCGTTATGTTCTTACTAGTATTATGGGCTTCTTTTTAGATTTGTAATAATTTAGTCTTACAGCTATGTTTGGGTTCCTGTCTTACCACTTTAATATTAGAATACTGTTTTGCTTTGATTTATTATTCATTCTAAACATGTCAAGGCTAAGCTGCTTGTTAGTTACACTGTCAGCCCTGGTGTAGTACTAGCTACAGGGAGAAGGATATAGCTTAGTTTCCAACCTTGGAGATGACCCATTACCCATCTGTGCAAAAAATCTCAATCTTATCCAGTACTTTGTAGCATTTCAATATATATGGGTGTCACATATGTGCCCAGGATTGAACCTGGGATTCCTGTTGCTGGTTCTCTTTCAGGATGTTGCTCTGTCTCTGCACCACTGGAGGCCTCTGCACAGGCTGAAAGTTTATTTGTGCTGCTACCTGCACTGGCTAGCTCTCTGGCTCCGCATGATTTCCAGCTGCAGGTCGTTTCTCAATCAGCACTGCTATTTAAGGCAGCCTCACAGATCACTCCCGGCCCTGACATTATGGTTGACACTCTGTGCCTCTGACCTGTGTCTGTATACAAGATATTCTGGTGTATCTTCTGACTTCTGTACCGACTTGTCTTCTGACTACTCTTCTGGATACTCCCTGTGTTTGGTAACTGATTGGACTGCTTTTTGGTATCTGAACCTCGGCTTGTCTTTAGACTATTCTCTTGATATCAGCCAGTCTCTGCTACCAGCGAATCCATTATCTCTACTGCGCAATCCTGCTCTAGTACCCTAGCCCAGCAGAGGGCATCTGCCAAGCACCTGTATCCTGCTCCAGTACTCAAGCCCTGCAGAGGGCATCTGCCAAGCACTGGTATACTATTCCTGTCTTAAGCTCTCAAGTGGGCACTCCTGTCTTTGACCCTCAAGTGGGCATTTAATTCCTTAGCCCTAAAGTGGGCAATCCTTTTTCTGGCCCTAAAGTGGGCACAACTGGGCATTACTGCTTCCTAATCCTGTTTCCAATGTCCTGTACAATAAAACCTGCAATGTCTGTCTGTTATTGCAACCATGCCTAAAAGGGGTAGTACCATAAAGAAACTCATACCACTGGCTCATTTTAGTGCTCATGATGGTTTGACACTTCTACACATGAGCTCCACACCCCTAAACCCTCTCTGCAGAGCATGACAATGGGTCTGTATTTTCACAATTTTGATATGTTTGTTCTCATAGTATACAGCCGGTTTATCCCTGGGGAGGGGGGATTGTAGGAATATTCTGCTACATTTGAAAAATATATACACATTAATTTCTGCTTTTTTTTACATAAACCAATAGTTGGATGCATCGTACCTGCACACAGTTGTGTAGATCTGGTTTCTCTACCTTTATGTCAGGAAACATTTCTATAGATGCTCTTATTCTTTGCATAAAGATTAACTTACTCCTATCACTATCTCATGGACTATAGTATTTTTTAAAGTGTTTCATAAAAAATCTGAATCAAACAAATCCTTATAACTTATGCTGAGTATATTGAAATAAATAAAGTGAGCATGTTCGCCTGGAGTGCTCCATAAGAATCATCAGCTACATGAAAATAAGGGTATAATACATTGACTGCACTATTTATGTTTAAAGAAGAAATGCCTTTCTCATAGCAAAATGGTAAATCACACATTACATCTTAAATGAGGTCAAATTATTGGCCAGATTATGGGCAAGATTACATATGCTGTGTAGCACGCAAAAGCTGGCGAAGCCGGTTTTAACACAGTTTTGGTATCACATATACGGCGCCGCATATAAATGTGGCGTTTATATTTTACCCGTCGCCCGCAATTTTTACTCCTATAAGCTAACATAGAACCGTGTCACAAATCGGTATCACACATTCAGCGCAAGGATTTGCTTTGCGAAAATGGAGACATTTTACTCTATTTTCACCTCACCACACTTAAGCAGGCGCAGCAAGCCTTGTGCTGAGTATGAAAGTACCGTAACTCCCGTAAATGGCTGAAAATATGAACTAACACATAACACATGCGCAATATCTATCTACCTGTAAACCGCCAACCCCCACCGCAATAACTAATAAACACCTAGATTATAAATTTTGTGTTGCGGCTTGTAACAATGAAAATATGGCATTCAGCCAATAGGATTTAAGCATTTCTCATTCTATTGGCTAATTCGAATTAGCCAATAGAATGAGAGCTGCTTAAATCCTATTGGCTGATTTGAACAGCCAATAGGATTTTAGCAGCCCTAATTCCTATTGGCTGATTCAAAATTTTCAGTCAATAGGAATGCAAGGGACGCCATCTTGAATCGCGTCCCTTGCATTGAAGATTCAGTGTACGGCGGCGACCGTATGAAGAGATGCTCCACTCTGGATGCCTTCAGGATGGACACGCTCTGCACCTCCAGGAGGCCGTCTAGATGAAGACTTCTCGCTGCTTGGATCAAGACGTCGCCGCCGGGATGAAGATTGAAGAGGCCGTCTGGATAAAGACTTCGCTGGGATGAAGATCGTTCAAGCGGGACTTCAAAAACTATAAGTTGATCATCAGGGGGTTATTTTTAGGCTTTTTTAAGGGTTTATTGGGTGGGTTTTATTTTTTAGTTTAGAATCCTTTTCAGGGCAATGGATAGCATAGGTTCTTTAGATAGTTTTATTTTATTTTGTGTGTTGGGGGGGTGGGGGGTCTTTGTACTTTTTTTCAATAAAAGAGCTGATATCTTTAGGGAAATGCCCTTTTAAGAGCCATTGGTATTTTATTCTAGATTAGTGGCGTTCTGCGGCCAAAGGGGTGCTTTTTTTTCCCGCACCTTTTAAATACCGCTGGTATTTAGAGTTCACAGAATGGCTGCGTTAGGCTCCAAAAAAGGAGCGTAGAGCATATTTACCGCCACTGCAACTCTAAATACCAGCGTTGCTTACGGACGCGGCCAGCTTCAAAAACGTGCTCGTACACGATTCCCCCATAGAAAACAATGGGGCAGTTTGAGCTGAAAAAAACCTGCAAAAAAGCAGCGTTCAGCTCCTAACGCAGCCCCATTGTTTACTATGGGGAAACACTGCCAATAGAATGCAAGCTCAATCTGATTGGCTGATCGGATCAGCCAATCGGATTGAACTTGAATCTGATTGGCTGATTCCATCAGCCAATCAGAATTTTGCTACCTTAATTTCCGATTGGCTGATAGAATCCTATCAGCCAATCGGAATTTGAGGGACGCCATCTTGGATGACGTCCCTTAAAGGAACCGTCATTCATTGGGAAGTCGTCGGTGAAGATGGATGGATCCGCGCTGGAGGTCTTGAAGATCAGCCGGTCGTCATCGGATTGAAGAACATAGAAGATGCGGCTTGGAAGAAGATGTTTGCCGGTCCGGATGTCCTCTTCTGCCCGCTTGGATCAAGACTTCAGCCGGAGGATGGACGTCACTCTTCAGCCCCCGCTTGGGCTTGGATCAACACTTCGGAGGCTTGGATCAAGACTTCCGAGGATGGATCGGTGAACCTGGCATGGTGAAGAGAAGGTAAGAAGATCTTCAGGGGCTTAGTGTTAGGTTTATTTAAGGGGGGTTTGGGTTAGATTAGGGGTATGTGGGTTGTGGGTTGTAATGTTGGGGGGGGTATTGTATGTTTTTTTTTACAGGCTAAAGAGCTGAATTATTTGGGGCATGCCCCGCAAATGGCCCTTTTCAGGGCTGGTAAGGTAAAAGAGCTTTGAACTTTTTTAATTTAGAATAGGGTAGGGCATTTTTTATTTTGGGGGTCTTTGTTATTTTATTAGGGGGCTTAGAGTAGGTGTAATTAGTTTAAAATTGTTGTAATATTTTTCTAATGTTTGTAAATATTTTTTTATTTTTTTGTAATTTAGTTCTTTTTTATTTTTTGTACTTTAGTTAGTTTATTTAATTGTAGTTATTTGTAGGTATTTTATTTAATTAATTTATTGATAGTGTAGTGTTAGGTTTAATTGTAGGTAATTGTAGGTAGTTTATTTAATTTATTTATTGAAAGTGTAGTGTTAGGTTTAATTGTAACTTAGGTTAGGATTTATTTACAGGTAATTTTGTAATTATTTTAACTATTTTAGCTATTAAATAGTTATTAACTATTTAATAGCTATTGTACCTGATTAAAATAAATACAAAGTTGCCTGTAAAATAAATATTAATCCTAAAATAGCTACAATATAATTATAATTTATATTGTAGCTATATTAGGGTTTATTTTACAGGTAAGTATTTATCTTTAAATAGGATTAATTTATTTAATAAGAGTTAATTTATTTCGTTAGATAAAAATTATATTTAACTTAGGGGGGTGTTAGTTTTAGGGTTAGACTTAGCTTTAGGGGTTAAAAAATTTATTAGAATAGCGGTGAGCTCCGGTCGGCAGATTAGGGGTTAATGTTTGAAGTTAGGTGTCGGCGATATTAGGGAGGGCAGATTAGGGGTTAATACTATTTATTATAGGGTTATTGTGGCGGGAGTGAGGCGGATTAGGGGTTAATACATTTATTATAGTAGCGGTGCGGTTCGGTCAGCAGATTAGGGGTTAATAATTGTAGGTAGGTGGCGGCGACGTTGGGGGCGGCAAATTAGGGGTTAATAAATATTATGTAGGGGTTGGCGGTATTAGGGGCAGCAGATTAGGGGGACATAGGGATAACTTAAGTGGCGGCGGTGTACGGAGCGGCAGATTAGGGGTTAAAAAATTTTAATAGAGTGGCGGCGATGTGGGGGGACCTCGGTTTAGGGGTACATAGGTAGTTTATGGGTGTTAGTTTACTTTAGAGCACAGTAGTTAAGAGCTCTATAAACCGGCGTTAGCCCAGAAAGCTCTTAACTACTGACTTTTTTCTGCGGCTGGAGTTTTGTCGTTAGATTTCTAACGCTCACTTCAGCCAAGACTCTAAATACCAGCGTTAGAAAGATCCCATTGAAAAGATAGGATACGCAAATGGCGTAGGGGGATCTGCGGTATGGAAAAGTCGCGGCTGCAAAGTGAGCGTTAGACCCTTTCCTGACTGACTCCAAGTACCAGAGGGCGGTAAAAACCAGCGTTAGGAGCCTCTAACGCTGGTTTTGACGGCTACCGCCCAACTCTAAATCTAGCCATAGATTTTTTATTTTGGGGTGTTTTTTATGGGTATTAGAATAGGAATAATTTTTTTATTTTTGATAATTTGTTATTTTGTGTAATGTATATATTTAGGGGGTGGTTTTATTTTTTTATCAAAAGAGCTGTTTATCTCAGGGCAATGCCATACAAAAGGCCCTTTTAAGCCCCCCTCCCCCCCAAAAAAGGCCCTTTTAAGGGCCCTTGGTAGTTTATTCTTGAGTAGGGTTTTTTTATTTTGTGGTGTTTTTTTTAAGGATATTAGAGTAGGATTTAATCTTTAAAATTTATTGATAATTTCGTTTTGTTTTGTTTTTGCAATGGTAGTTTTTTTAATATTTTTTTAATGGAAGATTTTTTTATCTTTTGTAATGGTAGTTTTTTTATTTTTTGTAATGTTAGGTTTTAGTGTAAGGCAGGTTAGGTTTTATTTCACAGGTAAATTTGTATTTATTTTAACTAGGTAGTTAGTAAATAGTTACTAACTATTTACTAACTAGTCTACCTAGTTAACATAAATACAAACTTACCTATGAAATAAAAATAAAACCTAAGCTAGCTACAATATAACTATTAGTTATATTGTAGCTATCTTAGGTTTTATTTCACAGGTAAGTATGTATTTAGTTTTAAATAGGTATTATTTAGTTAATAATTGTAAATTTAATTTAGATCTAATTTAATTATGTTAAAGGTTAGGTTTATGGGTTAATATAGTTTAATTTAGCTTGTTACGATGTGGAGGGTTGGCAGTTTAGGGGTTAATTGGTTTATTTAGTTAATAATTGTAAATTTAATTTAGCTATATTTTTATTATGTTAAAATTAGGGGGTGTTAGGGTTAGGTTTAGGGCTACGTTAGGGTTAGGGTTACGTTAGGGTTAGGTTTAGGGTTTAATATAGTTTAATTTGCTTGTTGCGATGTGGGGGCTGGCGGTTTAGGGGTTAATGAATGTAGAATAGCGGCGGCAATATCGGGAGCGGCAGATTAGGAGTTAATAACTGTAGGCAGGCCTCAGCGATGTTGGGGGCAGCAGATTAGGGGTGTTTAGACGTAGGTTTTATGTTAGGGTGTTAGGTTTAAGCTGTATTTTTATTTCCCCATAGAAATCAATGGGGCTACGTTACGGAACTTTTGTTTCTGCGATCACAGGTGTTAGGTTTTTTTGCAGGCTCTCCCCATTGATGTCTATGGGGAAATTGTGCATGAGCATGTTTTAGCAGCGCTCTGATTGTGTGCGGTATGGAGTTCAACGCAAGCATATCACACGCAAAAGGCGTATGTTTGAAAACTTGTAATGGCAGCACTATAGGAAATTAAATAACGTAACTTTTGTTGCGTTCATTAATTTCTCTATAGCACTCAAAGCTTGTAATCTAGGTGAAAGTATATTAACCCCTAATCCGCCATTAACCCATATCATAATAAACCTAATAAATGTATTAACCCCTAATCCGCCATTCACACACATCGCAATAAACCTAATAAATGTATTAACCCCTAATCCGCCATTCACCCACATCGCAATCTACCTAATAAACGGTTAGATTACTAGTTTTGCATTATGAGCGGATCGGTAATAACTTGCAAGTTATTGTCACCGCTCACCTCCCTGTAGCGCTGCTATTACAGGTTTACAAACACCCGATGTTAGCAGGCAATATTGCAGCGTAAAGCTCCATTGAGCTCCATACCACACCCAAATACCAGTGCTGCTTTGAGCTGGTTTTACATGCTTGTGCATGATTTCCCCATAGACATCAATGGGGAGAGACAGCTAAAAAAAAGCCTAACACCTGCAAAAAAGGAGTGTAAAGCTCCGTAACACAGCCCCATTGATTCCTATGGGGAAAGAAAAGTTACGTTTACACCTAACACCATAACATGAACCCAGAGTCTAAACACCCCTAATCTGCTGTCCCCGACATCGCCGACACCTACATTAAACTTATTAACCCCTAATCTGCCACCCCGACATCGCCGCCACCTACCTAATTTATTAACCCTTAATCTGCCGCCCCCAACATCGCTGCCACCTTCCTACACTTATTAACCCCTAATCTGCCATCCCAACGTTGCTGCCACTATACTAAAGTTATTAACCCCTAAACCTAACCCTAAATCTAAACACCCACTAACTTTAACATAATTAAAAAAAAATCTAAATACAAATTACTATCATTAAATAAATAATTCCTATTTAAAACTAAATACTTACCTATAAAATAAACTCTAAGCTAGCTACAATATAACTAATAGTTAAATTGTAGCTAGCTTAGGTTTTATTTTTATTTCACAGCTAAGTTTGTATTTATTTTAGCTAGGTAGACTAGTTAGTAAATAGCTATTAACTATTTACTATAAAGACAAAAAGAGGGTGTCTCATAGCGTGAATTCTGCTTGGCAGGTGAAGGTAAGGTGTAAAGGATTGCGCTTACCAAAATATGTGGCACTGTGCTGTGACCAGTGCTTATCCGCCGGCTAGCACTTAACAGTGGCTAGTACACTGAAACTGATTTTCCTCGTAATGGCCGCTTCTTGATTCAGCTGCTGCACGGCTGTTGGAGCTGTTAGTTAGCTATCTGTGTCAGTAGTAACTCAAATAATGAACTAAGGCAACTTTCAATCTTTTTGAATAAAAAGTAGAACGCTTTATTTGTGTGACGCGTTTCTCAACCACAGGACTGGTTGTTTCTTCAGACAATAATAAAAGCGAATAAAAAAGGTTACAATTGGTAACAATATATACAAATTGTGCTTGTTAAAAACGGAAGTTGTCACTTAGGTTATAACCAATGAAATGGCCAATAAACAATTCAAACATGCAAGCCGAACTATGATCACAGCTGATACAAATAAAATCCCTAACTCGCTACTAATGAGAGGAACAACAATACTGTCAAATAATAATCTTTCATCCAATCCTCGCATCTGATACTAAGTGTATCGTATCTTAAGATGTTAACATGCATAACAAAATATAAAAATTGTTAAAGATACTATCTTCAATTGTATTGTGCAAACAGCGTGTATTAACATGCCTATCCAATACTTTTGACATATGTGTTTAGCACATTTTGTCTTCATAAGTTGACCTAACAAATAAATGTATCAAAAGCATTGAAATAAATGTCTCCGATTGGGGATTAGCAACAAACATATCTGTCCATCATTTTTTAAACCCTAAAATTGTTTTTCTTGTAGACAAATTATAACCATCAAATAAAGATGTATAAAAATAATATAGCAAACCAACAGTCTCTTAATTGGGAGCTAGCTTCAAATTATGTTAATTGTGCAACATATACACACATTGATAATCATGTGTCTGTTGTTATATGAGAGATCAAATGTGTCTAATGTTCCTCTGCTATAACAGAAAATATAGCGCTAATCTATTGGGAGCTAGCTAACCATTAATTGAAAAAATTTATTGTGAAATATGTGTTTTGTTAATATAAAAGTCATTTAATATAACTTCCACACAATGATTGTTGTAGTAATGTTCTAAGATCATGGATGAAAAATGAATAGACTCATCCATAAAATAAATGAATCCATAATTTTGCATAACATGGAATTGAGTTAGTACGTCTATTTAGACATTTGAAAATAAATGAATCCACGATTTTTCATAACATTGATTCGGATAAATGTGTCTATTAATGCATCTATTAATATGTCTGATACTTTTAACCTATATGTTTAACGTATGGTGCCTTTACGAGTTAACCTGACAAATACATATATAAAAGGCATTGATTTAGTATCTCCGGTCGGAGATTAGCAACAAACATATCTGTCTATCATTTTAAACCCTGAAAATATTTTTCTTGTAGACAGAATATGATCATTGATAAAATGTATATATATAAAAATAAAAATAATATAGCAAACCAACAGTCTCTTTATTGTGTTGGTTGTGCAAGGTGTAGACACATTGATAATCATGTATCTATTGTTGTTATATAGAAAATCCAATGTGTCTTGTCTTCTGCTAATGTAACAGATAATGCAGCGTTAATCTATAGACATTGGTACATCGTCTTATAATTTGAACTCACATCAAGATATTCCGCATCACAAATTATACCAGGAACAATTTGAACACCCCAATAGATTTAGTGTTCTATCTACAGATCATCAGGGTTCAGTACCCGATCTAGCACCAGTAATACCTCCCCTTTTTTAGGGGTAGGTCCCACCATGAGAACCGAGGGACCCCAAATAAGATCAGGAAAAATACCTCATATTCTAGAAAACGAGGCTCTAGAGGCAGATCCCTTGCCGCCAAGAAAGAGAAATTATCCAGATTAGACCATGGGATCTTTAATCTCTCTTCCTATGAATTATCTATTCCTGAAAAAAGAGTACTTAAACAAGGTTTATCTTTTTGTCCTCAAAATACACCTAAAATGTTTGACATTTTTGTAGATCTGAACAATTTTACACGAAAATTAACATTACAAAAATACTTTGCAAATAAAAAGTTAAAAGCCAATAAATTAGAGATCTCGAATACACAACTAATACTGACGGATTCTATGCCAGCAGACAAAAATACCATCTGTTTGGTTTCCAACACTAATGATTTGACTAGCCATCTTTTTGATGGATTCATACACACTGATGTTAAGAACAAATCAAATTTCAATCCTACAAATGTAGCAAATGAATATATCAATCTATTCCAAAATATGGTCCTTGAGGATTTTGATAAAATGTTAAGATCTAAAAACCTTAAGAAAAGTTATCATATTCTGAACCAACAAAAAGCCATATGTAGCTTACAAAATAATCCTAACATCATTATCCGTGACGCTGACAAAGGCAGCGGAATAGGAGATATGAACTACTATAAGATTTTACCTAGAGATCCAACCAAAATAATTTTACAAGCATATTCTGAACTTATAGAGAAGGGTGTTTCCCTTAATATCTTAAATAAAAATGAGAAAGATTTTTTTAAAATATGTAATCCAAGTATTGCACATTATTATCATTTACCGAAAGTCCATAAAGACATAAAAAATCCCCCAGGACGCCCAATCATCGCTGGAATTGGCAATCTAACATATAATTTATCTTATTATATAGATCAATTTTTACAAAAATCTGTCATTACATTACCATCATATATTAGGGACAGTACCCATTTATTTCAACGTTTGAATAATATACCGATTGAAAATAGAAACTTATTATGGATCACATGCAACGTCAGTTCACTATATTCCAATATTTCACATGATCTGGGAGTATCAGCAACTTCACATTTTTTAAAACAAGATATTTATTTACCCAGTTTACAATGTTCATTTATTTTGGAAAGTATCTACTTCATGCTTCAACATAATTATTTTATCTATCAAGATAAGTTTTATCTTCAAACCAAGGGTATGGCTATGGGGACCAGGTTTGCCCCTAGTTTCGCCAATTTGTTCATGGGTCACTTTGAAGAGAGGTACGTGTATTCGGCGGACTTTGTGGCAAACCTGGTCTTCTATGGTCGATATATAGACGACCTGATTTTTCTCTGGGAAGGAGACAAGCTCTTGGCAAATATGTTTATTAATCATTTAAATAGTAATGATATGGGTCTTAATGTCACAGTAAATATACAGACACACAGTATAGAATACTTGGATCTCATATTAAGCTTTGACACAAATAATATTACATCTAAAACGTTCTTTAAAGATGTGGATAGCAATAGATTTTTGAATTTCAACAGTAATCACCATAAAGGTTGGATACACAACATTCCATACAGTCAATTTAGAAGAATGAGATGCAACTGCACAGATTATGATATATTTTTAGAACAAAGCAAAATTCCTTATGGCAGATTTTTGGAGAAAGACTATCCCCCCCCCCCCACTTTACTGGACAAAGCTCTAAATAGAGCAAAAAATCTCAACAGAACTGATATTTTACAAAAAAAAGGGGTAAAAAAGAAAGAAATGAGACTGATAGTTTCCATTCCGACTCTATTGCAAAGGACACCTTGTTCATTACTCAATACAATTTTGATTATCGTAGAATACAACATATACTCTACAAACACTGGCATATAATACAAAAAGATTCCTATTTTAAGAAATCTAGTTAAAGATAAACCCAAAATTGTATATAGGAGAGCACCTACATTAAGAAACAAGCTAGCTCCCAGTAAAAAAGTGACACATATACAATCCGACCAACAGTGTAAAACAGAATATGGCGACCAAAAATAAAGGAATATTTGGTTTATATGGTATTTACAAATGTGGAAAAACAGGATGTGGTTCCTGTAAAATTTTGAAACCAGGTGTTAAAACTTTCAAATCGACAGTTACGGGTGAATCTTTTCAGATTCCCATTTTTTTCAATTGTGAATCGTCTTTCACAGTATATCTTATGGAGTGCGTATGTGGCCTCCAATATGTAGGTCGTACCTCTAGAAAATTGAGAACTAGGTGGGGTGAACACCATTGAAATTGCAAAAATTGTAAAAAGAATACAATCAAACACAGTATACCCAACCATTGCTTAACAAAACACAATGGAAATCCTTATATTTTCAGATATATTCCTATTGACTATGTTCCCAAATCCTCTGACTATAACAGGTTAACCAACAACGTGAGACATATTGGATCTACCAATTGAGGACTCTATATCCTTATGGGCTGAATGCCAATCTGGACCTAGCAGCCTTCAATTGATACATCCCTAATATATGTTTTTGACAGGATCATACACAATACATGTTTTAATTATTGTCACAAATAGTTTAATCATAGACCATCTTCTTTGATATTGTTGACTTAACAGGCAAAAGTTAAGCTTCATATCAAACAAAAGTCAGGTATCTCACACATTTCACATCCTGGACATTAAACAATTTTACACAGAAAATAGTGTTGTTGTAAATACAGACAATCCACATACATCACCCACATAAAATGTTTACTTTCTGAAATCATTTTACTCTCCGCATACACCATTCACACAAAAGGTTTACTTTCCGAAATCAGATTCAATATATATTGACCATATATGCTTTTATATACTCATATATACCCAAACAGACGTTCTGAACATACAGGTAGACTAATCCTCCTACCAACATCTATAACCCAAACATTACATGAGATAGCTTCAAAACCCCACACATTACAACACATACAATACATATTTAAAAGTCACACTTCCAATTAAACTCACATTATCATTTTATATATAGACAATATGGTGGCACAACAAATATGTTGTTATGAAATGTCATATTTTTATCTAACACATACATCCGTTTCATATATACACATCCTGAATTTGGAATCTATAGTATTAGGAATATTCCATTTTCTTTCTTTTTTCACATTTTTCTTTCACTCTTGTTTTTATCATTTTGCACCTAGAAATCTTAATAATAGAAACATTACATGTTCTCAAGGTAATTTTAGTATTTTTTATTTTGATCAACAAAACACATATCTCACAATTCTTTTGCTTACTAATGGTTTGCTAGCTCCCTATAGATTAACGCTGCATTATCTGTTACATTAGCAGAAGACAAGACACACTGGATTTTCTGTATAACAACAATAGATACATGATTATCAATGTGTCTACACCTTGCACAACCAACACAATTTGAAGCTAGCTCCCAATAAAGAGACTGTTGGTTTGCTATATTATTTTTATTTTTATATATATACATTTTATCAATGATCATATTCTGTCTACAAGAAAAATATTTTCAGGGTTTAAAATGATAGACAGATATGTTTGTTGCTAATCTCCGACCGGAGATACTATATCAATGCCTTTTATATATGTATTTGTCAGGTTAACTCGTAAAGGCACCATACGTTAAACATATAGGTTAAAAGTATCAGACATATTAATAGATGCATTAATAGACACATTTATCCAAATCAATGTTATGAAAAATCGTGGATTCATTTATTTTCAAATGTCTAAATAGACGTACTAACTCAATTCCATGTTATGCAAAATTATGGATTCATTTATTTTATGGATGAGTCTACTCATTTTTCATCCATGATCTTAGAACATTACTACAACAATCATTGTGTGGAAGTTATATTAAATGACTTTTATATTAACAAAACACATATTTCACAATACATTTTTCTATTAATGGTTAGCTAGCTCCCAATAGATTAGCGCTATATTTTCTGTTATAGCAGAGGAACATTAGACACATTTGATCTCTCATATAACAACAGACACATGATTATCAATGTGTGTATATGTTGTACAATTAACATAATTTGAAGCTAGCTCCCAATTAAGAGACTGTTGGTTTGCTATATTATTTTTATACATCTTTATTTGATGGTTATAATTTGTCTACAAGAAAAACAATTTTAGGATTTAAAAAATGATGGACAGATATGTTTGTTGCTAATCCCCAATTGGAGACATTTATTTCAATGCTTTTGATACATTTATTTGTTAGGTCAACTTATGAAGACAAAATATGCTAAACACATATGTCAAAAGTATTGGATAGGCATGTTAATACACGCTGTTTGCACAATACAATTGAAGATAGTATCTTTAACAATTTTTATATTTTGTTATGCATGTTAACATCTTAAGATACGATACGCTTAGTATCAGATGCGAGGATTGGATGAAAGATTATTATTTGACAGTATTGTTGTTCCTCTCATTAGTAGCGAGTTAGGGATTTTATTTGTATCAGCTGTGATCATAGTTCGGCTTGCATGTTTGAATTGTTTATTGGCCATTTCATTGGTTATAACCTAAGTGACAACTTCCGTTTTTATCAAGCACAATGTGAATATATTGTTACCAATTGTAACCTTTTTTATTCGCTTTTATTATTGTCTGAAGAAACAACCAGTCCTGTGATTGAGAAACGCCTCACACAAATAAAGCGTTCTACTTTTTATTCAAAAAGATTGGAAGTTAGTTCATTATTTCAGTTACTACTGACACAGATAGCTAACTGACAGCTCCAACAGCCGTGCAGCAGCTGAATCAAGAGGCGGCCATTATGAGGAAAATCAGGGATGAAGAGGAGCAGCCCTGACCCAGATTACCAGCCACAACTATTGCCTAGGATTAAGGAATTCAAGGCCATTTGGGAAAATTTAACACGCTATATCCTTTTGGAAAATCCCTTTGATACACATTTATTTTGAACATATCAGAGCTCTTTGCATTTTGTCTAGCGTGCATTAATTATTTACTAGCTACCTAGTTAAAATAAATACAAATTTACCTCTGAAATAAAACCTAACCTGTCTTACACTAACACCTAACCTTACACTACAATTAAATAAATTACATTAATTAAATACAATTAACTAAATTACAAAAAAACAAACACTAAATTACACAAAATAAAAAACAAATGATCAAATATTTAAATTAATTACACCTAATCTAATAACCCTATCAAAATAAAAAAGCCCCCCCAAAATAAAAAAAACCCTAGCCTAAACTAAACTGCCAATAGCCCTTAAAAGGTCCTTTTGCGGGGCATTGCCCCAACGAAATCAGCTCTTTTACCTGTAAAAAAAAAAGATACAAACAACCCCCCAACAGTAAAACCCATCACCCACACAACCAACCCCCCAAATAAAATCCTATCTAAAAAACCTAAGCTCCCCATTGCCCTGAAAAGGGCATTTGGATGGGCATTGCCCTTAAAAGGGCATTTAGCTCTTTTTCAGCCCAAACCCTAAGCTAAAAATAAAACCCACCAATAAACCCGTAAAAAAAACCTAACACTATCCCCTGAAGATCCACTTACAGTTTTTAAAGATCGGACATCCATCCTCAACGAAGCCAGTAGAAGTCTTCATCCAAGCGGCAAGAAGTGGTCCTCCAGACGGGCAGAAGTCTTCATCCAGTCGGCATCTTCTATCTTCATCCTTCCGACGCAGAGCGGCTCCATCTTCAAGACATCCAGCGCATATTTAGGAATTATTTAGTTAATTATAGTAATTTTTATTTAGATTTATTTTAATTATATTAAAGTTAGTGGGTGTTAGGGTTAGACTTAGGTTTAGGGGTTAATAACTTTAGTATAGTGGCGGCGATTTTGGGGGCAGCAGATTAGGGGTTAATAACAGTAATGTAGGTTGCGGTGATGTTAGGGACAGCAGATTAGGGGTTAATAATATTTAACTAGTGTTTGCTATGCGGGAGTACAGCGGTTTAGGGGTTAATATGTTTATTATAATGGCGGCGATGTCGGGAGCGGCAGATTAGGGGTTAATAATTATATTTTAGTGTTTGCGATGCGTGAAGGCCTCGGTTTAGGGGTTAATAGGTAGTTTATGGGTGTTAGTGTACTTTTTAGCACTTTAGTTATGAGTTTTATGTTACAGATTTGTAGCGTAAAACTCATAACTACTGACTTTCAGTTTACAGTACGAATCTTGATGGTATAGGCTGTACCGCTCACTTTTTAGCTGGACAGGCAAATTCATAATACCGGCGCTATGGAAGTCCCATTGAATAAGGACTTTTTGAAAGCTGCAGTAGTTACGTTGCGTTACGGCCAAAAAAGTGCTAATACCAGCGGTAATGAAAAAGAGCCATAACGCTGCTTTTTCACTCATAACGCAAAACTTGTAATCTAGCTGAAAACTATTAACCCCTAATCCGCCATTAACCCATATTGCAATAAACCTAATAAAACTATTAACCCCTAATCTGCCATTCACCCACATTGCAATATACCTAAATAATCTTTTAACCCCTAAACCGCCATTCACCCACATCATAATCTACCTAATAAAACTATTAACCCCTAATCCGCCCTTAACCCATATCCAGGGGCGTATTAAGGCATAGGCCAACAAGGCCTGTGTCTAGTTCGACAGATTTTGGGGGGCGGCACTTGCTGTGGTTGCACTGAATATGAGGCTAATCATTTAAAAAAAAAAAAAAACTTGAAAGTGCTGCTTCATAGACTCAACCAATTTGATTTATTAGTTTTTTTTACCACTGGCGCATAATTTCAGGCGGCAACAGGGGTTAGGAGAAGAAAGTCTAGTCAGTGGCGACAGAGACGGCCGGAGACTGATGTGGAGGACTGTAGATGGAGTGGAGGCAGCAGAAGGGAATGAATCAGTGGGTGCCATGGTCTGGAGTCACTTAACTCAGGTAGGGCTGACAGTAGGTAGGCATTATCTCATTAGTGTGCACTGTGCCAGCAACACTTAAGGCCTCCTCTGCAATAGAAATTAACATTTTATTGCCTAATCATTAGGCAATAAAATATTAATGTCGCTATCAGAGGAAGCATTAAGTGTTAGCTGCCGCAAAGTGCACACTAATGAGAGCAGGCTGGTAGGCTAATATAGGCCTAGATTTGGAGTTTGGCGGTAGATGGGCTGTTAACGCTACGCGGGCTTTTTTCTGGCCGCACCATAAAATTAACTCTGGTATCGAGAGTCCAAAAAAATGCTGCGTTAGGCTCCAAAAAAGGAGTGTAGAGCATTTTTACCGCAAATGCAACTCTCGATACCAGAGTTGCTTACGGACGCGGCCAGCCTCAAAAACGTGCTCTTGCACGATTCTCCCATAGGAAACAATGGGGCTGTTTGAGCTGAAAAAAAACCTAACACCTGCAAAAAAGCAGCGTTCAGCTCCTAACGCAGCCCCATTGTTTTCTATGGGGAAACACTTCCTACGTCTGCACCTAACACTCTAACATGTACCCCGAGTCTAAACACCCCTACCCTTACACTTATTAACCCCTATATTATATTTATTAACCCCTAACCTGCCCCCACAACGTCGCCGCCAGCTACTTACAATAATTAACCCCTAATCTGCCGACCACAAAGCGCCGCCACCTACGTTATCCTTATGTACCCCTAATCTGCTGCCCCTAACACCGCCGACCCCTATATTATATTTATTAACCCCTAATCTGCCCCCCTCAACGTCGCCGACACCTGCCTACACTTATTAACCCCTAATCTGCCGAGCGGACCTGAGCGCTACTATAATAAAGTTATTAACCCCTAATCCACCTCACTAACCCTATCATAAATAGTATTAACCCCTAATCTGCCCTCCCTAACATCGCCGACACCTAACTTCAATTATTAACCCCTAATCTGACGACCGGAGCTCATCGCTACTATAATAAATGGATTAACCCCTAAAGCTAAGTCTAACCCTAACACTAACACCCCCCTAACTTAAATATAATTTACATCTAACGAAATTAATTAACTCTTATTAAATAAATTATTACTATTTAAAGCTAAATACTTACCTGTAAAATAAATCCTAATATAGCTACAATTTAAATTATAATTATATTATAGCTATTTTAGGATTAATATTTATTTTACAGGCAACTTTGAAATTATTTTAACCAGGTACAATAGCTATTAAATAGTTAAGAACTATTTAATAGTTACCTAGTTAAAATAATAACAAAATTACCTGTAAAATAAGTCCTAGCCTAAGTTATAATTAAACCTAACACTACCCTATAAATAAATTAATTAAATAAAATACCTTCAATTACCTACAATAAAACCTAACACTACACTATCAATAAATAAATTAAATACAATTTCTACAAATAACTACAATTACATAAACTAACTAAAGTACAAAAAATAAAAAAGAACTGTTACAAAAAATAAAAAAATATTTACAAACATAAGAAAAATATTACAACAATTTTAAACTAATTACACCTACTCTAAGCCCCCTAATAAAATAACAAAGACCCCCAAAATAAAAAAATTCCCTACCCTATTCTAAATTAATAAATTTAAAAGCTCTTTTACCTTACCAGCCCTGAACAGGGCCCTTTGCGGGGCATGCCCCAAGAAAATCAGCTCTTTTGCCTGTAAAAAAAAACATACAATACCCACCCCAACATTACAACCCACCACCCACATACCCCTAATCTAACCCAAACCCCCCTTAAATAAACCTAACACTAAGCCCCTGAAGATCTTCCTACCTTGTCTTCACCTCAACAGGTATCACCGATCTGTCCTGGCATCCGGTGCTGAAGAGGTCCAGAAGAGGCTCCAAAGTCTTCCTCCTATCCGGCAAGAAGAGGACATCCGGACCGGCAAACATCTTCATCCAAGCGGCATCTTCGATCTTCTTCCATCCGGTGCGGAGCGGGTCCATGTTGAAGCAGCCGACGCGGATCCATCCTCTTCTTCCGGCGTCTCCCAACGAATGACGGTTCCTTTAAGGGACGTCATCCAAGATGGCGTCCCTCGAATTCCGATTGGCTGATAGGATTCTATCAGCCAATCGGAATTAAGGTAGGAATATTCTGATTGGCTGATGGAATCAGCCAATCAGAATCAAGTTCAATCCGATTGGCTGATCCAATCAGCCAATCAGATTGAGCTCGCATTCTATTGGCTGTTCCGATCAGCCAATAGAATGTGAGCTCTATCTGATTGGCTGATTGGATCAGCCAATCGGATTGAACTTGATTCTGATTGGCTGATTCCATCAGCCAATCAGAATATTCCTACCTTAATTCCGATTGGCTGATAGAATCCTATCAGCCAATCGGAATTCGAGGGACGCCATCTTGGATGACGTCCCTTAAAGGAACCGTCATTCGTCGGGAGACGCCGGAAGAAGAGGATGGATCCGCGTTGGCTGCTTCAACATGGACCCGCTCCGCACCCGATGGAAGAAGATCGAAGATGCCGCTTGGATGAAGATGTTTGCCAGTCCGGATGTCCTCTTCTTGCCGGATAGGAGGAAGACTTTGGAGCCTCTTCTGGACCTCTTCAGCACCGGATGCCAGGACAGATCGGTGATACCTGTTGAGGTGAAGACAAGGTAGGAAGATCTTCAGGGGCTTAGTGTTAGGTTTATTTAAGGGGGGTTTGGGTTAGATTAGGGGTATGTGGGTGGTGGGTTCTAATGTTGGGGGGGGGTATTGTATGTTTTTTTTTACAGGCAAAAGAGCTGATTTTCTTGGGGCATGCCCCGCAAAGGGCCCTGTTCAGGGCTGGTAAGGTAAAAGAGCTTTTAAATTTATTAATTTAGAATAGGGTAGGGAATTTTTTTATTTTGGGGGTCTTTGTTATTTTATTAGGGGGCTTAGAGTAGGTGTAATTAGTTTAAAATTGTTGTAATATTTTTCTTATGTTTGTAAATATTTTTTTATTTTTTGTAACAGTTCTTTTTTATTTTTTGTACTTTAGTTAGTTTATGTAATTGTAGTTATTTGTAGAAATTGTATTTAATTTATTTATTGATAGTGTAGTGTTAGGTTTTATTGTAGGTAATTGTAGGTATTTTATTTAATTAATTTATTGATAGGGTAGTGTTAGGTTTAATTATAACTTAGGTTAGGACTTATTTTACAGGTAATTTTGTTATTATTTTAACTAGGTAACTATTAAATAGTTCTTAACTATTTAATAGCTATTGTACCTGGTTAAAATAATTACAAAGTTGCCTGTAAAATAAATATTAATCCTAAAATAGCTACAATGTAATTATAATTTATATTGTAGCTATATTAGGATTAATTTTACAGGTAAGTATTTAGTTTTAAATAGGAATAATTTATTTAATAAGAGTTAATTAATTTCGTTAGATGTAAATTATATTTAAGTTAGGGGGGTGTTAGTGTTAGGGTTAGACTTAGCTTTAGGGGTTAATCCATTTATTATAGTAGCGATGAGCTCCGGTCGTCAGATTAGGGGTTAATAATTGAAGTTAGGTGTCGGCGATGTTAGGGAGGGCAGATTAGGGGTTAATACTATTTATGATAGGGTTAGTGAGGCGGATTAGGGGTTAATAACTTTATTATAGTAGCGCTCAGGTCCGCTCGGCAGATTAGGGGTTAATAAGTGTAGGCAGGTGTCGGCGACGTTGAGGGGGGCAGATTAGGGGTTAATAAATATAATATAGGGGTCGGCGGTGTTAGGGGCAGCAGATTAGGGGTACATAAGGATAACGTAGGTGGCGGCGCTTTGCGGTCGGAAGATTAGGGGTTAATTATTGTAAGTAGCTTGCGGCGACGTTGTGGGGGGCAGGTTAGGGGTTAATAAATATAATACAGGGGTCGGCGGGGATAGGGGCAGCAGATTAGGGGTACATAAGTATAACGTAGGTGGCAGGCGGCAGATTAGGGGTTAAAAAAATTTAATCGAGTTGCGGCGATGTGGGGGGACCTCAGTTTAGGGGTGCATAGGTAGTTTATGGGTGTTAGTGTACTTTAGGGTACAGTAGTTAAGAGCTTTATGAACCGGCGTTAGCCCAGAAAGCTCTTAACTCCTGCTTTTTTCCTGCGGCTGGAGTTTTGTCGTTAGATGTCTAACGCTCACTTCAGAAACGACTCTAAATACCGGCGTTAGGAAGATCCCATTGAAAAGATAGGATACGCAATTGACGTAAGGGGATCTGCGGTATGGAAAAGTCGCGGCTGAAAAGTGAGCGTTAGACCCTATTTTGAGTGACTCCAAATACCGGCGGTAGCCTAAAACCAGCGTTAGGAGCCTCTAACGCTGGTTTTCACGGCTAACGCCGAACTCTAAATCTAGGCCATAGAGAGCTCAGAGCTGACAAGGAGCAAGGACTGGGGAGTTACTTTCTGTAAGTGTAAGACACTGTAATGCATGTTGAGCCAGCTGTCCTGCTTCCTTCTGCTTAATAAAATATCCCAGCATAGCAGTTTTCTTCCCTCCCCCTTCTTGGCCCTCCAAGTGCGGTGCTGACAGTGACAGCATCTGCAGGCAGCTGAAGACAGTAGCAGTGAATGTCTCGCTGAAGACAGGGAATAGGACAGGAGAATATTGCAGTGAATGAGGTAAGAGGGGGATGTTATAGAAATCCCTTGTAAATCATTTGTGCTGCTGCAGGACAGGCCATAATAACACCCACCCTACTGCTCACAGCAGAACACATTCAACACACTTTTTTAACCTCTTTACTCCCAGAGGTGATGGTCTGCTGCTTGAAATATTAGTTATGCTGTGTCTGTGTGCATTGTGTGTGTGTGTGTATATATATATATATATATATATATATATATATAAACATAATTATATGTTGGGGACGCAATTGCATTCATTTAGAGCTATTTATTAATTTAAATTATTACATGCAGGCAGAATAGCCTCAATTTAAGTTAAAGACATAATGGTGCAGACCCTTAAAAAAAATGTAGCATGGGTTGGCCAGGAAGAAAGCCTCAGGATTGTAGTCCTGAACTAAAGACAGGGAATTCAGCATTCTTTTAGTAAGAAACGGCTCAAATCACACTAATTAATCAAAAATGCAAAATTAAGTTGAGGGATAGCGCCCCCCCCACCTCAAAAAGGCAAACACAGACTGTAAAAAGTTTAGTAATACATTTATAGGAAATTATATACAAGTAAAGTACAGAAAGCCTTATGAAAGAAGAAACAAAAAATCAAAGAATAAACAAAATAAAATAAACCTGACCGGTCAGGGGTCCATGCATTTGTCACTAGCGAAACATAGACAGTATAATTTACAATAGACCATATTCAAGGTCTAGGCCTATAGGAACCCTGCCAAAAGCTCCGCTCGTAAGCGTAATGTATAGAGCTAAATCCTTAATAGGAAATAGACAGGGTTTTAAAAGGCCAAAAACTGAATATTAGTATCTCATAGCAAACTGGTTTTAAGAATATATAAATATACGAGCTCAGTTAAGTATACAGCGTTTCAAGCATATACCTCAAAAGTCCACTTCAGTCTCGCTACACCCAGCTGCACACAGCACCCCTGTGAGGGGGAGTAACGCTGGGCAGGTTGTTAAAAGGGGATCTAAGCAGGCTGTTTAGTGGATCAGTTGGATATGTACAGCGTATAATACATTCATGGAATGTTGCACATTAATGGCCACTCTTGATAAAGCAACTTGTACAGCAGTGTCTCAAGCCCCACCATAAACTGCAAGGCAGAAGTATAGAAAGTCATGCAAGTTGTAAGTTAAAGCCAAGCTGTTATTATAGCAAGTTCATCATGCAGTCATACTTGTTAGTGCGGTAGAACATCACCAGTCCCATGCATTCACTGTTAGAGTTCCAAATAGCAATGGTGGTCAGCGTGTATAATTAAGCAGGTACATAAGTAATGCAAATGACGTCACTTATTCAAGGTAACATCGGCAACTTCAACCAAGTGTATCAATCTGTTGTTAGCAAGGAGGTCTTATATCTGCATATTATTTATCCAATACAGTGGCTGGCAGAACTAGTATTGCCATTTTGAACAGCAGCGTTCATACGACCTGTCCGTGTATTATCCTCATTTCCTTCAACACCAAGTATTTCAGTGTAGGCAGATGCTGTGCATAGAGACAGTGGGGCGTCTTTGCTAGAGATTTCAATCGACAGCGGCAAATGCATGCATCATGTGACCGGCCAGCATAGCCAATGCCGACGCGCGTTTCACCCGCTCGTCTTCACTTCAGACCTGGCTTCGTCAGGGCGGTATTCAGATTGCGTCATTGCGTCCTCATTTATAGGAGTCATAATCTCGCCTCTACTGGTGGGTGAAATTATTGCATGTCTTGTCCAAGCAGCCATTCCAACACGGATTGCCAGACTACCTGGGATATACTTCAAAAATATAAAATATAGAATAATACAGCCTTCTAAATAGAAACATTTTATCTAAGATTTCAAAAGTGTCAAACAGAACAATATGACCAGATACATATGTGTGCTTAGCCTATCAAAACCTGTATATGATGAATTATACACAAACATATGTATCAGATTCAATTTCATAAGGTTTCAAAAGAAGTAGAAAGAAGATAAGGGAGTGTTTATACACAGAGTGTATACTATATTCATAATTTATTATTTTTATTTATGTTAGAGCTGGCATACCATTGTTTTAAAGGAAACAAGCCATATCAAGTTTATCATTAAGTCCCTGAGGAATCTGGGTCTCAAGAATTGAGATCCACCTACATTCCTTACGGAGGAGGACCTCGTCATTGTCCCCTTCTCCTCGATTCATGATGCCCCTATCGATGCCTATAAACCTTAGAGAATCAGGGTCACAGGTATGAACTTGTTCAAAGTGTTTAGCTACATTACTTTTAGGGGTTTTATTCTTTATGTCGTCCCGATGCTCAGTGATTCGGTCCTTTATGACCCTGTCTTTAGTTCAGGACTACAATCCTGAGGCTTTCTTCCTGGCCAACCCATGATATATATATATATATATATATATATATATATATATATATATATACATACACACACAATAATTTGACTTTTTTTTAGGAAATGTTCACCAGGACTTGCATGTGTATATATATACATATATATATATGTGTGAAAAAAGAGAAAGAGAACAGCACTCCTGAGATAGAACAAAAGCTAGAATAACTTCCATGCCTGTTCATTTAAATTGCAACTCAGGGTGCACGTTCTTTTTGCACACTATGCCCCTTCACAGAGAAAAAATATCCTGTAGCATATCAGTCTGACCCTGCCCAATGACAGTCCAGTGCCGAAATACCAGGCAATTCTTCTCTGAACAAGGGAAGCAACAACCCCAGGCGATCGTTTCGGCCTTCTGTGGGCTTCGTCAGTGAGGTGCAGTTGTATCTCTCTAAGGGCATGTGTGCACGGGGTCCACGTCTGGCTTAACCATTACTCTTAGGGAGACCCAAGAGTAATTTACATAAATGTGACAAAAGAGAAAGAGAACAGCACTCCGGATATAGAACAAAAGCTAGAATAACTTCCATGCCTGTTTATTTAAATTGCAACTCAGGGTGCGCGTTCTTTTTGTACACTATGGCCCCTTCACAGAGAAAAAATATCCTGTAGCATATCAGTCTGATCCTGCACAATGACAGTCCAGCGCCGAAATACCAGGCAATTCTTCTCTGAACAAGGGAAGTACACCCCTCACATTTTTGTAAGTATGTTATTATATCTTTTTTCATGTGACAACACTGAAGAAATTACACTTTGTTACAATGTAAAGTAGTGAGTGTACAACCTGTATAGCAGTGTAAATTCGCTGTCCCCTCAAAATAACTCAACACACAGTCATTAATGTCTAAACTATTGGCAACAAAAGTGAGTACACCCCTAAGTGGAAATGTCCAAATTTGGCCCAAAGTGTCAATATTGTGTGTGACCACCATTATTTTTCAGCACTGCCTTAACCCTCTTGGTCATGGGGTTCAGAGTTTCACAGGTTACCACTGGAGTCCTCTTCCACTCCTCTATGACGATCACAGAGCTGGTGGATGTTAGAGACCTTGCTCTCTCCCACCTTCCGTTTGAGGATGCCCCACAGATGCTCAATAGGGTTTAGGTCTGGAGACATGCTTGGCCAGTCCATCACCTTTACCCTCAGCTTCTTTAGCAAGGCAATGGTCGTCTTGGAGGTGTGTTTGGGGTCATTATCATGTTGGAATAATATCCTTCGGCCCAGTCTCCGAAGGGAGGGGATCATGCTCTGCTTTAGTATTTCACAGTACATGTTGGCATTCAATGAACTGTAGCTCCCCAGTGCCGGCAGAACCCATGCAGGCCCAGACTTGTACATGTTGGCATTCAATGAACTGTAGCTCCCCAGTGCCGGCAGAACCCATGCAGGCCCAGACTTTGACACTCCCACCACCATGCTTGACTGTAGGCAAGACACACTTGTCTTTGTACTCTTCACCTGGTACCGCCAAACACGCTTGACACCATCTGAACCAATAAGTTTATCCTGGTCTCATCGGACCACAGGAGATGGTTCCTGTAATTTATGTCCTTAGTCTGCTTCTCTTCAGCAAACTGTTTGCAGGCTTTCTTGTGCATCAGCTTTAGAAGAGCTTCCTTCTGGGGCGACAGCCATACAGACCAATTTGATGCAGTATGCGGCGTATGGTCTGAGCACTGACAGGCTGACCCCCCACCCCTTTAACCTCTGCAGCAATGCTGGCAGCACTTATACGTCTGTTTTCGAAAGACAACCTCTGTATATAACGCTGAGCACATGCACTCAACTTCTTTGGTCGACCATGACGAGGCCTGTTCTGAGTGAAAGCTGCCTGTGAAACAGCTGTATGGTCTTGCCCACCATGCTGCATCTCAGTTTCAGGGTCTTGGCAATCTTCTTATAGCCTAGGCTATCTTTTCAGATCCTCAGAGAGCTCTTTGCCATGAGGTGCCATGTTGAACTTCTAGTGACCAGTATATGAGAGTGTGAGAGCAATAACACCAAATTTAACACACCTGCTCCCCATTCACACCTGAGACCTTGTAACACTAATGAGTCACATGACACCGGGGAGGGAAAATAGCTAATTGGGCCCAATTTGGACATTTCCACTTAGGGGTGTACTCATTTTTGTTGCTAACGGTTTA
Source organism: Bombina bombina (assembly GCF_027579735.1). Classification (NCBI taxonomy): domain Eukaryota; kingdom Metazoa; phylum Chordata; class Amphibia; order Anura; family Bombinatoridae; genus Bombina; species Bombina bombina. The sequence continues at coordinate 675,107,176 of NC_069502.1, read as the reverse complement.
GACATTAATGGCTGTGTGTTGAGTTATTTGGAGGGGACAGCAAATTTACACTGTTATACAGGCTGTACATTCACTATTTTACATTATAGCAAAGTGTCATTTCTTCAGTGTTGTCACATGAAAAGTTATAATAAAATATTTACAAAAATGTGAGGGGTGTACTCACTTTTGTGAGATACTGTATATATATATATATATATATATATATATATATAATCACACAATATATATATATATATATATATATATATATATATATATATATATATATAGAACAGTGTGGAAGAAGGGCACTCTCAGGGTTTGTATAGAGAAGAATATTTTCTTTATTCTTAGAACATTAATACATGGTCTACGTTTCGGCCCTCAGTAGGGCCTTCATCAGGACAGGTATGATCTAAAAGACAAACATATAGACAAATAATAGAAACATAGAACAATAGAAACAACACGCAACAAGACACAAACTACCTATATCACCATCACCAATAAAATTAAAAAACAGACTGTGCAGTCTGTAATGGGAATTATTCAACCTTCAACAAAGGATACCCAAAGAACAAACCAAGGGCATGCAGGATAAAGGAGCAAAGGCAGATACACATAATATGTTACAGTGAAGAGAACAAGAATAACAACAACTGAATAGACTGTGCTGTCTGAGATCTTACAACCTTCAACAAAGAACAACTATGAAATAAGAATACCAAAGAGCAATCCGTGGGCATACAGGGCAACAAAGCAAAAGAAAATGGTGTTGTGGTATACAGATAGCATCAATGACAACGAAAGACAAAATCCATAAGAAAAAGAAATGTCAAACACAGAAATCTACTATGTATCAATATGTATCCCAAAGCAGAGAGATATACCCCGCTCAACAGACTCATGTGAGAATGTTTAAAACAATACTAGATAAATGAAGACACAGACGTAGGATTAAAGGTACTGTAAACGCTGTTTTTAGCTCATTTACTTAGAACCATAAGGCTCTGATTTGTGCTATTGCTGAACTCACACTAGAGTGACAGGTTATATATATTAAATGTGAGTGTAAGGGATATAGTAGTGCGCTGGTGTAGGGGTAGTTACCAAACACCTAAAAAATAGAAAGATCCTTCCGTCTTTCAAAAAACAATAGTGAATTATTTGGGGGGTGATAGGTGCGCTACTGAAAGCTGAAGGTATACTGAAAATTTTAAATGATAGATATCAAAAAAAGGTTATATGATAATGTGAAAAAAGTAATGTGGGTTATAAAGTGATATGTGTTACATTATAACTAATTAGTGTTCATTGCTACAATTCCACTATGGGAAAATAAGAAAGAGTTACTATAGTTAGAGTAAACAAAAAATATTTTATACAAAATTGCATGTATAACAATATGCTAAAAACATCAAATTAAAGGGACGTCTCCCTTACTATATAAAATATACAATATAAAAACAAAGATTAGTGACACTTTAAATAGTGATTACATAAGCTGCCCCATATATTAAAAATATATATGCAAATGTCCGTTTCTTTGAACGTTTAGGCAGGTTAGATGGTATTGATATGCCCTGTTGTACTCAGATGGATAATAGCAATTCAGACGTGCAGTTCAAATATGCATGAGCGTTTTAGCCAATATTAATATAGAGAGTTATTTTGAGATTGGTATTATCTCCAGTTGAAGCAGTTTATAAGACAATGTTTTCTTAATAGAATCGAGTACCTGTTGGTCTCCAGACCCGTCTTACCGCATCCAATTCCCCTTCTCACCTGGTGACTGATCAGCGCCGCATGTGTCTTGGCGTCTGACGTCACAACTTGGTATCTCGGGTAGGATTGGCTGGGAGTGTTTAGAAGACAGGCAAATTCTTATAGATGATGAAGTAAAAACTTTTATGAGATAGCGATGTTTATAGAGAAATCCTGCACTTAGTGCTAGATGCACGCAGGACTTTGAGATTCCAATATAAGTATGATAGACAACCCGGGTTGTTGCAGTGTTAAAACTGAAATCAGGTGGTTTAAGAAAAAAAGTCTCTTTGTGTATTTAATTCACACAAATGTAGGGTCAGCAGTCACAAGGTCGACGCGTTTCGCTCAGAAGAGCTTTATCAAGATCCTGGTGACTGTTGTAACATAATATTTAAAGGCATCAGTTCTTTCTGATTGGTCTTCCATAATTGACCTCATTTAAGATGGAATGTTTTTATTATCTCTCTTGCTCATATATATCAGCGGAGTTTTAAGGTGGAACTTTTTCATGGGGCAGCTTTTTATATACTAAGCAGTCATAAGCTTTATAATACATGATTATTATCATAACATTACTTCTAAAACTGATATATATTGTGTTGTGTGCATTTACTATATGTCTTCATTCAAAGAGAAAGGGTGATAGATCCATTTCAGAGTTGAGCCCATTCGGATATAATGTGTTGTATTTATAAATTAACTCAGCTTCTTTGATTAATAATTTTTTCTCTATGTCTCCACCCCTCCAATTATTTTTAACTTTTTGTATTCCCCAATATAAAAGATCTTTGGTGTTCCCTTTATGGATAGATTTAAAGTGTTTGTATAAGTGTGTGTCTTCAGAGCCTCGTTCTATCTGGCAGAGATGTTCCCTTATTCTGTCTCTCACCATTCTTTTGGTCTCTCCAAAATAAAAGAGATTACAGGAGCATTTGAGAATATATATTATGTTTTTGTTAGTGCATCTTATTACATCCTTGATATTGATTAATTTGTCAAAATTGTTTATTTGTAATTTTTTTAACTTTTTACTATGTGTGCAGGCTTTGCAGGTATAGCATGGGAAAAAGCCACTAATGTTTTTACCTGTCAGATCTTTCTGTCTCTTCAGATTTTGTTTAGGTTTTTTCAGTTCACTGGGAGCTAGTATAGATTTTAAGTTTGTTGCTTTTTTAAAAACAAATTTAGGTTGTTCTATGATAGTTTTCCCCAAAATCGTATCTTCCCTTACAAGGTGCCAATGTTTTCTTATGATGCCTTTAATTATGTTGTGATCGGCATGGTAATTGGTAATGAATGGAATGTCAATTTGATTTGTATTTTCTTTTTCTTTTTCTTTCTCCTTATATGTTAGAAGGGACTCTCTGTCAGTGTTTTTGGCTCTATCAATTGCTTTCTCTGTAATTGATTTATTATATCCTCTAGCCTGAAATCTCTCTGCTAGGATTTCTGATTGTTGTTCGAAATCTATGGTCCTTGAGCAGTTTTTTCTAATACGGAGATATTGCCCTGTGGGAATATTACGTTTCCAGGTGTTTAAATGGCAACTTTTTGAATGTATGTAGTTACTACTGTCAACTTTTTTGAAATGGGTCTTGGTTTCAAGTTCTCTATTCATAATCATTATCTCTAGATCTAAAAAGACAATTTTTTCTTTACTATAGTTGAAAGTGAATTTCAAACCCCAGATGTTTCGATTCATTCTATCAACCATAGATATGAGGTCTTGTTCAGAACCTCTCCATATTAATAAGAGATCATCTATGTATCTCTTATAGAGCACAAGGTTTGCACCATAGCTATCGGAGCCAAAAAACTCGTCTTCCCATGCTCCCATAAACAAATTGGCATAGCTAGGTGCAAACCTTGTGCCCATTGCTGTACCTTCGGTCTGTAAATAAAACCTTCCATCAAATGAAAAATAGTTGTTTTCTAATATATATGTTATGCTTTTTAGAATAAATGCTCTGTGCTGATCTGACATATTTGGATCTTTTTTAAGAAAAAGATCTACTGATTTTATACCCTTAGAATGGTTGATCACAGTATATAGTGATGTAGCATCACATGTTACTAAAAACATATCGTCTTCCCACTGTATTGTTTTTAGAATGTTGAGGACTTGTGTGGAATCTTTTAGATATGATTTTAAGTTCTTTACATGTTTTTGTAGGTAGTTATCTACATATCTAGATAAATTTTCCGATAGAGAGTTAATTCCAGAAATGATTGGTCTTCCTGGGGGGTTAACCAAACATTTATGGACTTTGGGAAGATAATAAAAGATGGGAATAACAGGAAATTTTGATGTTAAAAAGACAAATTCTTTTTCATTTAGTATTCCTGATTTCTTCCCATCTGCCAGAATCTTATCAAGTCTTCTTTTGAATAAATCTGTAGGGTTAGAGTCTAGTTTTTTATATGTTTTTGTGTCTCCAAGTAATCTGTATGCCTCTTTGAGGTAGTCACTGGTGTTTAGAAGGACAATCCCACCTCCCTTGTCCGCTGGCTTTATTGTAATTTCTGCATTTTTTTGAAGGTTCTCAATTATAGATTTTTCTCTGATACTTATATTAAAGTTTTTTATTTTAGGAAGGGAGCATTTTTGTATATCATTACAGACCAATTTTTGGAATGTTTCCAGAAAATTCCCTTTGGCAAAAACAGGATTAAATTTGGATTTCCCCTTAAGATTAGTATGTTGAATGTTATCTAAATTTTGTGATTTTATGTTCATTTGTCTTTCAGCTGGGTTCTTAAGAAAAAACCTTTTGATTGTGAGGTTTCTTACAAATTTTTTAACATGAATATGTGTATGAAATTTGCTTAGTCTTGCTGTGGGGGCAAATGAAAGGCCTAGCTTTAGAATATTTTCTTCTTCCTTTTTTAGAGTGTGACTACTTAGGTTGAAAATTCCCTGATGTTCTTTTTCTACCTCCATCTTTTTGCCTCGTTTAAGTAATCCTCTTCCTCTCTTTCCTCTAAGCTTCTTTTCTTTCTTAAGTTGGAATCTTGCTCCTTTTCTTTTATGTCTCTTGATGTGCCCTCCCTCAGAGGGCTCTTCTCTAAAAAAACTGATTCCTCAATTTTATGTTCAGTGTCTATGGGTCTATATTCTCTTAGATTTTCAAAACGATTTTGAATTGGGATTTTCCAATTGTCTTCCTGTCTATAGCTGTTCTGTCTGTTTGTCCTTCTTGGATATTCCCATTCTCTTTGTCTAGGGTAATAACCTCTTTCTTCAGTATGTCTGAAGGTATTATGTCTGAATTCTTGATTGAAATGTTCCCTATTTTCTGCATATATATTTTTAATATATGGGGCAGCTTATGTAATCACTATTTCAAGTGTCACTAATCTTTGTTTTTATATTGTATATTTTATATAGTAAGGGAGACGTCCCTTTAATTTGATGTTTTTAGCATATTGTTATACATGCAATTTTGTATAAAATATTTTTTGTTTACTCTAACTATAGTAACTCTTTCTTATTTTCCCATAGTGGAATTGTAGCAATGAACACTAATTAGTTATAATGTAACACATATCACTTTATAACCCACATTACTTTTTTCACATTATCATATAACCTTTTTTTGATATCTATCATTTAAAATTTTCAGTATACCTTCAGCTTTCAGTAGCGCACCTATCACCCCCCAAATAATTCACTATTGTTTTTTGAAAGACGGAAGGATCTTTCTATTTTTTAGGTGTTTGGTAACTACCCCTACACCAGCGCACTACTATATCCCTTACACTCACATTTAGTTCTATTCCTTCACTTAGTAGTTGCTGCAGGTTACATACCCCCTCCACGTCCCTGTTTTCTAATATGGAAGATATCTTCGAGTTTCGAGATAAAATAATTTCAAATATGAAAGATGATAATGCCCCCTCTAATAACTCTGCCCCATCCGAGAAATTATCAGATTTGTTACATGATTTAGAAATTAATATGACTAAAGAACTGAAACAAAAAATGGAAGTAATTTTTTTAAACAGATATACGACTAAAGGCTTAATTCCTAAAGGTTTAAAGATCAGTAAAAATTGTACTTTCCAACTTTCAGACGCTTTACAAAAGGAATGGTCTGAAACTTTAATTAAAGCCTCAAACACTTTGATCGATATCTTAAAAAGATCTAGACAAGAAACACTAACCATTATTGAAAGTAATATCCTAGAAATAAAAGAGAGATTAAAAGACAAGAAATCTAATACTGAATTCAAAGAAAGACAGAAAGTCATAATGGAAAAATTGGCAAGTCTAAATAAAGACCTCTTACGAACAAAATGGGGAAAAATGGAAAGGGATATAAATGAGAGTACCCAAAGACACACAGAAACAAACCCAAATGAGTTATTACCTAAGGAGTACAGAGAGGAACAAAGAAGGGAATATACATACACAAATAGGACAGCGAAAGACTCACAACAACAATATCATAATAATAACACTAATAATAGAAACTATTCTAATAATGGTAATCACAACTATGACAGACCATACATTACCAACTCTCGTCCCCAATATGAAGGACATAATTATCCAAGATACAGAAATAGGGAACATTTCAATCAAGAATTCAGACATAATACCTTCAGACATACTGAAGAAAGAGGTTATTACCCTAGACAAAGAGAATGGGAATATCCAAGAAGGACAAACAGACAGAACAGCTATAGACAGGAAGACAATTGGAAAATCCCAATTCAAAATCGTTTTGAAAATCTAAGAGAATATAGACCCATAGACACTGAACATAAAATTGAGGAATCAGTTTTTTTTAGAGAAGAGCCCTCTGAGGGAGGGCACATCAAGAGACATAAAAGAAAAGGAGCAAGACTCCAACTTAAGAAAAAAAAGAAGCTTAGAGGAAAGAGAGGAAGAGGATTACTTAAATGAGGCAAAAAGATGGAGGTAGAAAAAAGAACATCAGGGAATTTTCAACCTAAGTAGTCACACTCTAAAAAAGGAAGAAGAAAATATTCTAAAGCTAGGCCTTTCATTTGCCCCCACAGCAAGACTAAGCAAATTTCATACACATATTCATGTTAAAAAATTTGTAAGAAACCTCACAATCAAAAGGTTTTTTCTTAAGAACCCAGCTGAAAGACAAATGAACATAAAATCACAAAATTTAGATAACATTCAACATACTAATCTTAAGGGGAAATCCAAATTTAATCCTGTTTTTGCCAAAGGGAATTTTCTGGAAACATTCCAAAAATTGGTCTGTAATGATATACAAAAATGCTCCCTTCCTAAAATAAAAAACTTTAATATAAGTATCAGAGAAAAATCTATAATTGAGAACCTTCAAAAAAATGCAGAAATTACAATAAAGCCAGCGGACAAGGGAGGTGGGATTGTCCTTCTAAACACCAGTGACTACCTCAAAGAGGCATACAGATTACTTGGAGACACAAAAACATATAAAAAACTAGACTCTAACCCTACAGATTTATTCAAAAGAAGACTTGATAAGATTCTGGCAGATGGGAAGAAATCAGGAATACTAAATGAAAAAGAATTTGTCTTTTTAACATCAAAATTTCCTGTTATTCCCATCTTTTATTATCTTCCCAAAGTCCATAAATGTTTGGTTAACCCCCCAGGAAGACCAATCATTTCTGGAATTAACTCTCTATCGGAAAATGTATCTAGATATGTAGATAACTACCTACAAAAACATGTAAAGAACTTAAAATCATATCTAAAAGATTCCACACAAGTCCTCAACATTCTAAAAACAATACAGTGGGAAGACGATATGTTTTTAGTAACATGTGATGTTACATCACTATATACTGTGATCAACCATTCTAAGGGTATAAAATCAGTAGATCTTTTTCTTAAAAAAGATCCAAATATGTCAGATCAACACAGAGCATTTATTCTAAAAAGCATAACATATATATTAGAAAACAACTATTTTTCATTTGATGGAAGGTTTTATTTACAGACTGAAGGTACAGCAATGGGCACAAGGTTTGCACCTAGCTATGCCAATTTGTTTATGGGAGCATGGGAAGACGAGTTTTTTGGCTCCGATAGCTATGGTGCAAACCTTGTGCTCTATAAGAGATACATAGATGATCTCTTATTAATATGGAGAGGTTCTGAACAAGACCTCATATCTATGGTTGATAGAATGAATCGAAACATTTGGGGTTTGAAATTCACTTTCAACTATAGTAAAGAAAAAATTGTCTTTTTAGATCTAGAGATAATGATTATGAATAGAGAACTTGAAACCAAGACCCATTTCAAAAAAGTTGACAGTAGTAACTACATACATTCAAAAAGTTGCCATTTAAACACCTGGAAACTTAATATTCCCACAGGGCAATATCTCCGTATTAGAAAAAACTGCTCAAGGACCATAGATTTCGAACAACAATCAGAAATCCTAGCAGAGAGATTTCAGGCTAGAGGATATAATAAATCAATTACAGAGAAAGCAATTGATAGAGCCAAAAACACTGACAGAGAGTCCCTTCTAACATATAAGGAGAAAGAAAAAGAAAAAGAAAATACAAATCAAATTGACATTCCATTCATTACCAATTACCATGCCGATCACAACATAATTAAAGGCATCATAAGAAAACATTGGCACCTTGTAAGGGAAGATACGATTTTGGGGAAAACTATCATAGAACAACCTAAATTTGTTTTTAAAAAAGCAACAAACTTAAAATCTATACTAGCTCCCAGTGAACTGAAAAAACCTAAACAAAATCTGAAGAGACAGAAAGATCTGACAGGTAAAAACATTAGTGGCTTTTTCCCATGCTATACCTGCAAAGCCTGCACACATAGTAAAAAGTTAAAAAATTTACAAATAAACAATTTTGACAAATTAATCAATATCAAGGATGTAATAAGATGCACTAACAAAAACATAATATTTATTCTCAAATGCTCCTGTAATCTCTTTTATTTTGGAGAGACCAAAAGAATGGTGAGAGACAGAATAAGGGAACATCTCTGCCAGATAGAACGAGGCTCTGAAGACACACACTTATACAAACACTTTAAATCTATCCATAAAGGGAACACCAAAGATCTTTTATATTGGGGAATACAAAAAGTTAAAAATAATTGGAGGGGTGGAGACATAGAGAAAAAATTATTAATCAAAGAAGCTGAGTTAATTTATAAATACAACACATTATATCCGAATGGGCTCAACTCTGAAATGGATCTATCACCCTTTCTCTTTGAATGAAGACATATAGTAAATGCACACAATACAATATATATCCGTTTTAGAAGTAATGTTATGATAATAATCATGTATTATAAAGCTTATGACTGCTTAGTATATAAAAAGCTGCCCCATGAAAAAGTTCCACCTTAAAACTCCGCTGATATATATGAGCAAGAGAGATAATAAAAACATTCCATCTTAAATGAGGTCAATTATGGAAGACCAATCAGAAAGAACTGATGCCTTTAAATATTATGTTACAACAGTCACCAGGATCTTGATAAAGCTCTTCTGAGCGAAACGCGTCGACCTTGTGACTGCTGACCCTACATTTGTGTGAATTAAATACACAAAGAGACTTTTTTTCTTAAACCACCTGATTTCAGTTTTAACACTGCAACAACCCGGGTTGTTTATCATACTTCTATTGGAATCTCAAAGTCCTGCTTGCATCTAGCACTAAGTGCAGGATTTCTCTATAAACATTGCTATCTCATAAAAGTTTTTACTTCATCATCTATAAGAATTTGCCTGTCTTCTAAACACTCCCAGCCAATCCTACCCGAGATACCAAGTTGTGACGTCAGACGCCAACACACATGCGGCGCTGATCAGTCACCAGGTGAGAAGGGGAATTGGATGCGGTAAGACGGGTCTGGAGACCAACAGGTACTCGATTCTATTAAGAAAACAGTGTCTTATAAACTGCTTCAACTGGAGATAATACCAATCTCAAAATAACTCTCTATATTAATATTGGCTAAAACGCTCATGCATATTTGAACTGCACGTCTGAATTGCTATTATCCATCTGAGTACAACAGGGCATATCAATACCATCTAACCTGCCTAAACGTTCAAAGAAACGGACATTTGCATATATATTTTTAATATATGGGGCAGCTTATGTAATCACTATTTAAAGTGTCACTAATCTTTGTTTTTATATTGTATATTTTATATAGTAAGGGAGACGTCCCTTTAATTTGATGTTTTTAGCATATTGTTATACATGCAATTTTGTATAAAATATTTTTTATTTACTCTAACTATAGTAACTCTTTCTTATTTTCCCATAGTGGAATTGTAGCAATGAACACTAATTAGTTATAATGTAACACATATCACTTTATAACCCACATTACTTTTTTCACATTATCATATAACCTTTTTTTGATATCTATCATTTAAAATTTTCAGTATACCTTCAGCTTTCAGTAGCGCACCTATCGCCCCCCAAATAATTCACTAAGGTTATATATATTGCTATGGGCTTTTAATATGTTCCGTATACCATTGGGCTAAATGTAGGTTGGTGCTCTTTGTATAGTGACTCCCCTATAACAGCTGAACTCCCATGTTTGTTTTTATTGTTTCATCTTGAGGCCCTAGTATGTGTGACTTGGTTTTACTTTTATCCACAATATCACTTTGGCTATGTTCTGCCGCTAAGTGTTTACACACACTATTTTTACATTTGGATCAAGTTTTACGCCCTGTCATTATCTGTTTTACGTGTTTTGCTAAACACACAGCAGGTGTTCCACATGTCGGCCATTGTTTTTGTTTTTGTGTTCTCTTGGGTTATGTGTTGGATCGTAACTTTATTTATTTTTTATGTTAAAGTATACTCTTTTCTCTTTGTAGTCCTCGTCTGGGTCTTATCCTACGTCTGTGTCTTCATTTATCTAGTATTGTTTTAAACATTCTCACATGAGTCTGTTGAGCGGGGTATATCTCTCTGCTTTGGGATACATAGTAGATTTCTGTGTTTGACATTTCTTTTTCTTATGGATTTTGTCTTTCGTTGTCATTGATGCTATCTGTATACCAAAACACCATTTTCTTTTGCTTTGTTGCCCTGTATGCCCACGGATTGCTCTTTGGTATTCTTATTTCATAGTTGTTCTTTGATATCCTTTGTTGAATGTTGTAAGATCTCAGACAGCACAGTCTATTCATTTGTTGTTATTCTTGTTCTCTTCACTGTAACATATTATGTGTATCTGCCTTTGCTACTTTATCCTGCATGCCCTTGGTTTGTTCTTTGGGTATCCTTTGTTGAAGGTTGGATAATTCCCATTACAAACTGCACAGTCTGTTTTTTAATTTTATTGGTGATGGTGATATAGGTAGTTTGTGTCTTGTTGCGTGTTGTTTCTATTGTTCTATGTTTCTAGTATTTGTCTATATGTTTGTCTTTCAGATCATACCTGTCCTGATGAAGGCCCAACTGAGGGCCAAAACGTCGACCATGTATTAATGTTCTAAGAATAAAGAAAATATTCTTCTCTATACAAACCCTGAGAGTGCCCTTCTTCCACACTGTTCTCTAACTATCTCTCATAAGGATTGCACCCAGGTCGTGTGGCTGCTCCACCTGGTTGGAGTGCTGGGCTATATGCTATTTTGACTTTTTATATATATATATACATACACACTATATATATATATATATATACATATAGACTGTGTGTGTGTATATATTTATATATATATACAGTATATATATATATATATATATATATATATATATATATATATATATATATATAAAATAAATAAATCCAAAGGATGCACTCACCTTGATTCAAAATATTTAATTAGTGACACAGTTGTAAGGCAGGAACAGAGAGTGCTGAGATCTTGGAAATATATATATATATATATATATGAAGAAATTATACCAGCTGTATCAGGGGAATTAATATATAAGGATGAGTATCAGAGAGCTAAAAAGTACTATAAGTTCTCTGGTGCACGGGGGTACTAAAAATTGTTATGAAGAAACCAAGAGAGGAAAAAACGTAAACCCTTAATCCAGCACAAGCCCATAACCATAATCAAAAGCAACTCGGGAAGGGGGGGCAGATCTATGGAGGGCACAACACAACAGTTAATTAATTGTTTGCATACATTTTATTTTACCACAGAAAGTTGAACCTGAAAGTTGAAAATTTTACCACAGAAAGTTGAAGTAGAAAATTATTAGTGCCAAAAAGGACACAAATTAGTTACAGCATTAGACACCTTGATACAAATTATACTAAACCAATTCTCTGTTGAAACAATTTATACTAAAATAAAGGTTCATGTTTATAAGAAAAGAGAACCAGTGCTTAAAGTTCCGCATCCGTAATAGGCATTAGATAGAAGAAAGTTAGTCAGGCAAAATTAAACAACTGACTGGTTTAAAACTGAAGCGTGTAGTATTAGAAGTTAGTCAGCACTGTTATAACAGTTTCTTGGTTTATATATATATATATATATATATATACAGTATACATATATATATATATACACATACATACACACATACAGTGGGGCAAAAAAGTATTTAGTCAGCCACCAATTGTGCAAGTTCTCCCACTTAAGAAGATGAGAGAGGCCTGTAATTTTCATCATAGGTATACTTCAACTATGAGAGACAAAATGTGGAAACAAATCCAGACAATCACATTGTCTGATTTGGAAAGAATTTATTTGCATAATATGGTGGAAAATAAGTATTTGGTCACCTACAAACAAACAATATTTCTGGCACTCACAGACCTGTATCTTCTTCTTTAAGAGGCTCCTCTGTCCTCCACTCATTACCTGTATTAATGGCACCTGTTTGAACTTGTTATCAGTATAAAAGACACCTGTCCACAACCTCAAACAGTCGCACTCCAAACTCCACTATGGTGAAGACCAAAGAGCTGTCAAAGGACACCAGAAACAAAATTGTAGACCTGCACCAGGCTGGGAAGACTGAATCTGCAATAGGCAAGAGGCTTGGTGTGAAGAAATCAATTGTGGGAGCAATAATTAGAAAATGGAAGACACTGATAATCTCCCTTAAACTGGGGCTCCATGCAAGATCTCACCCTGTGGGGTCAAAATGATCACAAGAACGGTGAGCAAACATCCCAGAACCACATGGGGGGACCTAGTGAATGACCTGCAAAGAGCTGGGACCAACGTAACAAAGGCTACCATCAGTAACACACTACGCCGCCAGGGACTCAGATCCTGCCGTGCCGTGAAGCATGGGGGTGGCAACATCATGCTTTGGGGCTGTTTCTCTGCAAAAGGGAACAGGACGACTGATCCGTGTACATGAATGAATGAATGGGGCCATGTATCGTGAGATTTTGAGTGAAAAACTTTCTTCCATCAGCATGGGCATTGAAGATGAACCATACTGGGTCTTTCAGCATGACAATGATCCCAAACACACCGCCCGGGCAACGAAGGAGTGGCTTCGTAAGAAGCATTTCAAGGTCCTGGAGTGGCCTAGCCAGTCTCCAGATCTCCACCCCATAGAAAACCTTTGGAGGGAGTTGAAAGTCTGTGTTGCCCAGAGACAGCCCAACACATCACTGCTCTAGAGGAGATCTACATGCCGGAATGGACCAACATACCAGCAACAGTGTGTGACAACCTTGTGAAGACTTACAGAAAACATTTGACCTCTGTCATTGCCAACAAAGGATATATAACAAAGTATTGAGATGAACTTTTGATATTGACCAAATACTTATTTTCCACCATAATTTGCAAATAAATTCTTTCCAAATCAGACAATGTGATTGTCTGGATTTGTTTCCACATTTTGTCTCTCATAGTTGAGGTATACCTATGATGAAAATTACAGGCCTCTCTCATCTTCTTAAGTGGGAGAACTTGCACAATTGGTGGCTGACTAAATACTTTTTTGCCCCACTGTATATACACACATGCAAGTCCTGGTGAACATTTGGGGGAGGGGGCTGGGGGGGGGCAGTAGAATTTTGAGTGCCTAGGGCAGCACAAAACCTAAATATGCCACTGCCCATATCACAATAAATCTAATTAATCTATTAACCCCTAAACAGCCAAACCCCCACATCGCAATAAACCTAATTTAATTACTAAGCCCTCTAACCTAACACCCCCTAAATTAACACCAATTTACATAAAGTAATAAAATACTAAATTACAATTAAAATAAAAAATCCTAACAGTACTTAAAAAAAAAGATTAAATTAAAATAATCTAAAATTACAAACAATAAAAAGTCTAGCATTACAGAAAATGATAAACAAATTATCAAAAAATAAAAACACCCCCTAATCTAACACTAAACTACCAATAGTCCTGAAAAGGGCTTTTTGTAGGGCATTGCCCTAAGTTAAACAGCTCTTTTGCATTAAAAAAGATACAAAGCAGTAAAACCCACCAACCCCCCCCCCAAAAAAAACTAACACTAAAAAATCCTAAACTACCCATTGCCCCTAATGGGGCATTTGTATGGGCATTGCCCTTAAAACAGCATTCAGCTCTTTTACTGCTCTTAAAAGGACATTAAGCTCTTTTACAAGTGCCCATTAAATCCCTTCTCTAAAAAAAAAAAATTTAATTTAATTTTTTTTTTCTAACTCTAAGCCCCAAATAGGTACACTGTTTCTGAAGTCTGGCGGAGAAGGTCCTCTTCCAGGCGGCAGTCAAGTCTTCTTGAAACTGGCGACATCTTCCATCTTCATCCAGGACCAAGCCGGCGTGGAGCGAAGATGAATGTGGAACTGAAGACCGATGACCGCAGAACTGTAGACCAGCAACTGCGGAGCCATGGAGCGTGGAGGATCCTCTTCGTACGTTCACAGCCGTCCACTGAATATTGAATACAAGTTAAGCGTTTAAATATGGCGTCACTTGAATTCCTATTGACTGATTTTAATCTTCAAAATTAAATCAGCCAATAGGATTAAAGCGACTGAAATCTTTTTTTTATTTTGGGGGTTTTAGTGGTTGGGGGGGTTTACTGTTAGAGGGGACTTAGTATTGTTTTTAATGCAAAAGAGCTGTTTAACTTAGGGCATTGCCCTACAAAAGTCCCTTTTAAGGGCTATTAGTAGTTTAGTTTATATTAGGGGGTGTTTTTATTTTGTTTTTTTTTTTTATTTTCATAGGAATTAGGTTTAAGTTTTTTTATTTTTGATCATTTGGTTTATTATTTTATGTAATATTAGTTTTTTTGTTGTTGTAATTTTAGATTAATTTAATTTATTTTTAAAATAGTTTTTTTATTTTTATTGTAACTTATTATTTTTTAATTGAGGTAATTGGGGTTAATTTAGGGGGTGTTAGGTTAGGAGGCTTAGTAATTTTAAATAGGTTAATTGCGCTGTGGGTTTCAGCGGTTTAGGGGTTAACAGATTTATTAGGTTAATTGCGATATGGGTTAATGGTGGATTAGGGGTTAATAGCTTAATTAGGTTAATTGCAATGTGGGTTAATGGCAGGTTAAGGGTTAATACATTTATTAGGCCATTTGAGATGTGTTACTAATTTAATTAGGCATATTGCATTGTGGGGGGTTGTCGGTTTAGGGGTTAATACTTTTATTATTAGTTGCGATGTGGGGGGATTGCGGATATAGGAGTTTTTACATGTCTGGTTTATTTTTGGGAGGTGTGTAAGACTTTTACGGGAGATTTAACTTTTTTTTCATTTTCTTAAGCGCTGGCAGTTTCTAACGTACCGTAAGTCACTGGCGACTCCAGAAATTTGTATTTCACACATTTCTGGACATCACTTGATTATCGGACTTATGGCACTTTATGAACTGCCGGCGGGGTTTATGTGATTGCCCCAATGTGCAAGGGGAAATTACGCGTGACTCGAGTTTCAGCAGTTATGCTGAAGCCTCCGCCACATATGTAATTTCGCCCTACAAGGGGAGCGCTAATTAATGCTCCTGATCGACCGTTAATTGTGCTAGAAGCAAGCTTTTTGTGCTCACCTGGTTGCACTCATATTATGAGTTGAAAGTAAACTGTAAACTGTTTTAGCTTGCACGCTAACCCGACGAGGGCAAAAAACTGAATTTAGATTATTGCGCGCGCATTCACGTATTCCCCCATAGCAGTCAATGGAGCAAAAAAAGTGGAAAAAACACCCCACTATAATTGATGATATCTAGTATGCATATAATCAAATACTGTTAGGACAAGACATGTACATTTGTTTAGTAATAAATGCACATTTGCTAATGAAACACGGATATTTTGTATAATTTTAACAAGATGAATATCCTAAAGAACACAGCATAAAATTTAAAGAAAACAAAGGAATAGTCAATATTCATTCATTTCCTTTAAATAGTTAAAAAAATCCTTATCAAACCAAGCTGGAGAGCCATGCCAAACCATTCTTCTTCTTCACAGAGCGTCCTGTTATCGCGGCGGCTCCCAGGGCCTGCACTATAAGAGAAAGTTCCGGTGTATTTAAATAATTTCTAAACAATTTTGAATCAATTAACAAACCTAGAGAATAGACATTTGCGTATCTGCCTGTATGTTATTCATGGTAATAAAATTGGTGCAACTTCTTGCAATACTTATACATCTGGCATAAGTTGTTCTTGCAGTTTGTTCATTATATTGAATCTTCAGTGTTATATAATTTGTTAACACAAAGTTTTGCTTACTCTATCATTAACCCTACAACGCATGCCTGATGTCTTGGGGTCACATTTGACTCAGATCTTTCTTTCATGCCTTGCGTTCAGTCCTTGGCTAAATCCTGCCGCTTCCACCTTAAAAACATCTCTAAAATTAGACATTTCCTTACACAAGACACAACTAAGATTTTAATCCACTCTCTCAACCTTTCCCGCCTTGACTACTGCAACTTCCTCCTCTCTAGTCTCCCTAGCTGTCACGTAGCTCCTTTACAATCCATAATGAATGCCTCTGTCAGGCTCATCTTCCTTACAAAGCGCCCTTCATCTGCTGCACCTCTCTGCCAATCCCTTCACTGGCTTCCTCTTGCCTCTAGGATTAAACACAAAATTCTGACTCTGACATACAAGGCCCTCAACTACACTGCTCCCCCTATATCTCAGACCTTGTCTCCAGATACTCTCCCCCTCCATCCCCTTCGCTCTGCTTATGACCTCCTACTCTCCTCCTCTCTTGCTACCACCTCACATTCCCATTTACAGGACTTCTCCAGACTGGCTCCCATATTGCGTTGTGAGTCAGTATCATATATTTAGCGCAAGGACTTATGCATCGAAAATGGAGACATTTTACTCCAATTCCACCTCACCACACATAGGCAGGCATAGAGTATATAAATACCGTAACGCCCTAGAAGTCTTACCAAACACCTAACACATGCGCAATATCCATCCCAAATCTGCCATCCCTCCACCGCAATAACTAATAAAATGTATTAACCTCTAAACCGCCAACCCCCCACAATGCAATCTACCTATTAAAAATATCAACCCTAATCCGCCAACCCCCACAAAGCAAACAACCTAATAAACATTTTTTTTTTTTTTTTTTTTTTTTTTTTTTTTAAGTTTCAAAAGCTTTATTGAAAATATAAACATAACAATCATGGCAAATGTTTCAATATGATCTGATGATTTCACAAAAGGTATCTATTAAATGTCTGTAGTGTCCAGTATCCAATCATCATCTCCTGAGTTAACACCAAAGGTGCTTAGTTAGTTCCATATCATTGTCTCAGTATTGAAATGCTATGCAAGCAATAGTCTAGGATACAAAAGTGCGTTCAACAAGTTCCAGAAGTATGTACATTGCTTATTCCCTGATAAAAATTGTATGTAAGAAGAAGGTAAGAAAAAGAAAGAAAAGAAGAGCGGAGAGGGGAGTCCCAGCGGCAAGCTTGAGTGTATGTGTCTCTATAGTCGCCTAGTGTCTTATTCTGTGGGGCGTGTTTCTCCATTTGCCCAGGCTGATAGCATAAGCTCGTGTATATCAGTGGTGTCCTGCACTAAGTGGTGGTACCTTTCGAGTTGGAGTAACAAGGTGACCTGCGCTTTCCAATCTGACAGTGTCGGGACAGTGTGTGTTTTCCAGTTCTTAGGGATTAATATTTTAGCACTATTCAGCATGATCATCATTAATGCCCTGTAATCTTTGCCCTCAATCCTTGGCAGCGAGAGATACAGAAGAATTTTGGGGTCATTAGGCAGAGTACAGCCTAATACGTTTTTAATGTGAGAGAGGACTTCCACCCAGTATGTATCCTAATAAACATTTTAACCCCTAAAATGCCAACCCCACACCGCAATCTACATAATTACACTATTAACCCCTAAACCGCAACCCCCCACAATGCAAAGTACCTAATTAACCTATTAACCCTTAAACCACCAAACCCCAACATCGCAATCCATTATATCACTATATAAACCTATTAACCCCTAAACCGCCAACCCCCCACAACACAATCTAACTAATTACACTATTAACCCCTAATCCGCCAACCCCCCACAATGCAAAGTATTAATCTAAAAACTAAGATCCCTAAACTAACACCCACTAAATTAACCCCAATTAAAATACACTAACATAAAGTAACAAAATACTAACCACCTTAAGAATTAATTAAAAATGACCAAAAATAAAAAAATAAATTACTTTAAAAAAAAACTAACAAAATAAACATTATCCAAAATGAAACATTCTAACTTTACATTAAAAAAATTTAATAATAACATTACATGAAAATAAAAAACCTACGATTACATAAAAATTAAAAAGCTAAGATTACAAAAATAAAAAAGCTAAGATTCCAGAAAATAACAAACTGCATTATCCAAAATAAAAAAAGTTATTTCTAATCTAATACCCCCTTAAAAACAAAAAAGCCACCCCAAAATAAAAACACCCCCTAATCTAACAATAAACTACCAATAGCCCTTAAAAGAGCCTTTTGTAGGGCATTGCCCTAAAGAAAACAGCTCTTTTACCCAAAAAAATACAAAGTACTCACTAACAGTATAACTCCCCACCCAACCCCCAAAGATAAAAAATACCTAACCTAATCTTTCAATTGCCCCTAAAGGTATTTGTATGGGCATTGCCCTTAAAAGGGCAATCAGCTCTTTTACTGCCATGAAAATAAAAAAAATCCTAATCTAAAAAACAAAGAAACAAAAAACAACAACAAAAATTTACACTAACCCCCAAAAATATACTCACCATTATTGAAGCCCAGGCATCCATCTTCTTCCAGGCAGAGAAAAGTCTTCATCCAGACGGCGAAGGTCTTCTTCCAGCATGGCACCATCTTCCATCTTCATCCCAGTGGCGTGGTCATCCGACGTGGAGGTCCTCTTCATGCGATGGTCCGCCACACACTGAAGATTGAATGCGAGGTCACCTGTGGTGGTAGTTAGTACCAGAATATTAAACCAAAAGGGTTGTCCACTTTTTAAAATTATTTAAATATTTAATTAAGACAAATAACAAATAATATAGGTATGAAAATGAACAATTACCTACAAGCTACAAAAGTATAAAACAAGTCTCAAGAAATACCAAAAGCTACAACATCCAGTCCAAATTATACAGGGACATTTTATCGTAAACAAACCCAGATTAAGCAATATTAACTAAACATAGTGAACCAGAGAATATATCCCAAGGAAAATGCAAAATAATGCTAATATATTCAGCTAGTTCAGTCCTCCAGTGGTCTCTCAATCTCTCATCAGTTGCTTCCAGGAGGTTAGGAAGATAAAAAAGTATATATAGTAACTGTTGGCTACATTGTATACTTAATTTACTTAAGGTGTGTCCTACCATACACCAATCAAAGGCTACACGGGAGTGTACTTCTTAGACAAAGACTAGGCCAAAGCCTAGTCTATATTTTAAAATATGTTTGTAAATCTAAGAATGAACTACTTGAACACTCTAGGGATAAATTCTCTGGTTTTATGACACCACATGACCCTTTTATATTGGGGTACCTTGCATTCCTATTGGCTGAAAATTTCAAATCAGCCAATAGGATGAGAGCTGCTTACAATATTGTGCTTTTGCAATATTTATGCTTTACTGGTAGTACAATTTAGGCACAATGCAAACGCAACCTCACAAGAGCGAGCTTCTATAGACTCCAATGGGAACCTCGACACGGCAAAGCACCTAGTACTAAAAATATATACTGTATGTATATGAATATATACAATTTTATTCAAGTGTTTATATACATATATATTTATAGTGAGAACAATGTCCCATGTCACCCCACATTAGCTCACTTTAACCCCTTATAACTGCTTCGTGCAGTTTAAAATAAAATCTTTTTATTGTAGATTAAAGAACTCTCCTCTTTATTTTGGGGGGAAATTGAGGCACTTTTTTTAAAGTGAGGCCGCAAGCTCACAAGAGCTTTAACCAACCAGTTGTAATGGCTGGTTATTTAACGTGCGCCCATAATGGGGCACATTTGCTCCTTTACAGACACATGTTAAAATAGCGCTCCAGTCATAATCTACCCAATATGAATAAGTATTTTCTGGTTAATGCAAATACTGCTGTTGTTCAAAGCTACCTGATCACTGCTCAATTGCTTTTGTATGGCTTGGAATGGCTTTATATTAAAAGAAAGAATCCTTAAAAAATCAAACATTTCAAGCAATTGTTTAGATGTACAATTCTATTGTCTTTCTATAGAATAATGTATTATCCAAGTGTAAACATTTTTCAAATAAATTAACTTCCTGTTTGCCCCAACAGTTTTTCAACCGCTTACCCATCATTTGACATATTTGTAGCAGCCAGTTTGGGCTTGAGTTTACAACTGAAAAGATGTATTGCAGTCATTGTGGTTATATAAAGTGCTTTGTTTTGCAGTTGTTATGTGATAAAGCCAATATTGGAACAATATGGGCCCGATCCGATATGCAGCGTCGCCCGCAAAACTGGCGACGCCGAAATTTGCACTGGTTTGGTATCACATATATGGCGTAACCTAGAAGTTACGCTCGTATATATTTCTGCCTTCGCCGTAGTTTTTTTGGGCCATAGGCAGGTATACCAAACCAGCGCAGTTTGGTATCCAATATACAGCGTAAGGACTTACGTGGCGAAAATGGAGAAATCTTACTCCATTTTCACTTCGCCACAAAATGCAGCCGTAGTAAGCCTTACACTGTGTATTGGAGCCCCGTAACTCCCTAAACTAACTGCTAAATAAAACCTAACACCTAAAGCATGCGCAATGTCTATCTAACGGTCAACCGCAATCCCCACGCCGCAATCCCTAATAAAGTATTTAACCCCTAAACCGCCGCACACGGACCCCGCCGCCACCTACATTAAAAGTATAACCCCCTAATGTGATCCCCCTACACCGTCTCCAGCTACATTACATACCCCCTAATGTGAGCCCCTTACACCGCCGCCATCTACCTTACCTACCCCCTAAAGTGAGCCCCCACCCAGCCGCCATCTACCTTACCTACCCCCTAAAGTGAGCCCCTACCCCACCGCCATCTACCTTACCTACCCCCTAAAGTGAGCCCCTTACACCGCCGCCATCTATTTTAAAAATATTAACCCCTAATTTAATCCCCCTACACCGCCGCCAGCTATATTAACTATATTAACCCTAATTATATTAGGGTTAATATAGTTAATATAGTTATTATATTAACCCCTTAATGACTGAGGACGTGCAGGGTACGTCCTCAGAAAAAAGGCAGTTAACGCCTGAGAACGTACCCTGCACGTCCTCAGTGTGGAAAGCAGCTGGAAGCGATCCTGCTCGCTTCCAGCTGCTTTCCGGTTATTGCAGTGATGCCTCGATATGGAGGCATCCTGCAATAACCTTTTTAAGCCATCCGGTGCAGAGAGAGCCACTCT
The DNA here is from genome assembly GCF_027579735.1 of Bombina bombina. NCBI lineage: Eukaryota > Metazoa > Chordata > Amphibia > Anura > Bombinatoridae > Bombina > Bombina bombina. The sequence goes on along the minus strand of NC_069502.1, from coordinate 675,085,548 downwards.
GTGGCCCTCTCTGCACCGGAGATCGGTGGCTTGCTGCGTTGGTGGGTGGGAGCCGGACCGGGAGGCGGGTGGCGGCCATCGATGGCCCTCGTTATGTGAAGGGGGGCGGGATCGTGGGCGGGGGTGGCTGGGGGCGCGCACGGGCGCGCGTGCGTGCACGGGAGGGTGGGGGCGGGCACGTGCACGGGGAGGGAGCGGGTGGGAACCGCTACACTACAGAAAATGCTGAGAATAAAAAGTCAAAAATGTCAAAAAAAATAAATACGATCAGCAAGGTGGTGGGGGTTTGTCTGTGGGGGGTGGGGGGGGGGATTGGGGAAGCTACACTACGGAAAAAAAAGATAAACAAAAAAGCACTTTTTATTGCAAACTGGGTACTGGCAGACAGCTGCCAGTACCCAAGATGGCCCCCAATAAGGCAGAGGGGAGGGTTAGAGAGCGGTTTTGGGGGGGATCAGGGAGGTTGGGGGCTAAGGGGGGGATCCTACACAGTAGCATATGTAAGTATGCTATAATTTTTTTTTTTTTTTTAAAAACCCTTTTATTTTAGTACTGGCAGACTTTCTGCCAGTACTTAAGATGGCGGGGACAATTGTGGGGTGGGGGAGGGAAGGGAGCTGTTTGGGAGGGATCAGGGGGTGGGATGTGTCAGATGGGAGGCTGATCTCTACACTAAAGCTAAAATTAACCCTGCAAGCTCCCTACAAACTCCCTAATTAACCCCTTCACTGCTAGCCATAATACACGTGTGAGGCACAGCAGGATTTAGCGGCCTTCTAATTACCAGAAAGCAACGCCAAAGTCATATATGTCTGCTATTTCTGAACAAAGGGGATCCCAGACAAGCATTTACAACCATTTGTGCCATAATTGCACAAGCTGTTTGTAAATGATTTCAGTGAGAAACCTAAAATTGTGAAAAATTTTAAGTTTTTTTTAATTTGATCGCATTTGGCGGTGAAATGGTGGCATGAAATATACCAAAATGTGCCTATATCAATACTTGGGGTTGTCTACTACACTACACTAAAGCTAAAATTAACCCTACAAGCTCCCTAAAAGCTCCCTAATTAACCCCTTAACTGCTGGGCATAATACACTTGTGGTGCGCAGTGGCATTTAGCGGCCTTCTAATTACCAAAAAGCGACGCCAAAGCCATATATGTCTGCTATTTCTGAACAAAGGGGATCCCAGAGAAGAATTTACAACCATTTATGCCATAATTGCACAAGTTGTTTGTAAATAATGTCAGTGAGAAACCGAAAGTTTGTGAAAAAATTTGTGAAAAAGTGAACGATTTTTTGTATTTGATCGCATTTGGCGGTGAAATGGTGGTATGAAATATACCAAAATTGGCCCAGATCAATACTTTGGGATGTCTACTAAAAAAAAATATATACATGTCAAGGGATATTCAGGGATTCCTGAAAGATATTAGTGTTCTAATGTAACTAGCGCTAATTTTGGAAGAAAAATGGTTTGGAAATAGCAAAGTGCTACTTGTATTTATGGCCCTATAACTTGCAAAAAAAGCAAAGAACATGTAAACATTGGGTATTTCTAAACTCAGGACAAAATTTAGAAACTATTTAGCATGGGTGTTTTTTGGTGGTTTTAGATATGTAACAGATTTTGGGGGTCAAAGTTAGAAAAAGTGTGTTTTTTTCCATTTTTCCTCATATTTTATCATTTTTTTTATTGTAAATTATATGATATGATGAAAATAATGGTATCTTTAGAAAGTCCATTTAATGGCGAGAAAAACGGTATATAATATGTGTGGGTACAGTAAATGAGTAAGAGGAAAATTACAGCTAAACACAAACACCGCAAAAATGTAAAAATAGCCTTGGTCCCAAACGGACAGAAAATGGAAAAGTGCTGTGGTCATTAAGGGGTTAACTATATTAACTATATTAACCCTAATTATATTAGGGTTAATATAGTTAATATCGTTATTATATATATATTAAGTATAATAACCCTATCTAACTCTAACATCCCTAACTAAATTCTTATTAAAATAAATCTAATTAATATTAATATTATTAATTAAAATATTCCTATTTAAATCTAAATACTTACCTATAAAATAAACCCTAAGATAGCTACAATGTAATTAATAATTACATTGTAGCTATTTTAGGGTTTATATTTATTTTACAGGAAACTTGGTATTTATTTTAACTAGGTACAATAGCTATTAAATAGTTAATAACTATTTAATAGTTACCTAGTTAAAATAATTACCAATTTACCTGTAAAATAAATCATAACCTAAGTTACAAATACACCTACACTATCAATCAATTAAATAAACTACAAATATCTAAACTAAAATACAATAAAATAAACTAAACTAAATTACAAAAAAAAACAAACACTAAATTACAAAAAATAAAAAAAAATTACAAGATTTTTAAGCTAATTACACCTATTCTAAGCCCCCTAATAAAATAATAAAGCCCCCCAAAATAAAAAAAATTCCCTACCCTATTCTAAATTTAAAAAGTTCACAGCTCTTTTACCTTATCAGCCCTTAAAAGGGCCTTTTGCGGGGCATGCCCCAAAGAAAACAGCTCTTTTGCCTGTAAAAAAAAACACAATACCACCCCCCCAACATTACAACCCACCACCCACATACCCCTATTCTAAACCCACCCAAACCCCCCTTAAAAAAACCTAACACTACCCCCCTGAAGATCTCCCTACCTTGTCTTCACCCAGCCGGGCAGAACTCTTCATCCGATACGGACGATGTCCAATCAAGCGGCAGAGAAGTCTTCTTCCATCCGGGAGATGTCTTCAATCAAGCGGCAGTGAAGTCTTCTTCCATCCGACGATGTCTTCAATCAAGCGGCAGTGAAGTCTTCTTCCATCCGGCGATGTCTTCAAGCAAAGCGGCATCTTCAATCTTCTTACTTTGCTCCTCCACGGTGGAGCATCCATCCGGCACGAAGACAACCTTTAAATGACGTCATCCAAGATGGCGTCCGTCGAATTCCGATTGGCTAATTAAGGTAGAAAAATCTGATTGGCTGATTGAATCAGCCAATCAGATTCAAGTTCAATCCGATTGGCTGAACCAATCAGCCAATCGGATTGAACTTGAATCTGATTGGCTGATTCAATCAGCCAATCAGATTTTTCTACCTTAATTCTGATTGGCTGATAGAATCCTAACAGCCAATCGCAATTCAACGGACGCCATCTTGGATGATGTCATTTAAAGGTACCTCATTCCTCGTTCAGTCTTCGTGCCGGATGGATGCTCCGTGGCGGAGGAGCGAAGAAAGAAGATTGAAGATGCCGCTTTGCTTGAAGACATCGCCGGATGGAAGAAGACTTCACTGCCGCTTGATTGAAGACATCGCCGGATGGAAGAAGACTTCACTGCCGCTTGATTAAAGACATCGCCCGGATGGAAGAAGACTTCTCTGCCGCTTGATTGGACATCGCCCGGATCGGATGAAGAGTTCTGCCCGGCTGGATGAAGACAAGGTAGGGAGATCTTCAGGGGGGTAGTGTTAGGTTTTTTTAAGGGGGGTTTGGGTGGGTTTAGAATAGGGGTATGTGGGTGGTGGGTTTTAAGGTTGGGGGTGGTATTGTGGGTTTTTTTACAGGCAAAAGAGCTGTTTTCTTTGGGGCATGCCCCGCAAAAGGACCTTTTAAGGGCTGGTAAGGTAAAAGAGCTGTGAACTTTTTTAATTTAGAATAGGGTAGGGAATTTTTTTTATTTTGGGGGGCTTTATTATTTTATTAGGGGGCTTAGAATAGGTGTAATTAGCTTAACCCCTTAACGACCAACGACGTATGGGGTACGTCCTGCAAAAAAATGCAGTTAATGACCAAGGACGTACCCCGTACGTCGTTGGTCTTTGAAAGCAGTGGAAGCGATCCTGATCACTTCCAACTGCTTTCATGTTATAGCAGTGATGCCTCGATATTGAGGCATCCTGCTATAACATTTTTTAGCCGTCCGATGCAGAGAGAGCCACCCTGTGGCCCTCTCTGCATCGGCCATTGATGGCCATGTTCGTTGGTGGGTGGGAGCTTACCAAGGGAGGCGGGTGGGCGGCCATCGGTGGGAAGGGGGGCGGGATCGAGTGCGGGCGTGCGCGCGGGTGCGCGCTCGTGAACTGGAGCGGGTGCGCGCGCGTGCACGGGAGCGGGCGCGCGCGCGCGGGTGGGAGCCCTACACTATGGAACAATGATGGTACTCGGTGGGAGTGAGGGTGGGCATCTCAAAACTGTTTAGCGATCTGGCAGGGGTTGGGGGGTTGGGGGTTGAGGGAGGGCAGCTACACTACAGAAAATAGTATTTTTTTAAAAAAAACTAAAAAAAAACATATTTGATTGCAAACTGGGCACTGGCAGACAGCTGCCAGTACCCAATATGGCGCAATAAGGCAGAGAGAGGGGGGTTAGAGAGCTGTTTGGGGGGGGATCAGGGAGGTTGGGGGCTAAGGGAGGATACTACAGAACATAATTATTATTTTTTTTTTTAAAAACCCAAAAAAACTCTTATTTTAGTACTGGCAGACTTACTGCCAGTACTTAAGATGGCGGGGGACAATTGTGGGGTGGGGGAGGGAAGAGAGCTGTTTGGGAGGGATCTGGGGGTGTGATGTGTCATGTGGGAGGTTGATACCTACACTAAAGCTAAAATTAACCCTGCAAGCTCCCTAAAAGCTCCCTAATTAACCCCTTCACTGCTGGGCATTATACACGTATGGTGCGCAGCGGCATTTAGCTGCCTTCTAATTACCAAAAAGCAAAGCCAAAGCCATATATGTCTGCTATTTCTGAACAAAGGGGATCCCAGAGAAGCTTTTACAACCATTTATGCCATAATTGCACAAGCTGTTTGTAAATAATTTTAGTGAGAAACCTAAAATTGGGAAAATTTTACGTTTTATTTTTATTTGTTCGCATTTGGCGGTGAAATGGTAGCATGAAATATACCAAAATGGGCCTAGATCAATACTTTGGGTTGTCTACTACACTACACTAAAGCTAAAATTAAAACTACAAGCTCCCTACATGCTCCCTAATTAACCCCTTCACTGCTGGGCATAATACACGTGTGGTGCGCAGCGGCATTTAGCGGCCTTCTAAATACCAAAAAGCGATGCCAAAGCCATATATGTCTACTATTTTTGAACAAAGGGGATCCCAGAGAAACATTTACAACCATGTATGCCATAATTGCACAAGTTGTTTGTAAATAATTTCAATGAGAAACCTAAAGTTTGTGAAAACATTTGTGAAAAAGTGAACATTTTTTTTTTATTTGATCGCATTTTGTAGTGAAATGGTGGCATGAAATATACCAAAATGGGCCTAGATCAATACTTTGGGATGTCTTCTAAAAAAATATATATACATGTCAAGGGATATTCAGGGATTCCAGACAGATATCAGTGTCCCAATGTAACTAGCGCTAATTTTGAAAAAAAGTGGTTTGGAAATAGCAAAGTGCTACTTGTATTTATTGCCCTATAACTTGCAAAAAAAGCAAAGAACATGTAAACATTGGGTATTTCTAAACTCAGGACAAAATATAGAAACTATTTAGCATGGGTGTTTTTTAGTGGTTGTAGATGTGTAACAGATTTTGGGGGTCAAATTTAGAAAAACTGCGTTTTTTTTCCATTTTTTCCTCATATTTTATCATTTTTTTTATAGTAAATTATAAGATATGATGAAAATAATGGTATCTTTAGAAAGCCCATTTAATGGCGAGAAAAACGGTATATAATATGCGTGGGTACAGTAAATGAGTATGAGGAAAATTACAGCTAAACACAAACACCGCAGAAATGTAAAAATAGCCTTGGTCCCAAACGGACAGAAAATGGAAAAGTGCTGTGGTCATTAAGGGGTTAAAAATCTTGTAATATTTTTTTTATTTTTTGTAATTTAGTGTTTGTTTTTGTAATTTAGTTTAGTTTATTTTATTGTATTTTAGTTTAGATATTTGTAGTTTATTTAATTTATTGATAGTGTAGGTGTATTTGTAACTTAGGTTAGGATTTATTTTACAGGTAAATTGGTAATTATTTTAACTAGGTAGCTATTAAATAGTTCTTAACTATTTAATAGCTATTGTACCTAGTTAAAATAAATACCAAGTAACCTGTAAAATAAATATAAACCCTAAAATAGCTACAATGTAATTATTAATTACATTGTAGCTATCTTAGGCCTAGATTTGGAGTTTGGCGGTAGCCGTGAAAACCAGCGTTAGAGACTCCTAACGCTGGTTTTAGGCTACCGCCGGTATTTGGAGTCATTCAAAAAAGGGTCTAACGCTCACTTTTCAGCCGCGACTTTTCCATACCGCAGATCCCCTTACGTCAATTGCGTATCCTATCTTTTCAATGGGATCTTTCTAACTTCGGTATTTAGAGTCGTGGCTGAAGTGAGCGTTAGAAATCTAACGACAAAACTCCAGCCGCAGAAAAAAGTCAGTAGTTAAGAGCTTTCTGGGCTAACGCCGGTTCATAAAGCTCTTAACTACTGTGCTCTAAAGTACACTAACATCCATAAACTACCTATGTACCCCTAAACCGAGGTCCCCCCACACCGCCGCCACTCGATTAATTTTTTTTAACCCCTAATCTGCCGACCGCCATCTACGTTATCCTTATGTACCCCTAATCTGCTGCCCCTAACACCGCCGACCCCTATATAATATTTATTAACACCTAACCTGCCCCCACAACGTCGCCGCCAGCTACCTACACTTATTAACCCCTAATCTGCCGTCCGCACGCCGCCGCCAGCTACATTATAGCTATGTACCCCTAATCTGCTGCCCCTAACACCGCCGACCCCTATATTATATTTATTAACCCCTAATCTGACCCCCTCAACGTCGCCTCCACCTGCCTACACTTATTAACCCCTAATCTGCCGACCGGACCGCACCGCTATTATAATAAAGTTATTAAACCCTAATCCGCCTCACTAACCCTATAATAAATAGTATTAACCCCTAATCTGCCCTCCCTAACATCGCCGACACCTAACTTCAAACATTAACCCCTAATCTGCCGACTGGAGCTCACCGCTATTCTAATAAATGCATTAACCCCTAAAGCTAAGTCTAACCCTAACACTAACACCCCCCTAACTTAAATATAATTTAAATCTAACGAAATTAATTAACTCTTATTAAATAAATTATTCCTATTTAAAGCTAAATACTTACCTGTAAAATAAACTCTAATATAGCTACAATATAAATTATAATTATATTATAGCTATTTTAGGATTAATATTTATTTTACAGGTAACTTTGTATTTATTTTAACCAGGTACAATAGCTATTAAATAGTTAAGAACTATTTAATAGCTAAAATAGTTAAAATAATTACAAAATTACCTGTAAAATAAATCCTAACCTAAGTTACAATTAAACCTAACACTACACTGTCAATAAATTAATTAAATAAAATACCTACAATTACCTACAATTAAACCTAACACTACACTATCAATAAATTAATTAAATACAATATCTACAAATAAATACAATTAAATAAACTAACTAAAGTACAAAAAATAAAAAAGAACTAAGTTACAAAAAATAAAAAAATATTTACAAACATAAGAAAAATATTACAACAATTTTAAACTAATTACACCTACTCTAAGCCCCCTAATAATATAACAAAGCCCCCCAAAATAAAAAAATGCTCTACCCTATTCTTAATTACAAAAGTTCAAAGCTCTTTTACCTTACCAGCACTGAACAGGGCCCTTTGCGGGGCATGCCCCAAGAAATTCAGCTCTTTTGCCTGTAAAAAAAACATACAATACCCCCCCAACATTACAACCAACCACCCACATACCCCTAATCTAACCCAAACCCCCCTTAAATAAACCTAACACTAAGCCCCTGAATATCTTCCTACCTTGTCTTCATCTCACCGGGTATCACACCGATCCGTCCTGGCTCCGATATCTTCATCCAACCCAAGAGGGGGCTAGACATCCATCATCCGACGGCTGAAGAAGTCCAGAAGAGGGTCCAAAGTCTTCATCCTATCCGGGAAGAAGAGAAGATCCGGACCGGCAAAGATCTTCTTCCAAGCGGCATCTTCTATCTTCATCCGATGAGGACCGGCTCCATCTTGAAGACCTCCACCGCGGACCCATCTTCTTCCGACGACGACTTCCCAATGAATGACGGTTCCTTGAAGAGAATTAAGGTAGGAATATTCTGATTGGCTGATGGAATCAGCCAATCAGAATCAAGTTCAATCCAATTGGCTGATTCAATCAGCCAATCAGATTGAGCACTCATTCTATTGGCTGATCGGAACAGCCAATAGAATGCAAGCTCAATCTGATTGGCTGATTGAATCAGCTAATCGGATTGAACTTGATTCTGATTGGCTGATTCCATCAGCCAATCAGAATATTCCTACCTTAATTCCGATTGGCTGATAGAATCCTATCAGCCAAACGGAATTCGAGGGACGCCATCTTGGATGACGTCATTTAAAGGAACCGTCATTCGTCATCTAGTCGTCGGTTGAAGAGGATGTTCCGCGTCGGCTTGGAAGAAGATGGTTCCACTCCGCTCCAGAAGAAAGAAGATTGAAGATGCGGCTTGATAGAAGACTTCATCCAGATGATGGACTTCCGACTTCAGCCCGAGGATGGATTTCTTCAGTCGCCGCTTGGATCCAGACTTCAGCCCGAGGATGGACGTCACTCTTCAGCCCCCCGCTTGGGCTTGGATCAACACTTCCGAGGCTTGGATCAAGACTTCCGAGGACGGATCGGTGAACCTGGTATGGTGAAGATAAGGTAGGAAGATCTTCAGGGGCTTAGTGTTAGGTTTATTTAAGGGGGGTTTGGGTTAGATTAGGGGTATGTGGGTGGTGGGTTGTAATGTTGGGGGGGGTTATTGTATGTGTTTTTTTACAGGCAAAAGAGCTGAATTTCTTGGGGCATGCCCCGCAAAGGGCCCTGTTCAGGGCTGGTAAGGTAAAATAGCTTTGAACTTTTGTAATTTAGAATAGGGTAGGGCATTTTTTTATTTTGGGGGGCTTTGTTATTTTATTAGGGGGCTTAGAGTAGGTGTAATTAGTTTAAAATTGTTGTAATATTTTTCTAATGTTTGTAAATATTTTTTTATTTTTTGTAACAGTTATTTTTTATTTTTTGTACTTTAGTTAGTTTATTTAATTGTATTTATTTGTAGATATTGTATTTAATTAATTTATTGATAGTGTAGTGTTAGGTTTAATTGTAGGTAATTGTAGGTATTTTATTTAATTATTTATTGATAGTGTAGTGTTAGGTTTAATTGTAACTTAGGTTAGGATTTATTTTACAGGTAAATTTGTAATTATTTTAACTATTTTAGCTATTAAATAGTTCTTAACTATTTAGTAGCTATTGTACCTGGTTAAAATAAATACAAAGATACCTGTAAAATAAATATAAATCCTAAAATAGCTATAATATAATTATAATTTATATTGTAGCTATATTAGGATTTATTTTACAGGTAAGTATTTAGCTTTAAATAGGAATAATTTATTTAATAAGAGTTAATTAATTTCGTTAGATTTAAATTATATTTAAGTTAGGGGGGTGTTAGTGTTAGGGTTAGACTTAGCTTTAGGGGTTAATACATTTACTATAATAGCAGTGAGCTCCAGTCGGCAGATTAGGGGTTAATGTTTGAAGTTAGGTGTCGGCGATGTTAGGGAGGGCAGATTAGGGGTTAATACTATTTATTATAGGGTTAGTGAGGCGGATTAGGGGTTAATAACTTTATTATAATAGCGGTGCGGTCCGCTCGGCAGATTAGGGGTTAATAAGTGTAGGCAGGTGGAGGCAACGTTGTGGGGGGCAGATTAGGGGTTAATAAATATAATATAGGGGTCGGCGGTGTTAGGGGCAGCAGATTAGGGGTACATAGGGATAATGTAAGTAGCGGCGGTTTACGGAGCGGAAGATTAGGGGTTAATAATAATATGCAGGGGTCAGCGATAGCGGGGGCGGCAGATTAGGGGTTAATAAGTGTAAGGTTAGGGGTGTTTAGACTCGGGTACATGTTAGAGTGTTAGGTGCAGACGTAGGAAGTGTTTCCCCATAGACAACAATGGGGCTGCGTTAGGAGCTGAACGCGGCTTTTTTGCAGGTGTTAGGTTTTTTTTCAGCTCAAACAGCCCCATTGTTTTCTATGGGGGAATCGTGCACGAGCACGTTTTTGAGGCTGGCCGCGTCCCTAAGCAACTCTGGTATCGAGAGTTGAAGTTGCGTTAAATATGCTATACGCTCCTTTTTTGGAGCCTAACGCAGCCATTCTGTGGACTCTCAATACCAGAGTTATTTTAAAGGTGCGGCCAGAAAAAAGCCAGCGTTAGCTACGCGGGTCGTTACCGACAAAACTCTAAATCTAGCCGTTTGGGTTTATTTTATAGGTAAGTATTTAGATTTAAATAGGAATATTTTAATTAATAATATTAATATTAATTAGATTTATTTTAATAAGAATTTAGTTAGGGATGTTAGAGTTAGATAGGATTATTATACTTAATATATATATAAAATAATAACGATATTAACTATATTAACCCTAATATAATTAGGGTTAATATAGTTAATATATATAATATAATAACTAAATTAACCCTAATATAATTAAGGTTAATATAGTTAATATAGCTGGCGGCGGTGTAGGGGGATTAAATTAGGGGTTAATATTTTTAAAATAGATGGCGGCGGTGTAAGGGGCTCACTTTAGGGGGTAGGTAAGGTAGATGGCGGCGGGGTAGGGGCTCACTTTAGGGGGTAGGTAAGGTAGATGGCGGCGGGGTAGGGGCTCACTTTAGGGGGTAGGTAAGGTAGATGGCGGCGGTGTAAGGGGCTCACTTTAGGGGGTAGGTAAGGTAGATGGCGGCGGGGTAGGGGCTCATATTAGGGGGTAGGTAAGGTAGATGGCGGCGGGGTAGGGGCTCACATTAGGGGGTTATAGATTTAATATAGCTGGTGGTGGGGTCCGGGAGCGGCGGTTTAGGGGTTAATAACTTTATTAGGTGGCGGTGGGGTCCGGGAGCGGTGGTTTAGGGGTTAATACATTTTTTATTGTTAGGATAGTGAGGGGGAATAGCAGATAGAGGGGTAGACATGTCGGGCTATGTTTGGGAGGCGTGTTAGACAGTACGGGAGATTTAATAACTTTAGTCAGGTTTTTTATAGGTGCCAGCAGTTTCTAAAGTGCCGTAAGTCACTGGCGACTCCAGAAATTTGTGCTTACGCAGATTTCTGGATATCGCTGGTTTGTCAGACTTACGGCACTTTAGCCTCTGACGGCGCCGTATATAGGATAGCTTGTGTTGTGAGCTGAAACTACGGGCGGCGGGGGTTCCCTCGCTTGCGCCGCAAACTACGATGTTTATCGGATTGCACCCTATGTAGTATGTTTAGCCTTGAGAAGTCTGCAGTGTGCATTTTCAGGTCTGAGAATTAGAAAATCCATAATTTCTGAGCTAAATTACAAACACCTAGATTACGAGTTTTGCGTTCATGTTTTAACGCTGAAAAAATGGCCATTTCAGCATTAAAACAGTAACGCAGCCATTACGAGCCTTGTCGGTATTGCTGCACTACAAGCCTTTTAGCCTGTAACGCAACGTCAGTCCCGCACTAAAACAAAATGACGTTTTTGCGTGGGATTTTTATAGCACTGCTATTACAAGTTTTGCAGTGAGAATAAAAAGCTTGTGTTACAGCCTATACCCACACGATCTGTTCCGCAATCTGAGAGCAGTAGTTATGAGTTTTACGCAACAAACCTTTTACACAAAACTCATAACTAAACTGTTACAAAGTACACTAACACCCATAAACTACATATTAACCCCTAAACCGAAGCCCTCCTGCATCGCAAACACTATTTTAAAGTTATTAATCCCTAATCTGTCGCTCCCGACATCGCCGCCAATAATAAAATGTATTAACCCCTATTCCGCCGCTCCCCAACATCGTTGCCACTATACTAAAGTTATTAACCCCTATTCCTGCGCACCCCAACATCGCCCACGCTATAATAAATATATTAACCCCTATTCCGACGCTCCCGGACATCGCCGCCGCTATATAAAGTTATTAACCCCTAAACCTCTGGCCTACCAAATCACTGCCACTAAAGAAACCTATTAATCCCTAAACCGACAGCCCCCACATTCTAAAAAACTAAATTAAACTATTAACCCCTAAACTTAACCCCCTAACTTTAAATTAAAATTACAAGATCCAAGAAGATAAATAAAAACTTACCTGGGAAATTAAAAAAACCTAAGTTTAAACTATAAATTAAACTAACATTACTATTATACTAAAATTAAAATAACTATCAATTAAATAAATTAAATTACTTATTAAAAAAACTAACACTACTGAAAAAAATTAAATCCACAGTTACAAAAAATAAAATACTAAATTGCAAAAAATAAAAAATAAAAATTACAAAAAATACTAAATTATTAAAAATAACTAAAGAAATTATCCAATATAAAACAATTACACCTAATCTAATAACCCTATCAAAATAACACCCCCCCTAATAGAAAAAAACCTAGCCTACAATAAACTACCAATAGCCCTTAATATGGCCTTTTGTTGGACATTGCCCTAAAGAAATCAGCTCTTTTTCCTGAAAAAAAAAAATACAAAGAACCCCAACAGTAAAACCCACCACCCAACCAACCCCCAAAATAAAATAAAAAACTAACTCTAAAAGAAACGTAAGCTACCTATTGAAGAGGATGCTCCGCTCCAGATGTCTTCAGGATGGATCCGCTCCGTGCCACCGGTATGAAGATAAAAGATGCCGCCTGGATGAAGATAGAAGATGCCGCCTGGATGGATGAAGACCTCGCCGCCTGGATGAAGACTTCTCGCCACCTGGATGAGGAGGGATGACCGGACTTCAAAAACTGGATCGTCTGGGGTTAGTGTTAGTTTTTTTTTAAACATTTTTGGAAGTTTTTTTTTTTAGATTAGGGTTTGGGTTTGTCTTAAAAGATCTGAATGTAGCTTAGGTTTTTGTCAGAGTTAGGTTTTTTATTTTGGGGGGGTTGGTTGGGTGGTGGGTTTTACTGTTGGGGGGGTCTTTGTATTTTTTTCAGGGAAAAGACCTGATTTATTTAGGGCAATGCCCTACAAAAGGCCCTTTTAAGGGCTATTGGTAGTTTATTGTGGGCTAGGTTTTTTTATTTGGGGGGGGCTTTTTTTTTTAAAAGGGCTATTAGATTAGGTGTAATTGATTTTATTTTTGATACTTTTATTTATTTTTTGTAATTTAGTATTTTTTATTTTTTGTAATTTAGTACTTTTAATTTTTTTGTAACTGTAGCAGTCTTTAGTTTTTTTTAATGAGTAATTTCATTTATTTAATTGATAGTTATTTTAATTATAGTATAATAGTAATGTTAGTTTAATTTATAGTTTAAACTTAGGCTTTTTTTAATTTCCCAGGTAAGTTTTTATTTATTTTAAGATAGGGATCATGTAATTTTAATTTAAAGTAAGGGGGTTGTTAGGTTTAGAGGTAATAGTTTAATTTAGTTTTTTTGCGATGTGGGGGACTGTCGATTTAGGAGTTAATAGGTTTATTTAGTGGCAGTGATGTGGGAGGCTAGAGGTTTAGGCGTGAATAACTTAATTTAGTGGCGGCGATGTCGGGGAGCGGTGGAATAGGTGTTAATATCTTTATTATAGTGTGGGCGATGTTGGAGTGTGGGGAAATAGAGGTTAATAGCTTTACATTTTTTATAAAAATAATATCAAGATGTTTACTATAACTTTAAAGAGTCAAAAAGCTTAATTGATTACTGATTTATTTTATCACTTATTATACAAAAATCCAAACAATTGATTTGTTATTTGACAATGTAAAATAATTGTACTGCTATGAGAAAAAAAATGACACTTTAGATACTTTGAATAGCAGAAAAGAACAAATGAGTATTGACATTTACTAAAATATTACATTAACCTCAAACCAATTGTTGCTTAAAACCTTTTGTATATATAATACATTTGAAAGCTTTTTAACAATAACAAATTATTTCTTTGTATCTGAAATAAAAATCATTTAAGATTGTACCAGAGAATTAAACACACCTGCAAACATTTCTTTTGTAGTTTCTGATATTTACTAAGTTAAGGGCCAAGGAGGAAGAAAATTCCACTTCTAGTTTGTATGTCACGTGAATGGGTCAAAGAAGATCAAGGACAAGACTTCATTTACTTTCTGAATGACTGTTGCTTTGGTTAATAGACAGAATTTTCATTTCATCTTGCAGATATACAAATGATGAGCACAATATGGTAAGAAAACATCTTCGCTGTTTTTTCTAATTTGTATGTTTAAAAAAAAAGGAAATAAAAGAAATAAAATGGAAAATGTTCTACAAAATGGAAATTATGGACTAAACAATGGTGTATTTAAACAATGTCTTAAGAATTTTGAATCACCTAACAACCATAAGGAATCGAGATTTGGATATTTGCCTGTATCTAATTCATTGTAATAAAATTGTTGCAACTAAATTCAATAGTAAAGTGTATTAAGGCTGTTTCCATGGGAATTTAACAATTCTTATACATCTTATAAATCTGGCATCATACAAGTTGTTCTAGCAGTTTGTTTATTATATTGAATCTTCAGCTTTATATGCTCTGTTGACACAATATTTTACTTACATTCTCCTCTTTATACTTCATATATATCTGTGTATTAACTCATATGTAAAAGGGATGTTGTAAATACTACAGACAAAAAGGCAGTGGTAAATGAAAAAAATAATAATTGATAAAGAGACTAATATGGAGACAAAAAAAATAAATATACCATACAGATATATTAAAGGGATGCCGAGTACCTTGTGTTTATAATTTCTTTCTGCCGTAAGTAAACATATTAGGTGAGTCAGAAAAATTAAATGCATTAACACCTTGTTTTCTGCAAATGTTTTTCAACAGCTAAACTCCAACAACCACTTGCCTTGTTTGAACTATTTGCATCTTTTTCCTTGGGTCAAAGTTTTATCTTTTTTATATATATAATTGTAATAACTATGGGTATTGTGTTTCTTTTCTTAAAATTACCTAGTGAAATTTGTGCAGATTTGACAGAAAAAATACTAGAAGTTTAATCTAAAAGAAGGATTCTCACCATAAAATATGTTTTAATAACCATATTAAGATTTTAGGAAAATACATATAACTGTATCATTTGCTTCACATTTTTTATTCTGTTTATGTCTTTTTTACCTACCTATAAATACAAAATACTTCCATACTGACTTGGACAGCTTTATGCATTGTAGCAACTAGCTAATGTGTTGCCAAAAGGCATGGGTGGGGTGAGTGGCAGAAAGAAGGATAGAGCAGAAACATATTTTTTAGAGGAGAGACAGATGGTCTCACTAAGGGCCCAATGTTCTATAGCTCTCCTCTCTGGTGAGAGCTAAGAAGTCTCATCAGTACTATGAGGCCCTCAAAGAAAGGCAAATTTAACATTGTGAGCTGTTTCTCTAGTTACACAGGGATCTGGATATGAAGAAAAGGTGCATACTTTATAATGTAATGCTCATAAAAGTCCCCAGAGATTTTGTGTGATTTCTCTCCATCCTGGTGAATTTCAAGCCCTTAGACTTTTGGCATTAAATATATATGGGACAGATAAAGTTTCAGAATGGCATTTTTATTTATTTTGGCCAACATGATCCTTTTACACTTATAAAGTATAGATATCAAGATTTATATACGCATTTTATAGTTACACCCTTCATCAGTATATTCTCTGCCTTGTTGAATATTGCCCTTCATGCTCCTCCACTGCATCAGCAACAATCACAATGGTCCTACTGACTTTGGTTTAAGAACATTGAATTATGGTATCAAAGCATATGATTATACAAGACTCATGTGAGGAACTCATCATCAAGTATAAGCATTTTAAATCATTATCTTTTTGATCAAGTGCTGTTGGATCGATGTTTTAGCAAAAATTCAACTGCATTTCCAGGCACTAAAAGTAGATAGTCAGGTAAAGTTAGTGCTACTTATTTTACAGGACAGTATAATAAAGCATGGCTGGCTAACACTATCAGCAAAATACCCTGTGTCTGTCCCATTTTTACAAATTCACTATTCATAGGCACTGTCCTAGATAATACTGGATAATACCCTTTTACCTACAGGACAATCATCTTACACATTCGCAGTGGATATGTTTGTTCACAGTTTCAGTACCATAACATTAGGAGCATAACTACTAAATCTATTTAGTTGAGGCAACTGGTCATAAAATGTGTTATAGATTATGATAAATGTATTAGAACTCAGACAGGTAGATTAAGAGTTTTGCTTTCGTGTTTTAACGCTGAAAAAATGGCAATGTCAGCGTTAAAACAGCAACGCAGCCATTACGAGTCTTGTCGGTATAGCGGTACCGCAAGCCTTTTTATAGCCAGTAAAGCAACGTCAGTCCCGCACTCAAAGTTTATGCATGGGATTCCCATAGCACTGCCATTACGAGTTTTGCGATGAGGCTAAAAAGCTTGCGTTTCACCCCATAACGGGAAGGTCCGTTCTGCCATCTGAGAGCAGTAGTTATGAGTTTTATGCAACAAAACTGTTACATAAAAGTCATAACTAAAGTGTTACAAAGTACACTAACACCCATAAACTATCTATTAACCCCTAAACCGAGGCCCTCCCGCATCGCAAATACTATATTAAAGTTAATAACCCTAATCTGCCGCTCCCGACATCGCCGCCACTAATAAAATGTATTAACCCCTATTCCACCGCTCCCCGACATTGTTGCCACTATACTAAAGTTATTAACCTCTATTCCCCCGCACCCCAACATTGCCCACACTATAATAAATATATTAACCCCTATTCTGCCGCTCCCCAACATCACCGCCACTAAATAAAGTTATTAATGCCTAAACCTCTGGCCTCCTACATCACTACCACTAAATAAACCTATTAACCCCTAAACTGCCAGCGCCCCACATCGCCAAAAAATAAGTTAAACTATTAACCCCTAAACCTAACAATCCCCTAACTTTAAATTAAAATTAAAAGATCCCTATCTTAAAATAAATAAAAACTTACCTGTGAAATAAAAAAAAATATGTTTAAACTATAAATTAAACTAACATTACTATTATACTAAAATTAAAATAACTACAAATTAAATTAATTATTATTAATTAAATTACACATTAAAAAAACCTAACCCTTTTAAAAAAATTAAATCTACAGTTAAAAAAAAATTAAAATACTAAATTACAAAAAATAAAAAAAATAAAAATTACAAAAAATAAAAAAATACTAAATTAAAAAAATAACAAATGAAATTATCCAAAATCAAAACAATTACACCTAATCTAATAGCTCTATCACAATAAAAAATCCCCCTCCCCAAAATAAGAAAAACCTAGCCTACAATAAACTACCAATAGCCCTTAAAAGGGCCTTTTGTAGGGCATTGCCTTAATGAAATCAGCTCTTTTCCCTGTAAAAAAATACAAAGACCCCCAACAGTAAAACCCACCACCCAACCAACCCCCAAAAATAGAAAACATAACTCTTAAAAAACCCTAATCTACCCATTTCCCTAAAAAAGGGCATTTGTATGGGCATTGCCCTTAAAAGGGCATTCAGCTCTTTTTCTCTCCCTTAAAAGGGCATTCAGCTCTTTTAAAACAAGCCCAAACCCTAATCTAAATAAAAAGAAAACACCCAAAAAACCTTAATAAAACCTAACACTAACCCCTCTTTAGGTACTCACAGTTGCTTAAGTGCGCCTTGAACGATCTTCATCCCAGCAGCTCCATCTTCATCCAGGTGGCTCCATCTTCATCCAGGCAGATTATTCTTCATCCATCGCGCGACCGGCATCTTCTTCATCCCTGCAGAGGTAAGGCGTTCGATGCACGGAGGCGGAGGTCCAGGTGAAGGTCCAAGGCGGAGGTCCAGGCGGAAGTCCAATGCGGAGGTCCATCAATCTGACATGGAGGTCCTCTTCATGCGATCGTCCGCCGTACACTGAGGATTCAAATGCAAGGTACCCCTTTTATACTGGGGGTACCATTGCATTCCTATTGGCTGAAAAAATGATCAAATCAGCCAATAGGATTTATGCAGATCTCATTCCTATTGGCTGATTCAAACCTATTGATGTCTATAGGGAAAGCGTGCACTAGCATGTGAAAACAGCACTTGTATTGTGTGCAGTATGGAGCTCAATGCAACCAAATTGCACGCACAAGACGACTTTTCAAAAACTTGTAATGGCAGCGTTATGGAGGGTAAAATAACGCAACTTTTGTTGCGTTCGTTTCGCACCCTCTATAGCACAAAACTTGTAATCTAGGTGAGAGTTAGCTATACATTATGGCAGTACAAGTAGCACAAGCAATAAAATAAGTTTCTTATATGCTATACCAGGGAGTCACATGACAACCTTTCCTGAAGCAAGAGGCTAAACAGATTATGCAATGAGAAAGGTTATATCTTTTATACATTACTTCAGCCCTCTACCTGGAAACAGCAGGGAAGAATCTGAGATTGTTTGGCTAATTCACTCATTTGTTTGCAGTGATGTATGGGGAGTCTGACCATTCATGTGTACAACTTCCCTGGTACAATCCTGACAGAGTATCACTAATTGATGAGGGACAGCAAGTCAGGCATTAAATGCCATACAGGCTTGTCCAATCCACGTTTAACCTAGCATAGGGAGGTGGAAGACAAGGGATACTCAGCCATCTTTAATCAATTGAATTCAGCTTTTGGAAAGTGCACTTGTGTTCCTCTATCAGTTATTTATCATTGTCTGAAATACAATCAGTAACAGTTATTGTATACTTTTAGTTGTGCCAGTGCTAGTGCTAATTACAGGCTGTTCCTTTGCACTATAGGTTAGACTTAGTCACCTAGCAGTATAGCGTTACATTTTTTGTTATAAATAACTATATAATAATATTTTTTCAGTAACTATTAGGCATTACTTATTTATTTTCAAGAGAGTTCTGGAAGTGTTAAAGGAAGACAAAATTAAACTTTCATGATTCAGAAAGAGCAGGCAATTTGAAGCAACTTTCAAATTTACTCCTATAATAACTTTTTCTTTGTCTTCTTGCTATCTTTTTTTGAATGTAAGCATAGGAGCCCATTTTTGGCTCAGCACCTGGGTTGCACTTTCTGATTGGTGTCTAAATGTAGCCACCAATCAGCAAGCGCTACCCAGATGCTGAACCAAAAATGGGCCGGTTCCTAAGCTTACATTCAAATAAAGATAGCAAGAAGACAAAGAAAAAAATATAATAGGAGTAAATTAGAAAGTTGCATTAAATTGTATGCTCTATCTGAATCATGAAAGTTTAATTTTAACTAGACTATTCCTTTAAATGTATAGTGTGAATTAGTCACCTAGCAGTTTAGCTTTTAATTATGTTTTTTTTATAAATAACTATATACTAATTTTAGTGATTAGCAATTGCTCACAGTTCATGCCTAATTCATAGATTATTGGTAGTGTAGTATATGTTACATTATTACCGGTACAAATTCACAAATCCAAACTTATTCTGAAATCCAAACTTTTTCATTTAAAATTTTTGTGAGGGGACTATTTCGGTGTTTAAATAACACCATAGGGATGTATATTTACAATCTTTTTTTACTAAGGTACATTATTGGCTTACTATTATTATGGAACAGGAGAACATAAGTCTGAACAGGTCCATTTTCAATATGGAACACAGAAAAAGTTTTTTTGATAAGATATTTACTATGGGTGATAACCCAGGTGGGACTAATAACAGCATAAAAGACCTTTTTTCACAATTGGAGAAACTGTTCCTCAATGACCTACGACTCATGTGAGATGTGGTCTCGTTTGACCATTATATTCTTGCTAAAAATATCCCCTGAAGGTTGAGGATTAGAAAACATCCTTCCTTTGATCTGGAGGTGCCAGCATTAACAGTATGGAATGAGGCCCTTACAACATGCTCAATAACTTTGATGTACATAGCAAACAGAAATAAGCATATGAAGAGAGAGAAATTGAAGGAGTATATTTCAAGTATAAAGAATGAGTTGAAAACTTTTACATCTGATTTCAAATACAGAGATCTAAAGGCTGCCTTGAAGATTAAGATACAGAAAGAGGATGGTGATTTGTCCACTCGCAAGGGCAACAAATTCAGCAGGGACCTTGACAACTATGCCATCAACAAAGTGTATAATTGGTCCAAATTCCAAGGGAGACCAAGAAGACGGCATGATAACAAGTCTAATAATAATAATAAGAAGAATAAATACACCAATAATAAGAGCCAAAGATGATGACAAGAAAGATGAACACCCAGACACTGTCCCAAAATCCATTATAAAAAAAAAAATTGACCAAAAGCTGGCGTTTTCATCCATAGAGAATTCTGATCTGTATTCAAATCTCTCTGATGGAAGCAGCATTTCAGTTCCATTTTCTGTTTCCCTTTCTTCTTCCTCTTCTTCATCTTTTCTGCTTTCTTCTTACTCTCTTTCCTCTCGCTCATCTTTGTCATTGCAGGTTGTGGATGATGGAGATTCTGAAGGTGCCTAAATGGTAGTGCGACCAAAGGTGAAAGACCAGTCTGTTGTCCCTTTAGTGCATGTAATAGACATTATTATAAATAATAATATGCACAGATACTGATATAAAAATCCAGTATAAAACCGTTTAAAAACTTACTTAGAAGCTTCCAGTTTAGCTCTGTTTAAAATGCTAACTGGAACACCCACTGCAAGTGGTAAATAGCAGACACTCCCCCTTCCTATGCATATGAAAAGAACCTTTACACAAACAGGGGCAAGCTGGAGTAGGTATACGTCAGTATTCTCCTAAAACTTTGGGGCTTGGTTAGGAGTCTGAAAATCCGAGCAATGTTATTTAAAAATAAGCAAAACTATCTATTTAAAAAAACAAACAAACTGTATTGGCTTTATAAATGTATCGTCTAATGTCCCTTTAAGTGCCTGTAGGGGCACAACACTAGTCAGGACGCTTGTGGCCATTTACCTAGGATTTTAACTTGGATTTAATAAAGGTTCTTTTTAATTTTTTAACAGCCCTCTTTTGGAGCCTTTTATTGTGCGGCTGTACCCTTTTTCCTTTGCATTTATAATTTTTTTTTAACTAAGTAATTTCTGTTTTTCCCCACCTGTAATCATCTCTGCCTATGACTTTGGTTTGTTTTTCTAAAATGCATATATCAGTCTATTTTTATTTAAACTAACAAATATTACCTTTCTGATTACAGTACTGTACTATGTATACATAATTATTAAAAATGGTATAAAACTACCTTTAGTTTTCATGTATAAGCTGTGTAAATATTGCCTAATATGACATAAGATATTGATGTCTATAAACCTGAACAAAAACCCTCATACACTATATAAACTAAATATTGAAACACAGTGTACTTCTATATGCTCCCAACTTGATAGGTGGAAAGATCTTCCTTTGGGCCTCATCGGCCATATCAACCTATTTAAAATGTCACTCTTGCCAAAAATCCTGTATCCTATGTTAATGCTGCCTTTTTTGTTGACTAAGGGTGATATTAGGAAAATGGAAAGGGCCATAAGACAATTTATTTGGCGAAAACAAAAGCCGAGAATAGCTGCCCAAAAACTCCAACTCTCTTATCTAGATGGAGGACTAGGTCTCCCAAATATCCGGCTCTATAACTGGGCGGCCTTGCTGCGAGTGGTAATGGACTGGCAACTAGACACAGAACACTTTTATGACAAATCCTTGGAAGAATCAGTTACAGCCCCATATGCACTGGCCTACCTTCCGTACTGTCCCCTGAAAGATCTCCCACAACATATTAAAACAACTTTCTATATAAAGATCCTCTCATAGCTTGGTCACAGGCCCATACACTGCTAGGACAACTACAACCATCTCCTAAGTTCATTCCTATATGAGGAAATGCAAACTTCCCAGCGGGAGATGAATACGCACCTTTTGAATTTTGGAGGGAGAGGGGACTGAGCAGGGTGGGGGATGCTCTGGATCCATTGTCGCACACTGTAAGAATGTTTCAGGACTTAAGAACAAAATTTGACATTCCCCATACGCACTTCTATGCCTACCTACAACTTCAGCATTACATAATGACCCTAGTTGACTCTAACCCAAAATTTTGGAGCCAGGCTCCATTTGCAATCTCACAAACTGCATTTACTCTGGGGAGGTTTTCAGTCTCTGAGTTTTATCAAGAATTACTGAGAAGGCAAACAGCTGAGATTCAGATTGATATCTTAGGCAAGCTACAGTTAGACACAACTACTGAACTCACCATTACAGATTTGAAAAATAGTCTTCTTAAAACTAAATCGGCTACACTAAACATGACAATGAGAGAAGCGCAAACTAGACTGCTTAACAGGGATTATATCACACCTAGTAGGCGGGCAATGTGGAACCCTCAACAACCAAATCACTGTATGAAATGCCAATACCCTAACCCCTCCCTGTCTCATTGTTTTCTGGAATGTCCAATAATCAGACGTTTCTGGGGACTTATCCAGTATTGGGTTAAAACAACCCTTGCCATTAACATTAAATTTGATATTGATAAGATTTACCTGTTTCTCTGGGATAATGTGAACCATAAATTTCACTCTTTGCTGACCCTCTACACACTGGTGGCTAGAAACTGCATATTAACCCTTTGGTGCTCCAGGAAACCACCCACCTTGACACACTTTAAAAAAGCCTTATATAAACAATTATTTATAGAACAACAAGATGCAATCTTGGATGTCAAACATCGACTTCCGACCTTTTTGAGAAAATGGAAGGTCCTGTTGGAAAAACTACCAATTGGGAAACAAAAACAAATTCTCAAACCTTTTATGCAACATGAGATAATGATAGAGGCTACATTAAGGGGGGAGTGGATGTCCTTACTTAATGCTTCCCCCACCCAGGAGGTATCAGACGTAATAGAGGATATATAAAAAAATGGGGTTTTACTTTTTTTTTTTTTTTTTTTCTTCTCTCTACTCCCTTCCCCGCCCCCCCTCGACACTGTTTGGAAACATCTAGTTTATGGTTTAAATTGAGTTTATAGTTAATAGGTTTGTTATGTTAGTTATTAGGGATGAAGTTAATAAAAGATACAATTTTGAGGGTTGCATGGTAGAGTGCAGAATGATTATTTATAAGAATGTTACAACAAACCTGATGCGCTCACAACTCATCCATAAGATTACAGAGCTTTTATACTGTATATACCCTGCTTGAACATGCATCTGATGGTCTACTGGAAAATATGTCATGTCTAATTCTGATATAAAGTAACATATACTGATATTTCTTATACAATGTATGAAAATGTGACATCTGTACTGTACTATTGTGACCTCATTAATAAAATATATTTTTTTTTAAAAAAAGATATTGATGTCTACACTTGGTTCCATCCCCTCTCCAAAATGTCCCATTTTATAGATCCAAACTATTCTGAAATCCAAACCTTTTACTGTCCCAAGTTGTTTGGATAAAGGGTTTTCTACCCGTATTACTGATATTATAATTCAAATATTTTTTTTTATTGCAGTGGGGGCACAATGGGCTTCAGCCAGTTTGCTCTATAGTCAAGGATTTGCTATCTATCAGCATAGTTTTACATTTTTGTCTAAAAAAGTGGCTGGCTATTGCACACTATGTATATACTAGTGTTAGTTAGTAACTATGGACTAGACGCAGGGTGTACAATCAATAATGCAGCATCACGCTAAGTTTAGCGCACAATCTGGTATTACAAGTCCATGGTAAAACTGAATAACCAGAGAATGTTAAACATGGCTGACATTGTCAAGCACAGGGTTCTTCAAACCACGGGTCGGGACCCATTACTGTGTCACAACACCATGTTTACAGTGTCGCGACTTGTGTGTGTATGTTGTAGGAGAGTATATGTGGTGTGTTATATGAGAGTGTGTGTGTGCTGTATAAGAGTATGTGGTGTGTGTGTGTTCTATAAGTGTGTGTGTTGTATGAGGTTGTTTGTGTGTGTTTTGTATGAGAGTGTGTGTGTGGTGTGTGTTGTATGATAGTGTGTATGTTTTGTATGAGAGTGTGTGTTATGTGTGTGTTGTATGAGAGTGTGTGTGTTATTAACTTTTAAATCAATTTCAAGTTTGAATACAATCAATGCACACTTTTTAGTTACTTTGCCAAAAATTACAGCTATTTTGTTTTATATATTTCCTGCTCAGCCCACTCTTTTTATATTTATTTAAAGGGACAGTCTAGGCCAAAATAAACTTTTATGATTCAGATAGAGCATGCAATTTTAAACAATTTTCCAATTTACTTTTATCACCAATTTTGCTTTGTTCTCTTGGTATTCTTAGTTGAAAGCTAGGAGGTTCATATGCTAATTTCTTAGACCTTGAAGCCCACCTCTTTCAGATTGCATTTTAACAGTTTTTCACCACTAGAGGGTGTTAGTTCACGTATTTCATATAGATAACACTGTGCTCTTGCACGAGAAGTTATCTGGGAGCAGGTACTGATTGGCTAGACTGCAAGTCTGTCAAAAGAACTGAAAAAAGGGGCAGTTTGCAGAGGCTTAGATACAAGATAATCACAGAGGTTAAAAGTATATTATTATAACTGTGTTGGTTATGCAAAACTGGGGAATGAGTAATAAAGGGATTATCTATTTTTTAAAACAATAAAAATTCTGGTGTAGACTGTCCCTTTAAGTTGTTAAAGTACTATGACCAGTGCACAGTTTTAATACATGTCCCCATAGATAAGTTCTCCACTGCTCACTAGATATAATTAATCCTTTTTGCCAAATAGTATTTTCCTTTGCGTGAAAATGAAATACAACTCTGTCCAAAATAAATGTACACATGGGGATAGATTACAAGTGATGCACTAACTGCTGCGCGTGAGTGATATCGTCTTCGCATTTTACGTGCACGAGACTGAAAGTCGCGTGGTGAGTAGTTGCACTAAACACAAGATAATTACATTGAAAATTATGGGTATAATCTCTCTATATATATATATGATATAGTTATGATTCGCACTCCTCCAATTTATTATCACTGACTCATTAAATTGATCTGATTTGTAAGTTAATATCAGATCCAAAATGTGCTCGGGGGATGCAAGATAGATATAAAATAAAATGAAGAAATTAGTGTGGAGCTATTCCACACTGCTCAGTTCCCTTTGTCCGGCACCAGAGTATAGTGTTAGTATCCAAATACTAGTAGTGTATATAAGAGCTAGATACCTTAATCACTATGCAAACAATTAAACAATGATTATATATGTCATGTTTCATTCACCATAAAGAATAAAGGGTAACATACAAGAAATAATATAATTTATGCTCATATGATTTATTAGCTGGCTATTCACAATTTAATTATATACAAAATAATGAACGTGGGCCCACTTAATGTGCACAAACCGCTATTTCTTCATAGCTTAAAAGTTCAGCTGTAAAAGACCAAAATTGTGTCCACAAAATTGTAATCTCCAATTGATGTGTTTCACCACTTATCCATCAATTTGTAGGTCTTGAGTTTGAGAGGGCTTTGAAATGTTCGTTATAATAATAGTGCCAATGGTAAGACTAAACACTCTAGGGGTCGGTATGTGATATTCGATAATATTGTTAGTGCATGTAAGTTTGTGAGCAAAGTGTCTCTGTTGAGTAGTTGCTAGTTTCTGTATATTCAGCCTCAAGGAATTAGGGCTTTGGGTTATCAAACTTCCGCACACCTTGCTAGGCATATAATAGCAACATTTGTAACAATCACAAAAACGATTTACCTTGATTGTAGTTTCCACTGTATCATGCTCAATAGATACTCACATGCACCATCCTCATCGTATTATATTGCAAACCCACAACGAGTGTGTCAAACTGTGCACTGTTTGTTCCTTGCTATCGAATAGCCGGCTTGATTCAAGAGAGCTCAGCTGTAGCTCTCAGAGAACGCTGAACGCTAATTCTCTGAGAGCTACAGCTCCTGTCCTACCTCTGAACATACAAGATTGTCTGTTATAGGAAGATGATGACTTTTATACCCATTTAAAACTATAAAGTTTCTGGTTTTGTAGTTTTTTGTCCAGTCCATTTTTAATGGAGCCATATCATTGATGTGTCCTACACATGGGTGAGAGACAACATATCCAGATTTGAATAAGTATTAATTTCTTAATTTTTTATTTGGTTCCTTTTTCATGTATAAGGCAATTTAATATATTTATAGTTTTGTATCTTGATTCTGAAGTGCTTGGCAATATTTGTAACAGTTCGGATTTAAAACAAAAACAAATACCCAGTCTTTGTTATGCTGTTATGTGAATTGTTCAGTGATATAAAGGCTAGTATTTTTGTTGAATAAAGACATATTGTTGTATTGATATAAAGTAAGTATGTCATGAATAAATGAGAAAAATATGTTAGATATGAATTGCATCAACATTAAACCTGGGTACTAAAACAATAATGAATATGTTTCTTAGGACAAAGTTGAATGTATTAAAATATTGCTACCAATCAGATAAATTGTTAGAGCAAAATAAAAGGGGCAGTCAACACCAGAATTTTTGTTGTTTAAAAAGATATATAATCCTTCTACCGGTGCTGCGAGAGGGGGATTGTTTTGGCGTTTGCTTAGCCTCTGTGCCGGGGCTGCGGCTTAAAGCCCCCCCCCCCCCCCCTGAAAGTCTGAATCTGCTCTTTACACACCTGGCAGGAGCAGTATCTTTCTATTTTAGATATTAAGGCTCACTCTGTCCCTGAAGCTTTGTTCCTATTATGGCTGTTATACAGGAAGGGTGAAGGCTATTTTTCTGTGCCTGGTCGCCTAACCAACTATCCTCTAAGGACCACCTTGAATGGTAACTCTAGGTAAACCACCTCCAAATCCCCATCATTGGGATCATTATCTTCGCTGGAACCCAAGCCACTTCATAAACGGAGCTTCTTCCATCTGTCCCCGCTAAGACCGTGTGGACCATAAAGGAAAAGCTCTGTTTTCCTGAGTCAAACTCAGCAAGGACTGTGTCTTTTTTATTATTATTATTTATTTTTCTCCCTTAATATTAATATGGGTCGCTATATAAAAAAATTTACTTTACTTCATGGAATACTTTCCCACTATTGTCATATGATATTTACAATTTTTTCTCTGCTTGTGTATATACTTCTCTATATGTTCTTTTTTTTTTTTGTTAAATAATTTTTATTGAGGTAAAAGATGGCATACAAAGTTAACATTAAAACACACCATAAATGTCATCGCCATAGACATAATGTAACATTGGGTATACAAGGAGTGTAATAGAAATGTTAGCATCAATAACAACATCAACTAGCAAGATGACAAGCATAGGGAACATTTAGAGTATTATGCAGAGACATAATTCAGTTACGCCAATACAAATTGAAGCCTTCTCTTCTAATTAAGGGTCACACTTGGACCCCCTAACCAATTGAAATTTTAAGCAATAACAGAAGGCTACCTGAAATAGGGAAGACCACTTATGGGTCTAACGCTGTTTACCTCAGATTTTGAACTATTTGAATTTATTTGAATTCTAGCCTCACAACTGCTGTAGTAAAGAATAAAATAGGCATATGAGAGTGAGAGGCTCTTTTTTACCAGTCTTTCTTATGGTAGAGTTGCGGGGTAAGATGTATAGGTATGCTGCAATGTATAATGAAAAATATAGTTAGGGTGCGGTATTGACGAGAAAAACCGCCTAGTTAACCCTCCTGTTATAGGAGGTATATTATGTATGGGGGGGGGGAGGAGGTGGTGGATTAAGTAGTTAATGGCCAAATATATAAACCAGAGAGTGCACGTATATCAAAAAAAAAAAAAAGCAAGCTAGGTATATTCTGGCCTAGTGTAGATTCCTATATACAAGGATGCCAGATCTGGAGTCCTCAAAACTGCTCTGTTGCGGACAATTTCATTTCTCTGCAGCGCATACTATGGCCTCGTTTTATGTGGAAAGCGCAGGACCAGCCTGTCTTAAAAATATGTATTAGCCTGTATTTACGGTAGGGTGACTGTAGAATATTTGATTAAGAAGCTCTACCAATATGAGAATGATCTCTCTCTGAATGATCTATATGCCTGAGATAGCTAAAATAGCACCTAATATAGTAGGTATAGATCAGTATACAATTAAAATATAGTGAAACTAGAACTATGCTGAAAAGTGAGTAGGGTTTCTATCTCCGCCGCCCGGGCACGGGCCCTATGCTCAGGCGGCGGGCCAAACAATCAGAGTAGTTTAGTAATAAATTATGAATTTTTCCAAGGAGCTACTCACATCTGTAGAGTTGGATGTAGTTATAAATGATTAATTAAACATTAGGGAGGAGAAAACACACATAACTAAGCCATATGGGTAGAACATAGTAGTAGTCTCTAGTAGTATTATAGGATTGCTTGTAAGAATAGGGTACAGTTATTCATTGGCAACCAGATGTTAAACAGTAGATTCATTTCCATGCGTAAAGCTGCAGTAGTACACAATATGTATGTGAGTATAAATGCAGTACATTAGGATTCAAGCCTCGTGTTCTGATTACCAGGAACTTAATAAGGGAGCCAAATGAACTGCAAATAGGGTAAAAAGCTGGTTAGACTAACTGTTGTAAGCTATGTATGCTGAATCCTGCAAAGAGGTTTGTAGTAGGGAGAAATACTCTAGCCTAAGCTTGCAAGAGAAGTGCAGTAGTGCACCAGTCATCAGATTAAACATGTAGCTATAATTGCAATATACTATAATATTTTCTAAGTAGAAAATTATTCTGAGAGACACCCAGGTGCCACACAGTAAGGGTGTAATAATCCCAGAGGCAGAGTATGGGAATACAAAGAATATTGAGCACAAAGCATTTTAGTAAACAGACTGTAGTTAAACCATCTGGTGGTGTAAAATGGCTATTACTTCAGTTATCTAGGAGCATTAGTGTAATGCCCAATTCTGCATTATTGCTTGTGTAGCCATATGTAGAGTGTACATCAGATATGAATACAGCAATTCTAAATAACTGTAGAGAAAACACAGTGGAGCATATAAGCAGAATATCATTGTTAATGATGTGCTGGGAATTTTAGCTCTTAATGTAGCATGATGTTCCATAGCATACAGGTTGTGTCTGAAATCTAGAGGTTAGCAAGGCAACTCACAGAACATAATAAATAGGTAGAATAGTGTGCTTAATTGCAAAGAGCCTTAAAACCACAAGTGGTGTCATACGAAACATGTAAACTAATGCAATTTACTCCAATCAGCTCTCTAAAGCAACAGAAATATATAAGCAACCAGAATATATGTGCACACTTACATTAAGATTTAACAGCATTAATGTGTGAATAATAAAAATTAGAGTCAATACCAAGAGTCCTGGGGCTAAACAATATCATGCAGAAAGAATGAATCCAACAGGCATATAGGTAGTGCGTGGTGTTTACTATACGCAGGATATGCTCTGTATGCATACTTTATAAAATAACTTAGCCAATGCCAATTCTAGGGCAAGCAAATACCAAGAGTGTTAAGTGTTCATGTAGTCGAATATCATCATGGAAGGTAAGCCATCTGTTCAGTAAGGGACTCCACATGTCAATTTTCTTTGCCATATCTGAACAAGCCTGCTGCACTTGCTGCGTGTATCCCAACCCTAATTTCCAGTCGGCCACATTGGTAGAATACTGCGGGACTCCACAAAACAGTAGTAAGCAGGTTAAGAGTCCTGTAGGCCCATATGCGTCTGTGTGATAGAAGCTAGTTACCTCATGAGGGTTATAACAGGCGGCCAAGCAAACGGCAGACTCACGTGGCTCCTCTGGCCAAATTTGCTCTGTAAGGCTCCAAAGTGTCTCCATCCGAGGCGTTACACTTAGGTCCCGACAAGCATCCCCGGGTGTAACCTATGCAACTCCTTAACTGTGACCGCTGTATCGCCAGCACGCCTCCCCTCTATTTCCTTCAGGTCATTGGGCAATGCGAAGTGTATCGGCGATGTCCTCAAAGATGGCAGCTCTCGTGAAACAGTTACTGTGGTCGGTCTTAATCCCTCATGAGCAGCCAGAGTGCCTGACGTGACAGTGAGAGCAGTAGGGGGCCCGAAAGCCTCCGCTACTGCGTTGGAGAGAGCATTGTGATGGCGACCCAGCAGCTCCATCAGCTGATTGAGGATAAGTGAGGCCATGGCTCTGTGTATGCGGCGGCAGGGTCCAAAATAAAATTTAGAGTTGCTGAACTGCTTCTAGGGCAACAGATAAATATCTCCCTTCATATGTCTGTAGAGTAGGGTAAAAATAGGGCAAAAGGAGCCACTATATTCTGAAAAATTGCACAATGCCTCAGGAGCTCCATAGATGCGTGACTTATCTCTCTGGGTGTTGGCTCCGCCCCCCCCTTCTCTATATGTTCTTAAGCTAAAGTATTCTCTACATGCTTTTTCTCTTGAGAGATAAAAAAAGAAAATAAGAAGGAGAGAATTAAGAAGGGGGGAAGAAGAGGGGGAGAAGGCGAAAGTGAAAGAAAAGAATTAGGAAACTATTCTTAGAATTTTGTAAGCTGTATCATTTAGTTCTATCTCTGGTTCCACAATCCACAGCTGTTAATCTAAATGTACTACTGTTAGAGGTCACTGATAATCTCAACCATTGGCCTAAACTCCCTCCCATTTATCCTTTCTTGCTAACCCCACTCAGATTAATACTCCTGGATTGGGCTCTGCGCTTCTATAACTCACTATGTGTTAGACTTATTTAAAAAGCATTGGGCAGTGCCAGTTTTACATCATTAGAACCTCCCTCTCTTCTTAGAAAAATTGAACAGGGCTGTCTAAGATATAAGCAGTAAGCACACTTGAAATAGCTTTCTATGGAGACTGTATTTTAGACATAGTATCTTGGGGGACATATATTCCCCACTTTTGTCTGCCCTCATAACTGTTCTAGAGAATCTTCTGATCTCACTTTACTTTCTCACTAGTAGGTTGCACTTTTTTTTATTTTTTATTATGGCACACTGATTTTGCTTATCACAATTGGCACTTTTTTTCACTCAATAGAGCGGGTTAAACTTCCCTCCTCTTAAATCACGGGTTCACTCCTAGGATAAATATTACCCTTCTTATCCCCTCGATTAGAGGGCTTGATCTGTTCCTTCTTTCTTTTTTTTTTCTTTTTTCCTTCTTTTCAATTGGTTGTGGTTCGTCAATTTTTCTTTCACTAGCTATCACTTTCTCACAATTCCCTTCCTTCGTTATCTTGGCATTATTCACAACATATGGATAAATATCTTCACAATCACCCTAAAACTTCACCTTCAGTCATGACGGGCAGACAAAGAGATAAGAAGAATAAAGCCGCATTTGAAACCTCTACAGATACACTATCAGCCATGCCTAATCTTCCATCTGTGACCGAGCCGTTAGATATCCAATCGCTAGTTTCCAGCATTTCAGAAGCCTTGGCCCCTAAATTTGATATCCTTAAAAATGAGATCAAACAAGATATTGTATCTCTATCTAATGAAGTAAAACAATTTGCTTGCAGACTCTCCGAGGCTGAGCAAAGAAACTCAGATCTTGAAGATCTTACTATGGGTCACAATACTAATCTCAAATCCACAAACACTACACTTCTGAAAATACAGGGCAAATTTGAAGACTTTGAAAACCGATCAAGAAGAAACAACCTTAGAGTTATAGGTGTTCCAGAAGCAATATGAGGATCTAGATAAACTCTTAACAGTCACATTACCCCAGCTCCTCCAGATCCCAGAATCCCACCCTTAGATAGTCCTAGAAAGGGCTCACAGGATAAGTTCACTGTTCAACTGGTTTACCCTGAATATTTCCACAGTGCTCAATAAAATAAAGGAAAGCTTTAAAAATTGGCAGAATCTCCCTCTTTCTCTCTCTGGACGTATAGCTATTTATAAGATGATTCTTCTCCCCAAAATTCTCTATATCCTTCAGAATACCCTGTTGATCCTTAAATTGAAGGATATAATCCTTTTCAACTCGGCACTACGATCTTTTATCTGGCAAAACAAGAAATTCAGAATCTCACTTTCTAAACAATCTTTACCCACGAAATTTGGAGGATTCGCTCTTCCTGACCTTTGCTTTTATAATCAAGCCTTTCTTGCACGAGTTGTAACAGATAGAATATTTACCAGGGATTATGTAACAAATGATGATCTTGAAAATAATATAACCTATCCTTTTTCCCCGGCTGCTTTAATACATTGCAACAACAGTATAATCCCGCCTGAAATAAAAAAGGTAAGATCCATTTATAATCCAATTCAGATATGGAAGAGGATTTGTAATTCTTTGCTCATTGAATCTAGTGTCTCGAGATATAACCCACTTTGGGGCAACCCCCAGTTCCAAGCAGGGCTACATTCAACACTTTTCCTTATATGGAAGTCCTTAGGCCTCGCAAATGTCTATCAATTATTAGATTTTGAGAGAAGATGTATCAAATCATTCAATTCTCTTCAGGAGGAATTTCATCTGTCTTACAAAGACTTTTTTGCCTACCTCCAAGAGAGACATTTTGTACTTAAACTTGTTACTTACTATGGCTGGAATTGGTCATTGGGACTGTCGAGAATTGGCTTTTCTTAATTAAAAGTTGCCATTTGTCAGTCTCTTATATATATATATCAAATTTTGACCTCAGCCAAGGGTCCTGGTACCCTGGAAAAATCCATTCCAAATGGGCTGCAATGACAATGCAAAACTCCCTGGATCCTAGATTACCTTCTCTTTCAATTCAAGAAGTTACTTGTGTGATCCTCTCTGCCTCCTGGAGGGAGTCACATGTTAAATTACTTTATATGACCTATTTCACTCCAGATAAAGGGTTTAAATGCGGGAACACCAATTTCAACACTTGCCCAAAATGCTCATTTTTATCAGCTAACCTTCTGCATATGCTTTGGGATTGCCCAAAAATCAGAAATTTCTGGTCTAAGTTACAATATTGGCTCACTAACTCATTGGGTGTCTCCTCCCTGATCTTGTCATCGATAAATGTAATTTTCCTTTGTGTTGATATAGGGAAGTGCCAGCACAACTATAAAACCACAAATCTAGTGATTTTAGCCGCTAGATACCTTATATTTAAAAAATGGAGACCAAAAGCTATTCCCAGTATTCTAGAAGTAAAGAATTGTTTGAAGAAACAATGTATCATCAAACAATTTGATACTTATTTAAATAATGATCTTGATATTAGGGTCTTTTCTAAATGGTCGCTGTTCATCAAAGCTCTTCCCCCCGCTGAGGTTGAACATCTAATATATTCTTTTAGAAACACAGAATTGGTTTTGTTGGGATTATGGTAACCTGCCGTATCCTATTCTTCTTATTTGCTATTCCTTTTTTTTTTTGTTTGTTTGTTTGTTATTTTTTGTTGTTGTACTTGTTGTTCTTGTTGTTGTTGTTTCTTGGTTTTGGTTGTTGTTATTGCTTTTTCTTGTTTTGTCTTGTTGCTTTGTCTTGTTTCTGCTTGTTTGTCTGGTTCGTTTGGTGGGTTTTCAAGAACCTTTTTCTAGTTATCAGCAGATGTCTATATGAACATCTTACCAAGTCATACCTAAATCTTCAGAGAGAAAAACAACATGTTTAACTAATTTTTGGAAATAATTAGGAATATCCTAAAAATCTATAAGTTAAGGTTAAGAGATAGATCAGCTAGAGACCACATGAATGATGTAATATGATTTGTTAAAGTATTTATGGTTGCAAAGAAATCTAGACTTGGACTATGTATTGTTTTTTTTTACAAGACATCCATGCTAAGTTTATTGTAAAACCGACTTTTGAAAATAATAAAAGATAAAAAAAAAAAGATATAATACCTTTATTACCCATTCCCCAGTTTTGCATAACCAGCACTGTTATATCAATATACTTTTTACCTCTGTGATTACCTTATTTCTAAGTCTCTGCTCCCTTATTTCAGTTCTTTTGACAGACTTGCATTTTAGCCATTCAGTGCTCACTCTTAGGTAACTTCACGTGCGTGAGCTCAATGTTATCTATATGAAACACATGAACTTATGCCCTTTAGTGGTGAAAAAACTGTCAAAATGCATTCAGATTAGAGGTGGCCTTCAAGGTCTAAGAAATTAGCATATGAACCTCCTAGGTTTAGCTTTCAACTAAGAATACCAAAAGAACAAAGCAAAAATGGCGATAAAAGTAAATTCGAAAGTTGTTTAAAATTACATGCCCTATTTGAATCCTGAAAGCTTTTTTTTACTTGACTGTCCCTTTAACTAAGAAACAGGCATTGGTGAAGTAACCAGTAAGAAGCAAATGTTCTCAGGTTGTTTGTTTTATGGGATATACATAGCTAAAAGGCTGCAGAAAACATATAATATATTTGTACAATTTCTTATGCTATTTCACTTTAAAAAATATCAATCAACTGTGCTAGATCCCATTTTATTATAAAATTATGATTTTGCATTTCAAATAGGTTCAGAATGCTAAACAATCTTCTATACTATTTCTATGTTCACACCAATTCCAAAAAAAAATAAAAAAGGTGATTGCATAGCTAATGTACTTTGAGGGCTGAAGAACACTTGCCACAAATGAATTTGTATTTAACCTCTTAAGGACATATGACAGAATTTTTCCGTCATAAAACAATTGAGGAAACTGAAAGCTGTGTCCTTAAAGGGTTAATTGGGTGGACACCAAATAAACCTGTTGAAAGATATGTTTACATAAACATAGTTGTAAACACTTTTTATTAATAATTTATTATTTAACTAAATTAATGCCATTGTGTCCAACCATTATTATTGAAAACATGCTACTTATGTAATTTTATTAATGTATTTTATCATAAACTTGAAATTTCAAAAAAAGTTTATCTACAGGAATATAAGGATAATACAGGGTAGTAACATTTTATTCTTGCAATATATCTCATTAAAGTGCAGCTGAATAAGCTAAAATACCAGCTGAGAGCTATATAGTTGAGTTAAAGTATTAATGTAATGGAAGGTCAGTTGAAGATAAAATCTCAAAGCAACAAAACATAAATGTTCGACCACATTGATGTTCACTGTAAATGTTCTGTCCTGAAAGATATTTGGAGCAATTTTAGCTCTTTTGACCATCTACCCAGATTGTGTCACCATGAGCTGTTAGCTGTGACGTTCCACTATATACTATATCAACATCAGTTAATATATATAGTTTAATCCTACATACAAATGTTAAGTAAAGGCGTAATAGATATTTGCTGAAGACATCTGGTGTTTGGACAGAAGACTCCTTTAAACTTTATTTGTCCTATCATGAGATGTAGTGATCATGATATCATGTATTTTGCAAACTTAAAGGGACACTGAACCCACATTTTGTCTTTCATGATTCAGATAGAGCATGCAATTTTAAGCAACTTTCTAATTTACTCCTGTAATACATTTTCTTCATTCTCTTTGTATCTTTATTTAAAAAGCAAGAATGTAAGTTTAGATACCGTCCCATTTTATGTAAACAACCTGGGGTTGTTCTTGCTGATTGGTGGATTAATTTAACCAACCAATAAACGATAATAAAGATAGCAAGAGAACGAAGAAAAATTGATAATAGGAGTAAATTAGAAAGTTGCTTAAAATTGCATGCTCTAGCTGAATCACAAAATAAAAAAATTGGTTTCAGTGTCCCTTTAACAATCACCTCCTTTTACAATTAGTAGAGCAATGTGAAAATACTGGATGCAGCACCTAGGTGAATTTTGTTTTTCTTTTCAACCATCTGTATGATGTTTGTATATAGATGCACTATACAAACTTTTAAAATCGTTTTTAATATATAGGTTTATAAGCATTTGTGTGTGCAACTTAATTGCTAGAACACAGAAGAAGTATATATTTATTGCATTTGCTTTTTGTACTTTCTTAGGGCCCTTTTTAACCAATCACAACCCTGTTCACATAGATGTAGTAGGTGCATGCATAGTAATTCGCACATGGGCAATAGGACGGAGTCAGTTAAATGAAACACTACACTACTGTTCATCTTGCCCTTCCTATTTACTCACCTTTTAAGGGTTTAGAATTGATTATGTTTAGTTAATTATTATTAATTTAACAGGTTTATTAAGCAAAAAGATATGGAGGTCTTTATCACAATCTATTGGACACATCGCTTTCAGCAGTTTATTATTACTGATAGACACTTTTCAAGTTCAAGTCTCTCACAGTTGAGGGTTTTTGACTGTTGCTTTGACCCGTGAACATGTTATTGGCTTAATGATGTAAGGCCCTATGCCTAACATGGGGCAATCGTGTTCAAGGTGATCAGAATGCATTTTTGTCATGTTTACATATTTGAAAGTATTTAAAGATGATCTGGAATAATGCTATTATGTTGTGCATGTACAATGATAGCCAAAGATGCCATTTTAGATCAACTGTGCATTCAGAAAGTATTAAGACCCCTTCATTTTTTTTTCACATTTTATTATTTTGCAACCTTAAGCTAAAATGGTTTAAAACATCAATGTACACTCTATACCACAACTAATGACAAAGCAAAAAAAAGATTTTTGATAACTTTGCAAATTTGTTAAAAAGAAAAAACTGAAATTTCACATTGATATAAATATTCAGGCCCTTAACCCAATACCTTAGTTGAAGCACCTTTGGCATCGATAACAGCTTCAAGTCTTTTTCAGTATGATGCAATACGCTTTGCACAACTGAATTTAGGGATTTTCTGCCATTCTTCTCTGCAGATCCTCTTATGCTGTCTTTGCTGTGTGCTTAGAGTCATTGTCCTGTTGGAAGGTGAACCTTCAGCCCAGCTCTGGACCAGGTTTTCATAAAGTATATCTGTGTATTTTGCTGAGTTCAGCATTCCCTCAACCCTGACCAGTCCCCCAGTCCCTGCCGCTGAAATATGCCCCCACAGCATGACGCTACCACTACCATCTTCACCTTTGAGATGATATTGCGCAGGTTATGAGCGGTGCCTTGTTTCCTCCAGACATGATGCTTGGAATTCAGGTGAAACAGTTAGATCTTATTTCATCAGACCAGAAAATATTGTTTCTTACACTCTGAGAGTCCTTTAGGTTCTTTTGTGTAAATTCCAAGTGGGCTTTCATGTGTCTTCCCATGTAGAGAGGCATCCATCTAGCAGCTCTGCCATAAAGCCCAGATGGGTGGAGTGTTGCAGTAATGGTTGTCCTTCTGCAAGTTTCTCCCATCTCCACAAATGATCTCTGAAGCTTAACCAGAGGGACCATATGATTTTTGATTACCTCTCTCACTAAGGCCCTTCTCCCCAGATTGCCACTATGCTCTTGGGAACATTCAATACAGCCAAACTTATTTTGTAGCATTCACCAGATCTGTGCTCAGGACCTCAGACTGGGCTGAAGGTTCACCTTCCAACAGGACAATGACCCTAAGCACACAGCAAAGACAATGCAATAGTGGTTTAGGGACAACTCTGTAAATGTCCTTAAGTGGCCCAGTCAGAGCCTGGATTTAAACCCAATCAAACATATCTGGAGAGACCTGAAAAAGGCTGTCCACAGACATTTCCGAACCAACCTCACAGGGCTAAAGAGGATCTGCAGAAAAGAATGACAGAAAATCCCCAAATCCAGGTGGGCAAAGCTTCTTGCATAATACTCAAAAAGGCTTGAGGATGTAATCACTGCCAAAGGTGCTTCAATTAAGTACTGAGTTAAGGGCTGACTTTATACTTATGTCCATGTGATATTTCAGTTTTTTCTTTGTAATACATTTGCAAAGTTATCAAAAATCTGATTTTTTTTTTTTGTCATTATGGTGCATGGAGTGTATATTGATGTGAAAAAAAATATTAATTTAAATGGCTGCATCATAACAAAATGTAAAAAAAAAATAATTAAGGGGTCTGAATACTTTCTGAATGCACTGTATATATAACTATACAGTCTAGATTCATTAAACCTATATTCAGAAATGTACACATGTATATGTATTTAATAGACTTATATGTCATTTTTCGTGCAACAAATGAGATCTGCAGGAAAAGTGAAAAAACAGGAATCACCACAACATCTAACAAAAGCATTTAGCAATCACTGTCTTAAAATGTTTGTTTTTATTTTATACTCACATTTTCATAACTGTAATTTACAACACTTTCATCTTTTTTAACAGGCTTGCTTTCTGCAATTGCATATCGTTTTGCGTGCTCGTGCACATTTTCCCCCATAGAGATCAATGGAGGAAAAAATGGAAGAAAAAAACACCTTGCGATTGCGAAATGATGATCGCATTAACACATTCCCCATTAAAGTCTATGGAGAAAAGACCCTAACATAATCCCCTAGTCTAATAACCCCTAAACAGACATCCCCCCCACATCGCCAAAACACTAAATAAAGATATAAACCTCTAAACTGCCATCCCCCCACATTATCAACACTAAATAAAGCAAATAACCTCTAAACAGCCGCCCCCCCCACATCGCCAACACTAAATAAAACTGCTAACCCCTAAACCGCCGTCCCCCATATCACGATTCCCTAAATAATCCTAATAACCCCTAATCCACCATCCCCCCTCTTCGCTAACACCTAATCAACCTATTAACCTCTAAACCACCGTCCCCCCACATTGCGACAAAATAAATTAAACTATTAACCCCTAAACCTAACACCCCCTTAAAGTTATAATATAACTACCTTAAAATAAAGAAAAACTTACCTTTGAAATAAACATTACTATTTAAAAAAAATAAAAGATACTAAAAATAATTAAACCTAAATTGCAAAATTTAAAAATCCTAACACTACAAAAAAACAAAAAATAACATTACAAAAAATAACAAACTCTAATATTACACAAAATAACACAATCTAAAATTGCACAAAATAACAAAATCTAACATTACAGAAAATAACAAACGAAATTATCCAAAATAAAAAAAGATATTCCTAATATAATATCCCGTTAAAGCCACCCCAAAATAACAAAACCCCCTAATCCTATATAATAAAAGGCCAGGTATGTTTGTCAGATGCAGTCATGCACAGTGGAAAATGTGAGAGGACAAACATACAGGCCTTGAGCTGCAGAGATAGTGGTCCAAAGCAGCCATGGTGGGGGGCGTGACCGGGCGGGTGTGCCGTGATAGGGGCGTGACCGGGCGGGCGCGACGAGGGGGCGTAGCCGACAGGAGCGCCCATGATGGGGCGTGGCCAGGAGGGAGTGGGCATGGTCGAGGGAGAGAGAGCACAAAAGAAAGGGGAAGAGAGAGTGCAAAAGAGAGGGGGGAAAGACAGAGCAAAAGAGAGGGGAGAGAGCGCAAAAGAGAGGGGGAGAAAGAGTGCAAAAGAGAGGGTGGAGAGAGAAAGAGCAAAAAAGAGGGGGAGAGAGAACGTAAAAGAGAGGGGAGAGAGAGAGCGCAAAAGAGAGGGGGAGAGAGGGCGCAAAAGAGAGGGGGACAGAGAGAGCAAGAGAGAGGGGGGAGAGATATCCCAAAAGAGAGGGGGAGAGAGAGAGATTGCAAAAGAGAGGGGCATAAAGAGAGCAAAAGAGAGGGGGAGAGAGAGAGAGCAAAAGAAAGAGAAAGAGAGAGTGCAAAAGAGAGGGGGGAGAGAGAAATCAAAATAGAGGGGGAGAGAGACCGCAAAAGAGAGGGGGAGAGAGCGCAAAAGAGAGGGGGAGAGAGCGCAAAAGAGAAGGGGGAGAGAAAGAGAGCAAAAAAGAGGGGGAGAGACAGAACGCGCAAAAAAAAGAGGAGGGAGAGAGCAAAAGAGAGTGGGGAGAGAGAGCAAAAGAGAGGGGGAGAGAGAGAGAGCTCAAAAGAGAGGGGGAGAGAGAGAGAGCAAAAGAGAGGGGGAGAAAGAGAGCATAAAAGAGAGGGGAAGAGAGAGTGCAAAAGAGAGGATGGAGAGAGAGAGCAAAATAGAGGGGAAGAGATAGATACCGCAAAAGAGAGGGGGAGAGAGAGCGCAAAAGAGAGGGGGAGAGAAAGAGAGAAAAAAAGAGAGGGAGAGAGAGAACGAGCAAAAAAAAGAGGGGGGATTGAGCAAAAGAGAGGGGGGGAGAGAGACCAAAAGAGAAGGGGAGAGAGAGAGCACAAAAGAGAGGGGGAGAGAGAGCAAAAGAGAGGGGGAGAGAGAGAGAGCGCAAAAGAGAGGGGGAGAGAGAGCAAAAGAGAGGGGGGAGAGAGAGAGAGCAAAAGAGAGGGGGAGAAGGAGAACAAAAAAGAGTGGGGGAGAGAGAGCAAAAGAGAGGGGGAGAGAGAGCGCAAAAGAGAGGGGGAGAGAGAGCAAAAGTGAGGACGGAGAGAGGCAGCAAGGGGTGGGACCGCTGTACTGCAAAAAATGGCCCGTGTACACAGGCTTTAGGAGTGGACTAGTCTATAAATAAACTACCAATAGCCCTTAAAAGGACCTTTTGTAGGGCATTGCCCTAAATTAACAGCTCTTTTACAAAAAAATACAAAGTACCCCCTAACAGTACAACCCCCTAGCTAGCTAGCTGCATTTTCCCTGTTTCCCTATTAGGCTGGATATGGGTTTAACTTGTTTTTAGCTGCACATTTAAAATAAACATTTTTTTACTATCCTAAGAAGTATCCGGTTTTTCTATTAGATCCAAAGCAGTCAGGTGGTGCCGTGAACTGTTGTAGTTGGATATTAACAATTAATGGTGGGACTGTATAGGGTTTTACATTTTAAAGTTAAAGAGTTACAGAGTTACAG
This sequence comes from Bombina bombina, assembly GCF_027579735.1. Classification (NCBI taxonomy): domain Eukaryota; kingdom Metazoa; phylum Chordata; class Amphibia; order Anura; family Bombinatoridae; genus Bombina; species Bombina bombina. Next base: position 675,044,663 of record NC_069502.1, on the reverse strand, counting down.
TAAAGAGTTACAGGCAACGGTGATCATACAATGGGTTATGGTGGGGAAACCACACCAAGGACATGGTAGGTGAATATTGGGGGAATGTATGTTGAACAGTGATGTAGTTGTAAGGGAGGCCTTTGGGGGTTGAGGGATAGCAATGGGAGTGCAATTGCATAGAGGGGCTGGACTAGGATAGTGGGGTTACACCATGGTTATAGTTAATTGCAAAGTGGCTAGGTATAGAATATAGTTACTGTTTGTATGGCTGACTCAGCTGTGGTTAGGTTTTTATTATGGTAGGACTGGGTTTCATTTAGGGGCACCGGTCTGCAGTACTTGTACCTGAGGTCAGTATGGCAACCAGCCATAAATACGGTGCCATTTCTAGCGGCGGCTAGACCGGGCAGTGTCCCGGGGCGCAATAGGGAGCAGTGGGGAGCACTTTAAAATATATATATATATATATATATATTTTTTTTTTTTTTAAAAAAACATAATTTATGCTTACCAGAAAAATTTCTTTCCTTCCAGATAGGGAGAGTCCACGGCTTCATTCCTTACTGTTGGGAAATATAACACCTGGCCACCAGGAGGAGGCAAAGACACCCCAGCCAAAGGCTTAAATATCCCTGCAATTTTGTCATTACCCCAGTCATTCTGCTGAGGGAACAAGGAAAAGTAGTAGAAATATCAGGGTATAAATGGTGCCAGAAGAATAAGATAAATAATAGGGGGCCACCCTTAGACAAGAAAAAACGTGTGCGGTCCATGGACTCTCCCTATCCGGAAGAAAAGGAATTTATCTGGTAAACATACATTATGTTTTCCTTCCTAAGATAGGGAGAGTTCACGGCTTCATTCCTTACTGTTGGGAAAACTATACCCAAGCTTCAGAGGACACTGAATGAATAAAGGGAGGGAACAAAAAGGAACAGGTGGACCCTATTCTGAGGGTACCACAGTCTGCAAAACTTTTCTCCCGAAAGTTGTTTCAGCCAAAGCAAAAACATCAAACTTGTAAAAATTGTTAAAAGTATGTAAGGAGGACCAGGTAGCCGCCTTACAAATCTGATCCATAGAGGCCTCATCCATAAATTCCCTAAAGGAAACCACTGCTCTAGTGGAATGAGCCGTTATCCTCTCAGGAGGATGATGTCCCGCTGTCTCGTAAGCTAAGCGGATGACACTCCTTAACCAAAAAGATAGGGAGATCGAAGTAGCCTTCTGCCCCATACGCTTCCCCCGAATAGACAACAAACAATGAGGATGATTGTCTAAACTCCTTAGTAGCCTGAAGATAGAACTTCAAGGCGCGAGCCACATCCAAATGGTAAAGTAAACGTTCCTTCAATGAAGAAGGATTAGGACACAAGGAAGGAACCACAATCTCTTGATTGATGTTGCGATCTGACACAACCTTAGGAAGGAAACCTAATTTAGTACGTAAAACTGCCTTATCTGCATGAAAAATCAGATAAGGGAACTCAAATTGCAAAGCAGAGATCTCAGAAACTTTGCACAGAGGCAATAGCCAATAAAAAGAGAACCCTCCAAGATAACAAGTTAATGTCATTGGAATGCAGAGGCTCAAACGGAGCCTATTGCAAAACACAAAGAACAAGATTTAGGCTCCAATGAGGAGCCCCAGATCTAAACACAGGTCTGATCCTAATCAGAGCCTTAACAAAGGACTGCACATCTGGAAGCTCAGCCAGTCTCTTGTGCAATAAAACTGACAGGGCCAAAATCTGTCCCCTCAGGGAACTAGCAGAAAGGCCCTTCTCCAGTCCATTCTTTAGAAAAGATAAGATCCTGGCAACCTTAACTCTGTGCCAGGAAAAACCACACTCTTCACACCAGAATAAGTAGATCCTCCACCCATTGTGATAGCTAGGCCGAGTAACTGGTTTATGAGGTTTAATAAGAGTATCAATGACACTCTCAGAGAAACCTCTCTTGGCTTAGACTAAGTGTTCATTGTCCACGCACTCAGCCCCAGAGAATCTATATTTCAGATGAACAAATGGACCTTGTAACAGCAAGTCTCTGTGACAAGGTAACTTCCACTGAGAAGATGAGGACAATCCCAACTAGATCCGCGAACCACATCTTTCGCGGCCACAATGGAGCAATCAGGATTACTGATACCTGCTCCTGCTTGATGCGGGCCACCACTCGAGGAAGAAGCGGTAATGGAGGAAAAAGATAAGAATTTAAACCTCCAGGGCACTGCTAGTGCATCTATTAGATCTGCTTGGGGATCCCTCAACCTCGACCCATACCAGGGTAACTTGGTATTGAGACGGGACGCCATGAGATCTATCTCTGGCATCCCCCACTTGCTGCTAATCTCTGCAAACACCTTGGGATGGAGAGACCATTCCCCTGAGTAGAAGGATTGCCTATCCGCCTCCCAGTTGTCCACACCCAGAATGTAGATCGCTGACAGCGAACAGTTGTGGGCCTCTGCCCACTCCAGAATCTGAGATACTTCCTTCATTGCCAAGGAGCTTCTCATTCCCCCCTGATGGTTGATGTAAGCCACCGAAGATATATTGTCTGACTGGAATCTGATAAACTGAGACAAACCCAGAAGTGGCCAAGCCTTCAAGGCATTGAAGATTGCCGTAGTTCCAAAATTGATCGGGAAGGCACCACAAACAGCTCCCCACCCAGATAGGCTTGTGTCCTTAGTCACAATCTTCCAGGATGGTTTGAAGAAGCACTTCCCTCGGGGCAGATGATCTGGACAGAGCCACCAAGAGAGCGATTCTCTTGACCGGCTGTCTAATACAATCTGTAGAGACAGATCAGAATGATCGCTGTTCCACTGTCTCAGCATGCACAGTTGTAAAGGTCTGAGATGGAACCTGGCAAAAGGAATGATGTCCATGCAGGACACCATGAGACCAATCACCTTCATACACTGAGCCACAGAGGGACTCAAGGAGGTCCAGAGGGCAAGACATGCCGAAGTTAGCTTGCAACATCTCTGGTTTGTTAGAAATATCTTCATGGATATGGAGTCTATTATAGTACCCAGGAATTCCACCCTGGTACTTGGGATAAGAGAACTCTTTTCCAAGTTTATCTTCCATCCATGTGATTGAAGAAGACTGAGAAGGGACTCTTCTATTCTTCCATAAGACAGAAAGATGGTGCTTGCACCAGAATATCATCCAAGTATGGGGCTACTGTAATAGCCCCAGAACCTTCATAAGGATTCTTGGAGCAGTAGCTAGGCCAAATGGAAGGGCAATGAACTGGAAGTGCTGGTCCAGGAAATCAAACCTCAGGAACTGAAAGTGTTCCCTGTGGATTGGAACATGAAGGTAAGCATCCTTCATTTCTATAGTGGTCATAAACTGGCCTTCCTGAACTAAAGGAAGGATGGACCTTATCATCTCAATCTTGAAGGAAGGGACACTGAGAAATTTGTTTAAGCACTTTAGGTCCAGAATTGGGTGGAAAGTTCCCTCCTTTTTGGGACCACAAAAAGGTTTAAATAAAATCCCAAATCTCTTTCTTCGATAGTCACCAGGACATCAAATCCTAAGGAGGATAGGTCCCGAATGCACCCTAGAAAGGCATCCTTTTTTTCTGGTCTGGAAGACAGGTTCGAGAGTAGGAATCTGCCCCTGGGTGGATGAGATTTTAAGCCTATCTTGTATCCCTGAGTATGACCTCCAGGACCCACGGATCCTGTACGTCCCTGAACCAAGCATCTGAAAAAAGAGACAGTCTGCCCCCTGCATGATCCGGTCCAGGATCGGGGGCCGCTCCTTCATGCCACTTTGTTTTCGGCTGGCTTCTTATTCTGCTTGAACTTATTCCAGGACTGAGCCGGCTTCCAAGTACTCTTGGGTTGCTCGGGCTTGGAGGAGGATTGTTGTCGTTGGGATTTGTCAGAATGAAAGGAACGAAAATTAGAATATTGTTATCCCTTAGACTTGTTCTTCTTATCTTGCAGTAGGAAGGCAGTCTTGCCTCTGGTAAACGTAGAAATAATGGAGTCCAGGCCTGGACCAAATAAAATCTTTCCCTTGAAGGGAAGAGAAAGGAGTCTGGACTTAGAAGTCATATTCACAGACCAAGACTTCAACCAGAGCGCACAGTGGGCTAGGACCTTTGCATTTTGGTGAATAATTTGCATCACAGATAAAAGAATTAGCAATTCTCAGAGCTTTAATTCTGTCTTGAATATCCATGAGGGGAGACTCCACCTCAATGAGTTCCGACAAAGAGTTGCACCAGTAGGTAGCTGCTCTGGCAACCATGACAACTGCAGCCTCCGGTTGAAACAAAAATCATGTATGCTGAAACATCTTTCTCAGAAAGGTTTCCATTTCTTATCCATTGGCTCTCTGAACGAAGAACTATTATTATTATTATTATCAGGTATTTGTAGAGCGCCAACAGATTCCGCAGCGCTAACTATCCTCAAGAGGTATAGTAGTATGTTTAGCAAGTATAGAGATAGCACCATCCACCTTAGGAATGGAGCACCACAAATCCAGTTGAGAGTCCGGGACTAGGAATAACTTTTTAAAAGTAGTCGAGGGGGAAAAGGAAGATCCAATTCTTTCCCATTCGTTGTTAATAATGTTTGCCATTATAACCAGCACCAGAAAAGTCAAAGGAACTTTCCTGTCTTCGTAAACTCTGTCTAATTTAGGTATCATATCTCTAACGTAGACAGAACCTCCTTTAATAAAAAATGCAAGTGCTCAATTTTAAATCTAAAGGACAGTTCCTCCACAGCAGGAGGCTTAGACGCTAAGGACTCCGACCCAGAAAGTTCACCCTCTGAAGCTACAGAGGTTAACTTATCATCAGATAACTGGGACATAAAATGACATAAAATGACTAAATCTGATAAATATTTAGATGACTTTGGGTCAGGAGAGCTAGGTTTAAACTTTCTCTTGCTGTTTGTAACGGCACTGCAAAGTCCGCAGGAAGAAGGCCCCCTCCAAATGAAGGTTTAGATGTGCTACAGGGAACTACATGTGGAGTGGATAATGTAGCAAGGGTAGTAATCTCACGGGACGCCGAGTCCTGAGAGGTAGACGGCTCTGAGGGACTAATAGCCATAGCAGGCTTCTCTCCCTTCTTAGACTTTATAACAGTGTTAAGGTATGTGGTACATAATTGGTACATAATTGAGTGGGCGGGAAAACCACGGCCTCCTCACAATATCAACAGGTATGATTTAGTACAGAAGAAGTACCTTCTAACATGTCAGAGTTTTCCATAGCTCAGGTTACACCCACAGAAGTAATAAATAAAAACGTTTTTGTTTTTTATATACTCCCAATGGCTGGGGCACTCACCACCTCCTAGACCCAGACATTTAACAGAGGAAACGCTCTTCACCGGTTGAAGTTTCAGCCTGAATGGAGGAAATGAACATAGAACACATGCTATGAAAAGTACATCACATTAATAGGAGCTGTGCAACACTTTAAAAAAAGAAAGTAAAAACCTACGTGTTCCAGACAAAAACACACAGTCTATGAGCCCAGAAAATAAAATCACACAAAGCAGCATGTAAATAATTAATACACTGATAAATTAACCCCAACGGTTCAATAAACTCCCCTCAGAGGATATTAACCCTGGATCCTATCAAGGTATAAAGGAGCCACACTATGACCCTGTTATAGCATTTTATGTGTAAAAAAAATGAAACAATCTTACCTCCAGGATCCATACTGTGGAACAGAACACAGCCTCTCAAGTGTGACAGTCTTATAGCAGCGCTCCTGACATGGACTTGAGTGAGAGAAAGCAGGCAGTGAAACTTGTCAACACTGTTAGCAGTAGTCTGGATGGTTTCGCAGAAAAACTTTCCCTGCATCTCCAGACTCTAACTTTCATCAATACTCTCACTGAGAGGTTGGCATGACTACTTAAAACTCCAGTTCTATCTCGAAGTGCAGATACCCTTTTTCAGGACTCTCCGAATCTTCTGACACTTCTCTTCCACCTCCTATGATGAAAGGCAAAGAATGATTGGGGTAATGAGGAAGAGGGAGGGATATTTAATCCATTGGCTGGAGTTTTTTTGCCTCCTCCTGGTGGCCAGGTGTTGTATTTCCTAACATTAAGGAATGAAGCCATGGACTCTTCCTATCTTAGGAAGGAAAAACATTTTTTTTTTTTATTGTGTTAAAGTGGCAGTGCTTGCTTGCTTGATATAGTACTGGTATAGAAAAGGTTAAAATACACAGATCACAAGCATATACATTAAAAATATACATATATTTAAACAGAAGCTGTTATCTTAATTGGCTGCATTGGATGTCAATCATACTAATGGAGCAACAAGATCACAAAGGGGGCGTGTTAAGACCGGATAACTACTTAGAGCTAAAACTGAAAGTAAAAAGGAGAGGAATCACCCTGAGCAGTTTCCTATGTCACTAATCTGTGTCACTAAAGAGGTGATGTTTTATGCATATGACAAATTATTCATGGTCTTTAGATAATGATATGTACATATTTTTTCATTTTACTGAGCTAATTAAAATTTGTGATTTATAAAATTTGGGTTTCCACATACTAAGGAACAGGTTTTCTGTTAAGGACTGTTGAATTAAAAAAAAATCTTTTTGACATTGCCTTTTTTTTTGTATTATTTATTTACTTAGGCCTAGATTTGGAGTTTGGCGTTAGCCGTGAAAACCAGCGTTAGAGGCTCCTAACGCTGGTTTTAGACTACCTCCGGTATTTGGAGTCACTCAAAATAGGGTCTAACGCTCACTTTTCAGCCGCGACTTTTCCATACCGCAGATCCCCTTACGTAAATTGCGTATCCTATCTTTTCAATGGGATTTTTCTAACTCCGGTATTTAGAGTCGTGTCTGAAGTGAGCGTTAGACATCTAACGACAAAACTCCAGCCGCAGGAAAAAAGTCAGTAGTTAAGAGCTTTCTGGGCTAACGCCGGTTTATAATGCTCTTAACTACTGTACTCTAAAGTACACTAACACCCATAAACTACCTATGTACCCCTAAACTGAGGTCCCCCCACATCGCCGACACTCTATTAAATTTTTTTAACCCCTAATCTGCCGACCGCCACCTACGTTATACTTATGTACCCCTAATCTGCTGCCCCTAACACCGCCGACCCCTATATTATATTTATTAACCCCTAATCTGCCCCCCACAACGTCGCCGCCAGAATGCGAGCTCAATCTGATTGGCTGATAGGATTCTATTAGCCAATCGGAATTAAGGTAGGAATATTCTGATTGGCTGATGGAATCAGCCAATCAGAATCAAGTTCAATCCGATTGGCTGATTCAATCAGCCAATCAGATTGAGCTCGCATTTTATTGGCTGATCGGAACAGCCAATAGAATGCGAGCTCAATCTGATTGGCTGATTGGATCAGCCAATCGGATTGAACTTGATTCTGATTGGCTGATTCCATCAGCCAATCAGAATATTCCTACCTTAATTCCGATTGGCTGATAGAATCCTATCAACCAATCGGAATTCGAGGGACGCCATCTTGGATGACGTCATTTAAAGGAACCGTCATTCGTCGTTCAGTCGTCGGCCAGGATGGATGTTCCGCGTCGGAGGTCTTCAGGATCCTGCCGCTCCGCTCCGGATGGATGACCATAGAAGATCCCGCTTGGATGAAGACTTCAATCGGATGGAAGACCTCTTCTGCCCCGCTTGGATGAAGACTTCAGCCGGATCATGGACCTCTTCAGCCCCCCGCTTGGGCTTGGATCAGGACATCGGAGGAGCTCTTCTGGATCGATCGGTGAACCTGGTATGGTGAAGATAATGTAGGAAGATCTTCAGGGGCTTAGTGTTAGGTTTATTTAAGGGGGGTTTGGGTTAGATTAGGGGTATGTGGGTGGTGGGTTGTAATGTTGGGGGGGGTATTGTATGTTTTTTTTTACAGGCAAAAGAGCTGAACTTCTTGGGGCATGCCCCGCAAAGGGCCCTGTTCAGGGCTGGTAAGGTAAAAGAGCTTTGAACTTTAGTAATTTAGAATAGGGTAGGGCATTTTTTTATTTTGGGGGGCTTTGTTATTTTATTAGGGGGCTTAGAGTAGGTGTAATTAGTTTAAAATTGTTGTAATATTTTTCTTATGTTTGTAAATATTTTTTTTATTTTTTGTAACTTAGTTCTTTTTTATTTTTTGTACTTTAGATAGTTTATTTCATTGTAGTTATTTGTAGGTATTGTATTTAATTTATTTATTGATAGTGTAGTGTTAGGTTTAATTGTAGATAATTATAGGTATTTTATTTAATTAATTTATTGATAGTGTAGTGTTAGGTTTAATTGTAACTTAGGTTAGGATTTATTTTACAGGCAATTTTGTAATTATTTTAACTATTTTAGCTATTAAATAGTTCTTAACTATTTAATAGCTATTGTACCTGGTTAAAATAAATACAAAGTTACCTGTAAAATAAATATTAATCCTAAAATAGCTATAATATAATTATAATTTATATTGTAGCTATATTAGGATTTATTTTACAGGTAAGTATTTAGCTTTAAATAGGAATAATTTATTTAATAAGAGTTAATTTATTTCGTTAGATTAAAATTATATTTAATTTAGGGGGGTGTTAGTGTTAAGGTTAGACTTAGCTTTAGGGGTTAATACATTTATTAGAATAGCGGTGAGCTCCAGTCGGCAGATTAGGGGTTAATAATTGAAGTTAGGTGTCGGCGATGTTAGGGAGGGCAGATTAGGGGTTAATACTATTTATTATAGGGTTAGTGAGGCGGATTAGGGGTTAATAACTTTATTATAGTAGCGCTCAGGTCCGGTCGGCAGATTAGGGGTTAATAAGTGTAGGCAGGTGGAGGCGACATTGTGGGGGGCAGATTAGGGGTTAATAAATATAATATAGGGGTCGGCGATGTTAGGGCAGCAGATTAGGGGTACATAGGGATAATGTAAGTAGCGGCGGTTTACGGAGCAGCAGATTAGGGGTTAATAATAATATGCAGGGGTCAGCGATAGCGGGGGCGGCAGATTAGGGGTTAATAAGTGTAAGGTTAGGGGTGTTTAGACTCGGGGTACATGTTAGAGTGCAGACGTAGGAAGTGTTTCCGCATAGCAAAAAATGGGGCTACGCTAGGAGCTGAACGCGGCTTTTTTGCAGGTGTTAGGTTTCTCAAACAGCTCCATTGTTTCCTATGGGGGAATCGTGCACGAGCACGTTTTTGAGGCTGGCCGCTTGCGTAAGCAACTCTGGTATCGAGAGTTGAAGCTGCGTTAAAAATGCTCTACGCTCCTTTTTTGGAGCCTAACACAGCCTTTATGTGGACTCTCAATACCAGAGTTATTTTTATGGTGCGGCCAGAAAAAAGCCGGCGTTAGTTTTTCGGGTCGTTACCGACAAAACTCCAAATCTAGCCGTTATTGTTTACAAATGCTTATTAGTGATGGGTGTGTGTGTATGCGTCATTTACGCCATAATGACAATGGCAAGTTTTCACAAACTCACATGTGAGTGCTTGCATCTGCTATTACTGCCTAAGTGTGTGTGTGTGTGCCTATCTATCCCTGCCTGTGTATGCATGTATCTGCCTATTATTGCCTGTGTGTTTATGTATCTGCCTATTACTGCCTGTGTGTGCATGTCTATGTCTGTTACTGCCTGTGTGTGCATGTCTCTGTCTGTTACTGCCTGTGAGTGCATGTCTCTGTCTATTACGTCTATTACTACCTGTATGTGCATGCATCTGCCTATTATTGCCTTTCTGTGCATGTCTGTCTAGAACAGCCTGTGAGTGCATGTCTCTGTCTATTACTACCCGTGTGTGCATGTATCTGCCTATTATTGCCTGTGTGTGCATGTCTCTGTCTATTAGTGGCTGTGAGTCCATGTCTCTGTCTATTAGTGGCTGTGAGTCCATGTCTCTGTCTATTACTGCCTGTGAGTGTATTTCTATGTCTGTTACTGCCTGTGTGTGCATGTCTCTGTCTGTTACTGCTTGTGTGTGCATGTATCTGTTTATTACTGTCTGTGCGTGAATGTCTCTGTCTATTACTGTCTGTGAGTGCATGTCTCTGTCTATTACTGCCTGTGTGTGAATGGCTCTGTCTATTACTGTTTGTGAGTGCATGTCTCTGTCTATTACTGTCTGTGAGTGCATAACTCTGTCTATTACTGTCTGTGTGTGCATGTCACTGTCTATTACTGTCTGTGAGTGCATATCTCTGTCTATTACTGTCAGTGAGTACATGCCACTGTCTATTACTTCCTCTTTTACTTCCTGTGTGTATAGTATATTTAACAAATAAACAGCTATTACAGTTCTTTATCAAATTATGTATGTGCAAAAATCCCATAGACTTTAATAGTGAATTTTGTAAAAAAAAAATTGTTAAACCTTTTCTAAATAATTATAATAGACCCCTAAATATGTTACAAATACACCCAGTGACATATTGCAATCCTTTAGAAAATCTTACCTGATGACTTTTCTGCAAAGTTCAACTTTAAAGTCTATTGGACGTTTTGTAGATACATTTTGGATAAGAATTTAAAGGGATTGAAATGCATTAAACAAATAAATATGCATAGCTATAAGAAAAGTATAAATATAATGGCAATTAGTAAAAGATATAAAGATATTTTTAGATAATACCAATATATTTGGAAAAAACATTGCAGTAGAAAAAGGACATATTTAAAGGGATAGGAAAGTCCAAATTAAACTTTCATAATTCAGGATACATCATAGAATTTTAAAGGGATAGGAAAGTCAAAATTAAATTTGCATGATTCAGATAGAGCATGTAATTTTAAGACACTTTTAAATTCACTGCTATTTTCAAATGTGGTTCATTCTCTTAGTATCCCTTGTTAAAAATGAATACGCACATATCCTACACTAGTGGGAGCTGTTGCTAATTGGTGCCTGCACACATTTTTCTCTTGTTATTGGCTAACTAGATGTGTACAGTAGCTGGCAGTAGTGCAATGCTGTTCCTTCAGCAATGGATAACAAGAGAATGAAGCAAATTTGATAATAGAAGTAAATTTTAAAAAAAGTTTTTTAAAATTGTATGTTCTATCTGAATCATAAAATAAAATTTTGGGGATTACTATCCCTTTAAGACAATTCTATTATTCTTGTTCTCTTGGTATCTATTGTTAAAAAGCAGATGTACATATCCTTAGCAGCAGCAATGCACTACTAGGAGCTAACTGGTGGTTGGCCGCAACACACATTTGTCTCTTGTCATTTGCTCACCAGATGTGTTCAGTTAGGTCCCAGTAGTGCACTGCTGCTTTGAAGCTGACCTCTAAATGACAGAGTGACATGCAAGATCTAGGAGGGGGACTTTAGAATCTCTAAGGGGGGCACATTTTGGAATTTTGCCCTAGGAGCCAGATTTTATAGAAACAGCCCTGCTAAATAATTGCTATATTGTGATTACCTGCACATACAGCTAGATTACGAGTTGAGCGTTATGAGTCAAATAGCAGTGTTGTGGCCCATAACGCATAATTTTCCCTAATGCAGCCATTACAAGTCTTGTCGGTATAGGTGTACCGCAAGCCTTTTTAGCCTGTAACGCAACGTCAGTACCGCACTCTTAAAAATTACGTTTTTTTTAATGAGATTCCCATAACGCTGGTATCACGAGTTTTGCGTTTTGGCTAAAAAAACCTGCGATACAGCCTAAAACGACAAGATCTGTAATTCCATCTAAAGTCAGTAGTTATGAGTTTTACGCTACAAATCTGTAGCATAGAAACTCATAACTAAACTGCTACAAAGTACACTAACAACCATAAACTACCTATTAACCCCTAATAAATAAACTTATTAACCCCTAATCTGCCGCTCCCGACATCGCCCCACTAATAAAATTTATTAACCCCTATTCCGCTGCCCTCCCGCATAAAAAACACTATTTAAATATTATTAACCCCAAATCTACCATCCGCCCACTATAATAAACCCTACACTTCCACCACTATAATAAACCTATTAACCACTAAACTGCAAGCCCCCTACAACGAAATATACTAAACTAAACTATTAACCCTTAAACTGAAAGCCCCCCACATCGCAATAAACTAAATTAAACTATTCACCCCTAAACCTAACGCCCCCCTAACTTTATATTAAAATTACGATTTCCCTAGCTTAAATTAAATTAAAACTTACCTGTCAAATTAAAAAACTAAGTTTAAACTACCAATTAAACTAAAATAATTATTAAACTAAAATTAAACTAATTACCAATTAAATAAAACTAAACTACACATTAAAAAAATCCTAACACTACTCTAAAAATTACAAAGTATCTAATTACAAAAACAAAAAAATACTAAGTTACAAAAAATAACAAACACCAAATTACGGAAAATAAAAAAATGAAATTATCCAAAATAAAAAAGAATTACACCTAATCTAATAGCCCTATCAAAATAAAAAGCCCACCCAAAATAAAAAAAAACTTAGCCTACAATAAACTACCAATGGCCCTTAAAAGGGCCTTTTGTGGGGCATTGTCCCAAAGATATCAGCTCTTTTACCTGTAAAAAAAACACAAAGAACCCCCAACAGTAAAATCCACCACCCAACCAACCCCCTAAAATAAAAAAACTAATTCTAAAAAAACCTAAGCTACCCATTGCCCTGAAAAGGGCATTTGTATGGGCATTGCCCTTAAAAGGGCATTTAGCTCTTTTACTGCCCAAACCCTAAACTAAAAAAAAAAACACCCATAAAAACCTTAAAAAAAAGCCTAACACTAACCCCCGACGATCCACTTACAGTTTTTGAAGTCCCGCTTGAACGATCTTCATCCTGGAGTTGAAGTCCTCATCCATTCAGCGAGAAGTCTTCATCCAGGCGGCCTCTTCAATCTTCATCCAGGCGGCATCTTCTATCTTGATCCCGGACATCTGGAGCGGGGCATGCTCTTCATACGGTCGCTGCCGTACACTGAATAAGATTTACACAGCTCTCATTCTATTGGCTAATTCGAATTAGCCAATAGAATGAGAGATGCTTAAATCCTATTGGCTGATTTGAATAGCCGATAGGATTTTAGCAGCCCTAATTTCTATTGGCTGATTAAAAATTTTCAGCTAATAGGAATGCAAGGGACCCCATATTGAATCGCGTCCCTTGCATTGAAGATTCAATTTACGGCGGTGGCCGTATGAAGAGGATGCTCCACGCTGGATGTCTTCAGGATGGACCTGCTCCGCGCCTCCGGGATCAAGATAGAAGATGTCGCCTGGATGAAGATTGAAGAGGCCGCCTGGATGAAGACTTCTCGCCACTTGGATCAGGACTTCAAAGCCGGGATGAAGATTGAAGAGGCCGCCTGGATGAAGACTTCTCGCCGCCTGGATGAGGACTTCAACTCCGAGATGAAGATCGTTCAAGCGGGACTTCAAAAACTGTAAGTGGATCATCGGGGGTTAGTGTTAGGCTTTTTTTAAGGTTTTTTTGGGTGTTTTTTTTTTTAGTTGAGGGTTTGGGCAGTAAAAGAGCTAAATGCCCTTTTAAGGGCAATGCCCATACAAATATCCTTTTCAGGGCAATGGGTAGCTTAGTTATTTTTAGAATTAGTTTTTTTATTTTTGGGGGTTGGTTGGGTGGTGGGTTTTACTGTTGGGGGGGTCTTTGTGTTTTTTTTAAAGGTAAAAGAGCTGATATCTTTGGGGCACTGCCCCACAAAAGGGCCATTGGTAGTTTATTGTAGGCTAGGGTTTTTTTTATTTTGGACGGGCTTTTTTATTTTGATAGGGATATTAGATTAGGTGTAATTCTTTTTTATTTTTGATCATTTCGTTTTTTATTTTTTCTAATTTAGTGTTTTTTATTTTTTGTAATTTTTGTTGTTGTTGTAATTTTAGGTTTTAGTGTAAGGTAGTTAGAATTTATTTCACAGGTAAGTTTGTATTTTTTTAACTAGGTAGTTTGTAAATAGTTAATAACTATTTACTAACTAGTCTACCTAGTTAAAATAAATACAACCTTACCTGTGAAATAAAAATAAAACCTAAGCTAGCTACAATATAACTATTAGTTATATTGTAGCTAGCTTAGGTTTTATTTCACAGGTTTGCATTTAGTTTAAAATAGGTATTATTTAGTTAATAATTGTAACTTTAGTTTACCTCTAGTTTAATTATGTTAAAGTTAGGGGGTGTTAGGGTTAGGGTTACATTAGGGTTAGGGTTACGTTAGGGTTAGGGCTACGGTTACGTTAGGGTTAGGTTTATAGGGTTAATATAGTTTAATTTAGATGTTTTGCGATGTGGGGGAGCTGGGGGTTTAGGGGTTAATAGGTTTATTTATTGGTAGTAATGTGGGATGCTAGAGGTTTAGGGGTTAATAACTTTATTTAGTTGCAGCGATGTCGGGGAGCAGCGGAATAGGGGTTAATATCTTTAATATAGTGGCGGTGATGTTGGGTGCAGCGGAATAGGGGTAAATAACTTTAGTATAGTGGCAGAGATATCGGGAGCTGCAGATTAATAATAGATTTATTTAGGTGGCGGCGATGTCGGGAGCTGCAGATTATGGGTAAATAACATTATGTAGGTGGCGGCGATGTTGGTGGGGGGCAGATTAGGGGTGTTTAAAATCAGGGTTTATGTCAGGGTGTTAGGTTTAAACGTTAGTTTTCTTTCCCTATAGACATCAATGGGGCTGCGTTACGGAGCTTTTCATGCCGCGATCACAGGTGTTAGGCTTTTTTCTGACCCGCTCTCCCCATTGATGTCTATGGGGGAAGCGTGCACGAGCACATCAAACACAGCGCTTGTTTTGTGTGTAGTATGGAGCTCAACGCAGCCATATCGCACGCACAAACCGGGTTTCTAAAACTTGTAATGGCAGCTCTATAGGGGGTTAAATAACACAACTTTTGTTGCGTTCTTTATTTTCCCTATAGCGCTCAAAACTCGTAATCTAGGTAATAGTGAGCTGTGAGACAGTTATACAGGTCTAAGCCGTTTTGATGCACAAAATAAAGTTGCTGAATTTTTTAAATAGTAGAGAAATTTGTTTGCTTCATTTAAGATCTATTATATCATTACATAAGTGGTAAAAAGAAAAAGTCTAATCATATAGATAGAAATAAGAAATTTATTAACTGGAGTTAAAAAAAAGATTTTTGCATTCTATTACTATTGATCCAACTATTTTTGATGTCTGTAATTTTGCATAAATTACAAGATATATATTTTACTCAAATACATGTCTGCAAATTGTTTTACGCTTTGTTCACAAATCCTTCTAACTAAATGCATATTTAAGCTTGATTTGTTTTTTAAAAGGTCACAGTCTTTTCTTCATATTTTGTTACTTTCTTTTTCTTCTATGTAGCAACGAACAGGTAATTAAGTCCTTCTGCATTCCTTTTTTCAGTGAGGGTCAGTGAGCTCACTCCTTGCTTAGATGAACTTGTACCGGTACCTTCTGTTTCTGCAAAAAGCATGCACATTCTATTAATTTGTTATATTAGTCCAAGGAAGTTTTACTGCTTTAGATAAAAGATTCACTGCTTTAGATATTTAATCCATGTCATGAATTGCCACAGAATTCAATATTTTCAGCATTTTTCAAAGTGCAAGAACATACAAATTACATTACTGGCGTACATTCCGTGCCCTTTCATGCTGGGTTTAAGAAACACATTTACTTAAAATTGTTAAGCTATGTTATAACTGTCCTTGCGTCGTCAACTACCAATAAACATATCAAGGTTACATTTCCCTCGATACGTTGCTTGATCTTTCTAGTATTTTCAATGGTGATCAAACCACTTATAGACAGAATATTACATACACTAAATGCAAAACAAATTCCACTCCATTTTTTCCCATTTTCAAACTTCCATTTTATGATTTTTGAGAAGTTGTTGACACTCTTCTCTTAGACCTAGAAATGCTGCTCAGTTAATAGCGCGCTATTTCAAATAACTCCTCTAATGGGAAGCAGAGCTGGAAAAGAACATGGTGATTTCAATTGTATGTATAGTAAACGGGACAGAAGACTCTAAAGCACTAGTTTTCAAACCTGTCAACAGACCTCCCTAACAGGCCAGATTTTGAGGATATCTTAAGTGGAGCACAGGTGAAATAATCAGCTGATTACTAGTAAATATGGGTATTTTACCTGCTCTCCCTGTTAGAAAGGCCTAAGGACAGGTTTCGAAAACAATAACATTTACTACAGGTTGCATCCAAATCTAACATTTCTATAATGAAAATTCTTATATGCAATGTGATAGTTGTAAGGTGTTTTTTTGTTCTAAACTGTGGTTTTCTTTTGAAAATCAATGGATGCTTAATAACACAGGATTTTTAGCAATAGACAACAGCATAATTCTCAGTCATTGACAAAAACAGAAGACTTAACTGGCATTCGAGTGTTTCCAAACTCAACTTCTGGACTTCAGATTAGAATAATAAAAACTTTTCTGATTGCAAAATTTATATTAAGTATAGCTACATGTAGAAAAACTATAATGTTTAAGAATACTTTTCTAATATATTTCTATGAATGTCTAATTGTGTTTTTTTTCACAGTAAATAAATAATATTTAAACAGGTATTAAAAATAACTATTGCTACAAAGATGAAAAACATAATTCTTATTATTAAGGTCATTAATTAAAAAAAAAACAATTTAAGAAAAAATCAATTTAAAAATATGTTCATCAAAACAATATCCACACTGATCGATTGTTGTGTTTTTATATCTATGGAGTCAATCGTAATCCTTTAGAAAAACATCAAATTATTTCAAATTCCATGAGATACCTACAAGTTACAACTGAAAGATAAGATGAGAAAATATGTTCAAAGTTACACCCACCCTACACAAATCATTGCACCTCTATGAAGTCCAAAGAAGAGGAATATGATGAAATATGGATTGGAGTCTAACTTGTAAATCTGTCTCTGAAAGAAAATGTACACTCCACAAAAGTCTGTGTCTGTATTATGCTCTGGCTGGTCACAGGGCCCACAGAGCATTGATTTGGTTAATCCTGAAATTAGTTTCCAATTTCTAGTACTTTTCAACAATCAGATATTTATTAATTCTGTACTTACTGGACTGTTTATTAGTCCTCTTGGTGTAATCAGAACTCCATACAACTTGAATATAAAGTGTCCAGCATATGTCACCATTGTATATAGCAAACACATTTGTATGCAACTATTCTTTTAACTGATCTTTTGAAGGTTAGCATCCTGGCAAACCCTCTCCATGGAAGCCTGCAGGACTCTCATTATGGGGGGTGGAACTATAAAGACTGTGACACACTTCAAGCGATGCAGCGCGAGGCAAAACAGCTGCTTCGCACCGCGTCGCATCTCTTCTGAAGTTCAAATATTTCATCTCTGAGCACTCAGCTACCCGACCTGATGCAGCAGAGTGCTCCGAGATGAAAAGGCAGGACACAGTGCGCAAAGCCGCATCTACACGCTGCGCTGCTCCGCTTGCAGTGTGTCACAGCCTTTAAGCTGCACTCCTCTCATGACAGTTTTACACATTCTCCTTATGACCAGGGGTGGTGGACTAACTCTCCTGAATTTTGACAACCACCATTTTGCTACCTCTCTGACATGCATAAGGCTTGCTTAAAGGGACACAATACCCATATGCTAAATCCCTTGAACTATAAAAAAGCAGACAAGATAATATAACATGAACATCACTATTTAAAAAAGATATTTTACTTGTTCTTCAGCTCACAATAGTAAGTGCTCTGTGAACAGTTATACTTCAGCTATAGTCAGCTGCATGTTGGGGGGGGGGCAGCCAATCAGTTTCATCAGTGCTGATCTCACACTTTACTCTAAAATCATGAGGTTTCACTGAAATCCCATGAGATTTCATAGTAAACCTCCTTAAACTTAGGTGGGAAATAACATAACTGTGCGGCACATACCAAATGAACATGCCTGTGCATCCTGATTGGCTGCTTAAGTCCTTTTACAATGGGATGTGGCTACTGTGGAAATGTTGAGGTGAAATATCTTCCTTTTTTACATAGAGATGTTCTGGTGATATTTTCTTGTCAGCCTTTTGCAGCTATGAAGCATCAGTTTCAAGCACTTCAACATTTGAGTATTATGTCCCTTTCTTTAACATTCCCAAAGCACAGTGGCAGCAAACAGCTAGGCATAACATTACACTCTATACCTTAGTTAAAGGGACAGTCAACAACAGAATATTTGTTGTTTAAAATGATAGATAATCCCTTTATTACCCGTTCCCCAGTTTTGTATAACCAACACGGTTATAATAATACACGTTTTACTTCTGTGATTACCTTGTATCTAAGCCTCTGCAAACTTCTTTTGAGAGACTTGCATTTTAGCCAATCAGTGCTCACTCCTTGGTAGCTTCATGTGCTTCAGCTCAATGTTATCTATATGAAACACATGAACTAACGCCCTCTAGTGGTGAACAACTGTCAAAATGCATTTAGATTAGAGGCGGCCTTCAAGGTCTAATACATTAGCATATGAACCTCCTAGGTTTAGCTTTCAACCAAGAATGCCAAGAAAACACAGAAAATTGGTTATAAAAGTAAATTGGAAAGTTAAAAGTTAAAATTACATGCCCTATTTGAACTTGACTTGACTGTCCTTTTAAAGCAAGACATTTCCTATGGCAGTTATTTCTGCATTAGGTCAATCTGTCTCAGTTTTTTCTTGCAATGGCTCCTATTATTATCATAGTAAATTTGATGTCCAATCTCCAAGTTGGTGACCTGGCCTGAGTCGACTAAAAACATGTCCAGTCTAGTCTACATGTTGCTGACTAATCAGTCCTGAGTAAGAATCTCTCTTGTCTGTCTATAAATTGCTGACTAGGAGCCTAAATTGCTAATCTGGTCAAGCCTGCTATGTCCTGTCTACAAGTTGCTGATCTGGTCTGTCCAAACTAAGAATCTGCCCGGTGCTGTTCTAATTAATTATAAGACCCAGTCTGTTCTAACTAAGGCCTTGCATAATCCTGCTTCATGTTGCTTGTATGACCAGTTCCAGACTACTAAGTTTTTCAGGTCCAATTATGCTTTCACACTTCTTACTCAGCCCATTCTAGATTATGAGATACACGGTTCTGTGTGAAATGGCAGGTAATCATACCTAATGAGAGTAAAACAGGTGATACAAAAAGTTTAAGAAAGAAATGTGCCTCAAATATATGAGTGATTCATTATTAAAATGTTATTTTTATAGATGTAACTGTAAGGTCAAAAAATGTCACTGAATTTCTTTTTTTTTAATAATTTGTGCCATTAGGAACCTGAGCGATGTTTTCTTTTTTTTCCGTCAACAATCAATAACTTTACAATGTACTATTTTTATGTACTAAGGCAAAATCATTTGTCAGCTTTGAAAAAATGATGTTAAGACAAGCCCAGTACAAATGCTTGTTTTCAACATGTTATTAAAGTTGCAAACATTATAATAAGGACTTCCAATTAAATGTTGGTATTTATGTCCCAGACATTTGCTGAGCAGCCTTCCTATGTTTAGATCTACTTCCTGTATAAGCAATCTCCACTGATGTCTCCCTGAAAGAGTCTGCATGAAGTCACTGTATTATTTTTATTTGCTGTGTGTCTGTGTTACTATTTCTGGAGGTGGTTGATTACAGAATCCCATTCGATTTGGAATACTTACATCTGCCATATACAGTATCTAGATGGTTTTCCAAACAAATATTATTATTACTACTAGTAATAATAATGTCACGTAAAGCAACAAATTCATGTAAAGCTATTGTGGCGTGTAATGATCTCTGAGAGTAATCTGATTTGCTGCACACAGCAAGTATACTATTTAAAATTGTAAACCTATTATATTAGGTTTTATATCAGTTTGCAAATATGCATAAGATCACAATGCGCACGCTTAAAGGGACACTGAACCCAAATTTTTTCTTTCATGATTCATGATAGAGCATGAAATTTTAAGCAACTTTCTAATTTACTCCTATTATCAATTTTTCTTCATTATCTTGGTATCTTTATTTAAAATGCAAGAATGCAAGTTTAGATGCCGGCCCATTTTTGGTGAACAACCTGGGTTGTTCTTGCTGATTGGTGGATATATTCATCCACCAATAAAAAAGTGCTGTCCAGAGTTCTGAACTAATAAAAAAGCTTATATGCCTTCTTTTTAAATAAAGATAGCAAGAGAACAAAGAAAAAATGATAATAGGAGTAAACTAGAAAGTTGCTTAAAATTGCATGCTCTATCTAAATCATGAAAGAATAAATTTGGGTTCAGTGTCCCTTTAAGTAAGCATGCATTTTATTTGCATTTTGAGTTTTTAAAAAAACATTAAAACAGAACTTTTTAAGCTGTGTTTAATGAGAAATAGTGATTTAGAACATACTAATTGTCTCTGTATTAAAATATTGAAAGAGTTTATTGTTGCACTGCAAATAGTATTTAAATTAGGGGTTAAAGGGACACGAAACCCAAAAGTTGCCTTTCATTATTAAGATAGTGTATACAATTTCAAACATACTCCAGTATACTAATATTATCTCATTTGCATTGTTCTCTTGGTATCCTTTGTTGAAAAGAATACCTAGGTAGGCTCAGGAGCTGGGAGCTAGTTGCTGATTGGTGGTTGCACATATAAGCCTCTAGTGATTGGTTTACCAATGTGTTTACCTAGGTATATTCCATGGGGGAATAGGTTATCGCATGCATGATATTGTAAGTTCGTCTTTTTATGCCCTTCGGGTTAGCGCACAAGCAAAAACTGTTTACTTTTAGCTTGTAAAATGAGCACAACCCGACGCACGCAAAAAGCCTACTTCTAGTGCAGTTAACTCTTGATCGGGAGCATTAAATAGCGCTCCACTTGTAATCTGGCCCAATGTGCACAAATCCACAGTGTAAAATGATACAGGAGGGGTGGCAAATTGAGGGGGAAAATTGTCCGAAACAATATATTGGTTATTTGAAATTTCGATTGTTATTGCATATTCCTTTTATTATACACTTGGAAATTATGCAATTCTACTTAATGATCCTTTAAGATGCAGCAGTCGTAAAACCAATGTTAAAAGGTTAAAGGGACACTAAAAGACACATTGTAAGCTGATGATAATGTACCTTCATATCTGAGAAAACTTTGGCAATGAATAATGCAACTTTTGTCAGATAAGCATATTATTTTATGTTATTTCTATTCACTGATTTCCTGGTCCCTCAGAACAAAAGAACCCTTGCTAACCAATCACAAACTAATACTTAGATATAGCACAAACTCTGTTTGCACATGTGCTGTTAAGGAAAGAGACTGGGGTAGCCTGCCCCCTTCTATTCCATTTTTCCAAGGTGGTTTAGTACTGATTTAGTTACTTATTAATAATCGGCTAGATTACAAATTTTGCGGTAAGGTGAAAAAGCAGCGTTATCAGGTTAACACGCTGCTTTTTCACTACCACTGGTATTACGAGTCTTGCAGATTTAGGGGCACCACACACTTTTTTGGCCTTACCGCAAATCAACTTACACAAATTGCGTATAGTCTTTTTTCAATGGGACTTCCATATCGCTGGTATTACAAGCTAGTCCTGGGAGGCCAAAAAGTGAGCGGTACACCCTATCCTGTCAAGATTCGTAACGCATTCTAAAGTCAGTAGTTATGAGTTTTACACTTCAAAGCTGTAACATAAAACTCAGAACTAAAAGTGTTAAAAAACTATACTAACACCCATAAACTACCTATTAACCCCTACCTAAGCCAAAGCCCTCCCGCATCGCAAACACTAAAATAAAATTTTAGGTTGGAAAAATCCTATTGGCTGATTGGATCAGCCAATAGGATTGAACTTCAATCCTATTGGCTGATTGGATCAGCCAATAGGATTGAGCTCGCATTCTATTGGCTGTTCCAATCAGCCAATAGAATACAAGCTCAATTCTATTGGCTGATTGCATCAGCTAATAGGATTTTTTCTACCTTAATTCCGATTGTCTTATAGAATCCTATCAGCCAATCGGAGTTTAAGGGACGCCATCTTGGATGACGTAATTTAAAGGAACCTTCATTCGTCTGGTGGACTTCCTTGGAAGAGGATGCTCCGCGTCGGCTGGATTGAAGATGGACCCGCTCCGCTCCGGATGGATGAAGATAGAAGATGCCATCTGGATGAAGACTTCTGCCCCTCTGGAGGACCTCTTCTGCCTGCATCGGATGAAGACTTCTGGCCGTCTGGAGGATCACTTGTGCCCGGCTTCTTGGAGGACTTCAGCCCAGCTGGGTGATGACGTCTCAAGGTAGGGTGATCTTCAAGGGGTTAGTGTTAGGTTTTATTAAGGGGGGATTGTGTGGGTTTTAGAGTAGCGTTGGGTGTGTGGGTGGTGGGTTTTAATGTTGGGGGGGTATTGTATTTTTTTTACAGGTAAAAGAGCTGATTACTTTGGGGCAATGCCCCGCAAAAAGCCTTTTTAAGTGCTATTTGTAATTTAGTATAGGGTAGGGAATTTTTTTATTTTATTAGGTGAATTAGATTAGGTGTAATTAGTTTAAAAAAAAAATATTATTTTTTTATTTTCTGTAATTTAGTGGTTTTTTTTTGGTACTTTAGTTTATTTAATGTAATTGTATTTAATTGTAGGTAGTTTAGGTAATTAATTTAATGATAGTGTAGTGTTAGGTGCAATTGTAACTTAGGTTAGGATTTATTTTACAGGTATATTTGTACTTATTTTAACTAGGAAGTTATTAAATCATTAATAACTATTTAATAACTATTGCACCTATTTAAAATAAATACAAAGTTGCCTGTAAAATAAAAATAAACCCTAAGATAGATACAAATGTAACTATTAGTTATATTGTAGCTATCTTAGGGTTTATTTTATAGGTAAGTATTTAGTTTTAAATAGGAATAATTTAGTTAATTGTAGTAATTGTATTTGATTTTATTTAAATTATATTTAAGTTAGGGGGGGTGTTAGACTTAGGTTTAGACTTAGGTTTAGGGGTTAATAAATTTAATATAGTAGCGGCGACGATGGGGGCAGCAGATTACGGGTTAATAAATATAGGTAGGTGTCGGCGATGTTAGGGACGGCAGATTAGGGATTAATAAATATAAGGGTTTGGCGATGTTGGGGGAAGCAGATTAGGGGTTCATTAGTATAATGTAGGTGGCGGTGGTGTCCGGAGCGGCAGATTAGGGGTTAAAAATATAATGCAGGTGTCGGCAATGTCGGGGGCGGCAGATTAGGGGTTAAAAAATGTAAGATTAGGGGTGTTTAGACTCGGGGTTCATGTTAGGGTGTTAGGTATAGACATAAAAAGTATTTTCCCATAGGAAACAATGGAGCTGCGTTAGGAGCTGAACGCTGCTTTTTTGCAGGTGTTAGTTTTTTTTTTTCAGCTGAATCTGCCCCATTGTTTCCTATGGGGAAATCGTGCATGAGCACGTTATACACCAGCTTACCGCTGACTTAAGCAGCGCTGGTATTGGGGTGAGATGTGGAGCTAAATTTTGCTCTACGCTCACGTTTTAGAGGCTTACGCCGGGTTGAAAAAAACCTGTAATACCAGCATTGTCTTAAGTGAGCGGTGAGAAAAAAAGGAGCGTTAGCACCGCAAGCCTTACCGACAAAAACTCGTAAACTAGCCGAGTGAGTTTAATATAGCACTGTAATCAAATGTGTATGTGTTGCAGAGTAGCTCAAGTATTTTATAATATCTTTATTATAGGAAAGTTGATAAATAATGAAAAGTAAAATGCTCCATTTCTGTTACAAAGCATGATGATAAGACAGATGTTTGTTTTACTATGTTCTAGAACTATAAAAAATGTAATCTTTTAAATGTACTAAAACAAAATCATCAATGTAAGTGTGTGCAAAAGGAGTCCCATTCGTTAAAACTATAAAGGTTCAGCTTTAAAAATAAAACAGACTTTATAAAGCACTTTAAAAATATATATCTTTCTTTTTTACTAGCACCAACAAAAAGAACAGTACTGTGAGAATTCAAGCACTTTATTATATCATTCAAATAGAGTAAAAGTGATTCTTAAGATATTTAGGGCTAGATTGCAACAAGTTGGCTCAAATTCTAAGGGGCCCATTTATCAAGCTCTGAGCAGGCGGACAGACGCCGCCGCAATTCAACCCAATCGAGTACGATCGGGTTGATTGACACCCCCTACTGGCGAATCTGCATGGGGCGGCGTTGCACCAGCAGCTCACAAGAGCTGCTGGTGAAATGCTGAATACGGAGAGCATATTGCTCTCCGCATTCAGCGTGGTCTGTTAGACCTGAAAGGGATATAGTATATGACAAAGGGTGGTATTGGGAAGGGGTCAAAGGTGTATGTGCGGGTATGTATGTGTGTGTGGTGTTGTATGCTTAAAGGGACACTGAAACCAATTTTTTTTCTTTTGTGATTCAGACAGAGCAGGCAATTTTAAGCAACTTTCTAATTTACTCCTATTATCAATTTTTCTGCGTTCTCTTGCTATCTTTATTTGAAAAAGAAAGTCCAGGACCTTGGACAGCACTTGTTTATTGGTGAATGAATGTATCCACCAATCAGCAAGAACAACCCAGGTTGTTCACCTAAATGGGCCGGCATTTAAACTTACATTCTTGATTTTCAAATAAAGATACCAAGAGAATAAAGAACATTGGCTAATAGGAGTAAATTAGAAAGTTGCTTAAAATTGCATGCTCTATCTGAATCACAAAAGAAAAAAATTGGGTTCAGTATCCCTTTAAGTTTCATTGAAATTGTATAGCAGAGAACTTCATGAAGATCTCCACTACTAGAAAATATTTTTTTGAGCTTCATTGACTAAGCACTTGATCGTTATCTGAAATATATTTTACTGCATGCCTTATCCAACATGCAGATGTTAGCGCACACTAGACTATCGCTTGAGCAATAAAAATAATTTTGGACTTATGTAATTGGACTTATGTAATAGGAGGACAAAAATAGAAGTGGTAAAGATTGTGCTCTAGCAATGTTAACACACTTTACTGCATACATTTTTGTGCTTCACTTGTACTCTAGGTCATATTAAAGGGACATGAAGCCCAAAAGTTTTCTTTGATTATTCAGATAGAGCATAACATGTTAACAACTTTCCAATTCACTACTAATTATCTAATTTGCTCAGTTCATTTGGTATCTTTTGTTGGAAAAATACCTAGGTAGGCTCATTAGCTAGCTGCTGATTGGTGACTGCTCATATATGTCTGTTGTAATTAGCTTACAGGCGGGATCAGCAAGCTCCCAGTAGTGCATTGCTGCTGCTATAATAAAGAATACCAAAAAAATGAAACAAAATTAATAATAGAAGTAAATTGGAAAGTTGTTTAAAATTGTGTGCTCTATTTGAATTATGAAAGAACAAAAAATGGTTTAATGTCCCTTTAAGGGTACACAGCTAGAAGGGAGATTTGGCCAAACTAACCTTTAAAAGCTGGATTGTCCACCCCATCCAAAGTCATTCTCTTTTCTGTGAAACGAGTACATCTTAACGAAGAACTTTTTAGCTGTTCCAACTTTTTCTTAAGAAAAGAAAAACGTGGCCTCTGTTTTGGATCTTGGGCCCAACACTTAAGAATTAGGTCCCACCTAAAAAGAAAGCAATTAGAGAAAGCTTGTATTTAGATGTTTATTTCAGACTTTCTCAGAATCAAAAAGTGTGAAAAGCAGCCAATCGTAGGCTGAATTGTGCAATTAATACATTTTTTTTTCCAAATCTATCATAAAACCAGCAGGGGTAAACAAAAGTATTAGTTTGAACTACTTGTCTAAGAATGATAAATAATATTTTGAAATGATAAATAAAATGTAAATGTATTTATAAAGCTTTAATTTGTGCATAATATTTTGCTGCAGTGTGGGGTCATCCATCAGTAGTTATAGAGATATCAGGTGATACATTTTACATTATTTGTCATTTAATTTATATAGTAATTGAAATAATTTAAGTGATTAAACTTTACATGTTTTGTAACATGAAGGAAATTGAAAAATTAGTGTACTAGTTACTTTACCCGTATTAAAGGGACATTAAACACTTTGAGATGGTAATATAAAATGATAAATTGTATATAATAAAACAACTCTGCAATATACTTTCATTATGTATTTTGTCCTCTTTGCCTGTAATTCCATTCTGAAATTGTGAGCTTTTCAGTTCCTGTTAGAAATGGAAGTGCAGAACACTGTTAAATCCAGCACAGCCATTGGCTGCACACTCTAGTGACCTATTTATAACTGACCCTAATTGGCCACAGCAGAGAAGGTAACACAAGTTACAACATGGCAGCTCACAGTGTTTTATAGACACTAAAACATTACACTTATTTTGTCACTTTTTAAACAACTAATGAAACTTTAAAAAATACATCTACATGTTAGTCATGGACTAATCTTTTCTTTGAATGCATCATTCTATCTAGCATGTATCTAGTGTTTAATGTCCCTTTAAGGAGCATCAAAGGAAAGGAACAGAGTGAGCAATCAATATGGACGCCAGGTATAGAACTGGCCAATAGAAGCCCAATAATCCATTGTCTGGAGAGGTAGAAAACCTCTGAAGTAAATAGTTCTTGTAGAGGGTCAGAACACCATGAGAATACAGAATAGCATTAAATGCTATATGCCACTGGTAAATTATCACAGTGCTAACAAAATGCATTGTCATAAATATGTATTATAGGTCATACGAAAACTAATCTTCTTCAGGAAACATAACAAATATGTGCCCATGACTTAGTGAACATAGTAAACTGGTGGTTCACTTTTCTAAAATAAATAAATAAATGCAATATTTAAATTGCAAAATAAATTGCTGTTACGAGCCGAGCAGGAAATATCACTAGTCTGTGACTAAAAAAATAAAATCAGAGCAGTAAAAAAAGATATGAAGTCGTTTCTGCTCTTATAGTATTTTCTCCACTCATAGTTTTCTTATTAATCTATACTGTTAGATTTTAGCTGTAGAGCGCTATAGCATCGTCAAGGAACACTTTGCGCATAAGTACACAATCACATTTCAATAATAAATTAACACTTTAGTAATCATATTTAAATTATATAAAAGTTTCAAAGTATGAAATAGGATTTGAGCAATATTTTTATTGTTTCACTAAAGCAAATAGTGTTTAATAATGTGTGATAAAACATGCACAAAAACTGCAATAATGTAAAAAATAAAAGCATAAAAATAAAAGCAGTGCAAAAAAGGAAGACATTTTCAAAACAGGTCATGATAGGCTTTCAAGAAGTCAAGACTAAAAAACATTTGATTTCCAATAGATTGAACCACTTAGCACAGCTAGTCTAATGGACGAAGATAGACCCCATTGTGATTTAAGCTATTGCTTAGTTAGTGTAACTTAAAATGTTGTTCTTCTAAACATTGATATAATCATTTCCCCAAGAAACACCTAAATGTATATCATTTTAGCATATGTAGATAGCAGTAGGTTAGTAAAACCTTTACCAGTCTTTCTACTTGTTAGTAAAATCAGAAGTCCTTGTGTTTACATCATCCACAAAGACAAGTTTAATATTTACATATCCTGTCTTTCTTTATCTAAGGGCACTTGCGTGTTACTTTAAAAGCAGGGTTTTTGTACGTTTTTTCATAACGTTAACACCTACTGAATAAAAAAATAAATAATCATTTCTTATATATTCTTCTGAAAAGGATGAAGTAATTTCTATGATATCACAATGTAGCAAAGCTCTATTATGAATAATTACTGCATTATTACTAACTACTTGTTTGCTAATAGTTATTCTATCCAAGGATATTATGTAACTAGAATTGTGGTAGTGTCTGGTGGCAAATATAAGATGTTAGTCTGCAGAACATCCACTCTATTCTTCTAGGAAGGAACAATGTAGGCTTTGCAAGAATTTTTTTTTTTCAGTTTGTCATTATGTTTGTCTCTAATTGAATTCTTTTCACTTCAAGGTGTTTTGTAAGGAAGATGGTGTTGTTCTGCCTCATTACTGTTGCCGTAACTAGCTTTCAATGCTTTCCTCTTTAGAAACCTACAAATAATGAACGGCCTTCAGGGTTTTTTGATATTCAAGAAAAAGGAAACATGGTAGATCAACTTACTGTTTAAATCAATGTCTCATAACATATTTTTGTGCTTAATTTGTAAAATTTAAGTATTGTAGAATTTTTTGAAATTTAGAAAGACAGATAAATAGATCAATAGATAGAGATATATGCACACACACACTAACAAAACCCACACACAAACATATATATATATATATATATATATATATATATATATATATATATATATATATATATATATATATATATAAAAAGATTGTCCAAAGAGAGCACTCGCCGTGTTTAAACAAAGTAATTTAATTAGAGTTAACGTTTTTGGGGTTGTACCTCGAAAACGTCAACTCTAATTAAATTACTTTATTTAAACACGGCGAGTGCTCTCTTTGGACAATCTTTTCTATACGTTTCTGTGAGCACCCGGTATTACAAAGGTTATAGTGAGTGCTGGTATCTCACCTCTATATATGTATGTGTATGTATATATATATATATATATATATATATATATATATATATATATATATATATATATATATATAAAATTCATTAAAATTATGGGGGGAGATAAAAAACTGAAATTAAAATCCTCCATGTCTCAAAATTAAATCAATGTAAATATTTGCATAGGAAATTAGCACATCTAGGCAAGATTCCCCGCTTGCTTTTTCCCAGAAATACTTAATATACAATGTTACCAATGCACAAGAGAATTATGGGTAAGATATGCAAATTAGATATGCAAATTATATAATATAATATATAATTAAATAATTTATATATATATATATATATATATATATATATATATATATAATTAAATAATTCATATATATATATATATATATATATATATGAATTATTTAAATGAAAATAGTTTTTTTAGTAACGTTTAGGACTTAAAGGGGCAGTATACTATAAAATTGTTTTTTCCTTAAAGGGACACTCAAGTCAAAATTAAACTTTCATTATTCAGATAAAGCATGCAATTTTAAACAACTTTCCAATTTACTTCCATTAAAAGTATGTATGTATGTATAGACATAGATATAATCTTTATTACGCAAAAAAAAATACTGTTAACATACATAATCACAATAATTAAAAAAAATGCTTTTTAATTATGTTTTTAAAACATAAATATATTTTAACAGCATCTCAAGAATCCAGCATAATGTAAAATGTTTATATTTCAAAAAGTAAATAGGTTGTCCCAACTTTAACATCATGGATAGTATTCTATACTTATAGATATTTTTCCTGCATAGATTTATGTTTACCAGTTTTTTTTTAAAAAAGTAATAGAAAAAGGAACATCTAGAAAAATAACAGGTAAGTAAATTTCTTAAGGATGGCATTGCAAAAGAAAAAGAATGCGTAAACTGCAAATGTTGTCCTTGTTAATGACAGATGTAATGGTGTGGGATTCTACAGATCGGTAATCTTTACACAGCAAGCTATATTAATTATGTTGTGTAGATTATAGATATCTAACTTATGTTTGTGCTAAACAAATATGGAACATTGCAAATCTTGTCAGATACATTACTGTCTTTTATGAAGAGATGGAAGAAGAATATATTTAGGAAGTTGTCAGTAAGTGTTGTATTGCTAAATGTTAGTAAAGTATGTGACACTATGTTTAGTGGCAAGGTCATATTAAAGTTGAGTGGTTTTGGCATGTCTGTGAAATATGAGACCGATAGTTGATCTGTTAATGGGAAAAAATAGTCTTACTTAGAAATTGGTGCATGCAGTAGAATGAAAGAGAGGACACATGGCTATAAAAGCATAACACTAAAGAGAAAGCATACCATTAGCTTTGTTTTATTAATAAGATCACCTGCTTGTCGATATAACATTTAAAATGGACAATTTTGGAGTATATTCCAGACAGAGTAAAATCACAAAACCTAACCTAAATATTTATAAATATAGCAACAATGCACTACTGGGAGCTATCTGAACACAATGGGATAGATTTACCAAAGGTCGAGCGAACATGATTCTCTGCTCGACCTCACTAAATGGCGAAGTTATACACTGTCGGCATTTAACATTGCACATTTCTTGTGCAGCCAATCGGCCGCTAGCAGGGGCTGTCAATCATCCCGCTGCTTCTTAACTTCCATTACAGGCGGCACTGAAATGATGGGGCTCCGAAGCAGCGTCCGCTGCTTTATTAATGTAGCCCATTGGGTGAACCGATTACAAGAGACATAAGCCACCAATCAGCAGCTAGCTCCTTAGTACTGCATTGCTGCTCCTGATCAAGGTATGATTCTCAGCAAAGGATACCTAGCAAACAAAGCAAATTTAATAATAGAAGTAAATTGCAAAGTTGTTTAAAACTACATGTTCTATCGGAAATCTGAAAGAAAATGTTTGTGTTTTATGTCCCTTTAATGCTAGTTTGATGAGCAAACTGATTTATTGATAAATAAGATTAGAAAGTTGTAAATAAAAATCAAAACAAAATCATACCCTATAGCAATGTCGTTTACAAGAGAACGCTACTTTAGACTTTCTTACCCGGTTAAAGGTTCTTTGAATAAATATCCCTTTAAAGAGTCTGCATTGTTTATTATGAGGAATAATTTAAAGTGAAGGACAATTTTGATGAATTAGTGCCCGGTTTTTAATAATCCTATTAAAAACAAGGGCACTTTAATTCATCAAAATTGACATTTTACTTCTTTTCTTCAAAAACTTACTTTTTAATCCTGGCAGCTGCTCCAGCGATTCCCCCGGTCGTCGGAAGCCTCTGCAGACGTCAGAAATGACGAACCCGGCTTCCTCCAATCACAGTTTCCCCCCGGGGGAATCTTGGCCTGATGCAACGCCGTCATTGGAGGAAGCCGGATTTGTCATTTTGGACCCGAGAAGACGGATTTCGACGGGCGGAGGAAGTGCTGGAGCGGCTGCCAGGATTAAAAGGTAAGTTTTTGAAGAAAATAAGTGAAATGTCAATTTTGATGAATTAAAGTGCCCTTGTTTTTAATAGGATTAAATTGACCTTCACTTTAACTAGTCAATAACAAAATCAACTATTACTTCACTTTTGTTTTGATTTTATGAGAAAATTCCTCTTCCTGTTTTATATATCCTCACACAATATTTGTGAGATACTGAATAAATTTAACATTTTCAATGAAAAATATACAAATTTGGTGGAAACAATTTCCACCATACACCATAGAAGTTCTTTTTAACATTTAACTTATACACTGCTTTTTCTGTTGTCATTTATTAAACAAACAATAATGAATGAATGAATGAATGAATGAATGAATGAATGAATTAATTAATTAATTAATTAATTAATTAATTAATTAAAAGATTGGTATTTGACAGTCCAAAAAGAAAAAGTTAAAGTATGACAGAAAATAAGTCAAAACACATCTGATAAAGGTGATTAAATGTACTGTTTGTGATAGATCCTGAACCACAATTGCAAGCCAATCAGCTGGATTTAAAACTAGACCAGTGTGTATTCATTTAAGGACTTTTACACTGACATAAACATTTATAAATTTAATACTGACAAATTTATCAAAATTCCCACAGAAATAAAGTAATGAAAATATAAATGTGTATATGTCTTTTTTCTCCATATTAAACCATATTTTCAATGAGGAATATTTTGTAATGCTGGTGATCTATGGTGGATAACACTGAATGAGATAATGAGGAAATCATCAATTTAATTCACCTGTTTGAAATGTATACGAACATACCAATGAATGTGCAATATTACTGAAGACCTGTATGACTCAGATAACAACAAGAGAAGCTTAGATATTTTGTATAACTACAAACTTAGGCAAGATATGAATAATTCTGAAGGTTGTATTTCAATATAAATAGTGGTAGGTTTTGTTTAAATGTTTTAGCTGAAAGAAAATTTAGAAACTGAAAACTTCATGCATAGAAAAGAGCAGAAATTGAACATTAAAATGTGTTGTGTTTAAAAATGTTTAAACTGATACAGAGAATTCATCTTTAATGCAAGTTGCTTGTAAGTTTAACTCTTGCAGCTATATTAAAGGGATACTGAACCCAATTTTTTTTCTTTTGTGATTCAGATAGAGCATGCAATTTTAAGCAACTTTCTAATTTACTCCTATTAGCAAATGTTCTTCATTCTCTTGGTATCTTTATTTGAAAATAAAGAATGTAAGTTTAAATGCCGGCCCATTTAGTTGAACAACCTGGGTTGTTCTTGCTGATTGGTGGATAAATTCATCCACCAATAAGCAAGTGCTGTCCAAGGTTCTGGACTTTCTTTTTCAAATAAAGATAGCAAGAGAACAAAGAAAAATTGATAATAGGAGTAAATTAGAAAGTTGCTTAAAATTGCATGTTCTATCTGAATCACAAAAGAAAAAAATTGGGTTCAGTGTCCCTTTAAGAGATGGAGACAAGCCAACACTTGCATAAAACAACGTTAATACATTAAGATGTTTTGAAATACTTTCTTTTAGATAAAATAAAGAAATTACCGTCGTTTTTTAACTCCTCATGCTATAAATTTTCCAGATAGTTGAATGATGTGAATAACCGCTACCTTGCATAAAAAAACTGAAGTAAACAGCTACTTCTAGTTATGCCATTTTGATTGTAATTGCTTTTCAAATGACTTGACTGTTTGCCTTTAAATTTACACCCCAATAAATGAGTAACTACTGTAACAGACAAGCAAGGAACAAATACATAAATAATACATGCTTAAACGGTTAGCTCTGAGTATAAGGTTATTTGTTATATACTGTCCTCTACTGGACACATATCATAAAACAAGTGAATAATGGTAAAATATACCAGGTAAAATGCTTATTCTGCTCTAGTGTATTTACAGAGCTATAAATTAAACTGTTTTATTTCTGAATTATTTATCTTTCTCATAGGTAATTTAATTAAATTGATTATATATATATATATATATATATATATATATATATATATATATATATATATATATATATATATATATATATATATGCAATCACTATTGTTAATAAACATAAACACCTTAAAGGGACATGAAACCCAAAATTTTAAACAACTTTCCAATTTACTTCTATTATTTAATTTGCTCCTTTTTCGTGTTATCCTTTGCTGTAAGGTTTATCAAGTTCAGGGGCAGCAGAGAACCTAGGTTCTAGGTGTGTTGATTGGTGGCTGCATATATATATATTGATTGTGATTGGCTCACCCATGTGTTCAGTTAGAAACCATTAGTGCATTGCTGCTCTTTCAACAAATGATACCAAGAGAATGAAACAGATTAGATAATAGAAGTAAATTAAAAAGTTGTTTAAAATTGTATTCTCTATCTGAATCATGAAAGGAAATGTTTGGGTTTCATGTCCTTTTAATAAGTAACCTATAGGAGCTGTGGGATTGCGTTTATATTATACATGAGTATGACATTTCTAATATGCACGTGTTATACTGTTAAATACTGTAATATGTATTTAAAGTCCTCTCATTATTTAAAGAGAGGTGTTTTTACTTTGAGTTGTGTTCTTTTCTTTTTACAAAGATTTTGTGTACAGAATATTAATATCCCATAGAAGACGAAAGCGGCAGCTTTTTCATTTTACAAAAGTACATTTTCAGCGTTGCATTACATAATTGTCAGCTTTTTTTTTTAAAAAAAAAGTTAAAAACATATTTAATTAATATATAAAAGGACTTTAAATACATAATATAGTATTTTAAAGTATAATAAAAAAACATAACAGTACCCACAAACCCTCAAGTCCTATAGGTTTATTATTCATGCCTTAGTTTCCCTATTGTATTGTAAAAAAGCAGATGAGTTTTGGTTGACACATGCAAATTGCATTGTCATTCAATACTGTCTAAAGGCATCATTTACATTTCACTTTCAATGTAGGTGTCAGCGGTTTTTCCAATGTTCTCTTTTCTAAAGTGCGGTTACAGCCGGTGGGTTGCTCAGGGTGCTATGCCAGGAGGATCAGCATGGTCGATGGATTCCTAGGCGGGTGCAAAGTCCATCTCGATTGCCAGGTGTTACAGAAGCATTAGTTATTTTGTTGTGAAGAGCTTATTTCCCAGCAGCAATGCCTGAACCAGCAAGCCAGCGCCTAAGAAGGGCTCCAAGAAAACCGTAACAAGTATCATTTCATAAAGAGTTAACTCTTTTTTTTTCAGCTTTTAGAAACTATTGTCTAATCACCTCTGGAGCCAGACTGCTAATTGATAAGATGAACTTGTAAACTTGTTATCTTAAGTACTGTAATCCTATTGTGGCCTGTCAAAGGACAGTGCTCTCTATCTAAATGTGTGATGGGGGATTTTGTGCTTCCCCCCCTCTCCCCCTGGGAGTGCCCTGTGTGCATGTAACCTTAATAAAAAGCAGGCTGGGCATCCCAGTCCTGAGTTCTTGTTTGACCCTCAATCGCAGCATTGACTCGTTTTTGTGGGCAGAAGGGTATCCTAGCTGTACTGCAGCTAAGGGAGATTATTCTATATTTGCGAGACTCATATAGAATACTATGGAAAGCAGCTTCTCCCCTCTTTAGCAATAGGGATCCAGGCTACTAAGCGGTCCATCTCTCAGCGAGACTAAGGGTAACCGTAACATTTGGCGGCAGTGGCGGGATTTTCCTGGATTTCCTAGGAGAGGTACAGAACGGATGGAGAGCGCTTACGAAAAATTGAAGCGTACAACCCTAAAAGATTTACTTGAAAGCCGAGGGGGGTACGCCAGCAACCGGCCGAGGAGAGAGCTGATCGCAGAATTGACCGAACTGGATCAGAGCTTCACAATGGCGGAAACACCGACCACGATTAGTGACGAAAAAACCAGGATTGTTCGGGAAAGGCTCTCATTATACGGGCCGAACCCCTCCATGGAATTGGTACAGCAGTTGATGGCGGAGGCGGACGAGGATATACGAGAGACTCGAGCCCACGAACTCAACCTAGCGAACGCACACCGCAATGCTGAAGCCCCGCAGGTAATCATCCCTGTTGAAAATGCTGGGAGGCCCAAGATACCCTATGCGGCATTTCGACCCTTCCTAGAGAGCGAGACAGGGATTGATGAATATTTGGCGGACTTCGAAAGGCAATGTGCCCTGCACCAGATTCCCAACAGAGAGTGGCCCACGATATTGTCTGGGAAACTATCCGGGCGAGCCCTGGAAGCCTTTCGTACTCTGGGTGCTGAGGAAGTGACACAGTATGAGCTAGTTAAGGAGACACTGTTGCGACGGTACGCTGTAACTCCGGACACGTATCGCCGACAGTTTCGGGGCACGGAAAAGAAGCCTAACAATACCCATATGGAATGGGCGCACCGAATGCGGAGAGCGGCAAATCACTGGCTGAGCGGAAGTAAAGCGGTGACTGGGGAGGAAATTTTACAATTGTTTCTCTTAGAACATTTTTATAATGGCATGGAACAGCAAGGGAAGGAATGGCTGCGAGACAGGCGGCCTTCTACCTTAGAAGAAGCAGCCAAATTGGCCGATGAACATTATGACTCCCGTCTTCACGAACCCATGAACTACCGAGCTCCAGCACGGGTCGAACCCAGAGAGGTTTACCGTGCACCCCCTCGTGCTGAATTCCGAGCCCCGGTGCCCACAGGGCCCGTCCGACACTCAGGACCACCCAATAACAGCTCTGAGCGTCCCAGACCGACTTGCCACCGATGCAAGCAACCAGGGCATTTCATGGCTAGCTGCCCCCTTAATACGCACCAGACACCCAGGAATTACAATTACCCCTCTGGGTCCTATCGTCCGGCCCGGGCCCTCTGTGTTAACCAAGAGGCCCCTATGGAGGGATATGTGGGGCCGCTTCACGAGGCAGACCCTGTATATGCTGCCTCAGATAACCGCCAGCACCATCGGCAGAGGGTATGGCTCGAGGGGCGATCTACCGAGGGATTGCGAGACACAGGGGCTACTATCACGCTGGTACAGAGTCATTTGGTGCCAGAGCACAAGCGATCCGGACAGACTGTGGCCGTTAGAGTGGCGGGGGGGGATGTGTACAAAATTCCAACAGCTAAAGTGCATCTTGATTGGGGAGCGGGAAAGGGGGCTGTGAACGTGGGCCTAATGGATAATTTACCTGCCAAAGTACTACTGGGCAACGATTTGGGCCCCATGACTTCTGCCTATGCTCCAGTATGCAACAACGAGGCGGACCCAGTGACTACACGGGCCCAAGCCCGGACGGAGCGAGAGCTCTCACCAGTGCGGGAGACACAGGTAAGAACTACCCCGACCTTGCCTGACAGGTTAGGCCCCATACCCTGGGACACCCCAGATGCTTTCGAGGCAGAGTCTAAGACTGACCCGACCTTACAAAAGTACCGGGAACGAGCAGAGACCGGAGGGGGCGGGGCAGATAACGAAACATTCTTATGGGAAAAAGGGAAACTATACCGCTGGACAGAGAAAAGGGGACAGCGTAGGCGACAGCTCGTAGTGCCCCACAAATACCATCAAGAAATCCTCAAAATAGGCCACGACATCCCCTTAGCAGGCCACCTAGCCGTTACCCGTACCCTACACCGCATTACTCACACGTTCTTTTGGCCAGGGGTGCACGCTGACGTTAGAACTTACTGTAACACCTGCGATGTGTGTCAACGAGTAGGAAGGCGAGGCGATCACCCTAAAGCCCAGCTAGTAAATATGCCCATTGTAGAGGAACCCTTCAGCCGGGTTGCTATTGACCTAGTGGGACCACTGGCTACCCCTAGTCCCTCCGGTAAGCGATACATTCTTACCGTAGTGGACTACGCTACCAGGTACCCAGAGGCTGTCGCCCTATCCAACATACAAGCGGATACGGTAGCGAATGCACTAGTACAGGTGTTCTCCCGGGTAGGATTTCCAAAAGAAATCCTATCCGACCGAGGCACCCAATTTTACGGCTGAATTGACCCAACAACTCTGGCAGGTTTGCAAAATTAAGTCCCTCCTGAGCTCCCCATACCACCCCCAGACGAACGGGCTGTGTGAGAGGTTCAATGGGACCCTCAAGCAAATGCTCAAGACGTTCACTCAGGAATACCGAGACTGGGAACGCTTCCTGCCGCACCTCCTATTTGCTTATCGGGAGGTGCCCCAGGAAACAACAGGGTTCTCTCCCTTCGAGTTGCTCTACGGAAGAAAGGTACGGGGACCCCTAAACCTGATCCGGGAGCACTGGGAGGGAGAGATGGAGGCTGACGGTGTCCCAATTGTGCCATACGTGCTGGAACTCAGGGACCGAATGGAGCAATTAGCCAAATCCGTGCGGGCTAATCTCCAGTTGGCCCAGAGAAGACAGAAAGTATGGTACGATCGGGGGGCCCGAAAGAGAATCTTCACCATAGGACAAAAGGTGTTAGTACTTAAGCCGGTGAAGACAGACAAATTGCAGGCGTCCTGGCAGGGTCCCTACCAGATCGTAGAGAAAAGGGGAGACACCACTTATGTGATAGCTAGCTGCCACGACAACAATCTTAGAAAGACATTCCATGTAAACATGCTCAAGGAATATTTTGAGCGACCAGAGAACGTGACGGCCGTATGTTGTTCCCCTCAGGAAGACCCCGACAGTTTACCCATTCCAGACCTATTAGAAAAGAGCCTCCCCACAGGTATAGTGGCGCAGGTTCAGATAGGGGACCGACTTAGCCCCACTGAAAGGGAGCAGCTCAACCAACTCCTCCAGTCCAAACACCTCACCTTCTCCCCGAAGCCAGGGTACACTACTTTAACCACCCACCAGGTAGATACTCCGGGACAAGCTCCCTTGCGCCAGGCTCCGTACCGAATCCCCGAAGCAGTTAGGACAGGAATGAAGAAGGAGATCGATGAGATGCTCCAGCTCAGGGTAATTGAGCCCTCCGATAGTCCCTGGGCCTCCCCAGTTGTCTTGGTGCCCAAGAAAGATGGGACCACCCGGTTCTGCGTAGACTATCGGAGGCTCAATGAAAAGACCGTGACGGACGCTTACCCTATGCCCAGGGTAGACGAGCTACTCGATCGTATAGCCAGGGGAAATTACCTGACCACTATTGACCTCTGCAAAGGTTACTGGCAGATTCCCCTGGCCCCGGAGGCTATCCCCAAGTCGGCATTCGTCACTCCATTCGGCTTATATCAGTTTAGGGTAATGCCGTTTGGGATGAAGAATGCCCCAGCTACATTCCAGCGCTTGGTGGATAGGCTCCTGGATGGCTTCCAGAGTTTTGCTTGCGCCTACCTGGACGACATAGCGATCCACAGTGAGTCCTGGGAGGACCACTTAGCTCATGTGGGAATGGTTCTGGATCAGATCCGGGCTGCTGGCCTGACTCTGAAGCCAGAAAAATGCCACTTTGGGATGGCCGAGGTACAGTACCTGGGTCACCGGGTGGGGTGTGGAAAGCAGCGACCAGAGCCGGCCAAAATAGAAGCTGTCGCCAATTGGCCCACCCCCATCACTAAGACTCAGGTCCTAGCCTTCCTGGGCATGGCAGGGTACTATAGACGGTTCGTACCAGACTACAGCACACTTGCCAAACCCCTGACTGACTTGACCAAGAAGAACTTACCTCGACAGGTCCTGTGGTCTCCCCACTGTGAAACGGCTTTCCAGGCTCTCAAAAATGCTCTAATTAACGCTCCTGTCTTGGCGGCCCCAGCCCTTAACAAACGTTTTATCGTCCATACAGATGCTTCCATGTTCGGGCTGGGAGCCGTCCTCAGCCAAGTAGGCGAAGATGGAGGGGAGCATCCAGTTGCCTACATCAGCCGGAAGCTCCTGCCCCGCAAAGTCAGCTATGCAGCGGTCGAAAAGGAGTGTTTGGCTTTGGTGTGGGCATTAAAGAAATTGACTCCCTATTTATATGGTCAGGAGTTCACTCTGGTCACCGACCATAACCCGTTGGTGTGGCTGAACCGGGTCTCTGGAGATAACGGCAGGCTATTACGTTGGAGCTTATCGTTGCAACCCTTCAATTTCACCATTACTTACAGACCTGGGAAACAGAATGGCAACGCCGACGGGTTGTCCAGACAAACCGACCTCAGCCCCGCATAACCAGCGGTCTGGACAGCCTTAGTCTTCCCCGAAAAGGGGTCAGACCGTGTCTGCCAGAGTGTTCCACAGAAAGGGAGCACTGTTACAGAAGCATTAGTTATTTTGTTGTGAAGAGCTTATTTCCCAGCAGCAATGCCTGAACCAGCAAGCCAGCGCCTAAGAAGGGCTCCAAGAAAACCGTAACAAGTATCATTTCATAAAGAGTTAACTCTTTTTTTTTCAGCTTTTAGAAACTATTGTCTAATCACCTCTGGAGCCAGACTGCTAATTGATAAGATGAACTTGTAAACTTGTTATCTTAAGTACTGTAATCCTATTGTGGCCTGTCAAAGGACAGTGCTTTCTATCTAAATGTGTGATGGGGGATTTTGTGCTTCCCCCCCTCTCCCCCTGGGAGTGCCCTGTGTGCATGTAACCTTAATAAAAAGCAGGCTGGGCATCCCAGTCCTGAGTTCTTGTTTGACCCTCAATCGCAGCGTTGACTCGTTTTTGTGGGCAGAAGGGTATCCTAGCTGTACTGCAGCTAAGGGAGATTATTCTATATTTGTGAGACTCATATAGAATACTATGGAAAGCAGCTTCTCCCCTCTTTAGCAATAGGGATCCAGGCTACTAAGCGGTCCATCTCTCAGCGAGACTAAGGGTAACCGTAACATTAGGCAAACTGCTTTTCTTGGCTCCATTACTCCTAGTTGAAGTCCAGGTGCGCCAAGTGCAGGCACATTTACTTCCCTACGTTTCTCCAATCCTTCTTCAGCTTCAGGTGCGCTATCCAAGATCCAAAGTGTACTGTACTATATAAGCATGCGCAACACTGCGTTCAAATTTATAGACTCTTCTGGCGTGTAAGCATGGGCAGAAGTCCTGGAGCACCAATCACCATCCAGTATCAACAAGCCAAGTCCAATAAATTCCCAGAAAGCCCTTCAGTCTGTGCTTGGTTATTCTAGTGCTAAGTTGCTAGTCCCCCTAGCTCCAAGAAGTCATCAGTCTTTCTAGTTCTACCATCAGCTTTAACGTGCCTTGTACTTTATCTGTTCTTCTGGCTCCTCAACCCCTGGCTATTCTCTCTGTCTCTGCTTCCTCACCTGAACCCTTTGGAGTTGTTTCTGGATCTGTTGCTTTACTGTTTTGATCCCTGGCCTGGACTTCTTTGTTATACCCCTTGGTCTGACACCTTTAGTGGACTGATTTCCCAGCTGACTCTTTGTCTGACCTTGGATTTATGGATTTTCCTTGTGGCACCCATGCCTGTCTCTCTTTTGACAAGCCTGTTTCCAAAATACAGACTATATCAGTAAGGGTTATACATAAGGGTGTGCCAATACTTGCTCCTGGATCCTTCTATCAGAACTTCCCAAGGTAGTTTCTAACATAACAGCAGGTGGAGATGCTGCTTTTAAAACTCTGCCAGTTTCAGCGAAGTAATGCCTCCCACAGAGAAGAATAAAATTTCACAGTCATTATCGATTGCAATGCAGATCACTTTTTAAAATATTGCTGTTATTAGAATGCTTTTCTAATGCATGGGAATATCTTTGAATGTAGAATCCCACAGAAAATTGACCAATGCATATATGGAATTATGAA
The DNA here is from genome assembly GCF_027579735.1 of Bombina bombina. Taxonomy (NCBI): domain Eukaryota; kingdom Metazoa; phylum Chordata; class Amphibia; order Anura; family Bombinatoridae; genus Bombina; species Bombina bombina. The sequence goes on along the minus strand of NC_069502.1, from coordinate 675,003,931 downwards.
GGGTTGGAATGGGGCAAAGAGGGAAACCCCTGCAAATTGTCAGGACATCACGGTTCATTTGTCTAAAAATAATATGTTTACATATTGTCTATCATGTTCAATGCATGCTTTGTGGATGTAAGATAGCAAAATTATGACGAAATGTCTGTTCTGGTCCTTATATATTATATATGGAGCTCACAAACATCACAGTTAAACAAAATGTGGTAAGATCAGGGAAACTTCCAGAGCGGTGACAATGACTGGTCCCAGTTTTGAGTGCTTTGACTGGACCCAGTTTTCAGTGCTGCTCCAACTCTGAAGATTTAACTGGAGAAAATCCCCTTACTAATATATCATCTTGCATTACATTTTAACAACTCCAAGTCATCTAAAGATTTATATCAGATGATCCAAATATTATAGGCAGTCTACAATCGGTATCCCTGTAGTCATCACAGTTCCTCACTCTGTGTCTCTGACGTGTGGCTCAGATGATTAGCATTATCCAAACACAGCCTGCCAACTGAGCCCGATGAGGCTATTCCAGACAGACCCATTGTTGAAGCAGTCTCACTACAGGGACCATGGCAGGCATTAAAATCAGGGGAGGAGGTTGGGAGGTCCAGTCTGCTCATACTTACCACAATATACCTGTGGGCCAGTTCAGCTTCCTATGTGTCTCTTGCTTCTGTACATCTTTAACCTGGCTCCTTTTTTGACTCTCAAATCCTAAATATTTTACAGTATTTTACCCCTTTGAGTCACTGTTCAACTGGTATGATAAGTTTAAATATGAAAGTAAGATAAGGGACATTCCAGTCCTTAGAACTTTTGCTAAAACCTTCAACTTCACTGTGACTAAGTGTGAGAGTAGACAAGGGGCATCTCAACATGCTTTTGTAGCTTTTATGTTGTGTAGTTTGCCTCCATAATAGCTCTTGGTTGTGTTTCTTCATTCTCTTTGTATCTTTATTTGAAAAAGCATGAATGTAAGCATAGGAACAAGCACATTTTTGGTGCAGAACCCTGGATAGTGCTTGCTGATTGGCGGGTATATTTAGACACCAATCAGCAAGCGCTACCCAGGTGCTGAACCGAAGATGGAATGGCTTGTAAGCTTACATTCCTGTTTTTCAAATAAAGATACCAAAAGAACAAAGAAAATTGATAATATGAGTAAATTAGAAAGTTGCTTAAAATTGTATTCTCTATCTAAGTCATGAAATAAAAAAAATTGGGTTCAGTATCCCTTTAATCTCTTTTTGTATATGTGCTATGTGAAACAAGTGTTTAGAATGTTTTTGTGTAATTTGTGCTATGTATCTCTATAGTGCTTATGCATTACTGCTTGTATTTTCAATGGATAAAATTCAATAACAATTATATTTAAAAAATATGGTTTGATCATTTGTTAAACTTAAAATGTATGATTATAGTTGACTGTACTACAAAATGTGGATCTAATAAGTGTAAAATGTATAAGGTATTGTAACATCTACTGCGTGATCTGATAAAAATTTGAACTTGGACCCTAAAAGTATCAGATAGATGGATTATGTGGAAAAGTGTCAGGCAGTTAAGAAGAAGCAGAAAGACAACAAATAGCTATCACTTCAGTGCAGGTTCATAACATTGTTTTGGACACAAGGAATGCAAAGAATTTGCACTTCCATTAATAACTGGGCATAATGGCATAAGTCAGGTTACTTTACTGACAGAAACTGTACGGTGTTGAGTCACAGGTCAATCACATAAAAGAGGTGAAATGAGTTAAAGAGCTCATACTCCAAGCTTCTAGGTTACACATTGATTGTTTGAGGACCCATCCAAGTTTATTTATATTTTCTTTATTTTATTATATATTTATTATTATATTTTTATTTTATTTAGCCATAGCATAAATATTGTAATATATTGTACGGACTTAACTTCCACCTCTAAAAGGATGTGTTTTTAAACAATAACATAACTGTGTGTGTGTGTGTATATATATATATATATATACATTTTTTTTTATATATATATATATATATATATATATATATATATATATATATATATATATATATATATATATCTATATATATCAGAAAGTCAAATAGCTTGTAGCCCAGCACTCCAACCAGGTGGAGCAGTCACGACCTGGGTGCAATCCTTATAAGGAATAATTATAGAAATCAGCACAGAAGGGCACTCTCAGGACCTGAGAGTGCCCTTCTTCTGTGCTGATTTATATATATATATATATATATATATATATATATATATATATTAGAAAATGTAGGTACACAAAAGTAGGTACACAGTAGGTACACAAAAGTAGGTACCCAGCAGGTACACAAAAGTGTTCGCATAGATATAGAGAAAGCTGCGCACACTCACAATATATATTGATAATAATGTGTTCAAATGTTATATGTAAATAATTTCAAATTATTTAGAACTATATATAATAAAAATCTATAGGTGCAGTACAATACAATAATAAAATGATAGAACTGTTTGAAAAATGATATATAAATAAATAAAATAAAAATAAAAATTCTTATCCTTCTGTTGATGAAATTTTGTAATATCCAAGGAGGTGTTCAGTGCTGCCCATCCAAAAAGGACTCAAGGTTCAGATTGAGTGAGAAGGTACAGCTGCAGATATCTAAGAAGACAAGCGCACAGAAACACCTCTCATAGTGCAGATCAGTTTAATTAAAACAATACAAACATATAAAAAAGCCTTCCCCTAGGGTATTCCCTACTCACAAAATGAGACCTCAATTGTATGAGAAAAGGAAGGGCAGATGGATGTATAAGTGTCCCCACTTTATTCGCAGTGGATTGTCACCAGGATTCCCTTGACACAGTAGAATTCCGTTTTTCTCTGAATGTTTTCTCTGGCACAAGTGGCTGGTTTATAAAAGCCGTTAGCTCTTGGCTGTTCTCCAATGTTCCAAGCTGACAGCTAATAAAATGCTGAAAAGATGCTGAAAGTATTCGCAAACAACACGGAACACAAGAAACAGAGTGTAAGTAATGGATGACGTAAGGTGGGCGTGGCCTTACGCATTTCACAGAACTCGTCCGCTTCGTCAGAGGCTTGATAGTCGCTTATCTTACAAGCTGAATATTTGAAGACAGCTCTAAGGAGCACGCCCACCCCACGTCATGCTAAACTCTGTCAGCCACAATTTACAGGGATTTCCCCGTTGATCCATATTCAAGGGGCACAGATTGTATATACATTTATGTTATAATTTAATTATATTTACATACTTTAAAAACATTCAAACCAAGTTTGTTCTTACTAAAAATACATGTGAAGAAAGCATTTATAAACCAGCCACTTGTGCCCGAGAAAACATTCAGAGAAAAATGGAATTCTACTGTGTCAAGGGACTCCTGGTGACAATCCACTGCGGATAAAGTGGGGACACTTATACATCCATCTGCCCTTCCTTATCTCATACGATTGAGGTCTCATTTTATGAGTAGGGAATACCCTAGGGGAAGGCTTTTTATATGTGTTTGTATTGTTTTAATTAAACTGATCTGCACTATGAGAGGTGTTTCTGTGCGCTTGTCTTTTCAGATATCTGCATATATATATATATATATATATATATATATATATATATATATATATATATACACAGTATGTTTATATATGAAAAATATAAATAAATAAAGATATATATATACTTTTTCGTTTCAAAGTTCTGCAACATATATATATATAGATATAGATAGATATATATATATATATAGATAGATATATATATATATATGTTGCAGAACTTTGAAACAAAAAAGTAATTATGCAGTTTTGTAGCTATTACTAGTGAATACAAAACTACCAGATTTAATTAACATTGGTCAACTCAAATTAAACTTATTTAACCCCTTAATGACCACAGCACTTTCCATTTTCTGTCCGTTTGGGACCAAGGCTATTTTTACATTTTTGCGGTGTTTGAGTTTAGCTATAATTTTCCTCTTACTGATTTACTGTACCCACACATATTATATACTGTTTTTCTCGTCATTAAATGGACTTTCCAAAGATACCATTATTTTCATTAAATCTTATAATTTTGTTTTATAAATTATGAGGAAAACATGGAAAAAAACACACTTTTTCTAACCACCAAAATCTGTTACACATCTACAAGCACCAAAAAACTCCCATGCTAAATAGTTTTAATATTTTGTCCTGAGTTTAGAAATACCCAATGTTTACATGTTCTTTGCTTTTTTTGCAAGTTATAGGGCAATAAATACAAGTAGCACTTTGCTATTTCCAAAACAGTTTTTTTCAAAAATTAGCGCTAGTTACATTGGAACACTGATATCTTTCAGGATATATTTTTTTAGAAGACATCCGAAAGTATTGATCTAGGCCCATTTTGGTATATTTCATGCCACCATTTCACCTCCAAATGCGATAAAAAAAAATTGTTCACTTTTTCACAAATTTTTTCAAAAACTTTAGGTTTTTCACTGAAATTATTTACAAACAACTTGTGCAATTATGGCATAAATTGTTGTAAATGCTTCTCTTTTGTTCAGAAATAGCATAGTCTCTAAATGCCACTGCGCACCACACGTGTATTATGCCCAGCAGTGAAGGGGTTAATTAGGGAGCTTGTAGGGAGCTTTTATGGTTAATTTTAGCTTAAGTTTAGTGTAGAAGACAACCCAAAGTATTGATCTAGGCCCATTTTGGTATATTTCATGCCACCATTTCCACGCCAAATGCGATCAAATTAAAAAAAGTTCAATTTTTCAAAATTTTTGATTTCTCACTGAAATTTTTTACAAACACCTTGTGCAATTATGGCACAATGGTTGTTAATGCTTCTCTAGGATCCCCTTTGTTCAGAAATAGCAGACATATATGGCTTTGGCATTGCTTTTTGGTAATTAGAAGGCCGCTAAATGCTGCTGCGCATCACACGTGTATTATGGCTAGCAGTAAAGGGGTTAATTAGGTAGCTTATAGGGAGCTTGCAGGGTTAATTTTAGCTTTAGTGTAGAGATCAGCCTCCAACCTGACACATCACACCCCCTGATCCCTCCCAAACAGCTCTCTTCCCTCCCCCACCCCACAATTGTCCCCGCCATCTTAAGTACTGGCAGAAAGTCTGCCAGTACTAAAATAAAAAGGTTTTTTTTTTTTTTTTTTTTTAAATAATAATAATAATTCTGCTGTGTGGGATCCCCCCTTAGTCCCCAACCTCCCTGATCCCCCCCCCCCAAACAGCTCTCTAACCCCCCCTATGCCTTATTGTGCACCATATTGAAATCAAATGTTTTATTTTTTTTAAAAGTTTTTCTGTAGTGTAGCTGCCCCCCCTCCACACCCAACCCCTCACGCTCTCCCAGATCGTTATTTGTTTTAATTCCCACCCTCTCTCCCACTGAGACCCATCTTGTGCCTCTTCCACTTGTTCACTTGTTTTGGGTTTCACAAGTGCCCGTGCGGGCTCAGCCACGTGCACGTGCGCGCGCGCGCACCCATCCACGCACGATCCCTCCCCCCTCCTCTACTGATATCCGCCCACCCGCCTTCTTGGACCCACCAACGAACATGCCTTCAATAGCCGATGCAGAGAGGGCCTCTGCAGCGGACTACTAAAAACAGTTATTGCAGGAGGCCTCAATAGCGAGGCATCACTGCAATAACATGAAAGCGGCTGAAAGCGATCAGGATTGCTTCCACCATTTTCAAAGACCAACGATGTACAGGGTATGATGGGGAGAGAGTAAGCGCTAAAAAGCTTAAAAGGCTAGTAAAAAGTACATTTTAATACATATAAAAATTACAAATGGCAATCAGACGCATGGATCCATGTCTGACCTAACAAATATATAATAAACAAATCTAAAAATATCCAATGGAGTAAAATATGTGACGCTGACTTAGTGAGCCAGTGATGAAGAGTTAAAAGGACATGTACATTCAATAATATAAACAACCTAGGTGAGTGCTTGAGTGCACACAATAGCTGTCAACAAAGAAAAATAGCGTTCACAAAAAATAGTGTTCACAAAAATGGGCGTACATAAAAAATGTTCAAATGTTCAACCAGTTATCTGTAAGTGAATCCCGTAGTGTTTCCTCCAAAGTGACGTGTAGAAATATAACGTGAAGTCAATAATAATAAAATGTAAATGTTGAGTGGGTCAGATTATTGTGGTTCAGCTTCTAAATTAAAAAATTGTAAATCCGTGAGGTGTATAAAAATAAGAATAAAAATAAAAATAACTTGTGAAAAAATCCACGTGGAAAACTTGAGTTCAAAGGATAAACAATGGTCAAAAATCAAAAGACAAAAATATCAAAAGACAAAAATAAAAAATCAGTGATAATATTAGAACGCACTAAAAATCTAGTGAAAACAAATCCTTAATTCAGATGTTAAAAATCCTTGGTAAGATCCATAACAAACAAATACATCGATAAAATACCTAAAAGGGAACAAAAGAGAGACAAATAGTGCAACACTGTATATGATATATAATATAGGGAATTAAAACCAAGCTCACCAGTATGCCAACGCATTTCGGCCTAGACTAGGCCTTTCTCAAGACTATACTGTATCAGAAAATCTGGGAGCTTTAAGTAGGGTCAGGGTTGAAATGATTGGTGCTGTTTTGGCGCCATTTTTAGAGGCTCCTCCCTTTCCTGTTTCACCCATTGCATCTCTGGGATATTTCCTATGTTATGTTTATGTTTTCCCATCTTAAAGGTCAATTGGTTCCTATTATTGCCACAAATTCTAGTATAAATCTAGATTTTTCTACTTTGTTTTTTATTTTCATTATTAGGTAATAGTAGCGTTTTGTCATTGTTGTTATTATTATATTCTGTGTTAACTCCGTTAGTTTTCTGGGCGGGTTTCCCCTTTCTTTGGGCTCAAATTGCTTATTTATTTACATGGACTGGCTCTCATTTATGAATTGCCCCTGTTGATGTCAAAAACTTAATTTCCAATGCGATCTTATTTTGAAAATTGCTATGACCGGAAGTGGCCTGGTATCGCTGCATCAACTTCCGTTTTAGCTTTTGGGAGACGTAGTTTCTTCGATTAACCGGTCTCTATCATGTGACCGGAAGTTCTATTGTCCACCGGTCTGCATCATATGACTGGAAGGTGCAGCATCATATTACCCATTGACTTATGGTGTATGTAGTGCCCTAACTTATTGGGACTACAGATCTTTCTCAGATGTTCAGTATTACCCGATCTTACTATGGCTCATTGTCTCTATGTGTCTATAACATATAATGTCAGAGTCAATGTGCCAATGTATAATAGAGTCGGTTACTGGGAATAGTCAATTCTTTGAATAATGTATGTAATTTCTTACAATGCTGATCTGTCACTGCTTATAGTAATACTGCTTTTAATAAAACTCGCTATGTTAATTCTAAGCACATTCTTGGATTCTAATAAAGCTAACTTTGTTAATTCTAGGCACATTCTTGGATCCTAATATTGAATAGCTTTACAATTTACTTTAGTTTGTTCATACGTTCGTAATGGGTAGACGTTTCACTTATTCCTTCTAGTTCTTTGGAGATTAAAGCCTATGGGTATTCTAAAGGAGCCATTTAATCATATATGACCTTAATAAAGTATAGACCTGCAATGTTTATCTAACTTAACATTGTGAGACGTCTATTACATCCTAATGCTGTATCTCACCACTGATGGTGGGATGACAAACTGTAATGTCTCAAGAGGGATCAAGAATCTTCCTATCTGTTCACAGTGAAGGTGTAAGCTCAGATCTAATTGGGAGGGTTTCATTACATTTATATGTGTATATAAGGGACTTTAGGTGACCATTAACCAGCAATCAGCTGGTGCAGGATCAGGCGTAAATATACTCAAAGTGATGGCTTCTGTTTGACTTTGGGGCAGACGTGGGGTAGAGGATATAAGATACAAAATCTTCAAATTATGATATTTCATTTCGCACAGTAAGTGGTCCTATATTGGATTGTTATGTATAGATCAGTGTATGAATACAGGGTTTTTTCTTTTCTATGATACTTTTTTAGTTTAATATGACCATTTTAAAGTTGTTATACTGAATATGTTCAGTTTGACAAAGCTGGGTGTGTTCAATACGACATTGTCGCAATTCTTTAGGTCTATTATTCCTGTGTATGGATCTGTTGCCAAGTGTTAATTACTTGACAAATGTACTTATGCTTGTATATTTCCTCATTAGTGCTGATGTATCTCTGTGACCAAATTGTCCTATGCCTGATGTTATGTTTCTCTCTCTGATATGATTTTGTTCTTAATGAGCGACTAACATTTTGTATAATGCAGAACAAGTATTATGCCCACTCTAAATTCTTACCTTTCCCTTAGTTTTTATAGGAAACGGAGAGGGTTAGTATTTTCGATTTTCACTTCCACTCTAGTTTATAGCTTTCATGTATTCGATCTCCCTTTATAAGTACATAGAGAATAGTGATGAAAGCGGAGGTAAATCTTTAGTTGGGATACTGTGTGGGGTAACCAACTTAGCGGTCGCATGTTGGGATCCTATCTCTCTAACTTAGATCTTATCATATTTGAGCATCCGGAGATGGATGGTGGTTGTTATTTAATAGATGTTATTTAATGGAGATCAGGTGTGCAAGGTCTTCTTTCTGATTTAAACCTCTCGGGTATAGACAGTCCATCATAAATATCCATCTTGACTCATTGAATAGTAGTTTTTGCTCATGGTTTCCTCCTCTCCAGTCTTTTTTGACCTTCTGTATCCCGAAATAACTAAAATCTTTCAAATTTCCCTTGTGGGTAGTTGCAAAATGCTTGTAGAGTGGGGTATCTATTCTGCCTTTCTCTATGCATAGGATGTGTTCCCTGATCCTATCTTTGAGGGCCCTTGATGTCTGCCCTATATATTGTAATCCGCAGGAACAGGAAACTAGATAGATCACATTTTTGTCGCTACATCTGATCAACTCTTTGATCCTATGTTTCTCATTTCTCTGATGTGATGAGAAAGTATCCGTTTTTCGCCCGTTCTTACAAGCTTAACAGCTTGGACATGGGTAGAAGCCTTTAATGCTTTTTCCTTGGTGATTGTTCGTGTCGTTAGTATTTCCTTTCCTAGGTATGCTAGGAGCTATTATCGTTTTCAGGTTCCTAGTTCTCCTATAAATGAATCTCGGTTGTGGATTCAGACTTTCCCCAATCACGTCATCATCTTTGAGTATCGCAATGGGTGAAACAGGAAAGGGAGGAGCCTCTAAAAATGGCGCCAAAACAGCACCAATCACTTCAACACTGACCCTACTTAAAGCTCCCAGATTTTCTGATACAGTATAGTCTTGAGAAAGGCCTAGTCTAGGCCGAAACGCGTTGGCATACTGGTGAGCTTGGTTTTAATTCCCTATATTATATATCATATACAGTGTTGCACTATTTGTCTCTCTTTTGTTCCCTTTTAGGTATTTTATCAATGTATTTGTTTGCTATGGATCTTACCAAGGATTTTTAATATCTGAATTAAGGATTTGTTTTCACTAGATTTTTAGTGCGTTCTAATATTATCACTGATTTTTTATTTTTGTCTTTTGATATTTTTGTCTTTTGTTTTTTGACCATTGTTTATCATTTGAACTCAAGTTTTCCACGTGGATTTTTTCACAAGTTATTTTTATTTTTATTCTTATTTTTATACACCTCACGGATTTACAATTTTTTAATTTAGAAGCTGAACCACAATAATCTGACCCACTCAACGTTTACATTTTATTATTATTGACTTCACGTTATATTTCTACACGTCACTTTGGAGGAAACACTACGGGATTCACTAACAAATAACTGGTTGAACATTTGAACATTTTTTATGTACGCCCATTTTTGTGAACACTATTTTTTGTGAACGCTATTTTTCTGTGCACTCAATCACTCACCTAGGTTGTTTATATTATTGAATGTACATGTCCTTTTAACTCTTCATCACTGGCTCACTAAGTCAGCGTCAGATATTTTACTCCATTGGATATTTTTAGATACTTTTAGATTTGTTTATTATATATTTGTTAGGTCAGACATGGATCCATGCGTCTGATTGCCATTTGTAATTTTTATATGTATTAAAATGTACTTTTTACTAGCCTTTTAAGCTTTTTAGCGCTTACTCTCTCCCCATTTTACTTTATTTTATTAGCCTACTAGGAGGCTATATAGTTAGTAAGCCTAAGGCCCTGGGTGTAGCGCTCGGTCCACTTCTCCTGCTCTTATAGATGTACAGGGTATGTCCTTGGACGTTAAGGACATTTTTTTGGAGGACGTACGCTGCACATCATTAGTCATTAAGGGGTTAATTTAAGAAAAAGTGCTGGATTTCAGAAAAGTTCCACTTACTAATAATTTGGTATTTGTGTCCAGTTGTACAGTTGACATAGCTGGATGTATTTTCAATAAAATTAGCATGCTGATGGCTATTGACTTTATCTAATGCCCTTTGGTAGTTTGAAGTTTATAACTTGTATTATTTTTAAGTTATTTACTACAAATTAGCATTTGGTTTGCAACAGTCCACAGTACAGATCAGTAATGTTGCCACGTGACATGCTCATTAGAGTCCTTTTCAGCATATTATAATTGAAGCGGCAGTGCAGGAGTCTGTCAGCAGGGGTAGCATACACTATCAAAAATAGAAAACAAGCATAGTCCGTAGAATGTCATTACCAGATTTATTCACTGATGAATATACAAATGATAGGATTACTCCAAAAACATGACGCGTTCCACGCATGCACACATGCGCTTCCTCAGATGGTAACATACAATAGGTTTCAATTAAATCTCACAAGATTTCATAGTAAACTTCCTTAAACTGGTGAGGAAGGAAATAAAGTAACTGCTGCACATACAAGATGCACACTGCCTTGCAAGTCTTGGGGCATCCCTCAACAGCTTAAATTCCCTTTACAATGTAATGTGTCTACTGAGAAAATTTTGAGGTAAAATATCTTCGTTTTTTTACATAGAGATGTTCAGGTGATATTTTCTAGTCAGATTTTTACAGATATACTGCATCACTTTAAAAATTCAAGTGATTCAACATAGAAGGTAATTAAAGGGACAGTCTACTGCATCTATGCCTCTGCAGACTGCCCATTTATTTCAGTTCTTTTGACAGGCTTGCATTTTAGCCAGTCAGTGCTGACTCCTAGGTAACTCCACGAGTGAGCACAATGTTGTCTGTATGGCACACATGAACTATTGCTGTCTACCTGTGAAAAACTGTAAAAATGTTCTAAGATAAGAAAGAGGCTGCAATCAAGGGCATAGAAATTAGCTATTAGCATATGAACCCACCTAGGTTTAGCTTTAAACAAACAATACCAAGAGAACAAATCAAATTTCATGATACAAGTAAATTGGAAAGTTTTTTTAAAATTGCAGGCCTTATCTGAATCATGAAAGTTTATTTTTTGACTAGACTCACAGGATATAAATTCTCAATTGCAACTTGTATTTGATACTAGTTTAGTGAAATTACTTTTCAGCTGGGGCAGTAAACACTTTGAGACAGGGGCGCATTATGGCCTAGGCCAACAAGGCACGGGCCTAGTGCGGCAGATTTGAGGGGGCGGCACTTTTTGGGGGCACTCAAGAATTGGCCCTTTATTGGTGTCTGACTCCAGGGGCAACATTGCACATCATAGCAACGGCCGCACAACAAGCAGTGAATGCTGCTTCGAGCAGATGTAAAAAACTGGCCACACTAATGCATGAGGCTGCTACGGAAGTAAAGATTGCTAAAACGCTGCTCCAGGTCCTTTCAAGCTCCAGCAAACAACTGACACTGATGGGCATGTGAGAGAGGAAATAGAATCTGACACTCAAGTGCGGTGCATGCCGTAATGGCTTAAATATTTATTCCTGACAATTTAAATGGCACAATGATGATTGTCCTTCCTTGTGCCATTCAAATTGTCAGGAATAAATATTTATTTTTTTGGAGCCTTTTTGAGTGCAACTGCAGCTGTTTTTCTTTTTGTATTTGCCTTTCCGGTTTGCTCAGCTGTTATGGCGTGCACCACACTGCAGTGTCTGGATTCAATTTCCTGTTTTACAAGCCCATTAGTGTCAGTTGTTTGCTGGAGCTCGAAAGGACCTGAAGCTGCGTTTTAGCAATTGTTACTTACTTAGTCTCATGTATGCAGGCCTGCCGCCCACGCTAACTGCCACTGCATCCATTCCCTCCCTCAAGGAAGGACCAGACCTGAAGCTGCAGTCGGGCTGGAATAGCCTACCCAGCCTGTCACAATTTTAGGGGGGTGATGTTTGTGTGCCACTGGTATGGTGGTGTGCCAGAACAGAACACACCTGCAGTACCTATTTCGGTTTTGCACCCCTCTTCCATGCTGCCCAGAGCAACTGCAGCCAAAAGCAATTTTGGAATGGTGGTCTGTGCCCCACAGTCCCTTGTCAGAGCAGGTAGGGGCACCCTTTATACACAGACCCAAAGTGAGCATACTGATTGTGGAGCAGCTGTGCAGTTGGTGCTCAGGAGGCATGTGATGCTGAAGGGAGCTGTCTTAGGCACATGGAGCACACTATTAGCATACAAAAAGTGGCAACTTATGAAAGGACTAGCCTAAAGCTAGCTATATATATTAAATACAATCAAAACCGATTGAAAATGCCACTTTTTTTTAAAGTAAATATATAGTTATATAAATATTTTTAAAATATAAGTATATATACCTTGCATATATATGTGTAGCTCTATTATTTTTGTATATATATATATATAATATATATATATATATATATATATATATATATATATATATATATATATATATATATATATATATATATACTTATTTAATGTGTGTAATACCAAAGGCAATGTAATTGATTATAAAAGTAAATTATCTATGAACAAATACTTTTTGAAGCTCTGACCCAAAAATATTATTGCCAAAAAAGGCCTTGAACCTGGGGGGGGGAGCAGAATTTTTATTGCCTAGGGCAGCACAAAACCTAAATACGCCACTGCTTTGAGATGTTTATATAAAATGTTTAGTTTTGCAAAATGAAAAAACTTTGCATTATATTTTCATGTTTGAGCAATTTCTAAATCTCAGAACATGAAATGGACCTGCTGTTGTTTCAAGACTAAATCTGCTACATAAATGTCCTAATTGGCTTTATCAGATAACAACTGCCAGGCGGGCTTTTTTTTATTTTGATAGGGCTATTAGATTAGGTGTAATTAGTTTAAACATCTAATCATTTCTTTTTTTATTTTGTGTAATTTAGTGTTTTGTTTTTTTGTAATTTAGGTAATTGTATTTAATTTAGGTACCGTAATTTATTTAATTGTAGTATAAGGTTAGGTCTTATTGTAAGACAGGTTAAGTTTTATTTTACAGGTAAATTTGTATTTATTTTAGTTAGGTAGTTAGTAAATAGTTAATAACTATTTAGTAACTATTCTACCTAGTTAAAATAAACACAAACGCCTGTAAAATAAAAATAAAACCTAAGGTAGATACAATGTAACTATTAGTAATATTGTAGCTAGCTTAGGGTTTATTTTACAGGTAAGTATTATGTTTTAAATAGGAATTATTTAGTTATTAATAGTAGGTTTTATTTAAATGTATTTAAATTATATTTAAGTTAGTGGGTGTTAGGGTTAGGGTTAGACTTAGGTTTAGGGGTTAATAAATTTAGTATAGTGGCTGCGACATTGGGGGCGGCAGATTAGGGGTTAATAAATGTAGGTAGGTGGCGGTGATGTTAGGGGCGGCAGATTAGGAATAAATAATATTTAACTAGTGTTTGCGAGGCCGGAGTGTGGCGGTTTAGGGGTTAATATGTTTATTATTTTGGCGGCGATGTCCGGAGTGACAGATTAGGGGTTAATAACATTATGTAGGTGTCTGCGATGTCGGGGCAGCAGATTAGGGGTTAATAAGTGTAAGATTGGGAGTGTTTAGACTCGGGGTTCATGTTAGGTGTAAACATAAATTTTGTTTCTAAATAGGACTCAATGGGGCTGCGTTACTGAGCTTTATGCTGCTTTATTGCAGGTGTTAGGCTTTTTTCAGCCGGCTCTCCCCATTGATGTCTATGGGGAAATCGTGCACGAGCACGAAAAACCAGCTCACCGCAGCTTTTAGCAGCGCTGGTATTGGAGTGCGGTATGGAACACAATTTTTCTCTACGCTCACTTCTTGCCTGATAACTCCGGGTTTTTAAAAACCTGTAATACCAGCACTGTAGGGAAGTGAGCAGTGACAATAACGTGGAAGTTAGCACCGCACCCCTCATAACACAAAACTCGTAATCTAGCTGTATGTTTGTTACAATTGTGGAAAAAATGGACACAGGGCCAGAGAGTGTTCAAACAATACAAATAAAGGTCAATCACTGTGGTGTAGCTATTGCAAGAGCTCAGCACACAAAGATGTAAATTGCGGAAGCAAAAAGAGAGACAATGTCAGACGAGCAACAGATGACGCAGACGACAGACACTCATTTGCTTTCAAAATTAAAGATAACCAGCTAGATGGGATAATATCAAAAGGACTAATGGTTGATACAGGAGCAACATCCCATATAATTACTGATATTGGAAAGTTTAAGAACTTTGACAAAATGCTTAAACCGGAGAAACATACAATGGAGCTCGCAGATGGGAAAAAGACAACAGGCGTGGCACTGAGAAGAGGCGATGCGGAGGTTTGTCCACTTGACAGCAAGGGGAACCAAATGAAGATGACACTGAAGAATGCGTTGTACATACCTACATACCCTCAAGACATCTTTTCTGTAGAGACAGCAACAAACAGTGGAGCATCAGTTAACTTCCAGCAAGGCAGGAATGAACTCATTCATAAGAATGGTACCAATTTCACGATCCAGAAATACAGTAGACTTTACTATCTGAATACTTTTGTTAAAAATGATGACAGTTGACATGGATGTTATGATAAATGTTGCATGATATTTTAGGTTACTGTAATTATGATGATATTGCAAAACTACAAAATGTGGTAGAAGGAATGACAATTAAAGGTAAGATTGATAAGTCTAGACTAAACTGTGAAGTTTGCACTCAGGGAAAATTTTTGATTTTGATTATTTTTGACTAGACTCACAGGATATAAATTCTCAATTGCAACTTGTATTTGATACTAGTTTAGTGAAATTACTTTTCAGCTGGGGCAGTAAACACTTTGAGACAGGGGCGCATTATGGCCTAGGCCAACAAGGCACGGGCCTAGTGCGGCAGATTTGAGGGGGCGGCACTTTTTGGGGGCACTCAAGAATTGGCCCTTTATTGGTGTCTGACTCCAGGGGCAACATTGCACATCATAGCAACGGCCGCACAACAAGCAGTGAATGCTGCTTCGAGCAGATGTAAAAAACTGGCCACACTAATGCATGAGGCTGCTACGGAAGTAAAGATTGCTAAAACGCTGCTCCAGGTCCTTTCAAGCTCCAGCAAACAACTGACACTGATGGGCATGTGAGAGAGGAAATAGAATCTGACACTCAAGTGCGGTGCATGCCATAATGGCTTAAATATTTATTCCTGACAATTTAAATGGCACAATGATGATTGTCCTTCCTTGTGCCATTCAAATTGTCAGGAATAAATATTTATTTTTTTGGAGCCTTTTTGAGTGCAACTGCAGCTGTTTTTCTTTTTGTATTTGCCTTTCCGGTTTGCTCAGCTGTTATGGCGTGCACCACACTGCAGTGTCTGGATTCAATTTCCTGTTTTACAAGCCCATTAGTGTCAGTTGTTTGCTGGAGCTCGAAAGGACCTGAAGCTGCGTTTTAGCAATTGTTACTTACTTAGTCTCATGTATGCAGGCCTGCCGCCCACGCTAACTGCCACTGCATCCATTCCCTCCCTCAAGGAAGGACCAGACCTGAAGCTGCAGTCAGGCTGGAATAGCCTACCCAGCCTGTCACAATTTTAAGGGGGTGATGTTTGTGTGCCACTGGTATGGTGGTGTGCCAGAACGGAACACACCTGCAGTACCTATTTCGGTTTTGCACCCCTCTTCCATGCTGCCCAGAGCAACTGCAGCCAAAAGCAATTTTGGAATGGTGGTGTGTGCCCCACAGTCCCTTGTCAGAGCAGGTAGGGGCACCCTTTATACACAGACCCAAAGTGAGCATACTGATTGTGGAGCAGCTGTGCAGTTGGTGCTCAGGAGGCATGTGATGCTGAAGGGAGCTGTCTTAGGCACATGGAGCACACTATTAGCATACAAAAAGTGGCAACTTATGAAAGGACTAGCCTAAAGCTAGCTATAGATATTAAATACAATCAAAACCGATTGAAAATGCCACTTTTTTTAAAGTAAATATATAGTTATATAAATATTTTTAAAATATAAGTATATATACCTTGCATATATATGTGTAGCTCTATTATTTTTGTATATATATATATATATATATATATATATATATATATATATATATATATATATATATATATATATATATATATATATATATACTTATTTAATGTGTGTAATACCAAAGGCAATGTAATTGATTATAAAAGTAAATTATCTATGAACAAATACTTTTTGAAGCTCTGACCCAAAAATATTATTGCCAAAAAAGGCCTTGAACCTGGGGGGGGAGCAGAATTTTTATTGCCTAGGGCAGCACAAAACCTAAATACGCCACTGCTTTGAGATGTTTATATAAAATGTATAGTTTTGCAAAATGAAAAAACTTTGCATTACATTTTCATGTTTGAGCAATTTCTAAATCTCAGAACATGAAATGGACCTGCTGTTGTTTCAAGACTAAATCTGCTACATAAATGTCCTAATTGGCTTTATCAGATAACAACTGCCAGGCGGGCTTTTTTTTATTTTGATAGGGCTATTAGATTAGGTGTAATTAGTTTAAACATCTGATCATTTCTTTTTTTATTTTGTGTAATTTAGTGTTTTGTTTTTTTGTAATTTAGGTAATTGTATTTAATTTAGGTACCGTAATTTATTTAATTGTAGTATAAGGTTAGGTCTTATTGTAAGACAGGTTAAGTTTTATTTTACAGGTAAATTTGTATTTATTTTAGTTAGGTAGTTAGTAAATAGTTAATAACTATTTAGTAACTATTCTACCTAGTTAAAATAAACACAAACGCCTGTAAAATAAAAATAAAACCTAAGGTAGATACAATGTAACTATTAGTAATATTGTAGCTAGCTTAGGGTTTATTTTACAGGTAAGTATTATGTTTTAAATAGGAATTATTTAGTTATTAATAGTAGGTTTTATTTAAATGTATTTAAATTATATTTAAGTTAGTGGGTGTTAGGGTTAGGGTTAGACTTAGGTTTAGGGGTTAATAAATTTAGTATAGTGGCTGCGACATTGGGGGCGGCAGATTAGGGGTTAATAAATGTAGGTAGGTGGCGGTGATGTTAGGGGCGGCAGATTAGGAATAAATAATATTTAACTAGTGTTTGCGAGGCCGGAGTGTGGCGGTTTAGGGGTTAATATATTTATTATTTTGGCGGCGATGTCCGGAGTGACAGATTAGGGGTTAATAACATTATGTAGGTGTCTGCGATGTCGGGGCAGCAGATTAGGGGTTAATAAGTGTAAGATTGGGAGTGTTTAGACTCGGGGTTCATGTTAGGTGTAAACATAAATTTTGTTTCTAAATAGGACTCAATGGGGCTGCGTTACTGAGCTTTATGCTGCTTTATTGCAGGTGTTAGGCTTTTTTCAGCCGGCTCTCCCCATTGATGTCTATGGGGAAATCGTGCACGAGCACGAAAAACCAGCTCACCGCAGCTTTTAGCAGCGCTGGTATTGGAGTGCGGTATGGAACACAATTTTTCTCTACCCTCACTTCTTGCCTGATAACTCCGGGTTTTTAAAAACCTGTAATACCAGCACTGTAGGGAAGTGAGCAGTGACAATAACGTGGAAGTTAGCACCGCACCCCTCATAACACAAAACTCGTAATCTAGCCGTATGTTTGTTACAATTGTGGAAAAAATGGACACAGGGCCAGAGAGTGTTCAAACAATACAAATAAAGGTCAATCACTGTGGTGTAGCTATTGCAAGAGCTCAGCACACAAAGATGTAAATTGCGGAAGCAAAAAGAGAGACAATGTCAGACGAGCAACAGATGACGCAGACGACAGACACTCATTTGCTTTCAAAATTAAAGATAACCAGCTAGATGGGATAATATCAAAAGGACTAATGGTTGATACAGGAGCAACATCCCATATAATTACTGATATTGGAAAGTTTAAGAACTTTGACAAAATGCTTAAACCGGAGAAACATACAATGGAGCTCGCAGATGGGAAAAAGACAACAGGCGTGGCACTGAGAAGAGGCGATGCGGAGGTTTGTCCACTTGACAGCAAGGGGAACCAAATGAAGATGACACTGAAGAATGCGTTGTACATACCTACATACCCTCAAGACATCTTTTCTGTAGAGACAGCAACAAACAGTGGAGCATCAGTTAACTTCCAGCAAGGCAGGAATGAACTCATTCATAAGAATGGTACCAATTTCACGATCCAGAAATACAGTAGACTTTACTATCTGAATACTTTTGTTAAAAATGATGACAGTTGACATGGATGTTATGATAAATGTTGCATGATATTTTAGGTCACTGTAATTATGATGATATTGCAAAACTACAAAATGTGGTAGAAGGAATGACAATTAAAGGTAAGATTGATAAGTCTAGACTAAACTGTGAAGTTTGCACTCAGGGAAAATTTTTGATTTTGATTATTTTTGACTAGACTCACAGGATATAAATTCTCAATTGCAACTTGTATTTGATACTAGTTTAGTGAAATTACTTTTCAGCTGGGGCAGTAAACACTTTGAGACAGGGGCGCATTATGGCCTAGGCCAACAAGGCACGGGCCTAGTGCGGCAGATTTGAGGGGGCGGCACTTTTTGGGGGCACTCAAGAATTGGCCCTTTATTGGTGTCTGACTCCAGGGGCAACATTGCACATCATAGCAACGGCCGCACAACAAGCAGTGAATGCTGCTTCGAGCAGATGTAAAAAACTGGCCACACTAATGCATGAGGCTGCTACGGAAGTAAAGATTGCTAAAACGCTGCTCCAGGTCCTTTCAAGCTCCAGCAAACAACTGACACTGATGGGCATGTGAGAGAGGAAATAGAATCTGACACTCAAGTGCGGTGCATGCCGTAATGGCTTAAATATTTATTCCTGACAATTCAAATGGCACAATGATGATTGTCCTTCCTTGTGCCATTCAAATTGTCAGGAATAAATATTTATTTTTTTGGAGCCTTTTTGAGTGCAACTGCAGCTGTTTTTCTTTTTGTATTTGCCTTTCCGGTTTGCTCAGCTGTTATGGCGTGCACCACACTGCAGTGTCTGGATTCAATTTCCTGTTTTACAAGCCCATTAGTGTCAGTTGTTTGCTGGAGCTCGAAAGGACCTGAAGCTGCGTTTTAGCAATTGTTACTTACTTAGTCTCATGTATGCAGGCCTGCCGCCCACGCTAACTGCCACTGCATCCATTCCCTCCCTCAAGGAAGGACCAGACCTGAAGCTGCAGTCAGGCTGGAATAGCCTACCCAGCCTGTCACAATTTTAAGGGGGTGATGTTTGTGTGCCACTGGTATGGTGGTGTGCCAGAACGGAACACACCTGCAGTACCTATTTCGGTTTTGCACCCCTCTTCCATGCTGCCCAGAGCAACTGCAGCCAAAAGCAATTTTGGAATGGTGGTGTGTGCCCCACAGTCCCTTGTCAGAGCAGGTAGGGGCACCCTTTATACACAGACCCAAAGTGAGCATACTGATTGTGGAGCAGCTGTGCAGTTGGTGCTCAGGAGGCATGTGATGCTGAAGGGAGCTGTCTTAGGCACATTGAGCACACTATTAGCATACAAAAAGTGGCAACTTATGAAAGGACTAGCCTAAAGCTAGCTATAGATAATAAATACAATCAAAACCGATTGAAAATGACACTTTTTTAAAGTAAATATATAGTTATATAAATATTTTTTAAATATAAGTATATATACCTTGAATATATATGTGTATCTCTATTATTTATTTATATATATATATATATATATATATATATATATATATATATATATATATATATATATATATATATTTATTGGGTGTAATACCAAAGGCAATGTAATTGATTATAAAAGTAAATTATCTATGAACAAATACTTTTTGAAGCTCTGACCCAAAAATATTATTGCCAAAAAAGGCCTTGAACCTGGGGGGGGGGGAGCAGAATTTTGATTGCCTAGGGCAGCACAAAACCTAAATACGCCACTGCTTTGAGATGTTTATATAAAATGTTTAGTTTTGCATAATGAAAAAACTTTGCATTATATTTTCATGTTTGAGCAATTT
The DNA here is from genome assembly GCF_027579735.1 of Bombina bombina. Lineage (NCBI taxonomy): Eukaryota > Metazoa > Chordata > Amphibia > Anura > Bombinatoridae > Bombina > Bombina bombina. The sequence continues at coordinate 674,983,506 of NC_069502.1, read as the reverse complement.
CTAAATCTCAGAACATGAAATGGACCTGCTGTTGTTTCAAGACTAAATCTGCTACATAAATGTCCTAATTGGCTTTATCAGATAACAACTGCCAGGCGGGCTTTTTTTTTATTTTGATAGGGCTATTAGATTAGGTGTAATTAGTTTAAACATCTGATCATTTCTTTTTTTATTTTGTGTAATTTAGTGTTTTGTTTTTTTGTAATTTAGGTAATTGTATTTAATTTAGGTACCGTAATTTATTTAATTGTAGTATAAGGTTAGGTCTTATTGTAAGACAGGTTAAGTTTTATTTTACAGGTAAATTTGTATTTATTTTAGTTAGGTAGTTAGTAAATAGTTAATAACTATTTAGTAACTATTCTACCTAGTTAAAATAAACACAAACGCCTGTAAAATAAAAATAAAACCTAAGGTAGATACAATGTAACTATTAGTAATATTGTAGCTAGCTTAGGGTTTATTTTACAGGTAAGTATTATGTTTTAAATAGGAATTATTTAGTTATTAATAGTAGGTTTTATTTAAATGTATTTAAATTATATTTAAGTTAGTGGGTGTTAGGGTTAGGGTTAGACTTAGGTTTAGGGGTTAATAAATTTAGTATAGTGGCTGCGACGTTGGGGGCGGCAGATTAGGGGTTAATAAATGTAGGTAGGTGGCGGTGATGTTAGGGGCGGCAGATTAGGAATAAATAATATTTAACTAGTGTTTGCGAGGCCGGAGTGTGGCGGTTTAGGGGTTAATATATTTATTATTTTGGCGGCGATGTCCGGAGTGACAGATTAGGGGTTAATAACATTATGTAGGTGTCTGCGATGTCGGGGCAGCAGATTAGGGGTTAATAAGTGTAAGATTGGGAGTGTTTAGACTCGGGGTTCATGTTAGGTGTAAACATAAATTTTGTTTCTAAATAGGACTCAATGGGGCTGCGTTACTGAGCTTTATGCTGCTTTATTGCAGGTGTTAGGCTTTTTTCAGCCGGCTCTCCCCATTGATGTCTATGGGGAAATCGTGCACGAGCACGAAAAACCAGCTCACCGCAGCTTTTAGCAGCGCTGGTATTGGAGTGCGGTATGGAACACAATTTTTCTCTACCCTCACTTCTTGCCTGATAACTCCGGGTTTTTAAAAACCTGTAATACCAGCACTGTAGGGAAGTGAGCAGTGACAATAACGTGGAAGTTAGCACCGCACCCCTCATAACACAAAACTCGTAATCTAGCCGTATGTTTGTTACAATTGTGGAAAAAATGGACACAGGGCCAGAGAGTGTTCAAACAATACAAATAAAGGTCAATCACTGTGGTGTAGCTATTGCAAGAGCTCAGCACACAAAGATGTAAATTGCGGAAGCAAAAAGAGAGACAATGTCAGACGAGCAACAGATGACGCAGACGACAGACACTCATTTGCTTTCAAAATTAAAGATAACCAGCTAGATGGGATAATATCAAAAGGACTAATGGTTGATACAGGAGCAACATCCCATATAATTACTGATATTGGAAAGTTTAAGAACTTTGACAAAATGCTTAAACCGGAGAAACATACAATGGAGCTCGCAGATGGGAAAAAGACAACAGGCGTGGCACTGAGAAGAGGCGATGCGGAGGTTTGTCCACTTGACAGCAAGGGGAACCAAATGAAGATGACACTGAAGAATGCGTTGTACATACCTACATACCCTCAAGACATCTTTTCTGTAGAGACAGCAACAAACAGTGGAGCATCAGTTAACTTCCAGCAAGGCAGGAATGAACTCATTCATAAGAATGGTACCAATTTCACGATCCAGAAATACAGTAGACTTTACTATCTGAATACTTTTGTTAAAAATGATGACAGTTGACATGGATGTTATGATAAATGTTGCATGATATTTTAGGTCACTGTAATTATGATGATATTGCAAAACTACAAAATGTGGTAGAAGGAATGACAATTAAAGGTAAGATTGATAAGTCTAGACTAAACTGTGAAGTTTGCACTCAGGGAAAATTTTTGATTTTGATTATTTTTGACTAGACTCACAGGATATAAATTCTCAATTGCAACTTGTATTTGATACTAGTTTAGTGAAATTACTTTTCAGCTGGGGCAGTAAACACTTTGAGACAGGGGCGCATTATGGCCTAGGCCAACAAGGCACGGGCCTAGTGCGGCAGATTTGAGGGGGCGGCACTTTTTGGGGGCACTCAAGAATTGGCCCTTTATTGGTGTCTGACTCCAGGGGCAACATTGCACATCATAGCAACGGCCGCACAACAAGCAGTGAATGCTGCTTCGAGCAGATGTAAAAAACTGGCCACACTAATGCATGAGGCTGCTACGGAAGTAAAGATTGCTAAAACGCTGCTCCAGGTCCTTTCAAGCTCCAGCAAACAACTGACACTGATGGGCATGTGAGAGAGGAAATAGAATCTGACACTCAAGTGCGGTGCATGCCGTAATGGCTTAAATATTTATTCCTGACAATTCAAATGGCACAATGATGATTGTCCTTCCTTGTGCCATTCAAATTGTCAGGAATAAATATTTATTTTTTTGGAGCCTTTTTGAGTGCAACTGCAGCTGTTTTTCTTTTTGTATTTGCCTTTCCGGTTTGCTCAGCTGTTATGGCGTGCACCACACTGCAGTGTCTGGATTCAATTTCCTGTTTTACAAGCCCATTAGTGTCAGTTGTTTGCTGGAGCTCGAAAGGACCTGAAGCTGCGTTTTAGCAATTGTTACTTACTTAGTCTCATGTATGCAGGCCTGCCGCCCACGCTAACTGCCACTGCATCCATTCCCTCCCTCAAGGAAGGACCAGACCTGAAGCTGCAGTCAGGCTGGAATAGCCTACCCAGCCTGTCACAATTTTAAGGGGGTGATGTTTTTGTGCCACTGGTATGGTGGTGTGCCAGAACGGAACACACCTGCAGTACCTATTTCGGTTTTGCACCCCTCTTCCATGCTGCCCAGAGCAACTGCAGCCAAAAGCAATTTTGGAATGGTGGTGTGTGCCCCACAGTCCCTTGTCAGAGCAGGTAGGGGCACCCTTTATACACAGACCCAAAGTGAGCATACTGATTGTGGAGCAGCTGTGCAGTTGGTGCTCAGGAGGCATGTGATGCTGAAGGGAGCTGTCTTAGGCACATTGAGCACACTATTAGCATACAAAAAGTGGCAACTTATGAAAGGACTAGCCTAAAGCTAGCTATAGATAATAAATACAATCAAAACCGATTGAAAATGACACTTTTTTAAAGTAAATATATAGTTATATAAATATTTTTTAAATATAAGTATATATACCTTGAATATATATGTGTATCTCTATTATTTATATATATATATATATATATATATATATATATATATATATATATATATATATATATATATATATATATATATATATATATATATATATATATATATATATTTATTGGGTGTAATACCAAAGGCAATGTAATTGATTATAAAAGTAAATTATCTATGAACAAATACTTTTTGAAGCTCTGACCCAAAAATATTATTGCCAAAAAAGGCCTTGAACCTGGGGGGGGGGGAGCAGAATTTTGATTGCCTAGGGCAGCACAAAACCTAAATACGCCACTGCTTTGAGATGTTTATATAAAATGTTTAGTTTTGCATAATGAAAAAACTTTGCATTATATTTTCATGTTTGAGCAATTTCTAAATCTCAGAACATGAAATGGACCTGCTGTTGTTTCAAGACTAAATCTGCTACATAAATGTCCTAATTGGCTTTATCAGATAACAACTGCCAGGCGGGCTTTTTTTTTATTTTGATAGGGCTATTAGATTAGGTGTAATTAGTTTAAACATCTGATCATTTCTTTTTTTATTTTGTGTAATTTAGTGTTTTGTTTTTTTGTAATTTAGGTAATTGTATTTAATTTAGGTACCGTAATTTATTTAATTGTAGTATAAGGTTAGGTCTTATTGTAAGACAGGTTAAGTTTTATTTTACAGGTAAATTTGTATTTATTTTAGTTAGGTAGTTAGTAAATAGTTAATAACTATTTAGTAACTATTCTACCTAGTTAAAATAAACACAAACGCCTGTAAAATAAAAATAAAACCTAAGGTAGATACAATGTAACTATTAGTAATATTGTAGCTAGCTTAGGGTTTATTTTACAGGTAAGTATTATGTTTTAAATAGGAATTATTTAGTTATTAATAGTAGGTTTTATTTAAATGTATTTAAATTATATTTAAGTTAGTGGGTGTTAGGGTTAGGGTTAGACTTAGGTTTAGGGGTTAATAAATTTAGTATAGTGGCTGCGACGTTGGGGGCGGCAGATTAGGGGTTAATAAATGTAGGTAGGTGGCGGCGATGTTAGGGGCGGCAGATTAGGAATAAATAATATTTAACTAGTGTTTGCGAGGCCGGAGTGTGGCGGTTTAGGGGTTAATATGTTTATTATTTTGGCGGCGATGTCCGGAGTGACAGATTAGGGGTTAATAACATTATGTAGGTGTCTGCGATGTTGGGGCAGCAGATTAGGGGTTAATAAGTGTAAGATTGGGAGTGTTTAGACTCGGGGTTCATGTTAGGTGTAAACATAAATTTTGTTTCTAAATAGGACTCAATGGGGCTGCGTTACTGAGCTTTATGCTGCTTTATTGCAGGTGTTAGGCTTTTTTCAGCCGGCTCTCCCCATTGATGTCTATGGGGAAATCGTGCACGAGCACGAAAAACCAGCTCACCGCAGCTTTTAGCAGCGCTGGTATTGGAGTGCGGTATGGAACACAATTTTTCTCTACGCTCACTTCTTGCCTGATAACTCCGGGTTTTTAAAAACCTGTAATACCAGCGCTGTAGGGAAGTGAGCAGTGACAATAACGTGGAAGTTAGCACCGCACCCCTCATAACACAAAACTCATAATCTAGCCGTATGTTTGTTACAATTGTGGAAAAAATGGACACAGGGCCAGAGAGTGTTCAAACAATACAAATAAAGGTCAATCACTGTGGTGTAGCTATTGCAAGAGCTCAGCACACAAAGATGCAAATTGCGGAAGCAAAAAGAGGGACAATGTCAGACGAGCAACAGATGACGCAGACGACAGACACTCATTTGCTTTCAAAATTAAAGATAACCAGCTAGATGGGATAATATCAAAAGGACTAATGGTTGATACAGGAGCAACATCCCATATAATTACTGATATTGGAAAGTTTAAGAACTTTGACAAAATGTTTAAACCGGCGAAACATACAATGGAGCTCGCAGATGGGAAAAAGGCAACAGGCGTGGCACTGAGAAGAGGCGATGCGGAGGTTTGTCCACTTGACAGCAAGGGGAACCAAATGAAGATGAAACTGAAGAATGCATTGTACATACCTACATACCCTCAAGACATCTTTTCTGTAGAGACAGCAACAAACAGTGGAGCATCAGTTAACTTCCAGCAAGGCAGGAATGAACTCATTCATAAGAATGGTACCAATTTCACGATCCAGAAATACAGTAGACTTTACTATCTGAATACTTTTGTTAAAAATTATGACAGTTGGGGGCGGAGCCGGAACGCCATCTAAGATGGCCGCACCTTACTGAGCTCCTAGCAAGTGGTGAGGAGTAAGGCACTAAATCGGCATGACCGGACGCCTAAAATGACCTGAAAACAGGTATATCAACACAAGAAACACCCGCACTGCACATCGGTACTATCCGATCACCTGAACTCACTTCTGCAACGCCGCAAATATCGCGGCCTACACGACGTGAAAGGAGCACGCAGGTATTCTAAATCGATGCAGAGTCTGAGGCCATTAAGGAGCAGGCAAGTTGCGATACGACCGCACAGAGCAAACAAGTCTTGCGAACCAGCTCATCAAGGTAAATCGCTTCACTCATATAATATAATAAGTTACGGTGACTAGATCCAATGATCAGAGTGTATCATTACATTTGGGGGCAGAGAACTTACTAATAATAACAATGAAAGACAAAGATCCTGCTACAAAAGTCAAAGGGAATTATCACTCATAAGGCAAATAACCTGAACCAGCAGGGATATATTTTAATTACTGCTAAATGGACATTATACATACCCAGCAGAGAATAGGCCTGCAAAATACATACAGAGGCCACATGAACAGTTATAGTATCCTTTACATGTCCCCACATGGATTTATAACAGGAGCATAAACGCCACAGTCAATTAAAAGAGAAAGGAATTATTGGAGCTTATAATAAGCATTTATGAAACAAGCAGCTGGAGATTACTTATTTTCACTGCACTTTGAGCAAGTGTTAGAGAGAGATTCAAGACGCTACAGCACTATACATATCCACACAGAAATCAACCAATACTTTATAACACATGTTTGATCTGAGATGGCAACTAGAAGAATAGCTAAGCAGGACAAAGTCAATAAACCAGTTAACAGCAACGTTAATACCTTCTTCAAACCTATAGATAAACAGAAACCCACTGAAGAAGTGCAAGAGGTTAACATAGACAAGATGCAGGAAGAAAGCTGCACAATGTCTCAGAACAGTGATAATGAAGAGATATCGACTAAAGAAGGCCCTATCACTTATAGGGCAATGGAATTACTTATAAATCAGGTGAAATCCTGTATAAAAGAGGAGTGTGCTGAACTTAAAAGAGAAATTACAGACTTGGGAAGCAGAGTGGACACTCTGGAAGGTGACAGAGAAGACATGACGGCAGAAATGCTTAATATGTCAAACAAAATGCGCTCACAACAGAGGCAGATCTCAGATCTGGAAATCAAATTAGACGAAATCGAAAACAGAACCCGCCGTAATAATATAAGAATTAAAGGAATACCGGAAACAGTTCTGGGCCCGCACCTGAGAAATTACTTAGACGGCCTATTTAGATCTCTCTTGGAAGCAGATCATCCTGATATCACAACAATACAAATGGAGAGAGCACACCGCTCCTTAAAACCAAAGCCACCTGAAACAAATCCTCCCAGAGATGTCGTTATCTGCTTCACTAAATACCAGGAGAAAGAACTCATTCTGCAACAAGCTCGCAAACAACAAAACTTCACCTACCAAGGTGCTACAATAAAATTCTTCGTCGACTTGTCTATATTGACCCTACAGAGAAGAAGGGAGTTTGCAACTCTAACACAACACCTCAGGTCACTAAATATCCCCTATAGATGGGGCTTCCCAGTACAGGTCCAAGTGATAAAGAATGGGAAAAGACATGAATGCTCTCAAGTAATAGATGTAAACTCCTTCTGCAGCAACCTGGACATACCACCACCAAAACCCACAATGACTGATCCTAAAGATGCAGACCCCCAGAGGAAAAGACTCTCTCCAGTCACCAAACACAGAACATGGAGCGATATCACCAAAACACCACCCACTAAGAAAACTTCTCTCCATAGACCCTCTACAGCTAAAACTTGAACAGCCTCTCCAAGAAGAGGAGGGTAATTATGTTGGTTCTTACCATCTGCCAAATTGGTTGAAACTGTACGACTGACTTAACACTTTTCAAGAGTTAAACTAACTGTATCCTTTGATATACTGGTACTTTTAGAAACATTACAAAATGCTTAATGTGATGTTGATGTTGTTCTCTCCTTTTTATGTTATTTTATACTTTCCCAGTTCCAACTATCAATAGACTACATCCTCAAAAGGACTCAGAGAACTGCTATCATTGTTTGCTGACAGATTGAGCATTTATTGTTACACTTAAATACGATAAGAAATACTAAAACATGCAATGCATTATCTCTACTTGTAGTTCTGTTAAAATGTATTCTATAGTTATTGTTTAACATGTATATAGTTTTTCACACCCTCAGATATTTAGATCAGCCTTAAGAAGAGCTCCCGAGATGGTCAATAAGCTAGTAAAACTCCAGACTACACTATGGTAACAACAATACAATCAAAGGTTAACTGTTCCTCTATACTGTACCACCTCGGTATGAGACCATAGCACACTCAGGTTATAGATATAAGTATTCTGGCTGTTTCTGTGAACTCTTGACCCATTGAAGCTGACTTTCCCACGTTGGCTGTTGTTAGGGTACTGGCCCTGTTGGCTCAAATATTAAATACTTAAGTTAAAAGAAGACATTCCGCTAAAGGGGTAGAGATCCCTGTGGTAGGGATGACCCATCATCCCTCTATACAAAACCTGATATGACATCTTGATGCAGAGACCAAAATACCTCATTATTGTTACCCAGTTAGTGAACTATAACAGATTAACAATAGCAGACCTAATGATCTCCCAAGTTTCAATTAGCTAGTCCTACCCCAAAGGCACAGCATGTTCCATCAGGAAGACTATTAGTTAGGTGACTCGAAAGAATTTTGATCACTACCTTTATTAAGTTATAGAAGTCTTTACATTTGCTATATGTTATATAGGCATTTATGCTACAGCCTTACCAGACCACTATATGACCCCTGTTGATCACCCCTACTTGGGCTTTTTTTTTTTCTTTTTTTCCCCTTTATTTTCTTTGTTGTTGTGTTTGTTTCAACTCATTCCCCCTCCCTCTCCTTGTATTACTCCTTCATACCAGAGACAATATTTTCCCTCCCCTAACTGCTCCCTTACACCTCTTCTTCCCTTTCTCTCCCTTCCATCTCTGTTAACTTCCACCCTCTATTACTCCCCCCCCCTCGCTAGCAATTCTAACCAGTGACTTCCTATCTTGCCGTGGACTATAAGACATATTCTTCCATTATACACAAAGCAATATGCCAAAACCTCAAACACTCAATAAACTTAATATGGCGACGCAAAATGTTAAGGGGTTTTTATCTACGCAAAAAAGATCAATCGCATTACATGACTTCTATAAAAAGGGCTTAGATATTGTTTTTATACAAGAAACCCACTTTAGGAAAAAACACGTACCCACCCTCCCTTCGCGCCACTACGATAGATATTTCACTAGCTCCAATACAACAAAAAAAAATGGGGTTTGTATATTACTTAAAAGAGGCCTCCCCTTTGAACTAATACATACTAAGCAAGATGAGGAGGGCAGATTCCTGTTGGTGGTGGGCACTTGCTATGGTAGACCTTTGACACTCCTAAATCTGTATGCACCAAACTGCCCCAAACCTGCCTTTTTCAGAAAGGTGATGAACATGTTAATTGATTTAGCAAAGGGCCCAATATTTATTGCTGGGGACCTGAACTTCCCGGTGGATCCATCCCTCGATGTATCCTCTGGGAAATCGTACATGCCATCTAAAATGATCAAGGCGAATTGGCAAGCACTCCAAACTGTACCAACCTTTGACATCTGGCGAATGACACATTGCACAACAAGAGATTATACATTTTTTTCGCACCCACAAAAAATTTACACAAGACTAGACTAGATTCTATGTGACCAGTCATCTTTGAAACTACTGATAGACGCCAAAATATCTCAAACACCTTGGTCAGACCATGCGATGGTGCTGAGCTCATTCGCCTGGCCCCAAAAACCAGGCACACGTGATACATGGAAACTAAACAATATAGTCTTTACTGACCCTGTAATGTTACTATCTATCATAGAGAAGACCTCCCTGTTTTTCGATATAAACATCCCACAAGACACTTCTCACACCAATAATTGGGAGGCATATAAGTGTTTTATAAGGGGGGAAATAATTAAACAGATAGCTCAACATCGCAGACAACAGGAACTAATTTATAAATCCCTCACTAATTCGCTCTCCTTGGCAGAAACAGAACATAAAAAGAAGCCATCTTCAGATGACCTGTTAAATAAACTGAAAAAAGCTAGAGAAGCACTCAACAAATATCTTGACAAAAATGCACACAGACGGGCACTCACGCTAAATGCAAAATATTTTGCAGAAGGAAATAAAGCGGGTAAACTTCTAGCTAGGTCACTTAAGAAAAAACTTTACAAATCTTTCATTAGAACAATCAAAGATGTAAATAAAAAAGATCAATATAAAAGCGAAGACATAGCAAACGGCTTCTCAGAATACTATAGCAAATTATATAATTTAGACAAATCCAACCCCACTAACAAACAGGAACAAATAGATAACTACTTAACAAATGTGATCCTTCCCTCACTATCAGATTCAGATAAAGCAGAATTGGAATCCCCTTTCACGCTTTCGGAACTACAAGACACTATAAAACAATTGGCCCCAGGGAAAGCACCAGGCCCAGATGGGTTCACCCCGAATTTCTTCAAAAATCTCTCACCGCACATATGCCCGCACCTACTACAACTTTTCAATACAATGAATGGCAGCTCTCCCTTCCCTGGCCATATGTTAGAAGCAAATATAACAGTAATTCCCAAACCAGGCAAAGATCCCACCCAAATGACAAATTATAGACCCATATCATTACTAAATGTAGATGTTAAGATTTTCGCCAAGCTTTTAGCAAATAGGTTAAAACGTTTTCTACCTGGTCTGATACATGCAGACCAGGTGGGATTTATCCCCTCACGCGAAGCCAAAGACAACACTACCAGACTCCTACATATTTTACATCTTTCCTCATCTGAACATGTCCCCTTCGTCTTGCTATCAACCGACGCCGAGAAGGCCTTTGATAGGGTGGACTGGCAATTTTTGTGGTCCACTCTACATAAATTTGGTCTCCCTCAAATATTCATAGAAATTTTTTTAGCTATATACTCCAAACCTAACGCAAAAGTAATAGTCAACAATACAACATCACATAGCTTCCCAATACACAATGGCACCAGGCAGGGATGCCCCCTCTCACCCCTACTCTTTGCCCTATCAGTGGAAGTTTTAGCAGCAAGGGTGCGCGCCTCATCTGAAGTAGAGGGAGTTAGTATAGGTGAGTGCAATACCAAATGTTTGTTGTTTGCGGATGACATCCTATTTACATTGACGAATCCTAAAAGATCTTTACACGCGCTCACTGAAATCCTAACTGAATACAAAAAATTATCTAATTTCTCCATTAACATGGGGAAGTCAATGATTATGCCCATTCATCTAAAACATGAAGACAATCGATACATCAATTCCCAAACACTTTTCCCCTTAGCAAACCACATCACATATCTAGGATTAGCCATTCATCCCACTATAAAGGACACCATCGAGTTGAATTATAAGGCCCTAAAACAAAAGATAGAAATCGAATTAAATAATTGGCATAAATCGGGACACTTGACTTGGCTAGGTAGGGTAAATGCGATCAAAATGACTACACTACCTAAGATACTATATATATTACAAACTTTGATACTTATACCTTCAACATCATACTTAGTGAACCTACAAAAACAGATCAATAATTTCATTTGGTCTTACTCCAAACCACGGACATCCACTCACACTTTATATCTCTCTAAACAGAAGGGAGGCTTAGGTATACCTAACTTAATGAATTATTACAAAGCAATACATCTATCACGCATTGCCACATGGAACCAAATTAAAAATCCTAAGAGATGGGTATCAATGTACGCCCAACAATTATCAGACGCTACCATGCGAGATATTTGCTGGATTCCTAGTAGATATCGCCCAAAAGAAATTACACAAAACATCTTTATCGCAGAAACACTCCGTATATGGGATACACTCTTAAACACCCACAACCAGATTTCGACTCCTATCTCACCTCTTACACCTATATTAAATAATAAAATTTTCCCAGGACTTCAATATACTAGACCTGCTACTAAAGACGATCAACCCTCATACTTACCAATTTTTCAATTAATGAAAGAGGGTGATATTAAAAACTTTATTGATATACGAAATAGCATAGGCCCCCCACTAGACACTTGGTTCTCCTACTTTCAAATTAGACACTTTTTACAGTCACACCCCCAGAAGCCAAACTTCATTAGACCACTTACAACTTATGAAACAATGTGCCTCCTCCCTATAACCCCTAGACACCTCATCTCTTTCACGTACCAATTATTACAGATGTTAGAAGCTCGTAAACCATCTTCCTTTAGATCATCTTGGGAAAAAGAACTGAATTTACAGCTAGATGATCAGGAGTGGGAGAGATGTTTTATGTCCATTAAGAAATCCTCAATTTCAGCTAACATTGTAGAAACTAACTACAAGTTAATTTCCAGATGGTATCTTACGCCCACACGTCTACATAGAATTTACCCATCAGTATCCCCTAAATGCTGGAGGCAGTGCGGGGAACAAGCTACTCTGTCTCATATTTGGTGGCATTGCCCACTAATTAGACCCTTCTGGGAACAAATTGAAAGACACATTTCGAAAAAATTAAACCAAAATATAGTACTCGAACCCCAAACAATCTTGTTACACAACCTCCCCAATCTTAGGTGCCAGTACAAAAACTCCTTACTTCAGATTCTAATAAATAGTGCAAAAAGACTGATCCCGCGACTATGGAAAAAATCCCAAATTCCCACTTTTCAGCAATGGTTAGACGAGGTTAACCATGTCCTTGCTTTGGAGGAGATGTATCATAGCTATTACTCTAGAAAAGACCAATTTCTCAACATACTCTTTCTCTGGAGACAGGACTGATAGCTACTCTAAACACTAAAATTAATACTAGTTTGGAAACGAATATTCTACTGTCTAGCGAAAACCCCTTTCCCCTTTCCCCCCCCCCCCTCACCCTCCACACCCTTTCATTTCATATATTATTTAAACCTTCCATGTTAATTTCATGACAATTTGTACTGTTGAAATACCTGCTGAAATGATGAACATGCAGAATATTTACTGGTTTGTAATCTAACTAAGTATTATTTTGGCTAAATGTCTGAAAATTGATATTGTAATCTTATTTTCTGTTAACAAAAAATATTGAATTTAAAAAAAAAAAAATTATGACAGTTGACATGGATGTTATGATAAATGTTGCATGATATTTTAGGTCACTGTAATTATGATGATATTGCAAAACTACAAAATGTGGTAGAAGGAATGACAATTAAAGGTAAGATTGATAAGTCTAGTCTAAACTGTGAAGTTTGCACTCAGGGAAAATTACCTGAGCCACAGCTACATTAGAACTAGTGCATACTGATTTAGCAGGTCCTATAGAACCACAAGCTAGAGAAAGTTTCAGATACACAATATCATTCGCTTATGATTATTCTGGTGCAGTATTTGTATATTTTCTGAAAACAAGAGTGATGCAGTGTTAGCCACTGAAAGGTTTATTGCTAACACAGCCCCATATGGAGTCTTAAAATGTATAAGATCTGACAATGGTACTGAGTTTATAGCAAATAGTTTTAAGTCACTGCTAAGTAAACGAGGCATAAGACATGAGACCTCAGCACCTTACCCCATCAGAATGGGACTGCTGATGCTGAAAGAAATTGGAGAACGCTATTTAAAATGGCAAGATGTCTGTTAGTTGAGAGTAAATTACCAAAAGAGTTATGGACATATGCAGTAATGACTGCCCCTCATATTTGAAACAGGTGCTTTAATAACCGGTTAGCACAAACCCCTTATTATCCTTTGACAGGCAGAAAAACTAACCTTTCTAAGATGAGAGTTTTTGGGTCAGAATGTTTTGCATACAAATTTGACAGAAAGAAACTAGGTTCAAAATGTGAGAGAGGGATTTTTATTGGATATGACAAGAACAGCCCCTCTTATCTAGTGTTTTATCCAGACACTCGAAAGGTCTTTAAACACAGGCTTGTGAGGTTTATCACAAAGAAAGTTGCTAAAAGACAGACTCAAACTGATCTGTTACATGATGATGAGTATTGCCATAGGGAGGGCTATGCATCCACTATACTTAAGACTAATCAGACTGAAATTGAGTGTCCAGAGATAGTCCAAATTTCTGAAATAGAATCTTTGAAGAGTGAGGACAATGGACAGGCAGGGAGTGACCATAATACACGTTACCCTAAAAGAGACAGAAAAACTCCTCAATACTTGGAAGACTATGTTTCAGATTTTGAATGAGATGATCAGATACTAACAAACATTGATTATTGTTACAGAGTGTTTGATGTACCACAAAACTTTAAAGATGCTATGAGCTTACCTCAGTCACAGAATTGGTTTAATGCTATTACAGAGGAAATGGATTCACTAAGAGAGAATGACACATTCACTTTGACCATTTTACCAGAAGGTAAACGTTCAATGGCTATATGCATTAAAAAACAATGTTGATAGATCAGAAACATACAAAGCCAGATATGTTGCTAAAGGTTATAGTCAAGTAAAGGGAATTGATTACAAGGAAGTATTTTCTGCAACTGCAAATATTACATCAGTATGTATTTTTATGCAACTGGCAGCACAGTATGATTTACCTCTTCACCAGATGGACGTGAAAACAGCCTACTTGCATGCCCCAATTGATTGTGAGATTTATGTGGAACAGCCTGTAAGATTTGAGGTAAAGTGCAAACAAAATGAGAAACTAGTTTTAAAATTAAAGAAGTCATTGTATGGTCTAAAGCAATCAGGTAGAAATTGGAACAAGATGCTGCATGATTATTTAAATGAGAATGGGTTTGAACAAAATCCAGCAGACCACTGTGTATATGTCAAACAATTTGGACATGATAGAGTAATACTGTTAATATGGGTTAATGATCTAATTATCGATGCCAATGAAGAAACAGTACTCAATGACATGAAAAAAATGCTTACAGCATTTCCTAGGTATTGATTTTGAACAAAGTTATGGTTTGGTAAAGATGAATCAAAAGAGATACATATTAAAGATTCTGGAGAAGTTTGGAATGATAGATTGCAAACCCAGATCGACACCATGTAAGCAAAAACTAAACCAAAATGATCACAATGATCCAGTAGATAGTAGGTAGCTTGCTGTATGTTATGACTTGTACAAGGCCAGATTTAAGCTGGGTGATCAGTAAACTGTCACAATACTTATCAGAGCCAACAGAACAACATCTAACCACAGCTAAGCATGTGATGAGGTAATTAAAGCGTACTACTGACTATGAGTTGTGCTACAAAAAATTTAGTGAAAACTTGAAACTTGAGATGTATAGTGATGCCGATTGGGCCTCTGGGGCGCGATCCGATATCGATCGCAGTTTGCGGCGCAAGCGAGGGAACCGGCGTCGCCCGCAGTTTCAGCTCGCAACTCGAGCCATCCCATATAGGTCGCCGTCAGATGCTAACGTGCCGTAAGTCTCACAAACCAGCGATGTCCAGAAATCTGCGTAAGTACAAATTTCTGGCGTCGCCAGTGACTTGCGCCACGTTAGAATCTGCCGGCGCCTATAAAACCTGACTAAAGTCTAAAACACCCGCACTGTCTAACACGCCTCCCTAACATAGCCCGCACTGTCTAACACGCCTCCCTAACATAGCCCGCACTGTCTAACCCTTTATCCGCTATCCCCCCTCACTAGCCTAACAATAAAAATGCTATTAACCCCTAAACCGCCGCTCCTTTACCCCGCCGCAACCTAATAAAATTATTAACCCCTAAACCGCCGCTCCCGTACCCCGCCGCCAGCTATATTATATCTATAACCCCCTAAAGTGAGCCCCTAACACCGCCGCCATCTATATTAAAATTATTAACCCCTAATCTAAGCCCCTTACACCGCCGCCATCTCTATTAAAATGATTAACCCCTAATTTAATCTACCTACCCTGCCGCCAGCTATATTATCTATATTAACCCTAAGTATATTATAGTTAATATAGGTATTACATTATATATATTAACTATATTAACCCTAATTATATTAGGGTTAATATAGTTAATATAGTTACTATAGTATTTATATTAACTATATTAACTCTATCTAACCCTAACACCCCTAACTAAATTTATATTAAATTAATCTAATTAATTTATAAACTAAAATATTCCTATTTAAATCTAAATACTTACCTATAAAATAAACCCTAAGATAGCTACAATATAATTAATAATTACATTATAGCTATGTTAGGGTTAATATTTATTTTACAGGTAAATAGTTAATTATTTTAACTAGGTATAATAGATATTAAATAGTTATTAACTATTTAATATCTATTATACCTAGTTAAAATAATTAACTATTTACCTGTAAAATAAATATTAACCCTAACATAGCTATAATGTAATTATTAATTATATTGTAGCTATCTTAGGGTTTATTTTATAGGTAAGTATTTAGATTTAAATAGGAATATTTTAGTTTATAAATTAATTAGATTAATTTAATATAAATTTAGTTAGGGGTGTTAGGGTTAGATAGAGTTAATATAGTTAATATAAATACTATAGTAACTATATTAACTATATTAACCCTAATATAATTAGGGTTAATATAGTTAATATATATAATGTAATAACTATATTAACTATAATATACTTAGGGTTAATATAGATAACATAGCTGGCGGCGGGGTAGGTAGATTAAATTAGGGGTTAATCATTTTTATATAGGTGGCGGCGGTGTAAGGGGTCAGATTACGGGATAGATAAGGTAGATGGCGGCGGTTTTAGGGGCTCACAGTAGGGGGTTAGTTTATGTAGATGGCGGCGGGGTCCGGGAGCGGCGTTTTAGGGGGTAATAACTTTATTAGGGATTTGGGGGGGGGGGGGGATCGCGGTTGACAGGGAGATAGACATTGCGCATGCGTTAGGTGTTAGGTTTATTTTAGAAGATCGCGGTTGACAGGGAGATAGACATTGCGCATGCGTTAGGTGTTAGGTTTATTTTAGCAGCTAGTTTAGGGAGTTACGGGGCTCCAATAGTCAGCGTAAGGCTTCTTACGGCTGCTTTTTGTGGCGAGGTGAAAATGGAGTAAGTTTTCTCCATTTTCGCCACGTAAGTCCTTACGCTGCATATTGGATACCAAACTGCGCGGGTTTGGTATACCTGCCTATGGCCCAAAAAACTGCGGGCGACGGCAGAAATATACGCGCGTAACTTCTAGCTTACGCCGTATATAGGATACCAAATCCGCGCAATTATTGGCGTCGCCGGCTTTTGCGGGCGACGCTTTATATCGGATCGACCCCCTGATGTGAATGATAGGAGGAGTATCACTGGATACTGCTTTAGCCTAACCAAGAATGGTTCACTGATTCCATGAAAATCAAAGAAACAGCCCACAGTTGCTTTATCTACATGTGAAGCTGAATACATGGCATTGGCTGTTACTCAAAGGAATGAATAAACTGTGTCATTATGAGCCAATACAAATATTTGGAGACAATCAGGGTTCAATTGCTCTTTCAATGAATCCTGTTTGCCATCAGAGATGTAAACACATTGATATCAAGTACCACTTCATTCGATTAGTGATCAGTGAAGGTAACATAGTTCTTGAGTATTGTCCAACTGACAAGATGGTAGCAGATGTTATGACAAAGCCTGCAACAAAATTCAAGTTAGAAAAGTTTTTGAGTTATATGTTTGGAATGTAAGTCATGCAATGTATGAATATGTTTAAAAGGGGGAAACATGCAAAATTAAACACTTGAGAGCAAGTAGGGGTGTTGAGATATAAACTGAAAGTGCTCTTACAGTGTTGTAGCCTATACAGGGAGTGCAGAATTATTAGGCAAGTTGTATTTTTGAGGATTAATTTTATTATTGAACAACAACCATGTTCTCAATGAACCCAAAAAACTCATTAATATCAAAGCTGAATAGTTTTGGAAGTAATTTTTAGTTTGTTTTTAGTTATAGCTATTTTAGGGGGATATCTGTGTGTGCAGGTGACTATTACTGTGCATAATTATTAGGCAACTTAACAAAAAACAAATATATACCCATTTCAATTATTTATTTTTACCAGTGAAACCAATATAACATCTCAACATTCACAAATATACATTTCTGACATTCAAAAACAAAACAAAAACAAATCAGTGACCAATATAGCCACCTTTCTTTGCAAGGACACTCAAAAGCCTGCCATCCATGGATTCTGTCAGTGTTTTGATCTCTTAACCATCAACATTGTGTGCAGCAGCAACCACAGCCTCCCAGACACTGTTCAGAGAGGTGTACTGTTTTCCCTCCTTGTAAATCTCACATTTGATGATGTACCACAGGTTCTCAATGGGGTTCAGATCAGGTGAACAAGGAGGCCATGTCATTAGATTTTCTTCTTTTATACCCTTTCTTGCCAGCCACGCTGTGGAGTACATGGACGCGTGTGATGGAGCATTGTCCTGCATGAAAATCATGTTTTTCTTGAAGGATGCAGACTTCTTCCTGTACCACTGCTTGAAGAAGGTGTCTTCCAGAAACTGGCAGTAGGACTGGGAGTTGAGCTTGACTCCATCCTCAACCCGAAAAGGCCCCACAAGCTCATCTTTGATGATACCAGCCCAAACCAGTACTCCACCTCCACCTTGCTGGCGTCTGAGTCGGACTGGAGCTCTCTGCCCTTTACCAATCCAGCCACGGGCCCATCCATCTGGCCCATCAAGACTCACTCTCATTTCATCAGTCCAAAAACCTTAGAAAAATCAGTCTTGAGATATTTCTTGGCCCAGTCTTGACGTTTCAGCTTGTGTGTCTTGTTCAGTGGTGGTCGTCTTTCAGCCTTTCTTACCTTGGCCATGTCTCTGAGTATTGCACACCTTGTGCTTTTGGGCACTCCAGTGATGTTGCAGCTCTGAAATATGGCCAAACTGGTGGCAAGTGGCATCTTGGCAGCTGCACGCTTGACTTTTCTCAGTTCATGGGCAGTTATTTTGCGCCTTGGTTTTTCCACACGCTTCTTGCGACCCTGTTGACTATTTTGAATGAAACGCTTGATTGTTCGATGATCACGCTTCAGAAGCTTTGCAATTTTAAGAGTGCTGCATCCCTCTGCAAGATATCTCACTATTTTTGACTTTTCTGAGCCTGTCAAGTCCTTCTTTTGACCCATTTTGCCAAAGGAAAGGAAGTTGCCTAATAATTATGCACACCTGATATAGGGTGTTGATGTCATTAGACCACACCCCTTCTCATTACAGAGATGCACATCACCTAATATGCTTAATTGGTAGTAGGCTTTCGAGCCTATACAGCTTGGAGTAAGAAAACATGCATAAAGAGGATGATGTGGTCAAAATACTAATTTGCCTAATAATTCTGCACTCCCTGTATACATTGTATGTTAACAGAAGTTGTAAATAAAGTTTATTTGATGTTGTTACCTCCTCCTTCCTCCTGACACAGGAAGCAGAAGCAGTGTAGTATAATAAAGACATAGAAGCAAGAAATGCCTGTGTGATTCTTCCTCCATCTTTATATAAAATAATTTATATATACGGTTATCCTACCCTAAAAACAACAGAATGGCAACACTAATACTTTACTGAAGGTCTCAGGTTGTGCTAATTTTTCTAGCGCTATTTTGGCCTGCACTTGAGCTCAAGCCATAATTTTCATCTTGAAATTTGAATATAAGGCCGCACCATAGGGATCTGTTTTAACATGGACATTTTAGTGCGGTCCAGCAATATTCATATTGCACCATACGCTATCATTAGCGATCCACTTGTAGTCTGGCGTTTTGATGGGTGCCTAATGTAAAGAAAGGTTGGACTCCTGTTCTAATAGAGATCTAAAGGTAATAACCCATATGTCCCAAAGGAGGAAGAATCTATTACATAATTCAAATTTCAAGAAAGTAGATTTGTGAGACATTAATAGAAAACTGAAAAGGTTTAGATGTTTTCTAGAAAAATTCAAAATAATGAAATTATCCATCTAAAATTAAATATCTGGCTAGTATAGTAATATACGGCTAGATTACAAGTTTTGCGTTAGAGGCTATGCGGTGCTAACGAGCAGTTTATGCTCACCGCTCACTTACAGACAGTGCTGGTATTATGAGTTTTTACAAACCAGACAAGTGAGCGTAGAGCAAAATTTTGCTCATTAACGTACTCCAATGCCAGCGCTGCTTACATTAGCAGTGAGCTGGTGTAACGTGTTCGTGCACGATTTCCCCATAGGAATCAACGGGGAGAGCCGGCTGAAAAAAAGTCTAACACCTGCCAAAAAGCAGCGTAAAACTCCTTAACGCAGCCCCAGTGATTCCTATGGGAAAATAAAATTTACATTTACACCTAACACCCTAACATGAATCCAGAGTCTAAAAACCCCTAATCTTACACTTATTAACCCCTAATCTGCCGCCCCGGACATCGCTGACACCTACATTATATTATTAACCCCTAATCTGCCACTCTGGACAACGCCGCCACCTACATTATACTTATCAATCCCTAATCTGCTGCCCCCAACATCGCCGACACCTACATTATATATATTAACCCCTAATCTGCCTTCCCCAATGTCACTGCAACCTAACTACACTTATTAACCCCTAATCTGCCGTCCCCAATGTCGCCGCCACTATAATAAACATATTAACCCCTAAACCGCCGCACCCCTGCATCGCAAACATTAGTTAAATATTATTAACCCCTAATCTGCCGTCCCTAACATCACCGACACCTACCTACATTTCTTAACCCCTAATCTGCCGCCCCCAACATCGCCGCCACTATTCTAAATTTATTAACCCCTAAACCTAAGTCTAACCCTAACCCCCACTAGCGTAAATATAATTTAAATAAATCTAAATAAAATTACTATCACTAACTAAATTATTCCTATTTAAAACTAAATACTTACCTATAAAGTAAACCCTAAGAAAGCTACAATATAACTAATAGTTACATTGTAGCTAGCTTAGAGTTTATTTTTATTTTATAGGCAAGTTTGTATTATTTTAACTAGGTAGAATAGTTATTAAATAGTTATTAACTATTTAATAACTACCTAGTTAAAATAAAGACAAATTTACCTGTAAAATAAAACCTAACCTAAATTACACTAACATCTAACACTACACTATAATTAAATTAATTCCCTAAATTAAATACAATTAAAAACAATTAAATAAAATTATATGTACAAAAAAACCCCCCACTAAATTACAGAAAATAATAAACAAATTACATGATTTTTAAACTAATTACACCTAATCTAATCCCCCTAACAAAATAAAAAAAGCCCTACCCTACACTAAATTACAAATAGCCCTTAAAAGGGCCTTTTGCGGGGCATTGCCCCAAAGTATTCAGCTCTTTTACCTGTAAAAAAATGACAAATCCCCCCAACATTAAAACCCACCACCCACACAACCAACCCTACTCTAAAACCCACCCAATACCCCCTTAAAAAAAACCTAACACTAGGTTAGAATTCCATCAGCCAATCGGAATTGAAGGAACGCCATCTTGGATGACGTCACTTAAAGGAACCATCATTTAGTAAGAAGACTTTGTTGGAAGAGGATGCTCTGTGTCGGATGTCTTGAAGATGGACCCGCTCCGCGCCGGATGGATGAAGATAGAGGATGCCGTCTGGATGAAGACTTCTGCCCATCTAGAGGACCACTTTGCCCGGCTTGGATGAAGACTTCTCCCGGCTTCGTTGAGGACTTCAGCCCGGTTGGATGAAGACTTCTCCCGGTAAGGTGATCTTCAAGGGGTTAGTATGAAAGAAAACGGATGGCTACTGAGCAACAGAAAAAATGGTAGTTTATTCCAATAAAAATGAAAGACACGACAAAACAAACCAATGGAGGGGATCAGCAATCTTACATGTTTCGCGCACACAAGCGCTTAATCATAGATGCTAAATACAAGTAGGTACAGCTGTTACATTTAAAGGGCAGTACACCAATGAAAAGCTTTTGTCTGTTAGGTGACGTAACTAATAAGTGTCACACCGGCTTCCAATTGAATTCTAAAGTGACCAACCTCTGTAGATGTAACAGTTCAGAATAAAATCATACACAATATACTTGTGAAGAGATGGCAATACTTGGCACATAATAAATAATGGTATAAGCACAATGTAAGCATATTTGTAAATATATATAAATGTAAAAATAAATATGCATAATTCAAAAACTAGATACAAAAAATTCTTTTAGCAGCAGTTCTCATTGAAATAAAAATACCATATAATAGCTCATATGGTATAAGTATGACACAAATGGATATGTGAATAAGTACATAAATAAATGATAGGTCAATTCATTAAATCAGTAAGAGCCCAGAAATTGGTCCTTCCTATAAGAATATGTGAATACATAAGAAGATATGCATACACATACCCATACATGTGCACACATTTCTACATATAAGTGTGTAAAAAACACACATGCAAGAATACATAACCATACTAGGCTTATCACAATCTACATAAAGCACAAAGAAAAAAACAAACACTCTGAGAGGGAATTAAATAATGTAACTAGGGATATGTATTAAAGTATGTATTAATATGAAAATATATGTATAACCATCAATACATTCGATAGTATCTACCTAGTCAACATAATATCTCATGTCCCATTCCAAATTCATGCCTGATGGTGATCTGGTTTTTAGTTTATAGATCCAAAATAATTCTTTCCTGTCCAACATCTTGGATATATCACCTCCTCGATATGGAGTTCTTGCTAAGTCAATGACCTTGATTTTAAGCCTAGGTACATTAGTGAAATGAAAGAGATTAAAATGTTTTGCTACAGCAGAATCTTTATTGAAGATTTTTATATCTCTTAGATGTTCTCTAGCGCGGTCCCTAAGAGTTCTAGTTGACTGTCCCACATATTGGGCCCCACAAAGTTGACAATCCAATAAATACACTATGTAATTAGTGAGACATGTGGCATAAAAATCTATCTCAAAACATTCACCTGTGACTTTGCTACAAAACCTATTCGTAAAATCCATAGTTTCACAAGTAATATAATTCGAGAGATGTGCCCTGAAATTTCCTTTACCCCTAAGCCAATTATCACTAGACTTAATCTTAGAATTAACTAAACTAGGAGAGAGCTTAGAAGCTAATGTTGGTGGTTTCTTAGCAACAGATCTGTATTCCTTTATATAGGGCTGCAAGACCTCATCACCCTTCAATATATGCAAATGCTTCTTAATGATACTGCATATGGAGTTGTATTGGGGAGAGAATTGGGTTGAAAAGATAATGCTCCGTTTATCCAGATAGTTTTTATTATTACTATTACTTTTATTAATATTAATATTGTCCTTGTTAGTCCCTATTCTGGTGACAACAGAGCCACTAGTGTTGTCTATCTTGGGAGATAATCCCTTAGAATGCAGTATCCAATCCTTTATCTCCTCAAAAGTTTTATATAACTCTCTGTCATTATAACCTCTAGCTTTTAATCTTATAATGAGATCATTACCGCCTTGAATGTAATTTTCTAATGTGCTAGCATTAAGTCTAAGCCTAATAAATTGACTTCTGGGGATAGATCTAACTAGGTGCTGAGGATGGCATGAGGTGGCATGGAGTATGGTATTACCTGCCATTTCCTTTCTATATGTAGTAGACACAATCTTGTGTGTGATGATGTCACCATATAAATGGAGGTCTAAGAAGTTCACTCCTTCCTGATGTAACTCCCTAGTAAATCTAAGATTGACATCATTGTCATTCAAGGCAATCAGAAAATCATCAAAAGGAAAGCCATCCCTCACAATAAAAATGAGATCATCTATATACCTCATGTACAGAAGAATGCCGGACCTAAAATGTTCTCCCATATCATATATGTGTTGGAGCACCCACTTACCCACAAACAAATTTGCATATGAGGGGGCGAATTGCACCCCCATAGCTGTTCCCTGACATTGTAAATAATAAACAGAGTCAAAAATAAAATAATTGTGAGTAAGTAGGAACTCCACTACTTCCACAATGAATTGTTTAGCTTCATCTTTATATGATGTATTTTTATTTAGGAAGAATTCCAGTGCCCGGCATCCGTGCACATGAGGTATAGAAGAATACAAGGAGGTAGCATCGAATGTTACCCACTTATAGCCTGCCTGCCACACAAAATTTTGCAAAATATCCAAGAGATGGCCAGAATCCCTAGTGTAGCTGTATATATTGGTAACTAGTGGTTGTAA
The DNA here is from genome assembly GCF_027579735.1 of Bombina bombina. NCBI lineage: Eukaryota > Metazoa > Chordata > Amphibia > Anura > Bombinatoridae > Bombina > Bombina bombina. The sequence continues at coordinate 674,959,572 of NC_069502.1, read as the reverse complement.
AATGCTGTCAATCCATTCAGACACAGGCTCCAAAAGGGAGCCTATGCCTGAAATGATTGGATGGCCTGGTGGAGACAAATGGAGGTAATGGAAGATTGGTGTAATAGGATGTGTGGGTAAAAGATGTTTAGATTGCTCAGCTGTAAAAATGCCCAGGGAGACAGCTTCCTCAAGAAGTTTTTTAAGTTGATTAGAAAAGATAACTGTTGGATCAGACTCAAGTTTTCTATAAGTAATTCTATCAGAAAGCTGCCTATTGGCCTCTGACATATAATCAGACTTATTGAGAACAACAACATTGCCCCCTTTATCAGAATTATGGATGACAATGTTGCTGTTCTCTGCTAAGTCCCTCACAGCCAATCGTTCCTGAATAGTCAAATTCTGTCTAGACTTAAAATTGGCAGAATTACAAATTTCCTCCAATTTTAACACATCTTCCTCTACCCGCTTATGAAAGGAATTTAAGAAACTACCTCTGAACTGAATTGCCTAGGGTAAAAATTCACATATCCATTTGTGTCATACTTATACCATATGAGCTATTATATGGTATTTTTATTTCAATGAGAACTGCTGCTAAAAAAAATTTGTATCTTGTTTTTGAATTATGCATATTTATTTTCACATCTCTATATATTTACAAATATGCTTACATTGTGCTTATACCATTATTTATTATGTGCCAAGTATTGCCATATCTTCACAAGTATATTGTGTATGTTTTTATTCTGAACTGTTACATCTACAGAGGTTGGTCACTTTAGAATTCAATTGGAAGCCGGTGTGACACTTATTAGTTATGTCACCTAACAGACAAAGCTTTTCATTGGTGTACTGCCCTTTAAATGTAACAGCTGTACCTACTTGTATTTAGCATCTATGATTAAGCGCTTGTGTGCGCGAAACATGTAAGATTGCTGATCCCCTCCATTGGTTTGTTTTGTCGTGTCTTTCATTTTTATTGGAATAAACTACCATTTTTTTCTGTTGCTCAGTAGCCATCAGTTTTCTTTCATTTTTGCATTGTGGTAGTCCTCCGCTTTTTGGTTGGCTCCACACACCCCTACTATTAGGAGTTGGTCTGTTCTACCCTTCTTCCTTTGCCCAGCGGAAGTTTTCAGTAGCAGCACACCTCTTCTCTTCAAGGGGTTAGTGTTAGGTTTTTTAAGGGGGTATTGGGTGGGTTTTAGAGTAGGATTGGTTGTGTGGGTGGTGGGTTTTAATGTTGGGGGGATTTGTAATTTTTTTTACAGGTAAAAGAGCTGATTACTTTGGGGCAATGCCCCGCAAAAGGCCCTTTTAAGGGCTATTTGTAATTTAGTGTAGGGTAGGGCTTTTTTATTTTGGGGGGGCTTTTTTATTTTGTTAGGGGGATTAGATTAGGTGTAATTACCTGTAGTTTAAAAATCTTGTAATTTGTTTATTATTTTCTGTAATTTAGTGTTTGTTTGTTTTTGTACTTTAGATAATTTTATTTAATTGTATTTAATTGTATTTAATTTAGGGATTTAATTTAATTATAGTGTAGTGTTAGGTGTTAGTGTAATTTAGGTTAGGTTTTATTTTACAGGTAAATTTGTCTTTATTTTAACTAGGTAGTTATTAAATAGTTAATAACTATTTAGTAACTATTCTACCTAGTTAAAATAAGTACAAACTTGCCTGTAAAATAAAAATAAACCCTAAGCTAGCTACAATGTAACTATTAGCTATATTGTAGCTATCTTAGGGTTTATTTTATAGGTAAGTATTTAGTTTTAAATAGGAATTATTTAGTTAATGATAGTTATTTTTATTTAGATTTATTTAAATTATATTTAAGTTAGGGGGTGTTAGGGTTAGGGTTAGATTTAGGGGTTAATAACTTTAATATAGTGGCGGCGACGTTGGGGGCGGCAGATTAGGGTTTAATAAATGTAGGTAGGTGTCGGCAATGCTAGGGGCGGCAGATTAGGGGTTAATAAATGTAGGTAGGTGTCGGCGATGCTAGGGACGGCAGATTAGGGGTTAATAATATTTAACTAGTGTTTGCGATGCAGGAGTGCGGCGTTTTAGGGGTTAATATATTTATTATAGTGGCGGCGATGTCCGGTTCGGCAGATTAGGGGTTAAAAATTTTAAATTTAGTTTTTGCAATGTGGGGGGCCTCGGTTTAGGGGTTAATAGGTAGTGGGTGTTAGTGTACTTTTTAGCACTTTAGTTAAGAGTTTTATGCTACGGCGTTGTATTGTAAAACTCTTAACTACTGACTTTAAAATGCGGTACCAGTTTTGATAGGAGAGGGTGTACTGCTCACTTTTTGTCAGACTCGTAATAACGGCGCTATGCAAGTCCCATTGAAAAAATAGGATACGCAATTTACGTAAGTGGATTTGCGGTATTTCCAAGTGTGGCCAAAAAAGTGAGTGGTACACCTGTACCTGCAAGACTCGTAATACCAGCGGGCGTTAAAAAGCAGCGTTAGGACCGGCCAACGCTACTTTTAAAGCCTAACGCAAAACTCGTAATCTAGCCGATAATTTGCATGATTAGAAAAAGTAACACAGATTCATGTAATATACCAGAAACATTATATTTGTTGATAGTGCTCTGTCCAGTCCATGGGCCTGTATTTTTGCTCTAAAAGGCTTGCTTAAAAAAAAAAATCACAGTCGACTTTAATTTATTTACATTGCTTTACAATAAATACATCTTCAAAGAAAATCATTGTCATATTCAGTTTGTTTGTTAGCTCATTTGCCCTAAAACTAAATAATTTGTTATAGTTTTGTAGGTACTGTGTCTCCCTACTAATGGCATAATCCATGTTATAAACTACAGGATTAGAAATAAAATATTATAAAGAAAATCATGTGCATTTATTAATGCTCTTAAAATGCTTAGAATTGCCATTCCATTGGTTCTAAAAAAACAAGAATGTTCAACCTATGGTATGTTTCAATGAGAAATTAAACTTTGCTATTAACCTTTTTAGTGTGGAGAAATTCTCAAACACATTGCTATAGAAGATGTCTCTTCTATTACTTTCACTGATTACTTGTTGCCTTGGGGTTGTTCTCTGTTTTCCAAATACTAATACTAGAATAAGGGAAGGAATTCCTCTACTACAAAGCATAAAAATATTTAAAAAAAAATCTGAAGGCCTTTTCTGTAGTAAAAATAATACTAAAGCTTCCCACAATTTGTAACTTGCTCATTATTACAATTTAAATTATTAAGCCTGACATATGCTCTAGTTAGTACATATACATGTTTACTAGTTTTAGATGGATACAATAATTACCAAAATTATGCTTATCTATGGGTATTTGTTACTTTTGAGGTTTAGTTTTTTTGCAATTTGTAGTTAATGATATACACCTAGATTACGAGTTTTGTTCTAAACAGGGTGCGAAAATAACGCAAAACAATTTGCATTCTTGCACTCTCCATAGTGCTGCCATTACGAGTTACTGAAAAGCAAGCCTCCTTGTACTTTGCGTTATGGTGCGTTAAGCTCCATACCGCATAAAAGCCAAGGGCTGAGTTTATGTGCTCGTGCACGCTTTCCCCCATAGACATCAATGGGGAGAGAGTGTTAGAAAAATACAAACACCTGCGATCGCGGAATGGAGATCGCTGTAACGCAACCGCATTGATGTCCATGGGGAAAAGAAAGTTACGTTTAAACCTAAAACCCTAACATAAACCCCAAGTCTAAACACCCCTAATCCACCGCCCCGGATTTTATTCTTCAAATTCAAATCAGCCAATAGGATTTCAGTAGCTCTCATCCTTTTGGCTGTTTTGAACAGCCAAAATGATTTCAGAAGCTCTCATCCTATTGGCTGATTTGAATTTGAAAAATCAAATCATCCATTAGGAATGCAAGGCACTTTTTTTTTTTTTAAACGGCTATCTTGCATTCAACTTCAGCGTACGGCAGTGCCCATATGAAGAGGATGCTACACGCAGGATATCTTCGCTGTCCAGGATAGCCCCGCTCCGCCGGGATGAAGATAGAAGATGTCCCTGAGATGGATGAAGGTGTTGCCGCCTGGATTAAGACAGATGTCCGGACTTCAGGAACCGTGAGTAGGTTTTATGGGGTTAGTGTTAGTTTTTTTTTATTTGTTCTATCCAAATCATCATTAAATACACTTTGGGTGATATATTATTTGTGCATGAATTACTCACATATCATCTGGGCAGTTTGCTGGACTGTCCATTCTTTGTCCTGAACGTACATAATGTAGAACCTCAATGTTGGAGTATCCTGGGTAAGGTTGTTGACCCAAAGTAAATACTTCCCAGAGGAGGACTCCAAAGGACCTAATAGACACAGAGTTAAAACCAAATTACTTTTGTCTTGTTTCAGTTGGTGTTGCATATATAAATTGCTGGATAGCATGTGTTTTGCTTATTATTTCTATTTTACTGGATATATTTTTTACCTTGATTGACAAGGGTTTCTCAAGTGACACAACTCAACAGAAAAGAAATGGAAAAAAATATTGCAACTTTTACAAAGGCCAAGTGTTACCATCATTTACTATTTAGCCTATAATTAAAAGATAATGTCAAATTATTTCATGGAAACAAAGATGTTTGTCACTCATCTGGATATAGCAAATTTTCCTAGAGCTGGTTATCTCATTCTTTTCTGCATAATGACGCATTTCAAAAAATAGAAATAACAGAATATTCTTTTTGCCATATGAATTCCAAAATCGAAACCTTTTCCAGTTCCAAGCAGTTTGTATATCAAACTTTGAAACTGATGGTACTCACCAAACATCAGCACAGCTGTTAAATACACCATCAACCAAACTTTCTGGTGCCATCCATCGAACAGGTAAAAAACCCTCTCCTTTTTTTTTGTAGTAATCATATTTGTACACATCTCTAGCCAGTCCAAAATCACCAATCTTTATAATCCTTGAAAGGTTATCATATTCTTTCACAGACACCAGGCAATTGCGAGCAGCCAGATCTCTAAAATATAGTTTACAAAATGAATGTTACAGGTACTATAGTTTGGTGTTAAGGATTGTTCATTGTAAGATAAATTAATGTATATATACAGGTAGCCCTCAGTTTACGCCGGGGTTAGTTTCCAGAAGGAATGGTTGTAAATTGAAACCGTTGTAAATTGAAACCCAGTTTATAATGTAAGTTAATGGGAAGTGAGGGAGTTAGGTTCAAAACCCCTCTCAAAATTCACAGTCACACCTAATACATTATTTTTAAAGCTTTGAAATGAAGACTTTAAATGCTAAACAGCATTATAAACAGTATCAAATAATCATATAACACAGAATATATAATTAAACTAAGTTAAATGAACAAGAACATTTGCTAAACTGCATTATAAACCTAATGAAATAATCACATAACACTGACTTCACTTGCATTATTCTGCAAACGGTTCTATTCCAATCTGGACTGATTTATAGACAGGAAGATCTTGTTCCTATGAAAACTGCTTGATAGCTCATGTCTAGCTAAACTAATTAATTCCAGCCTGTTTTTGTGCTTGGCTTTGCATATCTTTGCTGCAACACAAGCGGACAGCTCCACCTACTGGCTATTTTAATCAATGCTATGCTTCTCAATGCTTTTCAATAGCAGTCACATGACTGAAAAAAAAGGTTGTTATTCTGAAATGGCGCAAATGGAACCGGCGTAAATCGAGGGCCACCTGTATATATTTCACCTTTAATTTAGATTTATTAATTAAATAATTATTTTTAGGAGAAGTTTATAATAAAACTAATTATATTAACCTGCTCCTGAATAGGAAAATTAAATCAACCTGATGAAACATGTACCTAAATTCTCTTAGCTCATGAAAAACTGTGATTGTCTATATTTTCTATAGGATGAAATTGTCAACCAGTCAGTTGTTGGAAAAAGATTTTGCAAAAATACTTTCCACATGCTTCTGTCCAACACAGTTATAATTATACAGGTTTTACCTCTGTAATTACCTTGTATCTAAGCCTCAGCAGACTGCCCCCTTATTTTAGTTCTTTTGACAGACTTGCATTTTAGCCAATCAGAGCTGTCTCCATGGTAAATTCACGTGGATGAGCTCGATGTTATCTATATGAAACACGTGAACTAATGCCCTCTAGTGGTGAAAAACTCAAAATGCATTTAGATTAGAGGCGGCCTTCAAGGTCTAAGAAATAAGCATATGAACCTCCTAGGTTTTGCTTTCAACTAAGAATACCAAGAGAACAAAACAAAATTGGTGATAAAAGTAAATTAGAAAGTTGTTTAAAATTTCATGCCCTATTTGAAACATGAAAGATTTTTTTGGACTTCATTGTCCCTTTAAGGGGTTAATTGTAGAATGGACTACTGCAAATAAAGAGATACATCAAGGGAATCATTCTGAGGAGAGATCCAGCAGCATATCAGTAAATGTAGTTGGAAGAAAAAAGCTGCTCTAACTAATAATTAATGAGCTGAAAACGTAAAGGGACAGTCAACACCAGAATTTTTGTTGTTTAAAAAGAAAGATAATCCCTTTATTATCCATTCCCCAGTTTTGCATAACCAACACTGTTACAGAAATACACTTTTACCTCTGTAATTACCTTGTATCTATGCTTCTGCAAACTGCCCCCTTATTTTAGTTCTTTTGACAGACTTGCATTTTAGCCAATCAGTGTTCATTTCAGGGTAACTTAACGTGAATGAGCTCAATGTTATCTATATGAAACACAGGAACTAATGCCCCCTAGTGGTCAAAATGCACTCAGATTAGAGGCAGTCTTCAAAAAAGTAGAATATGAACCTCCTAGTTTTAATTTTCAACTAAGAATACCAAGAGGACAAAGCAAAATTGGTGCTAAAAGTAAATTGGAAAGTTGTTTAAAATTATATTCCCTATTTAAATCATGAAAGTTTTTTTTGGACTTGACTGTCCCTTTAAAGGGAGGACTAAGGATGCAGAAGGGATCAGTGCAGTTATACAAGCTTTAGGGGATATGATTGAATCAGAGAATAATATACCTACTGGATTAATACATATTCAGTAAAAGGTAGGCTATGTATAATGAGCAATTTGCTTTCATGCTCCCCCTGAGGTTTATTTTATATTTATTTTCTCTACTGCTATTTTCAACTCTATCTATCATCTATATATCTGTCTCTCCATCCATCCACCCACCGAGATGCAAATCTACTGTATTTACTGGTCCTTTAATACAGTATGTTCAAATTGGCAAGTCAGAATTTCACTGTGGCCACTATGTTCCCATTAACATTGCGTGACAATGGAAATGCTGCTTGAGCATCAATGTCCCAGCAGTCATTGCTGTCACGAATATAACATTCTTAAAAATATCTAATAATAGCCCCATTCCTAACCATAGATCTAACACTATCTCAATGTCACCACTTATCTGTTAAAACAGGTGAATGACAGTAACCTTGAAGTGCAACGTCAGGGGTCTCTATATCTTTGTAGAGATTATATTTTAAACCACATCAACCCAGCCAAAGCCAACAGTGACCATGGTTTTCAAGGTTTAAATATTAATATAGGAAAAGGAGAAAGATAAACAAGATAAAGTAAAACATACTGTACCTGTGAACAAAATGCATTTTCTCAAGATATGCACAACCTCTGGAAATGTTCTCTGAAATGTCTAAAAGATCCAAGGTTGATAGCAGAGGACTCTGTAGCTACAAAAACAAATATTTTAATAGACTAAGGTCAATCTTTTTTTTTTCAATATTACTTTTAAACATTTCTGAATATTTATTTCTGAAAGCCAGTGAAGATGATTAATTATGGTTATGAGTGGCAGGTTTGTTTTCCATTAAGACTTCAGTGCTCTTAAACTGTACACTTAACTCACCACTCTGTTTATAATGGGTCCGGTAACATATCTTCCTGCTTTTTTAATCAATTATCTTATATAAATATATTTTTTTCAAATGTATTCTATATGGAGGTAGTAATAGAACAAACAGCATGGTAATATTAAACTGATAGCACAAAAGAAATCCAGCAAACCTCCCAGGCGTATAATCAATCAAAATTTATTAAAGGAAAACCGTGCAAAAAAACTTATAAAAAAAAGGTAAAACACACAGAAAAAATGTCCCAACACCTGGAACAGATACAGGAATCGTCCTACGCGTTTCAGCAGATATTCGCCTTATTCATGGACATAATTTGCTCCACACTAACATTGACTATTTAAACACACCCTTGTCATCAGGTGTAAGGGCTCCAGGTGCTAATTGTTAAAGGGACAGACCTATGTCAACACTATGTGGGAATAAAGACAGACTATAAGTGGCTAGTCATTAGGGGAAATTACAAAGAACAAGTATCAACAATTTATTGTCCACTCAGGCTAAACATATATATATATCTCTGATAGCATATTCAACCTTAACCATTAAATAATAGATATCTTATAAAGAAAATGGGAACAGCCTATGATTATTTTAAAGCCTATATATGAGCGGATTAAATAACACCATAATGATAACCATGTAATTTTGTAAATCCATAGAGGGGTAAGGGGTATTAGTTACCTCATATTATTAATTACCACTATGACAATTTTAATTATATACATATTTGGTTATAATAATGTACCTAAAGGTTCAAATATTTATTATCTAAGTTTATCCTGTATATTCATAGGGATAAAAATATCGGGGACCCACAGAGTGGTGAACGATCCGGAGGCTGATTAGGCTGCTTAAACATCCTTTTGAATCAACTGGTGCTGGTGAGTTTTCACAATACCGCTCTGTATATTCTAAGGATTAATGCTGTTGGATATATGCACTATACAAGTCTGGAGCTGTCTAAAGGGGGATTTTTTGTGTTTTAATATTAAACTGGTAACATTAAAAGTTGTATTATCCTTGCAGATAATGTCAGCTTTCAAAAGCTTTTTTTTTTTTTTTTTATGGGTTAAAAATGCAATTACATTGTTTAAATATTATGAAACATAGATACTTACAGAAGTATTTGCTCGAGCTCCTCGCAAGTATGAAAGTAAATCTCCCCCAGCCATTAGTTCAAGAATAATGTACTGTGGATCATTCAGTAGACAGACTCCCAAAAGCTTTAAGATGTTTGGATGGTTAAACTGGCTGAAGAAAACAATGATATCAAGGTAATTCAACAGAAATATGATTAATTAAATTCATCAGATCACTATAGGCTAAATCCTTTTACAGAAATAATGAGAAAAAATACACAAATCTGAATAACTACTAATGTTAACTATTAATCTAAATGTATCTTAAATTAATGTATGCTAATAAGAACATTCTGCATGTAAAACCTTAAAAAAAACTGTGCAGGAAATGTTTTCAGGTAATTTCATACTGTAATTTGTTTTTGGAAGAGGTGAAATAACACATAAATGTCTTATTTAAAATGCTACACACATATGATACAGTTGTGTTATATTAAAGGTTGTATTTAAAGTAATAGTATAACTAATAATCACAATAGCCTAAAGCAAATTGCAAAAAAAAATTCAAAGAAAGTAAAGTTACATCTTTCATACAATAGTCTCAAATTCTCATTCCATAGCTAGTGGAATGACCAAGGGCTATATTACAAGAGGAGCAAAAAAAATATTAGTGCTATTGTGCGCCAAAGTTGCTCTAAACTGAAGGGGCACTAAGCGGAAGGTCAAATAGTGGAGTTCCTCAATTACTTCAATTTCTATTGAAATATACTTTTAAAACACCGCACAAATACATACATATGAATACACACACATATAAATATATATATATATATATATATATATATATATATATATATATATATATAAATGCATAGTCAAATACACATACGTATACTTGTAAAAGATAATCTGCTTTGGCTAGTAAACTGCAGTAACATTTTAGCAGTGAAACCAATTGATCAAATATACCTCATGAGGAATGCTTCCTTCAGAAACTCAGCTTTTTCATGGTCTGTTGCATCTTTCTTCAGTGTCTATTTTAAAAAGAAACAACATAAGCTGTTGTTACCATGAAATACCATTTGCCATAACACATAAAGCTGTTACCCTACTGCTACAAGTTGTCATTATACGGCCCATTCATCCATTTGACAGCATAACCAGTAGTAGTATAGTTTTCTTTTCTAGCGTTAAAGAGTTGTAGCTTAATATATATTGCAGTAGGGGCATATCTGTAACTAGTAGGCCTCCTACCTATGTTGGGGGAAAAAGTTTTAATTTAAACCCTGTGTGTGCAGATTCAGTTTTTTTCTTGCAGTGAGTGCATCACACTGGCTGCACATTGATATTGCAGTGTGGGTATTGCTGGAACGGGCAGTGAGTGCACATTACTGCATTTTATTTTCTCCAGTTAGAAAATATATATTATTTAATATATACATATATAATATAATAAACAGCAAACAGCTTGCACTCTCTAGTCTTTTAATTAAACGTATTTATTGCAGTGTAACATTTCGGGAATAAAACTCAATTTTCTTATACAATAGAGCAGTTAATTGAAAATCAATTTTTACCATACAAGCTCCTCCCCCTAATTAGAAAAACCGCCAAGTGGTTGTCCAGGTAACCACTGTGTTTATAACAATATTCCCACATTTATATTCATTAATCCGTTTTTTCCCCCCGCTTACTACCCAAGAAACGACCTGTTTAACGGTAGAGAAACGCATTGCAAGAGAAAAATAAAGCATTGTTTTTATATTTTATCCTTGAGAAGTTGTTTCATACACTGACCTGGTTCAGCTTTGTTTTTTTTTGCAAAATTGTGCTGATCAACCCTGATCAACCCTCTCCCTGCTGGTATAGCAATAGGAGATGGCCGAATTCTCTTTCGGGTTGAAGCTTTGGGATCCACTATCAGTGTACTAGCTGCTGGAAAGTGCTAGCCTGCTCTTAAACATCAGTCATAGTACGGTGCAATATTATCTGGTGAGCCTAATATCATTCGTATGCCTATACATTCATATGTATGAAATACACTATGAGACGCCCTCTTCTTTTTTCTTCATCAATCAACATACATAAACTATATAAATATAATAAAGTGAATTATATCAATTTATTATACATGTGCATAGTAGGGCACCAACGGCATAATGGAAACTAATCCTAATAAACTCATACACAGACATCATCCAAAATAAACATTGTTGTCAAAAGGACACATAGCATAGAAAGAAACACTGCTGATTGTCGCAAATAACAAATAGCACAATGGTGTCTAATACATAGATCTATAGCTCTACTATTTAATAATGTCATGATTATTAACTACTATATATATAAAACATTTCAATTAGTATGGTTACACTAAGCAAACCTGAAGAAGTCATAAACTAAACCAAGCACAGATCTTATTACTGCCTTGTTTCTGTCTAACACCAGAGGTCGCATCCCCAGTTAACACCTACACTCATGATGTGTGAATGATGTATTAGTCATGATAAATAATAATTAGTCAGATAAATAACAGTTTCAGGGATATGCTCATGTTACCAGACCCTATACATTGCTATAGGAAATAATCTTGGCTCCATAGTTAGAAAATAGAGTCTTTCAGATGCGTGGGATGCACAACCAGCAACTAAATGACTCCAGGTTCCATGTTTAGTCATCTTTATAGGAATAAGAAGTTTGTCATCAGACATTTCCTTACCTGTACCATTAAATATGTGGGGTATCTTCTCAGCTACAGTTGCAGCAAATTTCATGTAGGAAAGACCTCAGATGATGAATGCACTCGAATGAATTATCATAGATTTGCCATTTGTTCAGCCCTCATCTCTCATAAGAGCAAACTGCCAGTAGATAGGCACTTCCTTAAGATTAAATATAATGTCAGTGACTTACGCTTTACACTAATTAATTATGTACCCCCTGTTAGATGGTAGGGAGATCGCAATTGAAAATTGCTACAGGTAGAAGCAAGGTGGCTTTACCAATTAAGGGCTAGATTATGAGTGGAGCAGTACTTTGTGCTCCCCCTCGCACGTTACCTTTGCTAGACGGAGGATTTTTGCACTTAGCGGGTAGCAGGCATATTACAAGTTTAAAGTAAAAAGTATTCACATGAGCACTAACCCGGCATGTGCAAAAAACTGGAGTTTGAATATCATGACCGTGTTATAGTATTCCCCCTTAGACTTCCATGGAGCGCGAAAATTGAAAAAAAAACTAACAGCCTTATTTGCACACAAACCAGAACTCATTTTCTCAAGTGCGCTAACCTGACATGAAATATTTATATTTTACATTCCAATGTTCTTCACATAGCAGAATATATTCTATTTATTCATGTATTCTTAAATAAATATATATATATATATATATACAGGGAGTGCAGAATTATTAGGCAAGTTGTATTTTTGAGGATTAATTTTATTATTGAACAACAACCATGTTCTCAATGAACCCAAAAAACTCATTAATATCAAAGCTGAATATTTTTGGAAGTAGTTTTTAGTTTGTTTTTAGTTTTAGCTATTTTAGGGGGATATCTGTGTGTGCAGGTGACTATTACTGTGCATAATTATTAGGCAACTTAACAAAAAACAAATATATACCCATTTCAATTATTTATTTTTACCAGTGAAACCAATATAACATCTCAACATTCACAAATATACATTTCTGACATTCAAAAACAAAACAAAAACAAATCAGTGACCAATATAGCCACCTTTCTTTGCAAGGACACTCAAAAGCCTGCCATCCATGGATTCTGTCAGTGTTTTGATCTGTTCACCATCAACATTGCGTGCAGCAGCAACCACAGCCTCCCAGACACTGTTCAGAAAGGTGTACTGTTTTCCCTCCTTGTAAATCTCACATTTGATGATACACCACAGGTTCTCAATGGGGTTCAGATCAGGTGAACAAGGAGGCCATGTCATTAGATTTTCTTCTTTTATACCCTGTCTTGCCAGCCACGCTGTGGAGTACTTGGACGCGTGTGATGGAGCATTGTCCTGCATGAAAATCATGTTTTTCTTGAAGGATGCAGACTTCTTCCTGTACCACTGCTTGAAGAAGGTGTCTTCCAGAAACTGGCAGTAGGACTGGGAGTTGAGCTTGACTTCATCCTCAACCGAAAAGGCCCCACAAGCTCATCTTTGATGATACCAGCCCAAACCAGTACTCCATCTCCACCTTGCTGGCGTCTGAGTCGGACTGGAGCTCTCTGCCCTTTACCAATCCAGCCACGGGCCCATCCATCTGGCCCATCAAGACTCACTCTCATTTCATCAGTCCATAAAACCTTAGAAAAATCGGTCTTGAGATATTTCTTGGCCCAGTCTTGACGTTTCAGCTTGTGTGTCTTGTTCAGTGGTGGTCGTCTTTCAGCCTTTCTTACCTTGGCCATGTCTCTGAGTATTGCACACCTTGTGCTTTTGGGCACTCCAGTGATGTTGCAGCTCTGAAATATGGCCAAACTGGTGGCAAGTGGCATCTTGGCAGCTGCACGCTTGACTTTTCTCAGTTCATGGGCAGTTATTTTGCGCCTTGGTTTTTCCACACGCTTCTTGCGACCCTGTTGACTATTTTGAATGAAACGCTTGATTGTTCGATGATCACGCTTCAGAAGCTTTGCAATTTTAAGAGTGCTGCATCCCTCTGCAAGATATCTCACTATTTTTGACTTTTCTGAGCCTGTCAAGTCCTTCTTTTGACCCATTTTGCCAAAGAAAGGAAGTTGCCTAATAATTATGCACACCTGATATAGGGTGTTGATGTCATTAGACCACACCCCTTCTCATTACAGAGATGCACATCACCTAATATGCTTAATTGGTAGTAGGCTTTCGAGCCTATACAGCTTGGAGTAAGACAACATGCATAAAGAGGATGATGTGGTCAAAATACTCATTTGCCTAATAATTCTGCACTCCCTGTATATATATATATATAAAAATACACTTAATTACATATGAATATGGCATGAATATGATTTTACATATTTTCAGCTACTTGACTGCCAAGGGCTCCAATGCACTTATATATGTATCTATATATATATATATATATATATATATATATATATATATATGTATACATATGTTGTATGTGTTTATATGTGTATTTATGTCTGTAAATACATATATACACATATAAAAACATAAATACATATGTACACACATTTTAGACATGTATATGTATGTATCTCTATGTTAAATCCCTTTTCAGTCCTTTTCTTTTCTAACACCTGAGACCTCATATGTTTAAACCCTTATAACTTTTTAAAACAACATTTGTTTTAAATCATTTTTATCAGACAGTGTTATGATTGTAACTGTACTGTTAAATGTATTTTTGATAGGGTTTTTTCAACTTTTTAGTCGAGCATAACAGTTAAACAGAGCACTGGGTACGGTGCTATTCATTTAGCCCTTAAGGCACTGATGTCCTGGGCTCCTTCTGACGCAATCTCGCTGACAGCGAGATCGCAATATTTCTGCATGCATCACAAGTGCAGGAGATTACTGATGCATTGAGAGACACTCTGTGCCCTTCTCTGTATCGGGTTGCAGTGGTGTCAACCATTGGTGGTGTGGGAGGGTCAGGAGGGAGGCGGGAGTGGGCGGGACCACTACACACTGTTTAATGGTGGGAGCAGTGGAGGCTCCTCGATATGTGCACAGCCGCACGTGAACCCCCAGTGAACCCCCCCCAAAAAAAACCCAAAAGAAATAAGAAAAAAAAAATTAACAAATTAAATAAATAAATCTTTTTGGCTTAATAAAAAGAATTATTTATTTATTTATTTATTTAATAATAATAATAATAATTCATCCAGGGATTCCAGGCTCCACACCTCCACTGCAGTTTTGTCTTAAAAAAAAAAATTCATGTTAACTGCTATCTATCGCACAGCATCGCATGTGCGATAGATAGAAGTATAGGGAAAAGCACTTTCCCCTTTCTGTCTGCAGTGCCTGTAGCGCCGCCCACAACCCAGTCCATAGCCTTGCTAATTGCACAACTTTCAGTGTGCGAGTGAGAGCCAGCTGTCACGTGACACTCGCACACTGAGAACTGTGTGTATGGGACTGGGAGGTGCACATTGGGAACTGTAGGGTGCGCTGTCTGAAGTGAAACAGCTTGTCCAAAAAAACAACAGAGCATTGCATATTGCATACCTAGGAGACAGTTATGAAAAAGTGCTATTCACTCACGTAGTTTAGCACCGCCCACTATACCGAGTGCTTTCATTGTGACAAGGGCTGTGTCCAGGGGCAAGCAGACCGGGCTGTTTTTTGCTGGAGCGAGTCAGGGTGCAGTGACTGGTGAGATTTTACTTTTTGTTTTTTAGACTGTTACTGTGACTCACTGACCTTACTAAGCTTCACGTGCTAATCTTCAACTGGCCAAAACTGAATCATATGTTGCTGCTCAAGTGCATATATATATATATATATATATATATATATATATATATGAGATATATACAGGTATATATATATATATATATATATATATATGAGATATATACAGGTATATATATATATATATATATATATAGATATATATAGATCTATATATATATGAGATATATATAGGAGATATATGTGGAATAGAAACACAAGTATTGTAGGATCACGTGGGTGCAAATGGACGTACATTTGCAGGATACAGCAGAGCTTTACTTCATCTAAGAGCTGAGTTATATTCTATGTCCTATACAGGCTTACCCTATCATACGACTGTTTTCTTCTGGCAACAGAAATAAGAATGGAACCATGCATCCATTAGGTCCAAAATATGTTTGCCTTCTGACGCTGAATTCAGCCTTGAGTGTGGGAGCTCAGAAACTTCCTAAATAAACACAGATATGCTTTATATATCGTGAGTCAGCACAGTATATAAAGCATATTGGTGTTTAGGAAGTTCCTGAGCACAGCGTGGTGGGTTAGTTACTAGTTAAAAAAAATCATTCCTGTGTGTGTGTATATATATATATATATATTATTGGGCGAAGCCATCTATCTGAGGGGTGGGGCTTTATTTCATGGGGTGTGGTCTAGTGCACCACCAACTTCAAAGTTCACCAGCCACCACTGAGTGGGAGGGAGGGATCCACTTCACTACAGAAAATATGTTATTGGAGGGAGGGGGCCCAACTAAATGATCACTTGGAGGGGGAGGTGAGGAGGAATTAGGAGGGGCTGCCGCACCACAGAAAATGTTATATTTTTTAAATTTAAAAAAATGACATTAAAATATATAAAAACTGTGTACTTAACATGGTGGACACTAGTTAGGAGGAGGATTAGATAGTTGTTTGGAAGGGATCAGGGAGGTTGTAGGGTAAGGGGGGATCCTACACTGCAGAAAATAAAACATTTAAAAAAAAATAATTAAAAAAAATTACCTTAAAACTTCATAGTGGCAGACTGTCTGCCAGTACCTAAGATGGTGGTGACCAGTGGGGGTGAGGGATGGAAGATCGCTGTTTGGGATACATTAGGTAGGGATCAGAGGGTGGGAGAGTAATCTCTACAATACAGCTAAAAGTCACCTTAAAAGCTACCTGATTAATCGCTTCACTTGATCTTCTCTACATACTTTTTCCAAGAAAGGTTCTTTAAGCGGTGGTGCCTTCTGTTTAGGACTGCCTGTCTTGTCCCTCCCTAATTATCTGTGTCCTATAGGTTGGGTATTGGTTCCCAACAGTAATTACTCAAGCCAATGACTCACCATAGCTTAGGAAAGAAAAACAAAATTGATGCTTACCAGATAAATGTATTTATTTCCGGATATGGTGAGTCCACGGCCCCACCTTTTATTTTAAGACAGTTGTTATTTTGACTATAACCTCAGGCACCTCTACATCTTGTGTTACTCCTTTTTCTCCATTCCCTTTGGTCAAATGACTAGGGGTTGTGGGTAAGGGAGTGATACTTAGCAATTTAACTGTGGTGCTGTTTGCCTCCTCCTGCTGGCCAGGAGTGATATTCCCAACAGTAATTCCTCAAGCCGTGGACTCACCATATCCAGAAAGAAATACATTTATCAGGTAAGCATAAATTGAGTTTTTCTCGCTAGGATTAGTTACTTAATGAATTTAATTATGTGTCCTCTTGACGATAATGTTTATTTTGGATGATGATGACTGTGTTTATGAGTCTATTATGATTGATACAGAGTGTGTATTAATTATAGTTTCCATTATGTTGTTGGTTCCCTACTATGTTTCAAGAGGAAGGGGTGTTTTATCACCAAAAATAATTTTGATTAAAACACCAAAGAGTGTTAGCCTTTTGCTGTTATCTATATCTATCTATCTATCTATCTATCTATATATCTATCTATCTTTCTTTATATATATATATATATATATATATATATATATATATATATATTTATATATATATATATATACAATTATATATATATATTTTTTATTATTATTATTATCAGGTATTTGTAGAGTGCCAACAGGTCCCGCAGTGCTATCTACATAGGTGGTATATATAAAAAAAACTATTACAGGGATCGAATGGGTAGAGGGTCCTGCCAAGAGTTGCCCTGTTGTAGTCGGCTCTTATGGAGGTGAACTACAAACAGCTGGGCTCATAGGCATACATGCTATGGGGTTTAAGAGGATAGCAGTGGAGATAGGAAGGTTAGTGTAGTGTAGTAGAGTCTTCAGGGAGCACTTGAAGCTTTTAAAACTAGGGGAGAGTCTTGTGGAGTGCGGCAGAGATATCCATAAGATGGGAACCAGTCTGGAGAAATCTTGTAAATGGGAATATGAGGAGGTACAAGAGAGGAGAAGAGTAGTAGATCATGAGCGAAGGGGACGGGAGGGAGAGTATCTGGATATAGGTCTGAGATGTAAAGGGGAGCAATGCAGTTGAGAGCTTTGAGTGAGAATTTTGTGTTTAATCCTGGAGGCAAGAGAAAGCCAGAGAGGATGGAGTTGCAGTAGTCGAGGCAGGAAAGGATGAGAGAGTGGACTAAAATCTTAGTTGTGTCTTGTGTAAGGAAATGTCTAATTTTAGTAATGTTTTTAAGGTGGAACCGGCAGGCTTTAGCCAAGAAATAAATGTGAGGAGTGAAAGAAAGATCTGAGTCAAGTGTGACCACAAGACATTGGGCATGTGAGGTTGGGGTAATGATGGAGTTATCAACAGTTAAGAAAACATGGGGGGTGGAGATTTTTGAAGAAGAGTGGAAAATAAGGAGCTCAGTTTTAAAGAGATTTAGATTGAGGTAGTGAGAGGAACTCCAAGATGAGATATGAGAGGGACAGTTAGTGATACACGTTAGCAAGGAAGGAGAAAGTTCTGGTGCAGAGTGGTAGATTTGGGTATCTTTGGCATACAGATAGGAAGAGAACCAAGAGAGGATTGCTGTGTCGCTGATGCTGAAGGATTGGAGGGTATGGAGCAAAAGAGGATGGTCAACAGTATATATAAATTATAAACATATATATATGTATATATATATATATATGTATTTGTTATTAGTGATATTATATAAAATATTACTAGCAACCTTCATATAATTTAAACAATATTTTCTGGCAGTTTTGCTATAGGCTCTCTACAGCAGTATAGTAGTTACGTAGCATACCCTTTCATTTGGGTGTAAAATATATAACAATAATTAATAATAATAATTTCTCAGTGGCTGGCTATATTGCACACAGTGTATATCTGTTTCCTATACTGTTAATAGTATACTATCAGTATTTCAAATATTGTAGTATGCTATACCACTCATCTAATTGAAACCATATGTTTTTTGCAGTGGGTACATGGAAGTTTGCTACAGGCTCTATATGGCACCATAGTAGTTACATAGCATACCTTTTCATTTGGGTGCAAAACAATAATTAATTATAATAATTTCTCTGTGAATGGCTATATTGTACCCTCATCTATTTGTTATTGCAGTGGGTCACCAACCAAAATAAACCTTGTAGCTAATAATATATAATTATATTATTCTGTTGTAAAATTGTTAGTCAGTCAAAAGTGTTCCACTGCTATCATCACCATCACTGCCAGTGTCTGCTTCTACTTTTATAATGAGCAGAAGTGGGAAAAGCACTGTTACCTTTGTTTCATGGAGTAAAGTATCATTTTCGAAGCCATTGTCTGCTTCTCCAGCTCAAACAGCTAAAGGAACAGTGGCAGCTGTGGCAGCAGCATCAACTTCAGCATCTGCTGTAGCGTGCAATCCCATGTACACCAGAAGTAGGAGATATACAGGGCCCACCACTATCATGATTATTAGCAGCAGCAGCATCAGTAAGAGTAAGAGTCGTCTAAGGCCACCCAGAAAACAAAAGCTGACAGCAAGGGAAACTGAAGGTAAAGGCGTTGAATTGACATGGTTTGGCTCCAAGCCTAGTAGTAGAATTGGGAAGGGGTCTGAGGTTGCCAAGAAGCCTCTGTGTACACATAACATTTTTAGACAGTCTACTCCCACAACAACCTGCACCAGTGTTTGCCCCAGTTCCACCATCAGCTCTACCACTGCCAGTTCTGCCACACTCCCTCCATGTTTTATAGCAGTAGTCGGGTGGGTTTATCACAATCTGAAAGGCTGTCTCTAAGCAACCGCAGCAGCAGCAGGGCACACTGCACAAGATGTAGATGACCTCATTGTGCCAAGCAGTCAGGAAAAAGGGAGGATATTACTGTGACTCCTAGAATGTCTGCTATAGCCCTTTACTCTAGACCAGAAGAAACTTAATTAAGAAGCCTGAGGAGGAAGAGATTCCACCCCAGAGTCCATGTGTGACAGGTAGCATCAGAACTTTCTCCCTGCTTTTAAGCCAACAGGCTCCTCCTGTAGCCTCTCCCACTTAAGGCCGGCTTAACCATGGGACCAAGTGGGTCCAATTGACCTAGGCAGCACTTGACAAGGGGCAGCACTTCAGTGACTGAGTCAGTCACTGTCAGACACAGACCACTCCTGTTCTCTGTCTCCATGGGGGAAGTTGCAGGCTCCCAGCAGCATAACCTCATAATGCACAAAGACATATAATCGGTCAGGGGATGACATTCAAGGTGCGACAAGTTCATCTCTTCCCTAACTTCCTGCCCACTTATTGCGCAATTGTGCATAGACATTGGTTGCAGGTAGGTAGGCTTAGTAAGGTCAGCGGCCAGGCTAATATAATGATATGCTAATCAGAAATGTCACTACAGGGAGTGCAGAATTATTAGGCAAGTTGTATTTTTGAGGATTAATTTTATTATTGAACAACAACCATGTTCTCAATGAACACAAAAAACTCATTACTATCAAAGCTGAATAGTTTTGGAAGTAGTTTTTAGTTTATTTTTAGTTATAGCTATTTTAGGGGGATATCTGTGTGTGCAGGTGACTATTACTGTGCATAATTATTAGGCAACTTAACAAAAAACAAATATATACCCATTTCAATTATTTATTTTTACCAGTGAAACCAATATAACATCTCAACATTCACAAATATACATTTCTGACATTCAAAAACAAAACAAAAACAAATCAGTGACCAATATAGCCACCTTTCTTTGCAAGGACACTCAAAAGCCTGCCATCCATGGATTCTGTCAGTGTTTTGATCACCATCAACATTGCGTGCAGCAGCAACCACAGCCTCCCAGACACTGTTCAGAGAGGTGTGCTGTTTTCCCTCCACAGGTTCTCAATGGGGTTCAGATCAGGTGAACAAGGAGGCCATGTCATTAGATTTTCTTCTTTTATACCCTTTCTTGCCAGCCACGCTGTGGAGTACTTGGACGCGTGTGATGGAGCATTGTCCTGCATGAAAATCATGTTTTTCTTGAAGGATGCAGACTTCTTCCTGTACCACTGCTTGAAGAAGGTGTCTTCCAGAAACTGGCAGTAGGACTGGGAGTTGAGCTTGACTCCATTCTCAACCCGAAAAGGCCCCACAAGCTCATCTTTGATGATACCAGCCCAAACCAGTACTCCACCTCCACCTTGCTGGCGTCTGAGTCGGACTGGAGCTCTCTGCCCTTTACCAATCCAGCCACGGGGCCCATCCATCTGGCCCATCAAGACTCACTCTCATTTCATCAGTCCATAACACCTTAGAAAAATCAGTCTTGAGATATTTCTTGGCCCAGTCTTGACGTTTCAGCTTGTGTGTCTTGTTCAGTGGTGGTCGTCTTTCAGCCTTTCTTACCTTGGCCATGTCTCTGAGTATTGCACACCTTGTGCTTTTGGGCACTCCAGTGATGTTGCAGCTCTGAAATATGGCCAAACTGGTGGCAAGTGGCATCTTGGCAGCTGCACGCTTGACTTTTCTCAGTTCATGGGCAGTTATTTTGCGCCTTGGTTTTTCCACACGCTTCTTTCGACCCTGTTGACTATTTTGAATGAAACGCTTGATTGTTCGATGATCACGCTTCAGAAGCTTTACAATTTTAAGAGTGCTGCATCCCTCTGCAAGATATCTCACTATTTTTGACTTTTCTGAGCCTGTCAAGTCCTTCTTTTGACCCATTTTGCCAAAGAAAAGGAAGTTGCCTAATAATTATGCACACCTGATATAGGGTGTTGATGTCATTAGACCACACCCCTTCTCATTACAGAGATGCACATCACCTAATATGCTTAATTGGTAGTAGGCTTTCGAGCCTATACAGCTTGGAGTAAGACAACATGCATAAAGAGGATGATGTGGTCAAAATACTCATTTGCCTAATAATTCTGCACTCCCTGTACTGGGGAGCGTCATTTAATTCTCTGACCCATACTCACAATATCTTGAGATGGCCCTGCTCCTTCTCCATCTCCATCATAATCCCCTGTTGTAGAGCAGCCATTTCCTACAACAGCCTCACCCACTACCCATGTTGCCAGTTTCACTAGAAGAGCAATATCTGTCAGTACTAGAATCCATACCACCAGTGCCACTACAACCACTAGGAAAGGTAAAAGTGTTTCAGGGAGGGCAGAAAGAATTAGTGGTGCCCCACAACTGGCAAGAAGATCTCAACAGTGGTAAAAGGGCAAGCAGAAGCAGCAACTGTGTCATGTCACTCAAAGGTGTGGGACCACTTTGTTAACATTGGAGATGGCTCCTTTACTAAGTGCCAAATGTGTGGCAATGAAGTTAGCTGCTAGAGAATGTTGGGTCATCTCACCAGCTCTGATATGAACCAATATCTCTGCATGCACCACAAGGCTTTGTTATTGAGGGAAGGTGGTGCCAGCAGCAACAGTGCAACAATTCCCTTACCACAGCCAGCAACACCACCTACTAGGAGCAGCACTACCAGCAGTACTCTGGACAGAAAGTCAGCAGAGTCAGGTACATGTTCAGCCCACCCTATAGGATTTTGGGGGTTTCACTCTAGGGGGATGTCCAGGAGGCAGCAGACGAGTAAATTAACCCATCTAATAGGTCAGCTGGTAGCTATTGATGGTGCATCTTTTGCCTTGTTTGAAGGGTAGCCTTTCAAGCAGTTGATGGAAGCAGTTGCTCCCCACTACCACCTCCCTTCATACGACACTTTCAGCAGGAGTGTAGTTCCCTTACTTTACCATTCCTGAGTTGCATTGTTGAAGGAGAAATTGGCGAAGGCTGTACGACAGTTGGTGCACTTTACCACTGACTTATGGAGAGTACATAGTGGCCATCATGCCATCCTCTTCCTGACAGCACACTGGTGGCAGCCCAGGGCATGTGACCTGACAGCACACTGGTGGCAGCCCAGGGCATGTGATGAGGATTAGGTTTTTGCTACTGCTACTGTTGGTGTAGTGGCAGGCAGCTCCAGTCAGGGCAGGAGCAGGTCGTAACATGAGCAGGGTTAAGCGATCATTCCTCCTCCTTGCCGAGGTGTTGAGATGCATATCATGATAATATATTGCAGGCTCTTAGGAGGATGGTGGTGCAGTGAGAGGGCAGGCACCAAAGTGGAAAAGGCTTTGTAGTTTTTTGACGGGTAGCCAATATGGCAAAGGCTCTCCATGAGGGTGGCTTTAAAGGTTTGCATTGTTCAGCTCACAATTTCCACCTGGTAGACCTACCTAGTTCAGTAAGTCTGCTGCCTGCTGCTGCCTCTCCTGCTCCTTCCCTTCCTGCTATGTGATGGTCATCATCAGTTAAACTAAAAAATCATAGCAAACTGTTTGCCGCTGTGTCCAAGGATCTCTAATCACATGCTTGTCCTTCCCCCTCAGAGGTGTATTTTTGTGGTTTATGTACCAGAGACCTACCTAGTTCAGTAAGTCTACTGCCTGCTGCTGATACTCTGCTCCTGCCCTTCCTGCTCTGTGGAGGTCATCATCAGTTAAAGGGAAAAATTATAGCAAACTGTTAGCCGCTGTGTTCAATGGTCTGTAAGATGTGTTTGTCCTTCTCCCTTGGAGTTGTATTTTTGGGTTTTGTGTACCAGAGGCCTATCTAATTCAGTAACATTGCTGTTATCCTCTGCCCTTCCTGCTCTATGGTAGTTATCTTCCGTCTATGCCAAATCCACAGGGAGCTGCTGCTTGCTGTTTCTTCCTCTTCCATTGGAGGTGTATTTTTGAGGTTAATGCATTGTAATCAGAGACCTACCTAGTTTAGTACCTCTACTGCCTGCTGGTGCTGCCTCTACTGCTTGTGCCCTTCTCTAAATTGAGTCTACAAGGATAGATACATCTACAAACTCTGTGTGAAAGTGAGAAATGTGGCTACTTTAGCATAAGAGATTTAAAAAAAGATGAGAGAGTTGAAAAAAAGTAAGATTGTACAGAAAGGTTATAGTGGTGGGAAAGATTAGAAGAAGTGAATAACTGATATTACTGTAATCATCAAATGCTTTTATTTTTAATTTATTGTTTGAATTTTCTAGTTTCTGTATGTCCTTGTGTCACAGTTAGCACTGAATCTAATTGGGTTTCCAATTGGCCGTAATGCAATTTAGCTAATTGTTTCTAACTAAATTTTTATCTGAATATTGAGATGAATCAAACTCGACCACAAATGAAATTCTGACTACTCTAAAAGGTCAAGAATTCCAAACCGAATCTTTCAGATGAACTGATTTGTATGTGTCAGGGTTTTTTCACTGTTGTGTTTGCCATGTGTTGCTGGCAGCCATTTTACTCACCTCTCTTCCTGACTATGGTGCATTGTGGGAGATGCTGCTCAATTCCTGCACTTCCTTTTATGGCCAGACTGGTGTGCATCATCCATGTGAGACAGGATGCAGTCTCAGAATTGTGATGTCATCACTTATTATTTTAAGGGCCTCTGTTCAGTATGCTTTGCCTTTGCGTTGTCTCAGACCTGTTTGTGAGAGTTCCTGTGTATTACCTGGCTGCCTGACGTCCTTCCTGGTTCCTGATCCCTGGCTTGTTCCTGACTCTGCTGTTTTCCTTGTTCCTGATTCCGGCTCGTCTGACTATTCGCTTTGGCTCCTGACTCGGCTCGTCTGACTACCAACTCTGGTTTTGATTCCTGGCTTGTTATTTGACATGTGGACTTTTTATAATTTTTTGCTATTAATAAAGGTGTGATTATTTTTGCACTTCTTGTCTCAGTCTGATTCCTGGCACCCTGACAGTATGCTTGTGCATGTGCCAAGTTATCACATACAAAGAAATCCCAGAATTAATAGACACATGGTTCAATGATCAAAACATCATTGTGTTTTGCTAAAGTCAAATTCAAGACATGATGTCATTGAGATTAAGATCTTATAAATATTTATTATTTACTTGTTTTTAAGTAAGGCTTGTGGGCATGATGGTGATAAGTACATATGCAAAAAGACAAACAATTTTATTAGATCATTATACATTTTGTAAGTTTTCTATTAGCAAGAATGTTCAAAATGAATAAGGTAACATTCATTATAATGTTGGTAAAAGAAGGGCATTAGTTGTCTTGTATTGTGCCTTTGACAGAAAATTATGACATCTGCATTTAGGTTATCTCTTTATAAGTCAACCCATGCTTGCTAAAAAGGTTACATAACTTTGGGTATAAATTAAAAGCAAAATGTGTGTTGATTAGCTGCATGTCACAGCTGACAAAGTCCATCAGGGTGCACTGAATAGAAAAACTTAGCAGCTAGTTATTGTTTCCTTTACAACTAGATATCACTGATTTCTTTCCTCTAATTGTTTTAGCACAGGATTCTTCTACTATGTGTGCATGGTAGCAATGCTGCTTTTTCCTGTGGATGCCTTGACCTGGTAAATCCTTAACCCAGCTCTTAAGGCAGCCTGGAATTTAGCTATGATGAGCACATTAAACATGGCTTACCCAAAATATTTGGATTATAATCACAATCAATTTATATCAATATGCTAGAAGTTATGAAATTACAGAAATATATACAAAACACCAATAATTCTCAACAGAACGTGAATTATACAAGGAGAAGCAACTCCTAAATTTTTATGGTGTAGACATGGACACGTACACCCACATGGAGAGCATTGGTGGTTTTAGAACCTAATATTTGGGGGCTAACGAAGGTGGTGAAGATACAGCACACATTATATATGGGGCCCTTTGCAGGTCAATGTGGGGGGGGTCTGGCTACACATGCTTTTGGAGGTGCATAGCACCACTCAGCACCCCTACAGAACAGCCACTGATGGCGAGACTTGTGTGGACCCAATAAAATCTATAATGCTTGTGAAACATGATAACTTTTTAGTAAATTTGGAATGCTAAAAATAAGGACCAAAAAATAAAAGTGTGACAATGTACTTTATAGATAAGGATTCATTATGCAGATCTGTATGGTAATTTAATGCAAAGCAAGTTTAGCCTCAGAAATCAAATACGAGCATTTATTATCTCATTCTGAGGCTGAACTTGGTTCACTACATATTAATATGAGTGTTTGGATATGACTCGGTGTGGACCGCCTGAGTGAAACCAAAGTCTGTTGCTACACTCAGTGATCCAGGAGGAAGTTAAGACAGCTTATATTGCAGGTTGCACAAAAGGGAAGTATCTTCATAAGCAGGAAGCAGGATAAAGATTGCAGGATAAGGATCGTTGACAGCATGCTGGAATACAGACCATTTGAGAGGGGTGAGAATTGAAAGGGGCCCCTTAGGTCAGAGTATATCTCTCAGTAGGAGTTTCCCAAGGCTACACTAATCGCTATGCTAGTCACTCTGCTAGATCTATAGCATATTTTTCCTTCTCTACACTGTGGGACTGCAGCGTTGCTATATTTGACTGCTGTGCATGACTACCATTAACCTGCAGGAACTGCTTATGATAACAACTGCTTATAAATGGCCTACAATTATGTGCGGATAAAAGGCACAATAATTACCTGCTTATCTTTGCTGAATTACAATACTTTGACGGCTACGTTATACATGCATGTGTTTTACTAAAAGCCAAGCATCGATATTATTAACATCTAACAAATCGACTTTTATGTATGTCTGTTTTTACGCTGGACTTACTGTGATATGTTTAAGAAAAATCAGAAAATATCAAAGCGCCAGCGAACCGGCAGGGTTCAGAATGTGAAACCAATTTCTTCACAATTTGGTTAAAATGGTTTATTCCAAATATTAAAACATAAGTTCTTGACAGTACTTTGAAGATTTAAAACATTTGTGTCCAAACTTGGTATATATATATATATATATAGTGGATTTAAATATGGATCCACATAATGCTTATGACAATATAAAGTGCCTTCTAAATAATACAACAATAAATAAAACAATTGGTCCTACAACAGTGTTTGCAATAATTATGGATTTCTCAAGTTTGGTAACTTGGAAGCTTCCAAAATCTGAGTAATAAATAGATAAATAGATAAAAACGATCCTATAGTAGTGTTACCTACTATAGTAATCCGACCGGAAAAATATAGTATATTTCACAAAAATAAAATTGGAGTTTAAACCGATCCTATAACAGTGCTACCTACTATGTTTATCAGACCGGTTCGCAGATTGTGCAGAAAAGTATATGATTCTATAACAATGTTACCTGCTAGAATGTTTGTACAGTATAAAACAGATTAAATAGATATTTCTAATGCGGTTGTGTATGATAATAACTTTAACACATGAACGAGGCCAGAGTGGTTTTTCTGTGGATATTTTCTCAAATGAGTCCCTTAGGTTATATGTGGCAAGAGTTGAACCGATCAGCTGTACCTTTAAAGGATCAGTGACCGTTCTCCGCTAGCGAAGAGGAAAGAGGATGTGTGCTCTATTTATGCTAATTGTGTGACAGGTTATTCGTGAAAAAACAAATTTAGCAAAAAATATAACAAAATATAAATTTCAAAATATAAATTTCGGTTGGTGCCAAAAATACAATCCAAAAGTGAAGATAGAGGATTCAATTGGTGTTGTTTTACAGGTCCCAGGTGCAAAAAAATACATAAATAAAAAAGTATATAATTTTCAGTTGTCAAAAAATATATAGTGTATCGATATTTAAAATATGTATCGATATTAAAAGCAAAATCCAGAATTTACAATACAAAATTTGTGTCAAAATGGGTGTTCAGAATCAAAGCTTAATCCACAAACGTGCTCCGATTTAACCCTCAAATATCACTAGTGACCAACATGATTGCAACCGCCATAATGTTATCAAAATTAAAAAAGGTGTAACTAAAATATCTTCGTTAAAAGTCAAAGTTAAAGTATTTCCAAGTTTAGGTAATTCCTCTTTCTGTAGTTTATCAGTCTATGTGAGGTATAATTGCCTGTAGTGGGGATTGGGCTTCAGCGTCAATAGACAATTTGCAGCTCCAGCGTCACCCAGGTTTTTTATTCCTTCTGCCAAAAGAAATAATAATAGTGCAGATAGTTTTTCAAACAGATATATAAATTGGAATGCTACTCACCAGTCGACGCGTTTCGGTCAAACATAGACCTTTTTCAAGACTGGTTTAATGTTAATCTCAGGGTCTTTAAATACCCCTTCCCAATAATGCCCGTATAATGATCCCGGAATTGATTTCTTAGTGCTTCCGGTTTTTATGGCTTATGATGTTAATTACATTTTTACGATCATATCTGCTTGGTATTGTGTTTGATCTTACCTCAATTTGTATTACTGTTTAACACTATGTAAACTTAAATCGTTCATATTGCTTTTAATGTGCTAGTCCGATATTCCCCTGATCTCATTGTTTAGCGCTTAGGTCCTTTCCGATTGGTTCAAACAGTGGAGGTGTGTACGGTGTGTTAAACCTTATTGGCTCATGATTCAGTGTGTGTGAAGAAAGATATATTTAGAGTTACAGCCCGCATCTTTGTTATTGTTGGCTGGTGTACTAAAATACTATATATTTGTATTCCCAATTGGATTCGTGTTATAGAGGAAAGAGATTAATACTTTGTGGCTTTCAAATTGGCTTGATTATGTGTTACTTCGATTAGTCACGCTTCCGATGCTGTTCCGATGCAGTTGTTATGCCGAATTCCAATCCAATAATAGCTCTGAAAACTTTAAGATAAAAGACCTTATTCGGTGTCAGGACAAGAATGTTGTGTACATACTACAATGCCCATGTGGCCTTCAGTACGTGGGACAGACGTCTTGGCCTTTGAGGGATAGAATACGGGAACACCTTCTACGCATCGAGAAGATCAATAAAGAGACGGCCCTATATAGACATTTCTCCGAGAAACACTGTGGGGATATTAAAGCATTAAAATATATAGGGATAAGGAAAGTGCCAAGAAATTGGAGAGGTGGAAACCATGAAAAGCAATTACTGATTGAAGAATCCAAATGGATATTCTCCCTCGATTGCCTACATCCAAGGGGGCTGAATAATAAGGAAGACTTGTCTCACCTCCTGAATAACAACTGAAGACTGAAGATATACATCTCTTGAAAGAACTGAAAATGAATGCCACCTCCCTCTCTAAACACACCCATTCACTCAGTGAAATAAGAAAAGACATACATCTCTTGAAAGAACCGAAATTGAATGTCACCTCCCTCTCCAAAGACACCCACACACTCAGTGAAATAAGAGAAGAACTTGATGGCAACCCCTTCCTGACCGAAAATATGTAATGATTTGAAAATATCCACAAAAAGAAGAATAGCCCTTTCCATGTTAGGAGAATGGCAAATTAGCCATATTCCATCGATTAGAAAAATAAAGGTAATCCTGTTTTTTCTAACAAGACGAAACATCCTAACATATAAAAATCCCAATTAAGAAATTTGGGCAAGATTTATTAAGGATAGACCCCATTAAAGTCCAACGATCTCTTTAAGACCAATTATGGTGACCTAAATTGGAACAGCAGCAATCTCCCCTTTAAACTATGAACATTTCTCACAAAGGACAAAATTACAACTCTATTTCTAACCAGAAAATATAGAAGATTACATTCCTTATCTCATTCTATATAAATGTATTTACTTCTGAAAGCACAACCATAAAGCATCTCTCACCACAGAAATCTCTCCATCCCTGAGACTACAATTAAGGAGTTTAAAAACTTATAATCTATATCATGTATGAAATTAAACCTATGTTTATACTAGAAGAGTCTCCTCGTAGAAATAGAAGACCCCTTGGGAATATCTCTACTATTTCATGATCACCTCAATTTATCAAGCAGATCTAATAAAATTATCCAGTCTTCCCAAAGGAATTAGAAAACACTCTCACTAAGGCCCCGGTGTGATAAAGTAACATTGGCAATTTATGAAGGAATGTGGAGCAAGAAGAATAGACTTAGTATATGAAGTATATGTGATCCAAAGATCAAAGAATATCCCCAAAACTGGGATTCAAAGGATTAAATATTTTTAGGTACGCGAGCCCCAAGCAATTAATGACATAAATTTGAAATCCAAGTCAGGGTTCATATAAGAGCCTTACAAACTACAAAAGCCTAGGGCTCATATAAGAGCCCCACAAACTACTGTCTCATAGATACCAAATAGAACAAAAATTAGACTCGAGGCTGTAAGCAGTATACCTAGGGTTCATAAGAAAGTAATAACTACTAGTTCATATAAGAAAAGGTAAAAACGACTCCCGGACTGATATATATATATATATATATATATATATATATATATATGTATAAGTTTAAATATCCCCTCCCTTACTTCCGAAATAGAAGAAAATCGGATCCCCAGAATAAAACCAGAAAAATCGGAAAATAAATTGAGCCTGTTAACCTCTAATTTTTTAATGTTTTATTGTTTTATTTGTTTTTAACTTATCTAAATTTTTTACTTTTCCAATTTGTAATGTTAAAAATAACAACCATATCGGTTATAGGAAAAACATCGCAAAGAAAAAAGTCTATCAAAATTCAAAAAACTTACTATGGCAATGGGTTCCCAATGGAAATTAAATTTCCACAATAGTAGTGAATGTATTCGAATTAATAAAGGTTAAGATTACTGAAAGAGGTAATCGCAAAGTGCAATGTGAAGCAAAAATCGGGAGAGTGTATATAAGCAAACCAGAAAGCCGTAAATCTATGTCCCCCCCCGCCCCCCCCATCATTGTATACACTTGGCAGGAAGGTAATAACGAATTCTATCACTCAAAATACGTAGGAAGGGAAAATACACAACAACAGACACGTACAAAGGGAAAATACAAAACATCAGATTGAGGATGCCATCAATATCACAGTCCATCAAGCTGATCGATAAGCTAGGACACATATGCTCTCCTTTTACAGTATTAAGTAGAATGGTAGAAAAGAATATAACATCTAGAATAGCATATAATAACTGCATAACAACTGCATCGGAAGCGTGACTAATCGAAGTAACACATAATCAAGCCAATTTGAAAGCCACAAAGTATTAATCTCTTTCCTCTATAACACGAATCCAATTGGGAATACAAATATATAGTATTTTAGTACACCAGCCAACAATAACAAAGATGCGGGCTGTAACTCTAAATATATCTTTCTTCACACACACTGAATCATGAGCCAATAAGGTTTAACACACCGTACACACCTCCACTGTTTGAACCAATCGGAAAGGACCTAAGCGCTAAACAATGAGATCAGGGGAATATCGGACTAGCACATTAAAAGCAATATGAACGATTTAAGTTTACATAGTGTTAAACAGTAATACAAATTGAGGTAAGATCAAACACAATACCAAGCAGATATGATCGTAAAAATGTAATTAACATCATAAGCCATAAAAACCGGAAGCACTAAGAAATCAATTCCGGGATCATTATACGGGCATTATTGGGAAGGGGTATTTAAAGACCCTGAGATTAACATTAAACCAGTCTTGAAAAAGGTCTATGTTTGACCGAAACGCGTCGACTGGTGAGTAGCATTCCAATTTATATATCTGTTTGAAAAACTATCTGCACTATTATTATTTCTTTTGGCAGAAGGAATAAAAAACCTGGGTGACGCTGGAGCTGCAAATTGTCTATTGACGCTGAAGCCCAATCCCCACTACAGGCAATTATACCTCACATAGACTGATAAACTACAGAAAGAGGAATTACCTAAACTTGGAAATACTTTAACTTTGACTTTTAACGAAGATATTTTAGTTACACCTTTTTTAATTTTGATAACATTATGGCGGTTGCAATCATGTTGGTCACTAGTGATATTTGAGGGTTAAATCGGAGCACGTTTGTGGATTAAGCTTTGATTCTGAACACCCATTTTGACACAAATTTTGTATTGTAAATTCTGGATTTTGCTTTTAATATCGATACATATTTTAAATATCGATACACTATATATTTTTTGACGACTGAAAACTATATACTTTTTTATTTATATATTTTTTGCACCTGGGACCTGTAAAACAACACCAATTGAATCCTCTATCTTCACTTTTGGATTGTATTTTTGGCACCAACCGAAATTTATATTTTGAAATTTATATTTTGTTATATTTTTTGCTAAATTTGTTTTTTCACGAATAACCTGTCACACAATTAGCATAAATAGAGCACACATCCTCTTTCCTCTTCGCTAGCGGAGAACGGTCACTGATCCTTTAAAGGTACAGCTGATCGGTTCAACTCTTGCCACATATAACCTAAGGGACTCATTTGAAAAAATATCCACAGAAAAACCACTCTGGCCTCGTTCATGTGTTAAAGTTATTATCATACACAACCGCATTAGAAATATCTATTTAATCTGTTTTATACTGTACAAACATTCTAGCAGGTAACATTGTTATAGAATCATATACTTTTCTGCACAATCTGCGAACCGGTCTGATAAACATAGTAGGTAGCACTGTTATAGGATCGGTTTAAACTCCAATTTTATTTTTGTGAAATATACTATATTTTTCCGGTCGGATTACTATAGTAGGTAACACTACTATAGGATCGTTTTTATCTATTTATCTATTTATTACTCAGATTTTGGAAGCTTCCAAGTTACCAAACTTGAGAAATCCATAATTATTGCAAACACTGTTGTAGGACCAATTGTTTTATTTATTGTTGTATTATTTAGAAGGCACTTTATATTGTCATAAGCATTATGTGGATCCATATTTAAATCCACTATATATATATATATATATATATATATATATATATATATATATATATATATATATATATATATATATACCAAGTTTGGACACGAATGTTTTAAATCT
Organism: Bombina bombina; assembly: GCF_027579735.1. Lineage (NCBI taxonomy): Eukaryota > Metazoa > Chordata > Amphibia > Anura > Bombinatoridae > Bombina > Bombina bombina. Next base: position 674,927,001 of record NC_069502.1, on the reverse strand, counting down.
TCAAAGTACTGTCAAGAACTTATGTTTTAATATTTGGAATAAACCATTTTAACCAAATTGTGAAGAAATTGGTTTCACATTCTGAACCCTGCCGGTTCGCTGGCGCTTTGATATTTTCTGATTTTTCTTAAACGTATCTGACCACTAGGGGTCACCCATCAGAGCTAAGGGTCCATTAGTAGTAGGCGCTAAGTGATTTCTTCTCACTGTACTAGTTGTATCCTAGGCCCACTGAGCAGCCACTACTGAGAATTTGATATATAAGAATAAATATGGAGTCTTTTCAAAGTTTGAGACAACCTATTAATATTACTATTGATGATATAGAAAGGGAGAATCAACAAATTGAGGAAGAGGAAGAAACTTTAGATATACAGTTAATCTTCAGGGAACTGGAAAAACTACTTGTTTCTGAAGTAAAATACAAAGGGGAAATATCATTCCTCAAAAAATGTTTAGAATTGGGGATTGTCCCAAAGGGTCTGTTAATATACAAAGATTGCGCATTCCCACTTTCATACACTATAACAGAAAAGTGGAAAGAAGTATTGATAGAGACTTCAAAAAAACTAATACAACTGATTATAGAATATAGGGAAACACAAGTCATGAGGATAGACTCAGAAATTAAAGATAATGAATTAATCATTTTAAATTTAGAAAATTCGGGGCCAGGAGGCGAGGAGATAACAGAAAAGAAAGAGTCTCTAGTTAAGAAAGTGAGTAAAATAAGGGAGGATATTATCAAAAAGAAAACTAAAAAACTGATGAGGGAAATAGAAAAGAAAAGGGATGAGGAAAATTTGCAAACTGAAGAGAATGAGGAAAATGCACCTAATGGTGATGACGATAATGAATCTAAGGTATGGACAGCTGTCACATATAAAAGAACGCCTAAAGAGAAATCCAATTTGAAATACTCTGAGATACAACAACATACCCCCAATCTTAGGGACAATATGATAGACAACTATAAAGACAAAACAAATAAAGAACAAAGATTTAGTCACAGTGACCAAAGACGTGAATATAGGAGCCGACAGTATGATCATGGACATAGAAACTTTGGAGGTTACCATACTGACAATAGATATAATAGAAGGATGTATGAAGGGCCGTACAATAGCCCAAGGAGGAGAGATTACCATTATGAAGAGCCATATAACCACTCAAGAAGGAACAACTACCATTTTGAGGAAAGGAAAGAAAGAAGGGGATATCAAATGAACCCCTATGGAGATAGAGAAAGAGAACGTAATTATGAATATAGAAGAGAAAGAGAACGGAATTTCGAACATACAAGAAGAAACACTCATAGCAATTGGAACAATTGGAATAACTCCGAGAGAGACTGGACGAACCGAAAAATCCAAGACAGACAGAACTACCAAGAAAGGGGATATTTCCAACAAAGACGGAATGATGAAAGGAGAGGAGTATCTGACCGAAATTACAACTATGAAAAAAGAGACGTGTATGGTACACCAGGACATAAAAAGGAACAAAAGAGATCAAGGGAGGAATCTGGGAATATGAGACAAAATGAAACAAAGAGGGATGAAAGACCTGAAGGACAAACTAGGATGGAGATTGGAACGGATACTCTAGCATTGCCAAATCTAAAAATACCTCACTCTTCTTCATCTTTTTTAGAGATGAATCATCTAAATCACAAAGAAGGGAAAGGGAACCAACCCATATCCAGGGCAAAAACAAAACCCATAGAGGAAAAAGGGGAGGCATCAAAATAAAAAAGAACAAAAATGAAACACACGATGAAGTAGAAGATGAAACGAATAATGAGGGGATATTCAATCTAAGTTCTTATCAATTGAATAAGGAGGAGAAATCCATTCTGAAACTAGGGTCTGAAGGGTAGAAGTCTGGATAAGTTCACTACCTTTGTGAACACTAAAGAGTTCATCAGAAAGCTGACTCTGAAAAGATTCTTTCTGAAATCTCCTCTTGAGAGGACAGGTACTGGTTATAAGGAATATAACTCGATGTCGCAAGATGACGGTTATAAACACACCAATTTAAAGCCGAAATCGACCTTCTACCCCATAAGCCACAAGGGGACAACACTAGAAACGTTTGAGACAGTGGTCTGCCGAGAAATACGAGATCTCGATCCAAAAAAGTTAAATCTGTGAAAGAAAAATCTATCTGGGAAGCAATTCAAAATAATAAAACAATTGGAACAGAACCAAAATCTCACCATCAAGCCCGCGGATAAGGGCGGTGGAATTGTGGTGATGGACAGAACAAAGTATAATAACGAGACGGAGAGAATCCTGGGAGATGAGAACACATATCAAAAACTAAAAGAGAATCCCACCGGTACATATAAAAAGAAACTGGCGGATCTCCTTAAAGAAGCAAGAGAAGACAACATCCTGAATGATAGAGAGTACAATTATATCAATGTACAATTCCCAAGGACTCCAATAATATATCATCTTCCGAAAATACATAAAGATCTTGAAAACCCCCCCGGGAGACCTATCATATCGGGGATAGGGTCCTTAAGCAGCAACCTGTCTGAGTATGTAGACAACCACTTACAAAAATATGTGAAAGAACGTCCATCCTACTTGAGGGATTCCACAGAAATAATAAATCTTCTTGAAGATATCGAATGGGAAGAGGACTTCATTCTGGTCACATGCGATGTGACGGCTCTATACACGAGTATACCCCATGAAGAAGGGCTGAAAGCGGTGAAATTCTATCTAGAGAGAGATGAGGAAATACCATCAAGACAATATGATTTCATATTGGACAGCATCTATTACATCTTACACCATAACTTTTTTTGCAATGATGGCAAGTTCTACCGACAGATATGTGGGACGGCGATGGGGACCAGGTTCGCGCCCAGCTACGCCAATTTATATATGGTGAAGTGGGAGGAAATCTTCTGGGAATCATGCCCAGCGAGCGCGGACCTGGTTCTCTATCGCCGTTACATAGATGACATCATACTGATCTGGAAGGGGTCTCAAGAAGACTTGGAGTACACCATCAGTGTTATGAATCAAAATGAAGCGAACCTCCACTTTACATATGAGTGGAGCCGAATATCACTGACATACCTAGATCTGAATATAGAGGTGAAGGAAGGTGCCATTGAAACATCGACATACTTCAAAAAGGTGGACAGTAACAACTACGTCCACCAGACTAGTTGTCACCATAGGAATTGGAAAAACAATATTCCGAAAGGACAATTCCTGAGGATGAAGAAGAACTGCTCGGACCCCCAAAAATGGGAGGAACAAGCACAAACTATAAAAACCAAATTCCTGGAGAGAGGGTGTAAGGAGGAACTTCTGGATCAAAAGATAGAAGAAATCAGAGATATTGAGAGGAAGGAGTTGACTAAGTATAAAAACAAGGTCGACAGAATAGGCGACAACCAAATCCTAAATGTGCCATTAATTACTGAATACAGCGAAAACAGTAAAATTATTGAAGACATCTTTCGCAGACATTGGAACATACTTATGGATGACGAGATCCTTGGAGAAAAACTACCACGAAGACCAGAATTCGTGTATAGAAGAACTATGAACCTAAAAAGTAAACTCGCTCCAAGTATACAAAAGAAAAAACCATCTGAAGTAAAAGACACATTTGGAAAAACAGTAAGGGGTTTTTTCCCCTGCCATACATGCAAGGCATGCAAAAATGGTATAAAAACCGCCGAATTCCAATCCAATAATAGCTCTGAAAACTTTAAGATAAAAGACCTTATTCGGTGTCAGGACAAGAATGTTGTGTACATACTACAATGCCCATGTGGCCTTCAGTACGTGGGACAGACGTCTAGGCCTTTGAGGGATAGAATACGGGAACACCTTCTATGCATCGAGAAGATCAATAAAGAGACGGCCCTATATAGACATTTCTCCGAGAAACACTGTGGGGATATTAAAGCATTAAAATATATAGGGATAAGGAAAGTGCCAATAAATTGGAGAGGTGGCAACCATGAAAAGCAATTACTGATTGAAGAATCCAAATGGATATTCTCCCTCGATTGCCTACATCCAAGGGGGCTGAATAATAAGGAAGACTTGTCTCACCTCCTGAATAACAACTGAAGACTGAAGATATACATCTCTTGAAAGAACTGAAAATGAATGCCACCTCCCTCTCTAAACACACCCATTCACTCAGTGAAATAAGAAAAGACATACATCTCTTGAAAGAACCGAAATTGAATGTCACCTCCCTCTCCAAAGACACCCACACACTCAGTGAAATAAGAGAAGAACTTGATGGCAACCCCTTCCTGACCGAAAATATGTAATGATTTGAAAATATCCACAAAAAGAAGAATAGCCCTTTCCATGTTAGGAGAATGGCAAATTAGCCATATTCCATCGATTAGAAAAATAAAGGTAATCCTGTTTTTTCTAACAAGACGAAACATCCTAACATATAAAAATCCCAATTAAGAAATTTGGGCAAGATTTATTAAGGATTGACCCCATTAAAGTCCAACGATCTCTTTAAGACCAATTATGGTGACCTAAATTGGAACAGCAGCAATCTCCCCTTTAAACTATGAAAATTTCTCACAAAGGACAAAATTACAATTCTATTTCTAACCAGAAAATATAGAAGATTACATTCCTTATCTCATTCTATATAAATGTATTTACTTCTGAAAGCACAACCATAAAGCATCTCTCACCACAGAAATCTCTCCATCCCTGAGACTACAATTGAGGAGTTTAAAAACTTATAATCTATATCATGTATGAAATTAAACCTATGTTTATACTAGAAGAGTCTCCTCGTAGAAATAGAAGACCCCTTGGGAATATCTCTACTATTTCATGATCACCTCAATTTATCAAGCAGATCTAATAAAATTATCCAGTCTTCCCAAAGGAATTAGAAAACACTCTCACTAAGGCCCCGGTGTGATAAAGTAACATTGGCAATTTATGAAGGAATGTGGAGCAAGAAGAATAGACTTAGTATATGAAGTATATGTGATCCAAAGATCAAAGAATATCCCCAAAACTGGGATTCAAAGGATTAAATATTTTTAGGTACGCGAGCCCCAAGCAATTAATGACATAAATTTGAAATCCAAGTCAGGGTTCATATAAGAGCCTTACAAACTACAAAAGCCTAGGGCTCATATAAGAGCCCCACAAACTACTGTCTCATAGATACCAAATAGAACAAAAATTAGACTCGAGGCTGTAAGCAGTATACCTAGGGTTCATAAGAAAGTAATAACTACTAGTTCATATAAGAAAAGGTAAAAACGACTCCCGGACTGATATATATATATATATATAAGTTTAAATATCCCCTCCCTTACTTCCGAAATAGAAGAAAATCGGATCCCCAGAATAAAACCAGAAAAATCGGAAAATAAATTGAGCCTGTTAACCTCTAATTTTTTAATGTTTTATTGTTTTATTTGTTTTTAACTTATCTAAATTTTTTACTTTTCCAATTTGTAATGTTAAAAATAACAACCATATCGGTTATAGGAAAAACATCGCAAAGAAAAAAGTCTATCAAAATTCAAAAAACTTACTATGGCAATGGGTTCCCAATGGAAATTAAATTTCCACAATAGTAGTGAATGTATTCGAATTAATAAAGGTTAAGATTACTGAAAGAGGTAATCGCAAAGTGCAATGTGAAGCAAAAATCGGGAGAGTGTATATAAGCAAACCAGAAAGCCGTAAATCTATGTCCCCCCCCCGCCCCCCCCATCATTGTATACACTTGGCAGGAAGGTAATAACGAATTCTATCACTCAAAATACGTAGGAAGGGAAAATACACAACAACAGACACGTACGAAGGGAAAATACAAAACATCAGATTGAGGATGCCATCAATATCACAGTCCATCAAGCTGATCGATAAGCTAGGACACATATGCTCTCCTTTTACAGTATTAAGTAGAATGGTAGAAAAGAATATAACATCTAGAATAGCATATAATAACTGCATAACAACTGCATCGGAACAGCATCGGAAGCGTGACTAATCGAAGTAACACATAATCAAGCCAATTTAAAGCCACAAAGTATTAATCTCTTTCCTCTATAACACGAATCCAATTGGGAATACAAATATATAGTATTTTAGTACACCAGCCAACAATAACAAAGATGCGGGCTGTAACTCTAAATATATCTTTCTTCACACACACTGAATCATGAGCCAATAAGGTTTAACACACCGTACACACCTCCACTGTTTGAACCAATCGGAAAGGACCTAAGCGCTAAACAATGAGATCAGGGGAATATCGGACTAGCACATTAAAAGCAATATGAACGATTTAAGTTTACATAGTGTTAAACAGTAATACAAATTGAGGTAAGATCAAACACAATACCAAGCAGATATGATCGTAAAAATGTAATTAACATCATAAGCCATAAAAACCGGAAGCACTAAGAAATCAATTCCGGGATCATTATACGGGCATTATTGGGAAGGGGTATTTAAAGACCCTGAGATTAACATTAAACCAGTCTTGAAAAAGGTCTATGTTTGACCGAAACGCGTCGACTGGTGAGTAGCATTCCAATTTATATATCTGTTTGAAAAACTATCTGCACTATTATTATTTCTTTTGGCAGAAGGAATAAAAAACCTGGGTGACGCTGGAGCTGCAAATTGTCTATTGACGCTGAAGCCCAATCCCCACTACAGGCAATTATACCTCACATAGACTGATAAACTACAGAAAGAGGAATTACCTAAACTTGGAAATACTTTAACTTTGACTTTTAACGAAGATATTTTAGTTACACCTTTTTTAATTTTGATAACATTATGGCGGTTGCAATCATGTTGGTCACTAGTGATATTTGAGGGTTAAATCGGAGCACGTTTGTGGATTAAGCTTTGATTCTGAACACCCATTTTGACACAAATTTTGTATTGTAAATTCTGGATTTTGCTTTTAATATCGATACATATTTTAAATATCGATACACTATATATTTTTTGACGACTGAAAACTATATACATTTTTATTTATATATTTTTTGCACCTGGGACCTGTAAAACAACACCAATTGAATCCTCTAACTTCACTTTTGGATTGTATTTTTGGCACCAACCGAAATTTATATTTTGAAATTTATATTTTGAAATTTATATTTTGTTATATTTTTTGCTAAATTTGTTTTTTCACGAATAACCTGTCACACAACTATTTTTTGCTAAATTTGTATTTTCACGAATAACCTGTCACACAATTAGCATAAATAGAGCACACATCCTCTTTCCTCTTCGCTAGCGGAGAACGGTCACTGATCCTTTAAAGGTACAGCTGATCGGTTCAACTCTTGCCACATATAACCTAAGGGACTCATTTGAGAAAATATCCACAGAAAAACCACTCTGGCCTCGTTCATGTGTTAAAGTTATTATCATACACAACCGCATTAGAAATATCTATTTAATCTGTTTTATACTGTACAAACATTCTAGCAGGTAACATTGTTATAGAATCATATACTTTTCTGCACAATCTGCGAACCGGTCTGATAAACATAGTAGGTAGCACTGTTATAGGATCGGTTTAAACTCCAATTTTATTTTTGTGAAATATACTATATTTTTCCGGTCGGATTACTATAGTAGGTAACACTACTATAGGATCGTTTTTATCTATTTATCTATTTATTACTCAGATTTTGGAAGCTTCCAAGTTACCAAACTTGAGAAATCCATAATTATTGCAAACACTGTTGTAGGACCAATTGTTTTATTTATTGTTGTATTATTTAGAAGGCACTTTATATTGTCATAAGCATTATGTGGATCCATATTTAAATCCACTATATATATATATATATATATATATATATATATATATACCAAGTTTGGACACGAATGTTTTAAATCTTCAAAGTACTGTCAAGAACTTATGTTTTAATATTTGGAATAAACCATTTTAACCAAATTGTGAAGAAATTGGTTTCACATTCTGAACCCTGCCGGTTCGCTGGCGCTTTGATATTTTCTGATTTTTCTTAAACGTATCTGACCACTAGGGGTCACCCATCAGAGCTAAGGGTCCATTAGTAGTAGGCGCTAAGTGATTTCTTCTCACTGTACTAGTTGTATCCTAGGCCCACTGAGCAGCCACTACTGAGAATTTGATATATAAGAATAAATATGGAGTCTTTTCAAAGTTTGAGACAACCTATTAATATTACTATTGATGATATAGAAAGGGAGAATCAACAAATTGAGGAAGAGGAAGAAACTTTAGATATACAGTTAATCTTCAGGGAACTGGAAAAACTACTTGTTTCTGAAGTAAAATACAAAGGGGAAATATCATTCCTCAAAAAATGTTTAGAATTGGGGATTGTCCCAAAGGGTCTGTTAATATACAAAGATTGCGCATTCCCACTTTCATACACTATAACAGAAAAGTGGAAAGAAGTATTGATAGAGACTTCAAAAAACTAATACAACTGATTATAGAATATAGGGAAACACAAGTCATGAGGATAGACTCAGAAATTAAAGATAATGAATTAATCATTTTAAATTTAGAAAATTCGGGGCCAGAAGGCGAGGAGATAACAGAAAAGAAAGAGTCTCTAGTTAAGAAAGTGAGTAAAATAAGGGAGGATATTATCAAAAAGAAAACTAAAAAACTGATGAGGGAAATAGAAAAGAAAAGGGATGAGGAAAATTTGCAAACTGAAGAGAATGAGGAAAATGCACCTAATGGTGATGACGATAATGAATCTAAGGTATGGACAGCTGTCACATATAAAAGAACGCCTAAAGAGAAATCCAATTTGAAATACTCTGAGATACAACAACATACCCCCAATCTTAGGGACAATATGATAGACAACTATAAAGACAAAACAAATAAAGAACAAAGATTTAGTCACAGTGACCAAAGACGTGAATATAGGAGCCGACAGTATGATCATGGACATAGAAACTTTGGAGGTTACCATACTGACAATAGATATAATAGAAGGATGTATGAAGGGCCGTACAATAGCCCAAGGAGGAGAGATTACCATTATGAAGAGCCATATAACCACTCAAGAAGGAACAACTACCATTTTGAGGAAAGGAAAGAAAGAAGGGGATATCAAATGAACCCCTATGGAGATAGAGAAAGAGAACGGAATTATGAATATAGAAGAGAAAGAGAACGGAATTTCGAACATACAAGAAGAAACACTCATAGCAATTGGAATAACTCCGAGAGAGACTGGACGAACCGAAAAATCCAAGACAGACAGAACTACCAAGAAAGGGGATATTTCCAACAAAGACGGAATGATGAAAGGAGAGGAGTATCTGACCGAAATTACAACTATGAAAAAAGAGACGTGTATGGTACACCAGGACATAAAAAGGAACAAAAGAGATCAAGGGAGGAATCTGGGAATATGAGACAAAATGAAACAAAGAGGGATGAAAGACCTGAAGGACAAACTAGGATGGAGATTTGAACGGATACTCTAGCATTGCCAAATCTAAAAATACCTCACTCTTCTTCATCTTTTTTAGAGATGAATCATCTAAATCACAAAGAAGGGAAAGGGAACCAACCCATATCCAGGGCAAAAACAAAACCCATAGAGGAAAAAGGGGAGGCATCAAAATAAAAAAGAACAAAAATGAAACACACGATGAAGTAGAAGATGAAACGAATAATGAGGGGATATTCAATCTAAGTTCTTATCAATTGAATAAGGAGGAGAAATCCATTCTGAAACTAGGGTTGTCATTTGCACCCTCTAGAAGTCTGGATAAGTTCACTACCTTTGTGAACACTAAAGAGTTCATCAGAAAGCTGACTCTGAAAAGATTCTTTCTGAAATCTCCTCTTGAGAGGACAGGTACTGGTTATAAGGAATATAACTCGATGTCGCAAGATGACGGTTATAAACACACCAATTTAAAGCCGAAATCGACCTTCTACCCCATAAGCCACAAGGGGACAACACTAGAAACGTTTGAGACAGTGGTCTGCCGAGAAATACGAGATCTCGATCCAAAAAAGTTAAATCTGAGAAAGAAAAATCTATCTGGGAAGCAATTCAAAATAATAAAACAATTGGAACAGAACCAAAATCTCACCATCAAGCCCGCGGATAAGGGCGGTGGAATTGTGGTGATGGACAGAACAAAGTATAATAACGAGACGGAGAGAATCCTGGGAGATGAGAACACATATCAAAAACTAAAAGAGAATCCCACCGGTACATATAAAAAGAAACTGGCGGATCTCCTTAGAGAAGCAAGAGAAGACAACATCCTGAATGATAGAGAGTACAATTATATCAATGTACAATTCCCAAGGACTCCAATAATATATCATCTTCCGAAAATACATAAAGATCTTGAAAACCCCCCCGGGAGACCTATCATATTGGGGATAGGGTCCTTAAGCAGCAACCTGTCTGAGTATGTAGACAACCACTTACAAAAATATGTGAAAGAACGTCCATCCTACTTGAGGGATTCCACAGAAATAATAAATCTTCTTGAAGATATCGAATGGGAAGAGGACTTCATTCTGGTCACATGCGATGTGACGGCTCTATACACGAGTATACCCCATGAAGAAGGGCTGAAAGCGGTGAAATTCTATCTAGAGAGAGATGAGGAAATACCATCAAGACAATGTGATTTCATATTGGACAGCATCTATTACATCTTACACCATAACTTTTTTTGCAATGATGGCAAGTTCTACCGACAGATATGTGGGACGGCGATGGGGACCAGGTTCGCGCCCAGCTACGCCAATTTATATATGGCGAAGTGGGAGGAAATCTTCTGGGAATCATGCCCAGCGAGCGCGGACCTGGTTCTCTATCGCCGTTACATAGATGACATCATACTGATCTGGAAGGGGTCTCAAGAAGACTTGGAGTACACCATCAGTGTTATGAATCAAAATGAAGCGAACCTCCACTTTACATATGAGTGGAGCCGAATATCACTGACATACCTAGATCTGAATATAGAGGTGAAGGAAGGTGCCATTGAAACATCGACATACTTCAAAAAGGTGGACAGTAACAACTACGTCCACCAGACTAGTTGTCACCATAGGAATTGGAAAAACAATATTCCGAAAGGACAATTCCTGAGGATGAAGAAGAACTGCTCGGACCCCCAAAAATGGGAGGAACAAGCACAAACTATAAAAACCAAATTCCTGGAGAGAGGGTATAAGGAGGAACTTCTGGATCAAAAGATAGAAGAAATCAGAGATATTGAGAGGAAGGAGTTGACTAAGTATAAAAACAAGGTCGACAGAATAGGCGACAACCAAATCCTAAATGTGCCATTAATTACTGAATACAGCGAAAACAGTAAAATTATTGAAGACATCTTTCGCAGACATTGGAACATACTTATGGATGACGAGATCCTTGGAGAAAAACTACCACGAAGACCAAAATTCGTGTATAGAAGAACTATGAACCTAAAAAGTAAACTCGCTCCAAGTATACAAAAGAAAAAACCATCTGAAGTAAAAGACACATTTGGAAAAACAGTAAGGGGTTTTTTCCCCTGCCATACATGCAAGGCATGCAAAAATGGTATAAAAACCGCCGAATTCCAATCCAATAATAGCTCTGAAAACTTTAAGATTAAAGACCTTATTCGGTGTCAGGACAAGAATGTTGTGTACATACTACAATGCCCATGTGGCCTTCAGTACGTGGGACAGACGTCTAGGCCTTTGAGGGATAGAATACGGGAACACCTTCTATGCATCGAGAAGATCAATAAAGAGACGGCCCTATATAGACATTTCTCCGAGAAACACTGTGGGGATATTAAAGCATTAAAATATATAGGGATAAGGAAAGTGCCAAGAAATTGGAGAGGTGGCAACCATGAAAAGCAATTACTGATTGAAGAATCCAAATGGATATTCTCCCTCGATTGCCTACATCCAAGGGGGCTGAATAATAAGGAAGACTTGTCTCACCTCCTGAATAACAACTGAAGACTGAAGATATACATCTCTTGAAAGAACTGAAAATGAATGCCACCTCCCTCTCTAAACACACCCATTCACTCAGTGAAATAAGAAAAGACATACATCTCTTGAAAGAACCGAAATTGAATGTCACCTCCCTCTCCAAAGACACCCACACACTCAGTGAAATAAGAGAAGAACTTGATGGCAACCCCTTCCTGACCGAAAATATGTAATGATTTGAAAATATCCACAAAAAGAAGAATAGCCCTTTCCATGTTAGGAGAATGGCAAATTAGCCATATTCCATCGATTAGAAAAATAAAGGTAATCCTGTTTTTTCTAACAAGACGAAACATCCTAACATATAAAAATCCCAATTAAGAAATTTGGGTAAGATTTATTAAGGATAGACCCCATTAAAGTCCAACGATCTCTTTAAGACGAATTATGGTGACCTAAATTGGAACAGCAGCAATCTCCCCTTTAAACTATGAAAATTTCTCACAAAGGACAAAATTACAACTCTATTTCTAACCAGAAAATATAGAAGATTACATTCCTTATCTCATTCTATATAAATGTATTTACTTCTGAAAGCACAACCATAAAGCATCTCTCACCACAGAAATCTCTCCATCCCTGAGACTACAATTAAGGAGTTTAAAAACTTATAATCTATATCATGTATGAAATTAAACCTATGTTTATACTAGAAGAGTCTCCTCGTAGAAATAGAAGACCCCTTGGGAATATCTCTACTATTTCATGATCACCTCAATTTATCAAGCAGATCTAATAAAATTATCCAGTCTTCCCAAAGGAATTAGAAAACACTCTCACTAAGGCCCCGGTGTGATAAAGTAACATTGGCAATTTATGAAGGAATATGGAGCAAGAAGAATAGACTTAGTATATGAAGTATATGTGATCCAGAGATCAAAGAATATCCCCAAAACTGGGATTCAAAGGATTAAATATTTTTAGGTACGCGAGCCCCAAGCAATTAATGACATAAATTTGAAATCCAAGTCAGGGTTCATATAAGAGCCTTACAAACTACAAAAGCCTAGGGCTCATATAAGAGCCCCACAAACTACTGTCTCATAGATACCAAATAGAACAAAAATTAGACTCGAGGCTGTAAGCAGTATACCTAGGGTTCATAAGAAAGTAATAACTACTAGTTCATATAAGAAAAGTTAAAAACGACTCCCGGACTGATATATATATATATATATATATATATATATATATATATATATATATATATATATATATATATAAGTTTAAATATCCCCTCCCTTACTTCCGAAATAGAAGAAAATCGGATCCCCAGAATAAAACCAGAAAAATCGGAAAATAAATTGAGCCTGTTAACCTCTAATTTTTTAATGTTTTATTGTTTTATTTGTTTTTAACTTATCTAAATTTTTTACTTTTCCAATTTGTAATGTTAAAAATAACAACCATATCGGTTATAGGAAAAACATCGCAAAGAAAAAAGTCTATCAAAATTAAAAAAACTTACTATGGCAATGGGTTCCCAATGGAAATTAAATTTCCACAATAGTAGTGAATGTATTCGAATTAATAAAGGTTAAGATTACTGAAAGAGGTAATCGCAAAGTGCAATGTGAAGCAAAAATCGGGAGAGTGTATATAAGCAAACCAGAAAGCCGTAAATCTATGTCCCCCCCCCGCCCCCCCCCATCATTGTATACACTTGGCAGGAAGGTAATAACGAATTCTATCACTCAAAATACGTAGGAAGGGAAAATACACAACAACAGACACGTACGAAGGGAAAATACAAAACATCAGATTGAGGATGCCATCAATATCACAGTCCATCAAGCTGATCGATAAGCTAGGACACATATGCTCTCCTTTTACAGTATTAAGTAGAATGGTAGAAAAGAATATAACATCTAGAATAGCATATAATAACTGCATAACAACTGCATCGGAACAGCATCGGAAACGTGACTAATCGAAGTAACACATAATCAAGCCAATTTGAAAGCCACAAAGTATTAATCTCTTTCCTCTATAACACGAATCCAATTGGGAATACAAATATATAGTATTTTAGTACACCAGCCAACAATAACAAAGATGCATGCTGTAACTCTAAATATATCTTTCTTCACACACACTGAATCATGAGCCAATAAGGTTTAACACACCGTACACACCTCCACTGTTTGAACCAATCGGAAAGGACCTAAGCGCTAAACAATGAGATCAGGGGAATATCGGACTAGCACATTAAAAGCAATATGAACGATTTAAGTTTACATAGTGTTAAACAGTAATACAAATTGAGGTAAGATCAAACACAATACCAAGCAGATATGATCGTAAAAATGTAATTAACATCATAAGCCATAAAAACCGGAAGCACTAAGAAATCAATTCCGGGATCATTATACGGGCATTATTGGGAAGGGGTATTTAAAGACCCTGAGATTAACATTAAACCAGTCTTGAAAAAGGTCTATGTTTGACCGAAACGCGTCGACTGGTGAGTAGCATTCCAATTTATATATCTGTTTGAAAAACTATCTGCACTATTATTATTTCTTTTGGCAGAAGGAATAAAAAACCTGGGTGACGCTGGAGCTGCAAATTGTCTATTGACGCTGAAGCCCAATCCCCACTACAGGCAATTATACCTCACATAGACTGATAAACTACAGAAAGAGGAATTACCTAAACTTGGAAATACTTTAACTTTGACTTTTAACGAAGATATTTTAGTTACACCTTTTTTAATTTTGATAACATTATGGCGGTTGCAATCATGTTGGTCACTAGTGATATTTGAGGGTTAAATCGGAGCACGTTTGTGGATTAAGCTTTGATTCTGAACACCCATTTTTACACAAATTTTGTATTGTAAATTCTGGATTTTGCTTTTAATATCGATACATATTTTAAATATCAATACACTATATATTTTTTGACGACTGAAAACTATATACTTTTTTATTTATATATTTTTTGCACCTGGGACCTGTAAAACAACACCAATTGAATCCTCTATCTTCACTTTTGGATTGTATTTTTGGCACCAACCGAAATTTATATTTTGAAATTTATATTTTGTTATATTTTTTGCTAAATTTGTTTTTTCACAAATAACCTGTCACACAATTAGCATAAATAGAGCACACATCCTCTTTCCTCTTCGCTAGCGGAGAACGGTCACTGATCCTTTAAAGGTACAGCTGATCGGTTCAACTCTTGCCACATATAACCTAAGGGACTCATTTGAGAAAATATCCACAGAAAAACCACTCTGGCCTCGTTCATGTGTTAAAGTTATTATCATACACAACCGCATTAGAAATATCTATTTAATCTGTTTTATACTGTACAAACATTCTAGCAGGTAACATTGTTATAGAATCATATACTTTTCTGCACAATCTGCGAACCGGTCTGATAAACATAGTAGGTAGCACTGTTATAGGATCGGTTTAAACTCCAATTTTATTTTTGTGAAATATACTCTATTTTTCCGGTCGGATTACTATAGTAGGTAACACTACTATAGGATCGTTTTTATCTATTTATCTATTTATTACTCAGATTTTGGAAGCTTCCAAGTTACCAAACTTGAGAAATCCATAATTATTGCAAACACTGTTGTAGGACCAATTGTTTTATTTATTGTTGTATTATTTAGAAGGCACTTTATATTGTCATAAGCATTATGTGGATCCATATTTAAATCCACTATATATATATATATATATATATATATATATATATATATACCAAGTTTGGACACGAATGTTTTAAATCTTCAAAGTACTGTCAAGAACTTATGTTTTAATATTTGGAATAAACCATTTTAACCAAATTGTGAAGAAATTGGTTTCACATTCTGAACCCTGCCGGTTCGCTGGCGCTTTGATATTTTCTGATTTTTCTTAAACGTATCTGACCACTAGGGGTCACCCATCAGAGCTAAGGGTCCATTAGTAGTAGGCGCTAAGTGATTTCTTCTCACTTACTGTGATATGTATTATGCTATTTCAAGCTATTGCGTAATATGGTGATTTTAGGTTTAACAGCATTTATTTGAGGCATTACAGAGATAAGGCATTAAATTATTGTCTCTCTAAATGTAGCCCCACAGACGTCTTAATTGTTGTATACTTCTCTCTACCATGGCCATTGGTGTATGTTTTTAACATATTTAAGGTGGATTATGTTTATGTTTTTGTTTATGATTTAGATATAGTTAATAAATAAATTGATATATTATATAGGATATTTTGTATTCCAAATCTTTGTTTTTGGTGTGCTTTAATACTCTCAAATATGCGGATTCTCTGATAATGAATTATAGTATTGATATGGATAGTGCTGGCTAAGGAATCCTTTCATTTTTCTTTTCTGTTTCTTCTTTCTTAAATGTTCTGCTCTGTTAAATGTGTAATATATATAGTAAAAGAGGGTGATAAAAGGCGCACAAATAATAATGCAGTCCTAGCCACAAACAAAGGGTCAGTGAAGGTCTAGTGCAATCTATAAATGTTAAGCCTAGCCAGGGACCAGCTTAGTAATATATAATCCAAAAAATAGTGACAAAACGACAACATCTAAAAATGTCAGCAATATAAGCAAATAATAGAGTATTGTGCCAATTTCCATAGGCAGAGTACATACAGAGAGGGAACAAAAGGGCCAAACAATAGTGCAATATTGTTTTAAAAGTAGTTAATACAATTTTTATTTAAGTCAAAGGTAAAACTTGCTTACATTTGTTTACCTCAATCAATTATGAGGTATTATTTGCTTATATTGCTGACATTTTTAGATGTTGTAGTTTTGTCACTTTTTTGGATTATATATTACTAACTGGTCCCTGGCTAGGCTTAACATTTATAGATTGCACTAGACCTTCACTTTGCCCTCGTTTGTGGCTAGGACTGCATTATTATCTACACTTGTTTTATTTATTTAACTGTTTGTGCGCCTTTTATCACCCTCTTTTACTTCCTAATTTTACCTATTTTGGGCAGTGAACTATCTGGTGTGGGGACCCTAGGTATTCCTTGTTTAGATTTAAGGCAGCATTTGCAGTGGAATATTTAAATACAAATACTAGTTTCTGGACTCTCACTTAGCGCTGATTTCTCACACCTCTCCATTTATATATATATATATATACATATTTCATGTGTCAATTACAAAGGGTTACAACTGAATACTAGCGTAAGTACTAGTTCTAAGGCTATCAATTAATATTTACATTTTATAGCAGAATTTAAAGGTCAGACACAATCAACCTGGTTTACTTCTATAAGAAAAAAACACATGGAAATAAAACAATTTTATTCAAACAATCTGATATTGCTACATTTTTCTGCCTTATTAAAAGCAGGTGGGAATGTGGAGTAATTAAATAAAATGTTGGAAAGATAAATACAAAATGTAAAATTAAAGGGTAACAGAAAGATGTCTGTATAAAGGACCTCTTTGTGCATTGCGTAGGCTTTCTTTTCTTCAGGAGGAATATTTACTAGTAGAAGGCACATATGAGGAGACCTTAATAAATTGGAGAATTGTGATTGGTCAGATAGTGCATGGGGATTTAGATGCTTGTAGGAAAGTTCTTGGGTAGGGGTTGTGTATGAGGTCTCTTGGGAGCTATTGAGAACAAAATATTGTGGATGGGGTTCATGCTTTAGTGTATTCATATTGAAGGTTAAAGTAGAAAAAAATAGTAGTTGAAGAATTAATAGTGACATTGAAATAATATGTTGCCACTGTTAACCCTGGCTGCCATCATGCTGCTTTCTCTCTGGTTGGTAACTCACTTATTTATTTCTCATCACCTCATCTAAATCTCCTTTGTACCCTAACAATACAATCTCAACATTTGAACTCATGTATGTTTACACCACTCTAAGTAGCTCTAATTCATGCTTAAATGAAAATGAAATAATACAATTTACAGTTTTATACATTTACAACTTAAGTACCTTTACGGCTACATTGGTAGTTCCAGTTTGAGGTCCCAGAATATCTACAGCAGATCCTTCATAGACCTCACCAAAGGCTCCACTTCCCAAAAAGACACTTAGAGATAACTTCTCCCGAGGAAAACGTGGCAGCTTCTCCATTTCAGCAGGAGTAGGCAATGTACTGGGGAACAAAAACTATAGTTATAAAATTTGTCATTCTGAATTCTGATGGTATTAACAAAACTATGGAAATTCCTCTAAGATCAGTGGCCCACATTCCAATCCATTAGGTTTTGACATCTCTTGCACTGTCAGACTTTACCTTAATCTGCCTTCTTTTAAATGCCCCATAAAGACATTTTTAACAAATTAATTCCACTTACCAAATAGCTGCCCTCATCTAACTTTGAATTAACATTGTTCTCACCCTTGCAGTCTTCACCTCCTGTTTCTCACCCTCCTTTTCTTCTAGATCGTAAGTTCCCATGGGAATAGGGCTCTCAAGTACTCCTGTATATGCTTGTCAAATGTTGTCTTGTCTCTTATGAGTTTTGTATCATTGTTTTATTTAAATGAAGTGTACCCACGGGAAATGCACCAGAATGTGTTGGCACTTTATTAATAAAGCATAATAATAATAAAATAGTAATGATCAGTGCACCCTTATCATATGAAGGCAGATGCATTCTGCCCCCTGTCAAAAGCTAACAGCAGGAACTGCAAACATGTGCCTCTGTGCTAGATGTAGGTACTATGTCAACACAGTATGCTGGGTTTTTTGTCTGTTTAAACATTAAATTCAAATGTGTAAATAAGTAATCTGAAGAACAAAAATAGACATTTACAGAAACAAAAATTAAAGAATAAAGCAAATGCAATGTGTTTTGGCATGAAAACTGGCCTTTCTCAAGCTTGTTTTATAAAAAATATTCTAGGAAAGCTGCAATTATTTTAAACTACTGAGATATAAATCAGAAACAAGCTCCGACCACAACTCAAATTCCCATTGGATAATGATATTACCGCTTTGAAGCAGACCTTATTGAAGACAGCTTAAAGGGACACTGAACCCAAATTTTTTCTTTCGTGATTCAGATAGAGCATGACATTTTAAGCAACTTTCTAATTTACACCTATTATCAAATTTTCTTCATTCTCTTGGTATCTTGTAAGAGAATGTAAGTTTAGATGCCAGCCCTTTTTGGTGAAAAACCTGGGTTGTCCTTGCTGATTGGTGGATAAATTCATCCACCAATAAAAAAAGTGCTGTCCAGAGTACTGAACCAAAAAAAACAGCTTAGATGCCTTCTTTTCAAATAAAGATAGCAAGAGAATGAAGAAAAATTGATAATAGGAGTCAATTAGTAAGTTGCTTAAAATTGCATGCTCTATCTGAAACACGAAAGAAAAAATTTGGGTTCAGTGTCCCTTTAAGTTTACCTGTTGCCAGGTCACATAATTTGTACTAACCAATCAGTTGCAGAGCTACCTTTGTAGGCTAAATCATATAAATTTATACCAAGTTTGGAATAAACCAACGAGCGAACAATCAGAGTCAGGCTAAAAACGTTGCTCATGTTTCTATTGGATATCGATATTGCCACTCTAAGACAGACCTGATTGAGGAGTGCCAAGCTTCAGCCATTAAAAGGTTTATAAACTCACCAATCAGTCGCGGAGCTAAGTTTATAAATTAAATCAAGTATTTATATACCAAATTTGAGGCAAAGTATGTTTATTGAAGAAATGGATTACTTCTATGCGAGTACTATTTTACTTTATTTTAAAATACATTGGCTATTATGCAGATTCCATTTAATTTTTAATTGTCCGTTTCAGTCAAAATCACGGGACCCTGACATTTGATTGAGGACATTAAAATGCCTCGTACTTGACATCCCCATATAATTGTATCCAATCAGAACGGTGCCTACATGTTCCATTGTTAAAGCATAGAATTAAAAGGAGTATACATGGTTTTATTTAATTCAACAATACACTATACATTTGCACAAAGTATTTACATCCATAGTATTAAATTAAAGCACAGAAATTATTGTTATTTTTATTCATTCCACGTGGTTGTACACTATCAGAAAAATCCACCTGTATTCTCTTTTGAGTAGTGCATGTTGTGTATCTGCTCCACTAATTTCCCTCTTGAGATGATCTAGTCCCCTACAAGTTAATGCCCTCACATTGGAGTTGTGGTATTTCAGAAAGTGTCTAGTAACTGAGGTTATTTGTTTATCATTTGCTATGTCTTTCCTAGCATTGCAAATGTTACTTAGATGTTCTGTAACCCTCACCCCAAGGGGGCAAGTTGACATAGCCGCATAATGTTAATTACATTCACACTTTAAGTAATAAATTAGATTCTTAGTCGTATGTAATTATTTTATGTGTCTCCTGCCAAATCTGTCCACTTTGAACACCTTTTAACCATATGATTACGGACTTTGCATGAACCTCAAGCTTTTGACCCTTTTTGCCATGCGGTCAAAATGACTAGATACTAAATTATCTTTAAGGTTTCTACCTCTTTTGTATGTGATTGATGGATGACATTGTAAAACTATAAGGATTTCTCCATCAAATATGCAGAAATCTGACCCTCGGTCAAACAGCAATCTGTCACATGGAAGTCCCATATATCTACACCTGATATCTTCTGTAAGACTTTTCTAATACTCACTCCCTTCTGATAGTGTTTATTAAACCCTCTCTCTAAAATTGAGTTCATACTACTACTGTTTTGAGTATTGATTCTTCATGCATGTGAACTCCCATATCCCATTAAATAATTTGACTTTTTAAGCTATGTCTTTGTGTAAAGTAAATAAATGCATTTCTAAGCATAGAATTTGAGCAATTCAAGTGTATCAGGGACATTCTACAGATATGATACAGATGTTTGTGGATAGAAGTTACTACCTACAGGAAGTCTAAAGGAGCAAAAGTTGATATGTCAGGAATCAGGAAAGCACAAAATAAGAACAGATTGGATAAGGTAATTTCTAGTACTGAGTACAGTTTAGAATGTAATAAGATTACTAGTATTGTCCATAGTTCCTTACATATGTTATTGTGAGATGAGAAATTGGAACCTTTGATTTCCGGATATTGTAAAATTGTTTTTAGAAGAGAAAAGACATTTGGCAATAACCTTTCATTTTCATTACTTCCATCATTACCTAATCAGAATATATGGCAAGTTTTTAATGCCAGATTTTAAAAATGCACAAACTGGAAGGATGTACAAAAGGAGGGTCTTTATAAATTGCAGTTTCATGTTTTGTTGTGTATTTGATAACATATATTTTATGTCAATTTCAATGTTTGGGTAAAACAACTAGAAAACTAGATCGTCTTATCAACATTTTATATAGTCAATCTATTACAGTCATAGATGTACACTTTTGCTTTGAGGGAACTGAAAATATATTTCACTGCTGTCCTTCAACACCTCAAATATATGCTTTGTTAGAAGGAGTTTTTTCTTTAAGCACAGATGTTTTAATGAAAGAATTAACTTTATTTTTATATAAAGCTTGTGTTCAGTTGTGAATAAAGTCCATAGAGACCAAACGTGTCTGACCAGTTACTGAGTTGATATCCATGTCAGCTAATTCAATTATTTGTAATGTATTATTAAAGGGACACTAAACCGAATTTTTTTCTTTCATGATTCAGATAGAGCATGAGATTTTAAGCAACTTTCTAATTTACTCCTATTATCAATTGTTCTTTGTTCTCATGCTATCTTGATTTGAAAAAGCAGTACTGTAGCTTTAGAGCCAGACCATTTTTTGCTCAGCACCTGGGTAGCACTTGCTGATTTGTGAGTAAATGTAGCAAACCAATCAGCAAGCGCTACCCAGGTGCTGAACTGAAGATGGGCTGGCTCCTAACCTTTTATTACTGCTTTTTCAAATCAAGATAACAAAGAAAAATTGATAAAAGGAGTAAATTAGAAAGTTGCTTAAAATTGCATGCTATATCTGAATCATGAAAGAAAAAAAGGTAAATTTATGCTTACCTGATAAATTGATTTCTTCTATGATACGACGAGTCCACGGATTCATCCTTTACTTGTGGGATATTATCCTCCTGCTAACAGGAAGTGGCAAAGAGCACCACAGCAGAGCTGTCTATATAGCTCCTCCCTTGACTCCACCCCCCAGTAATTCGACCGAAGGTATAGGAAGAAAAAGGAGAAACTAAAAGGTGCAGAGGTGACTGAAGTTTTAAATCAAAAATATAATCTGTCTTAAATTGACAGGGGGGGGGGGGGGCGTGGAATCGTCGTATCATAGAAGAAATCAATTTATCAGGTAGGCATAAATTTACTTTGCTTCTATAAGATACGACGAGTCCACAGATTCATCCTTTACTTGTGGGATACAATACCAAAGCTACAGGACACAGATGAACGGGAGGGACAAGACAGATACCTAAACAGAAGGCACCACTGCTTGAAGAACTTTTCTCCCAAAAATAGCCTCCGAAGAAGCAAAATTATCAAATTTGGAAAATTTGGAAAAGGTATGAAGGGTAGACCAAGTCGCAGCCTTACAAATCAGTTCAACAGAAGCATTGTTTTTAAAAGCCCATGTGGAAGCCACCACTCTAGTAGAATGAGCTGTAATCCTTTCAGGAGGCTGCTGTCCAGCATTCTCGTATGCCAAACGGATGATGATTTTCAGCCAAAAATAAAACAACAAACAGAGAAGATGTTTGACGGTAATCCTTGGTCGCTTGCAAGTAAAACTTCAAGG
Organism: Bombina bombina; assembly: GCF_027579735.1. Classification (NCBI taxonomy): domain Eukaryota; kingdom Metazoa; phylum Chordata; class Amphibia; order Anura; family Bombinatoridae; genus Bombina; species Bombina bombina. Next base: position 674,904,257 of record NC_069502.1, on the reverse strand, counting down.
CACGAACCACGTGCAAGTTATGTAGCAGACGCTCCTTCTTAGAAGAAGGATTAGGACACAGAGAAGGAACAACAATTTCCTGATTAATATTCTTATTAGAAACAACCTTAGGAAGGAAACCACCTTATCAGAATGGAATATAAGATAAGGCGAGTCGCATTGTATGGCAGATAGTTCAGAAACTCTTCGAGCAGAAGAGATAGCAACTAAAAACAGAACTTTCCAAGATAGAAGTTTAATATCTATGGAATGCAAAGGTTCAAACGGAACCCCTTGAAAAACTTTAAGAACTAAATTCAAACTCCATGGCGGAGAGACAGGTTTAAACACAGGCTTAATTCTAACCAAAGCCTGACAAAATGACTGAACGTCTGGGACATCTGCCAGACGCTTGTGCAGTAAAATTGACAAAGCAGAAATCTGTCCCTTTAAGGAACTAGCTGATAATCCCTTCTCCAATCCTTCTTGGAGAAAGGACAAAATCCTAGGAATCCTGATCTTACTCCATGAGTATTATTATTATTATTATCAGGTATTTGTAGAGCGCCAACAGATTCCGCAGCGCTGCTGAGTAGCCTTTGGATTCGCACCAATAAAGATATATCATATCTTATGATAAATTTTCCTAGTGACAGGCTTTCGAGACTGAATCAAGGTATCTATGACCGACTCAGAGAATCCCCGCTTAGACAAAATCAAGCGTTCAATCTCCAGGCAGTCAGCCACAGAGAAACTAGATTTGGATGTTGGAACGGACCCTGAATGAGAAGGTCCTGTCTCAGTGGCAGTTTCCACGGTGGCAGAGATGACATTTCCACCAGATCTGCATACCAAGTCCTGCGTGGCCACGCAGGTGCTATTAAAATTACCGAAGCCCTCTCCTGTTTGATTCTGGCAATCAGACGAGGAAGGAGAGGAAAAGGAGGAAACACATAAGCCAGGTTGAACGACCACGGTACTGCTAGAGCATCTATCAGTACTGCTTGAGGATCCCTTGATCTGAACCCGTTACAAGGAAGTTTGGCATTCTGACGAAATGCCATCAGATCCAATTCTGGTGTGCCCCATTGATGATTCAACTGTGCAAACACCTCCGGATGGAGCTCCCACTCCCCCGGATGAAAAGTCTGATGACTGAGAAAATCCGCTTCCCAGTTTTCCACTCCCGGGATATAGATTGCTGATAGATGGCAAGAGTGAGTCTCTGCCCATCGAATGATTTTGGAAACCTCTATCATCGCTAGAGAACTCTTTGTTCCCCCTTGATGATTGATATATGCTACAGTCGTGATATTGTCTGACTGGAATCTTATGAATTTGGCCGAAGCCAGCTGAGCCCACGCCAGAAGCGCATTGAATATCGCTCTCAGTTCTAGAATATTTATTGGAAGGAGAGCCTCCTCCTGAGTCCACACACCCTGCGCCTTCAGGGAATTCCAGACTGCACCCCTGCCCAAGAGGCTGGCGTCTGTCGTCACTATGACCCATGCTGGCCTGCGGAAACACATTCCCTGGGACAGATGATCCTGTGACAACCACCAAAGAAGAGAGTATCTGGTCTCTTGATCTAGATTTATCTGAGGGGATACATTTGCATAATCCCCATTCCACTGGCTGAGCATGCATAGTTGCAGTGGTCTGAGATGCAAGCGAGCAAACGGAACTATGTCCATTGCCGCTACCATTAGTCTGATTACCTCCATACACTGAGCAACTGACGGCCGAGGAATGGAATGAAGTGCTTTTCAAGTGGTTAAGATCTTTGATTTTCTGACCTCCATCAGAAAAATGTTCATGTCTACCGAGTCTATCAGAGTTCCTAGGAATGGAACTCTTGTGAAAGGAACAAGTGAACTCTTCTTTATGTTCACCTTCCACCCGTGAGATCTTAGAAAAGCCAACACGATGTCCATGTGAGATTTGGCTAGCTGGTAAGTGGACGCCTGAATCAAGATATCGTCCAGATAGGGCACCACTGCTATGCCCCGCGTCCTTAAAACCACCAGAAGGGACCCTAGCACCTTTGTGAAAATTCTGGGAGCTGCGGCCAACCCGAAAGGAAGGGCCACAAACTGGTAATGCTCATCCAGGAAGGCAAACCTGAGGAACTGGTGATGATCTTTGTGGATAGGAATTTGAAGATACGCATCCTTCAAATCCACGGTGGTCATATATTGACCCTCCTGGATCATTGGCAAAATTTTCCGAATGGTCTCCATCTTGAAGGATGGGACTCTGAGAAATTTGTTTAGAATTTTGAGATCTAAAATCGGTCTGAAGGTTCCCTCTTTTTTGGGAACCACAAACAGATTGGAGTTAAACCTGTGCCCCTGTTCTGCTTTTGGAACTGGGCAGATTGCACCCATAGTAGATAGGTCTTCTACACAGCGTAAGAACGCCTCTCTTTTTGTCTGGTTTACAGACAAACGTGAAAGATGAAATATCCCCCTTGGAGGAGAATCTTTGAATTCTAGATGATACCCCTGGGTCACAATTTCTCAAACCCAGGAATCCTGAACGTCTCTTGCCCAAGCCTGAGCGAAGAGAGAAAGTCTTCCCCCTACTAGATCCGGTCCCGGATCGGGGGCTGCCCCTTCATGCTGTCTTGGTAGCAGCAGCGGGCTTCTTGGCCTGTTTACCTTTATTCCAGGTCTGGTTAGGTCTCCAGACTGACTTGGATTGAGCAAAATTCCCCTCCTGCTTTGTGGCAGGGGAGGAAGTAGAGGGACCACCTTTGAAGTTTCGAAAGGAACGAAAATTATTTTGTTTGGACCTCATTCTATTTGTCTTGTCCTGAGGAAGGGCATGGCCTTTTCCTCCAGTGATGTCGGAAATGATCTCCTTCAGTTCAGGCCCGAATAGGGTCTTACCTTTGAAAATAATAGCTAATAGCTTAGATTTTGATGACACATCAGCAGACCAGGACTTAAGCCATAACGCTCTACGTGCTAAAATGGCAAAACCTGAATTCTTTGTTGCTAATTTTGCCATTTGAAAAGCAGCATCTGTAATAAAAGAATTAGATAGCTTGAAAGCCTTAATTCTATCAAAAATATCATCTAATGGGGTCTCAACCTTAAGAGACTCCTCTAGAGCCTCGAACCAAAAGGCAGCTGCAGTAGTTACAGGAACAATGCACGCTATAGGTTGTAGAAGAAAACCCTGATGAATAAAAAGAAATTTAGAAGACCCTCTAATTTTTTATTAATAGGATCTTTGAAAGCACAACTGTCCTCAATAGGTATAGTTGTATGCTTAGCCACTACTCTGGATCTTAGTAACAACTGCTAAGATCATCAGCCTCCAGGCAGAAGTCTTCAGCCATCTGCTGCCTGGGAGAAAATAGCACACACCGGTACCATTTAAAATAAAAAACTCTTGCTTGAAGAAAATAAAAACTAACATTTTATCACCTCTTTCACTTTACCCTTCCTATTACTTAGAGTAGGCAAAGAGAATGACTGGGGGGTGGAGACAAGGGAGGAGCTATATAGACAGCTCTGCTGAGGTGCTCTTTGCCACTTCCTGTTAGCAGGAGGATAATATCCCACAAGTAAAGGATGAATCTGTGGACTCGTCGTATCTTATAGAAGAAATTGGTGTTCGTATTCCTTTAATGTTAATAAACAATTTTTGTTGTATTCAACTAATCCCTATTTTTGTTAACTTAATAGTGTGAAAAGTTGTTTCTGTTAATTCAGTAAATACCTTGCAGGATTGTTAGCTTTCATGAGCTATTTACCCTATTACAAGATATATTATATTATATTATGTTGTAATAGAAACACTTTTGCAGTATATATGTATAGAACAAATACTTCTAGACAATGCTAAAACTGTTCCAGAAATAGTGTCACAGAGAGCATATATACATATTCCACACTCACCTGTATTCATACATTAATGTGAAAACCATCTCTGTTAGCAAGTTTAGTATCACACAGCTTAAATTAATTGCTATCATCAAGTTTCAAGTATCCAGAGTCAGTAAGGTATCTCTCACTTACTGCAGGTCTTCTGAAATTCATGTATCACAAGTGTAAATAAAGTGCCAGATTTCTGCAATTTTGGCCATAGTGAAAATCACACTTGTGGTACTAACAGAACCCTTTTTGTCTCTTACACTCCTTCCATCTGCAATATAAATATGTGAAATCATTGAATACTGCACTGGTACCTCAATATTTTGTTTCTTTAGTTGCCACTTTCACATAGTCATTAAACAGTCTAAGTAATCATCTCCAACACATCCTGCACTTCAATAAGAACACTACACTACTCTTACCTTTTATTATTTTATTTATCTTTAGCTCTCACTGGAGCAAATCATTATCAACATTATTTATCAGTATGTATATTTACGTTTGCATTCTGTATTGAATTTTTTGTACCCCTTGTAAAGTGCTTCCAAATAATTTGACAACCCTAATATAACTAATAATAACTGAATGGATGGATAGATTAATTAATTAATAAAAAAAAATAAAAAACATTCTATATTATTTTATTTTATGAGGTCAATTTAAGAAATGTCGGGAGGACATGATTCGCTATAGCGAACCCTGTTCGCCCGACATAGCTAAATGCAGATAGCATACGCTGTTGGCATTTAAAGATGCACAAGCGTCTCTTGTGAAATGCTTGTGTAATGCCACCCCTGCACATTCGCGGCCAATAGGCCTCTAGCAGGGTGTGTTAATCATCCCGATCGTATCTTATGACGGCTGCTTCTTAGTTGTCATTTCCGGCAATCTGGTTACTATGAGCAGATAAAGCAGCATTCGCTGCTTATTTAATCCGCCCCTAGGTCTCTGCTTTACCATATAATACACACGAAATTTAAACTAGCATATTTCCTTTGTACCTTATTGCATAGCAAGCATTTGCTAAGCCCACAGCGTTATATAAGCCTCGCAGTGCAGCCAGTTCTTTGTCCTCCTGAATCATAACTGCAGTGTCTGTATCATTCTTATGTTTGTGGTTTGATCTCCGGTACCAGACTAAGAAAGGATAATTAAAACAAATGTGTTTGTTTTTTGTTTTATTTTTTAAAGGAGAATGCAAACAACAACATATTGTATAGCTCACCAAAAGCAACTGTCAAAAGAATCACAAGAAGTATTGCTAGAAGAGTAGTCACGATGATAATGGTCTCCATGGCATAGTTCGTATTCTCTAGCAAAAAAAATAAAAATAAATAAATACTAGCTTTAAAGGACATTTTTTCTTTAAACATTAACTTCCATTCTTTTTCAAAAAGCCTTTATAGGGTATTAAAAAGATATACGGCTAGATTTAGAGTTTTGTCGGTAAGGACCCGCGTAGCTAACGCCGGCTTTTTTCTGGCTGCACCATAAAAATAACTCTGGTATTGAGAGTCCACATAAAGGCTGCGTTAGGCTCCAAAAAAGGAGCGTAGAGCATATTTAACGCAGCTTCAACTTTCGATACCAGAGTTGCTTACGCAAGCGGCCAGCCTCAAAAACGTGCTCGTGCATGATTCCCCCATAGGAAACAATGGAGCTGTTTGAGCTGAAAAAAAACCTAACACCTGCAAAAAAGCTGCGTTCAGCTCCTAACGCAGCCCCATTGTTTGCTATGCGGAAACACTTCCTACGTCTGCACCTAACACTCTAACATGTACCCCGAGTCTAAACACCCCTAACCTTACACTTATTAACCCCTATTCTGCCGCCCCCGCTATCGCTGACCCCTGCATATTATTATTAACCCCTAATCTGCCGCTCCGTAAACCGCCGCTACTTACATTATCCCTATGTACCCCTAATCTGCTGTCCTAACATCGCCGACCCCTATATTATATTTATTAACCCCTAATCTGCCCCCCACAACGTCGCTTCCACCTGCCTACACTTATTAACCCCTAATCTGCCGACCGCACCGCACCGCTATTATTATAAAGTTATAAACCCCTAATCCGCCTCACTAACCCTATAATAAATAGTATTAACCCCTAATCTGCCCTCCCTAACATCGCCGACACCTAACTTCAAACATTAACCCCTAATCTGCCGACTGGAGCTCACCGCTATTCTAATAAATGTATTAACCCCTAAAGCTAAGTCTAACCCTAACACTCCCTAAGTTAAATATAATTTAAATCTAAAGAAAATAATTAACTCTTATTAAATAAATTAATCCTATTTAAAGCTAAATACTTACCTGTAAAATAAATCCTAATATAGCTACAATATAAATTATAATTATATTATAGCTATTTTAGGATTTATATTTATTTTACAGGTAACTTTGTATTTATTTTAACCAGGTACAATAGCTATTAAATAGTTAAGAACTATTTAATAGCTAAAATAGTTAAAATAATTACAAAATTACCTGTAAAATAAATCCTAACCTAAGTTACAATTAAACCTAACACTACACTATCAATAAATTAATTAAATAAACTACCTAAAATTACCTACAATTAACCTAACACTACACTATCAATAAATTAATTAAATACAATTCCTACAAATAGATACAATTAAATAAACTTGCTAAAGTACAAAAAATAAAAAAGAACTAAGTTACAAAAAATAAAAAAATATTTACAAACATAAGAAAAATATTACAACAATTTTAAACTAATTACACCTACTCTAAGCCCCCTAATAAAATAACAAAGCCCCCCAAAATAAAAAAAATGCCCTACCCTATTCTAAATTACTAAAGTTCAAAGCTCTTTTACCTTACCAGCCCTGAACAGGGCCCTTTGCGGGGCATGCCCCAAGAAGTTCAGCTCTTTTGCCTGTAAAAAAAAACATACAATACCCAAGCCCCCCAACATTACAACCCACCACCCACATACCCCTAATCTAACCCAAACCCCCCTTAAATAAACCTAACACTAAGCCCCTGAAGATCTTCCTACCTTGTCTTCACCTCACCGGGTTCACCGATCTGTCCAGAAGAGCTCCTCCGATGTCCTGATCCAAGCCCAAGCGGGGGGCTGAAGAGGTCCATGATCCGGCTGAAGTCTTCATCTAAGCGGGGCAGAAGAGGTCTTCCATCCGATTGAAGTCTTCATCCAAGCGGCATCCATCCGGAGTGGCAGCATCCTGAAGACCTCCGACGCGGAACATCCATCCTGGCCGACGACTGAACGACGAATGACGGTTCCTTTAAATGACGGCATCCAAGATGGCGTCCCTCGAATTCCGATTGGCTGATAGGATTCTATCAGCCAATCGGAATTAAGGTAGGAATATTCTGATTGGCTGATGGAATCAGCCAATCAGAATCAAGTTCAATCCGATTGGCTGATCCAATCAGCCAATCAGATTGAGCTCGCATTCTATTGGCTGTTCCTATCATTTTTTTTATTTTGGGGGGCTTTGTTATTTTATTAGGGGGCTTAGAGTAGGTGTAATTAGTTTAAAATTGTTGTAATATTTTTCTTATGTTTGTAAATATTTTTTTATTTTTTGTAACTTAGTTCTTTTTTATTTTTTGTACTTTAGCTAGTTTATTTAATTGTATTTATTTGTAGGAATTGTATTTAATTAATTTATTGATAGTGTAGTATTAGGTTAATTGTAGGTAATTGTAGGTAGTTTATTTAATTAATTTATTGATAGTGTAGTGTTAGGTTTAATTGTAACTTCGGTTAGGATTTATTTTACAGGTAATTTTGTAATTATTTTAACTATTTTAGCTATTAAATAGTTCTTAACTATTTAATAGCTATTGTACCTGGTTAAAATAAATACAAAGTTACCTGTAAAATAAATATAAATCCTAAAATAGCTATAATATAATTATAATTTATATTGTAGCTATATTAGGATTTATTTTACAGGTAAGTATTTAGCTTTAAATAGGAATAATTTATTTAATAAGAGTTAATTTATTTCGTTAGATTTAAATTATATTTAACTTAGGGGGGTGTTAGTGTTAGGGTTAGACTTAGCTTTAGGGGTTAATACATTTATTAGAATAGCGGTGAGCTCCAGTCGGCAGATTAGGGATTAATGTTTGAAGTTAGGTGTCGGCGATGTTAGGGAGGGCAGATTAGGGGTTAATACTATTTATTATAGGGTTAGTGAGGCGGATTAGGGGTTAATAACTTTATAATAATAGCGGTGCGGTCCGGTCGGCAGATTAGGGGTTAATAGGTGTAGGTAGCTGGCGGCGACGTTGTGGGGGGCAGGTTAGGGGTTAATAAATATAATACAGGGGTCGGCGGTGTTAGGGGCAGCAGATTAGGGGTACATAAGGATAACGTAGGTGGCGGCGCTTTGCGGTCGGCAGATTAGGGGTTAATAGGTGTAGGTAGCTGGCGGCGACGTTGTGGGGGGCAGGTTAGGGGTTAATAAATATAATACAGGGGTCGGCGGTGTTAGGGGCAGCAGATTAGGGGTACATAAGGATAACGTAGGTGGCGGTCGGCAGATTAGGGGTTAAAAAAATGTAATCGAGTGGCTGCGTTGTGGGGGGACCTCGGTTTAGGGGTACATAGGTAGTTTATGGGTGTTAGTGTACTTTATAGTACAGTATTTAAGAGCTTTATAAACCGGCGTTAGCACAGAAAGCTCTTAACTACTGACTTTTTTCCTGCGGCTGGAGTTTTGTTGTTAGATGTCTAACGCTCACTTCAGACACAACTCTAAATACCGGAGTTAGAAAGATCCCATTGAAAAGATAGGATACGCAATTGACGTAAGGGGATCTGCGGTATGGAAAAGTCGCGGCTGAAAAGTGAGCGTTAGACCCTTTTTTGAGTGACTCCAAATACCGGAGGTAGCCTAAAACCAGCGTTAGGAGCCTCTAACGCTGGTTTTCACGGCTAACGCCAAACTCTAAATCTAGGCCATAGTGACCAGACCCCCATTGTGAGATATGAGAGCACTGGCTCCTGTTTAACCCCATTGCTTAATTAATGCTGGGTATATTTATATATGCCCCTAATTGACCAAAGAAAAATATATAAACATATTCAAGAGGCTTTTCATGGGGTATTTCTTTAGGTTAAAAACAAGTCAACTTTTGCTCACAAAATTCTAATTTTAATGATTTAAAAACATTTATTTTGTGTGCAGATCATTTGCTTAGTTGCTTATATATATACTATGCATATAGAAAATTAAAATGTGCAATTAAAAATGTCATATATTCTTGAGTAATTGTATCATTTTATTTTAAATGTCTTTATTCCAGTCATAAATTAATATTTTAAAGTCCTTATTAAAGTTGTATGCACGATTCATAATCTGAACATTTATTATTTAAAAATACAATTTGAAAAGATATATTTTTCAATAAACTAGGAATCAATCTTGTTTAATAAAAATGAACTATTCATGTGCATAAACATATTAACAAAATACTTTACGAACAGCCAAGATATGGGGGCCTATCTATCAAGCTCCGGATAGAGCTTGAGGCCTCGTGTTTCTGGCGAGCCTGCAGGCTCGCCAGAAACACCAGTTATGAAGCAGCGGTCTAAAGACTGCTGCTTCATAACCTGTCTGCCTGCTCTGGGCAGGCGGACAGACATCGCCACAATTCAACCCGATCGAGTACGATCGGGTTGATTGACACCCCCCTGCTGGTGGCCCATTGGCCGCGAGTCTGCAGGGGGTGGCGTTGCACCAGCAGATCTTGTGAGCTGCTGGTGCAATGCTGAATACGGAGAGCGTATTGCTCTCCGTATTCAGCGAGGTCTGGCGGACCTGATCCGCACTGTCGGATAAGGTCCGCCAGACTTTGATAAATAGAGGTCATCGGCTTAAAAAAGACAATATGAGTTTTCAAAATGTAAAGGTCTTAAATCAGAAAAGTCCATAAATCCTGCACAAATCTGCTCAAGAATAATTTTTATATGGATATGAACAATTCACAATTCACAGTAAAACAAACATGATAACATAAAATTGCAATAATATTTTAGAAATAACAGTTTTTCAACTTGCTTCAACTCAACAAAAAAATAACATTTTTATATTAGTTTACTATTTTAAGTACTTTAATGTTATAAAAAAAGAAAACGAAAATGATAGTAGAGGGTTTACTGCAGATATGTCATAAAGTGGGCTTGTTAGGAGACTAAACTGAAAAACACACCAGTCATCAGCAATAATTAATGGCTTTTAGACATATGTTTCCACACTGTTTTAGAGTTTTTAGATTCTGCTCACATTTAATCCCTACTTTACAACACTATTCAGTGAGACACCCACATATATTATATATTGTTTTTTCAGCAGATCCAGCAGATTTAAACCATGACACGTAAGAACTTTACATTAAAATGTTAATAATCAAGGTTGTAACATTTTATTCTAAACAATAAATTTAAAAGAAGAATGGGTTATAGTCATATAGATAAGGGACTTTGGGTATAGTTATATGACTTTGCTGGGGACATAGGGGCTCATATGAATTTTATAGATATATATATATATATATATACATATATATATATATATATATATATATATATATATATATATATATATATATATATATATATATATATATGTATATATTAACATTTTAATAAAAGTTTAAAAATGTTGGTGTTTTGTTTTTAGAAACAGCAAGGGATTATAATTATATAAATTAGGCATATGGGGCTTCCATTAGCTTCTAGCTAAATAAATGCACATCTATTCACTCCATATGATCATGATTACAACAGTGATATCCTGGCAATTAAAACATATACAGAGGATTTATATTAATGAGGGCTTATGGGCTTTATAATAAAGGATCATGGCCTATTATGCATGTAAATATATTGAAATGTGGGTGTGTCTTCTTATTTGTTTTTTTTAAAGTGTGTTTAAACTTTATTTGCCTATGCCACACCAGGTAATTGCCTTTTTAAAAAGGGGTTTCTAGTTTGAATATTTACCCCTCCATCTGTGGTGTCATAAAAACAAAGAATGTATCCCTAGAGTGTTCAAGTAGTTAATTCTTAAATGTACAAACATATTTTAAAATATAGACTAGGCCTTTGGCCTAGTCTTTGTCTAAGAAGGACACTCCCATGTAGCCTTTGATTGGTGTATGGTAGGACACACCTTAAGTGAATTAAGTATACAATGGGAGCCAACAGTTACTATATATACTTTTTTTATCTTCCTCACCTCCTGGAAGCAACTGATGAAAGAGAGAGCATTGGAGGACTGAACTAGCTGAGTATATTAGCATTCTTGTGCATTTACCTTGGGATAAATTCTCTTGTTCACTATGTTTAGCTAATATTGCTAAATCTGGGTTTGTTTAAGATAAAGTTTCCCTGTATAATTTGGACTGGATGTTGTAGCTCTTGGTATTTATTGAGACTTGTTTTATATTTTGTAGCTTATAGATAATTGTTAATCTTCATACCTATATTATTTGTCTACTAATAAAATAATTTTAAAAAGTGGACAACCCTTTGGTTTAATATTCTGGTACTAATTACCACCACACTATCCAGCTCCCTTACTGCAGCCTGCACTTCAGTGTCTCTAAGGCGACATCTGGTGATACAGGTCCCTTGGCCACCTTGTATATGGGGTAGGTGTGTGTGTGTGTCGGGGGCATGATTAGCTCAGTAAGTGCCTCCTCCACTGATAACAACATGTGGTCATCATTCGCACTAAAGACATAGGACTAGGTTACAAGTGGCGGGCCAATGTTAGCGGGGGTGCGATATTGCAATAGCGTGGCCGTGCTAACTTTTTCACATATTACAAGTAAACGCGTACTGCCAAGGGCAATCCAAATATATATGCTCCATTAAAGTCTATGGGAAAAGTTATCCGAAGTCCTGAAGTTAGCTTGCATTGGGTTTCACTCACACGCAAACCATTTACTTTCAACTTGTAATACGTGCACTAAACTGCATGTGCTAAACGTTTACTTCTGGTGGTGTTTGGGCCACTTGTAATCTGGCCCATACATAGTGTGGATGACAACCACATGTTATCACCTGCATTTAAAGGGTTAAAGACATTAACGATGTATTAAAGACATCAAGCACCGATGATTTTACCTACCTTTAATTAATTTAATGTAATCACTAATCTCACTGTAATCTCCAAGCCCTAGCATATTTGCAGATGCTGATCTGAACTGAAAAGTTCCTTCAAGTTCTTTTGATATCCATAAGCAAATATTGATGCACGATCCATTGTAGGCCACCAGCCAAGGACTAACATCTCCTCTCCCATCGAGCAGCACTTTTCTGTATAGAATTGGGCAAAATAGGTGACATTATGAAACAAAATATAATGCAAGTCATGTCCTTATTGATTTGTACATTAGCCTATATTTTTAATGTTATCTACATATATGCACTTGTTGGCCTTTGCATAAACACTGCAGGTATCTTTATGTTGTGCTCTACATCATTTCACTATCTTAAAAAATATTTTCAGTATAGAGTAAAAAAAAGCTTGCAATATATTTTTATTATTTATTTTTACCCTTTTTCCTGTAATTTACCTGGATTTGTAAGTTTTGCAATTCTATTTATTTGAAGTGCATCCTGCAGACTTCACAAGCCTAACCCTGCCACCTACCGTGTCTGCCCTTTTTCCTTTGTAGAGAGTAAAATATTAGCGGTGTCTTTTCTTGTAGCAAGTCCAGTTAACTGGAGGGAGATAATCCTTAGAATAACAATTGCAGCAAACCAGGTTTTAACACATTCAGAAAACAGCTGGTATGTTCCTTCAAGAGAACTTCTAGTAATATATGCCAACAAGAATTATATGAATAGGAAGCATTTAATTCCTCCGTATTATATAAATATAGTGCACAATTTTTAACATTCTTTTAAGAGACGTTTAACTCAAAATCTAATTCCGCATAAAGGCCTATCTTGCAAGTGGAGTGCAGAAATACTAGCGCTATTGTAAGTTAACAACGCTCAAGCACAATCAATAGCGCTACTAAATTTGTGCTTGTATTACAAGTTATTATCAAGCATTAGTCTAGGGCAGGGGTCAGTAACCTTGGCTCTCCAGATGTTTTGGAACTACATTTCCCATGATGCTAAGATATTCTTTAGGCTGTATGATCATCATGGGAAATGTAGTTCCGAAACATCAGGAGAGCCAAGGTTGCTGACCCCCAGGTCTAGGGCAAGCTAACATCTTTATGTCAGGACGAGTTCGCTAAATCCCTCACATATTAATGATTAGTAAAACTTAATGACAGATATTGTTTGAGTGCTAGGCAGAGGGTGCACTCAGCCAATGTGATGTTCTTCATGTAGTTTTGTGCTATATAAATACAAATAATAGTTCTCTTCAGGTCTCAAAAAGATCTACATTTTACAACACTATTTTGGTATCATTTAACTTAGCACTTGTAATACAAGCCCAATGAGTGTGCTAACAGCACTCCCTCCGCAATCCACTAAAATGATAGCACATGCTAGAAAAGTTTTGACCACATTAAGTTGCTCTGGTTAATAATTTTAACCATCAGCTGGTAATAGCAGATTGTGCGAGAAAAGATTAAAAGAAAGGCATCCTGTGCTATAGATTGTTGCGCTACTTGTAACCTAGCCTTTATCTGACATGAATTGTACTACACACCCCACAGAACTCTACTACGTGAGAGATTTAGCACACCCGCACTCTCTATTGGCCATGCAGATGTTATTGCACACCCTAAACTGTCTATTGAGGAAGAAATAATAACTTTGGACTTGTAATATGAGTGCAATAAAAAAGTGCTATTGATTGTGCTCAAGCAATGTTAACGCACAATAGCCCTAATATTGTTTTGCTGTGCTTTTTTTGTGTGAGGCTGCAACCTTAGATATCTGTTGCGCTATATGTGCAGACTTTTCAAAGGGTGTGTCCACAAACTGCAAAACAATGCCATTTTGGCAACAAAAAACTGTTTCTATAAAATTTTTATTGTATATACAGGCCTTACTTATGTTACAGTGAAAGCAGATAGTAAAGTGAAGGTATACTATTAATAGGGAATATACGCCTTCACTAAAGTTAAATCAGACGTACAATGAATTTCAAAACATTCCTTGGGAATTTAAACATTCACAACTCATTGTATAACTTCTTTGACCATCCTCTTTCAATGTAACATATACAAGAATTATTTTAATGACCATTCACCAATCCATTGCTAGTTTTCTACTTAAGTATGCCATCAGGATCTCACAAAACAGAAAACTATGCTTAATATGCCTACATTCTTACCTATATTGTAAGATGTTGTAGGTCAGATTACTGCCATTATCTTCAGCAACGTCCCATCTGATGGAATTCTGATCCTCAGCGAGGTTTTGTGGAACACCAGGTTTACTTGGGACTCCAGCTTTAATAGAGATCAAATAGAATGTTGTAGCAGCTAAGGGGTTTAGGTATTTAACTGTACAATTACACTTGATATATAGGCACCTTAGATCTAAGGGGAAAATTTAGCTTAGTAAAGTTAAAAAAACATGTAACTTTTCTGCCCCAAAAATGGGCTTTATTTAAAATAGATCTAATGGAAAAAGATACTTAACGCATTAGCATATATATCACAACGTATTAGCATATATATCACAACGTATTAGCATATATATCACAACATCATAATAATATAAAAAAATGTGGTAAGAAAAGAGAGAATGCATTAGAAGATTACAGGGCTGCTATTGGTAAAGGTGAATTTCATAATAAGTTTTTCACCTTGACCAAAAACATCGGCGTATAAGAGTTCAGTGCACTAATTTTGGATAGAGACAAATTCATGGGAAATTGGCTTAAAAATTGTGACCACATCAACACTTTCTAAAAGAGACCATAATGAGGCTAAGCCATACTTGTTACTGAGGTTTTACTAATTAATAATATCATAATCTAAATTAACATTAAAAAAATGTAATACTAACCTGTTGTCTTAAACCTTGCTTGGTCTGAAATGCCTTCAGCTTCTGTGACAAAAATAACCACTGCTCTCACATAATAATCTGTGTTTGGATTAACCCCTGTTAGGATGCAAATGTAGATGGATTCAGATTTGCATGATTTATTCACTGGTAGAATCCAATCACTTTCCTTCACCTGAATGATGATATAAGGATATTGAATCAGGCAGTGTAAATGGTACTACACAAATATAAATCGAAATGTATGTAAAACCATGGTATTAAAAGGTAGCGCAAGCAACACAAAAGTAAAATGTGATTATAAGCAATAATTGTATACCTTGATGGATATATTACAAGTGGAGCACAAGTATATTAGCAATATAGTACATTAATATCTGCTCAGGTAGTATCATTAGTTATTTTTTTAGTAATTGAGTGATAGTCTAGGGTTCAGTAACATCTGCATGTTGGATAGTACAAGTACACTAAACACCTCACATAATAAACTATGTGAGGTAGACTATGTGGGGACCACTTACCAAAAAGTGTTAGAAAAAAACTAACACCTGCGATTGCGGAATGGCAATCACTATAATGCATTCCCCAATGATGTCTATGGAGACAAGAAAGTTATGTAAAAACCTAACACCCTAACATAAACCCCTGGTCTAAATACCCCTAATCCGCTGCCCTCTGAAATAGCCTACACTAAATAAAGCTATTAACCCCTAAATCGCCACCCCCAACATCGGCAACACTAAATAAAGCTATTAACCCCTAAACCGCCGCCCCCGCCATCACCAACACTAAATAAAGTTATTAACACCTAGTCCGCTTCGCCCCGACATCACCAACACGAAATAAACCTATTAACCCCTAAACCACCGGCCCCACATCGCAAATACTAAACTAAACCTATAAACCCCTAAACCGGCAAACACCCACTTTGCGACACACTAAATGAAATGATTAACCCCTATAAATTAACCTAACATTCGGCTAGATTACGAGTTGTGCGTTAAGGTAAAAAAGCAGCGTTAACAGGTCCTAACGCTGCTTTTTTTTACGCCCGCTGCTATTACGAGTCTTGCTGGTATAGGTGTACCGCACACTTTTTTGGCCTTAACGCAAAGCAACTTACGTAAATTTCATAAAGGCTTTTTTCTATGGGACTTCCATAGCGCCGGTATTACGAGTCTGCCTGGGAGGCCAAAAAGTGAGCGGTACACCCTCTACCACCAAGATTCCTAACGCATTCTAAAGTCAGTAGTTATGAGTTTTACGCTACAAAGCTGTAGCTTAAAACTCATAACTAAAGTGCTAAAAAGTACACTAACATCAATAAACTACCTATTAAACCCAAAACCGAGGCGCTCCCGCATCGCAAACACTATAATAAAAAATTAAACCCCTAATCTGACGCTCCTGACATCGCCGCCACTAGAATAAACATATTAACCCCTAAACCGCTGCACTCCCGCCTCGCAAACACTTGTTAAATATTATTAACCTCTAATCTGCCGTCCCTAACATCGCCGCCACCTACCTACATTTATTAACCCCTAATCTGCCGCCCCCAACGTCACCGACACTCATTTATTAACCCCTAAATCTAAGTCTAACCCTAACCCTAACACCCCCTAACTTAAATATAATTAAAATAAATATAAATACAAATTCCTATCATTAACTAAATAAGTTCTATTTAAAACTAAATACTTGCCTATAAAATAAACCCTAAGCTAGCTACAATATAACTAATAGTTACATTGTAGCTAGCTTAGGGTTTATTTTTATTTTACATGCGAGTTTGTATTTATTTTAACTAGGTAGAATAGTTACTAAATAGTTATTAACTATTTAATAACTACCTAGTTAAAATAAATACAAATTGACCTGTAAAATAAAACCTAACCTATGTTACAATAACACCTAACACTACAATTAAATAAATTCCCTACATTAAATACAATTAAATAAATTAAATAAAATTAGCTAAATTACAAAAAAACAAACACTAAATTACAGAAAATAGAAAACAAATTACAAGATCTTTAAACTAATTACACCTAATTTAATAGCCCTAGAAAAATAAAAAAGCCCCCCAAAATAAAAAACCCATAGCCTAAACTAAACTACCAATAGCCCTTAAAAGGGCCTTTTGAGGGGCATTGCCCCAAAGAAATCAGCTCTTTTACCTGTAAAAAAAAATACAAACAACCCCCCCAACAGTAAAACCCACCACCCACACAACCAACCCCCCAAATAAAAGCCTAACTAAAAAAAACAAAGCTCCCCAACGCCCTGAAAAGGGCATTTGGATGGGCATTGCCCTTAAAAGGGCATTTAGCTCTATTGCTGCCCAAAGCCCTAACCTAAAAATAAAACCCACCGAATACACCCTTAAAAAATCCTAACACTAACCCCTGAAGATTCACTTACCGGGAGAAGTCTTAATCCAAGCGGCAAGATGTCCTCAACGAAGCCAGCAGAAGTGGTCCTCCAGACGGGCAGAAGTGGTCCTCTAGACGGGCAGGTCTTCATCCAGACGGCATCTTCTATCTTCATCCATCCAGCGCGGAGCGGCTCCATCTTCAAGACATTCGATGCGGAGCATCCTCTTCCAACGACGTCTTCTTGATGAATGGCGTCCCTTAGATTCCTATTGGCTGATAGAATTCTATCAGCCAATCGGAATAAAGGTTGAAAAAATCCTATTGGCTGATGCAATCAGCCAATAGGATTGAACTTCAATCCTATTGGCTGATCCAATCAGCCAATAGGATTGAACTTGCATTCTAGTGGCTGATTGGAACAGCCAATAGAATGTGAGCTCAATCCTATTGGCTGATTGGATCAGCCAATAGGATTGAAGTTCAATCCTATTGGCTGATTTCATCAGCCAATAGGATTTTTTTAACCTTAATTCCGATTGGCTGATAGAATTCTATCAGCCAATCAGAATCTAAGGGACCCATCTTGGATGACTTCACTTAAAGGTACCAACATTCCAGAAGAAGACGTCGGAAGAAGAGGATGCTCTGCACCGGATGTCTTGAAGATGGAGCCGCATCTTGCCGCTTGGATGAAGACTTCTCCCGGTAAGGGGTTAGTGTTAGGATTTTTTAAGGGTGTTTTGGGTGGGTTTTATTTTTAGGTTAGGGCTTTGGGCAGCAATAGAGCTAAATGTCCTTTTAAGGGCAATGCCCATCCAAATGCCCTTTTCAGGGCAATGGGGAGCTTAGGTATTTTTTAGTTAGGCTTTTATTTGGGGGGTTGGTTGTGTGGGTGGTGGGTTTTACTGTTGGGGGGCTTGTTTGTATTTTTTTTTTTACAGCTAAAAGAGCTTATTTCTTTAGGGCAATGCCCCACAAAAGGCCCATTTAAGGGCTATTGGTAGTTTAGTTTAGGCTAGGGTTTTTTTTTATTTTGGGGGGGCTTTTTTTATTTTGATAGGGCTATTAGATTAGGTGTAATTAGTTTAAAGATCTTGTAATTTGTTTTTATTTTCTGTAATTTTATGTTTAGTTTTTTTGTAATTTAGCTAATTTTATTTAATTTATTTAATTGTATTTAATGTAGGGAATTTATTTAATTGTAGTGTAGTGTTAGGTGTTATTGTAACATAGGTTAGGTTTAATTTTACAGGTCAATTTGTATTTATTTTAGCTAGGTAGTTATTAAATAGTTAACAACTATTTAGTAACTATTCTACCTAGTTAAAATAAATGCAAACTTGCCTGGAAAATAAAAATAAACCCTGATATCTACAATGTAACTATTAGTTATATTGCAGCTAGCTTAGGGTTTATTTTATAGGTAAGTATTTAGTTTTAAATAGGAATAATTTAGGTAATGATAGGAATTTTATTAAGATTTATTTTAATTATATTTAAATTAGGGAGTGTTAGGGTTAGACTTAGATTTAGGGGTTAATACATTTAATAAAGTGGCGGCGACGTTGGGGAGCGGCAGATTAGGGGTTAATAAGTGTAGGTAGGTTGCAGCAACATTGGGGGCGGGAGATTAGGGGTTAATAAATATAATGTAGGTGTCGGCGATGTTGGGGGCAGCAGATTAGGGGTTAATAAGTATAATGTAGGTGGCAGCGATGTCCGGAGCGGCAGATTAGGGGTTAATAAGTATAATGTAGGTGTCGGCGATGTCGGGGGCGGCAGGTTAGGGGTTAATAAGTGTAAGATTAGGGGTGTTTAGACTCGAGGTTCATGTTAGGGTGTTATGTGTAAACATAAAATGTGTTTCCCCATAGGAATCAATGGGGCTGCGTTACTGAGCTTAACGCTGCTTTTTTGCAGGTGTTAGACTTTTTCTCAGATGGCTCTCCCCATTGATGTCTATGGGGAAATCGTGCACAAGCACATACAACCAGCTCACCGCTCACTTAAGCAGCGCTTGTATTGGAGTGCAATGTGGAGTGCAATTTTTCTCTATGCTCACTTTTTGCCTGTTAACGCCGGGTTTATAAAAACCTGTAATACCAGCGCTGCAGGTAAGTGAGCGGTAAGAATAACGTGCAAGTTAACACCGCACCCCTCTTAATGCACAACTCGTAATCTAGCCGATTACTATTTTAAAAAATTAAAATAAACTAAAAATTAAAAACCTAAATTACAAATTTAAAAAATCCTAACACTACGAAAAAAAAACTAAAATTACAAAAAAACAAAGTCTAAAATTATGAAAAATAAAAAAAGTCTAAGATTACAAAAAATAATAAACAAAATTATCCAAAATAATACAAATTAAACCTAATCTAATACCCCTATAAAAACAAAAAAGTCACCCCAAAATAAAAAAAACTCTAATCTAACACTACACTACCAAAAGCCCTTAAAAGGGCCTTTTGTAGGGCATTGCCCTGAAGCAATCAGCTCTTTTACCTTAAAAAAATACAAAGTACCCCCCACCCACCCAACCCCCAAAAATAAATAAAACTATGGGTATTGCCCTTAAAAGGACAATCAGCTCTTTAGTGCACGTTAAAAAATAAAAAAAGCCCTAATCTAAAAAAAACCCCAACCAAACCCCCTCCCCCCCAAAAAAATAACACTAACTTTAAAAAATGTACTGACTATTCCTGAAGTCCGGACATCCATCTTCTTCCACGCGGAACAAAGTCTTCATTCAGGCAGATCCATCTTCATCCATCGCAGGGCCATCTTCTATCTTCTTCCCGGAGGTGCGGAGCAGTCTTCGGCGACGGGGAGGTCCTCTTCATGCGATCGCCCGCAGCACGCTGAAGATTGAATGCAAGGTACCCATTTTATATTGGGGTGCCTTGCATTCCTATTGGCTGAAATTTTCAAATCAGCCAATAGGATGACAGCTACTGAAATCCTACTGGCTGATTTGAACAGCCAATAGGATTTAAGCAGCTCTCATCCTATCGGCTGATTTCAAAATTTCAGCCAATAGGAATGTAAGGTACCCCAATATAAAAGGGGTACCTTGTATTCAATCTTCAGTGTGCGGCAGAGATCGCATGAAGAGGAGGCTCTGTGTTTGACGTCCGCACTGCCACAGCTACGCGCCACTGGGATGAAGAAAGAAGATGTCCCCACGCTGGATGAAGATGTCACTGCCTGAATGAAGACTTTACGTGACCTTGAAGATGGGGGGTTTTTTTGTTGTTTTTTTTAGGTTAGGGCTTTTTTTATTTTTTAATGGGCACTAAAGAGCTGATTGCAAATTGCAATTTTAATGGCAATGCCCATATAAATGCCCTTTTAGGGGCAATGGGTAGCTTAGGTTTTTTTAGAGTTCTTTTTTTTACTTTGGGGGGTTGGGTGTTTTACTGTTAGGGGGATCTAAATGTAAAAGAGCTGATTGCTACAGGGCAATGCCCTACAAAAGGCCCTTGTAGTTTATTGTTAGATTAGGTTATTTTTATTTTGGGTGTTTTGGGTGTCTATTTTGTTTTTATAGGGGTATTAGATTAGGTTTAATTTTTATTATTTTGGATAATTTCGTTTATTATTTTTTGTAATCTTAGATTTTTTTTATTCTTCGTCAATTTAGACTTTGTTTGTTTTTGTAATTTTAGTTGTTTTTTTTACATTAAAAAAAATACAAAGAAAGTTTTTAAAACAGGTTTATTTATAGTTTAAGCTAAGGTATTTTTAAGTTTTTATTTATTTTAAGGTAGTTATATTGTAACTTTAAATTAAAGTTAGGGGGTGCTAGGTTTAGGGGTTAATAGTTTAATTTAGTGTGTGTGTGGGCCGGCGGTTTAGGGGTTAATAGATTTATTTTTGTATTAGCGATGTGGGGAGTCGGCGGTTTAGGGGTTAATAGGTTTCTTATAGTATTTGCGATGAGGAGGAGGGCAGATTTGCGGTTAATACTTTCATTTAGGAAGTCACAATGTGTGTGGGCAGCTTATTAGGGGTTAATAGGTTTATTAAGTGTTGGCGATGTGGGGGGTCGGCAGATTAGGGGAGAATAGGTTTATTTAGTGTTGGCGATGTGGGTGGGTGGCGGATTAGGAGTTAATAGGTTTAATATAGTATTTGCGATGCGGGGGATGGTTAATAGGTGTTAGTTTACTTTGTAACATTTTTGTTATGAGTTTTGTGAAACATTTTTGTTTCGAAAAATCCATGACTACTGGTCTTTTATAGCAGAATGGATCGTGGCGGTATAAGCTATAATGCTAGCGTAATAGCCGGACCGCACAACCTGTAATACGGGTGATCTGAATATTCAGACTTAAAAGGCATTTTTTGAGTGCTGAATGGAGAGTTGCTGTACAGGCTAAAAGGCTAGCGGTATACCGCCGTGACTTGTAATACGAGTGAGCTGAATATTCCGCTCGCAAAGGCCAGCGATATAGCTGTACTGCACAACTTGTAATCTAGATGAAAGCATTCCTTAAACGTATCACTAAGTTGTCCAACACAATAGAAAACTTATATAAAAAAATTTAGATTTCCAAGACCAGATATGATACATTATTTTAGGAAATGTCTAAAGATTAGGAAATTTTGGAGGTTGTATTGGTTATCAAAATCCCGTAATTTATCAATTCTTTTGCAGAGGGTTTATATATTATTTTTTTGGATATTCCAATATTAAATTGAGGAGATAGATATGCAATAAACATTTCTATTCTTATTAATAGAAAGATCCTCTGGCCGAGATGGATTTCTGAGATACCGTTAAAGGGACATTAAACACTTGGAGATGAAAATATAAAATGATACATTTTATATATAAAAAAAACTTTGCAATATACTTTTGTTATTTATTTATTTCATGTAATTAGCAAGAGTCCATGAGCTAGTGACGTATGGGATATACATTCCTACCAGGAGGGGCAAAGTTTCCCAAACCTCAAAATGCCTATAAATACACCCCTCACCACACCCACAAATCAGTTTTACAAACTTTGCCTCCTATGGAGGTGGTGAAGTAAGTTTGTGCTAGATTCTACGTTGATATGCGCTCCGCAGCAGGTTGGAGCCCGGTTTTCCTCTCAGCGTGCAGTGAATGTCAGAGGGATGTGAGGAGAGTATTGCCTATTTGAATGCAATGATCTCCTTCTACGGGGTCTATTTCCTAGGTTCTCTGTTATCGGTCGTAGAGATTCATCTCTTACCTCCCTTTTCAGATCGACGATATACTCTTATATATATACCATTACCTCTGCTGATTTTCGTTTCAGTACTGGTTTGGCTTTCTACAACATGTAGATGAGTGTCCTGGGGTAAGTAAGTCTTCTTTTCTGTGACACTCTAAGCTATGGTTGGGCACTTTTTTAATAAAGTTCTAAATATATGTATTCAAACATTTATTTGCCTTGACTCAGGATGTTCAACATTCCTTATTTTCAGACAGTCAGTTTCATATTTGGGATAATGCATTTGAATCTATCATTTTTTCTTACCTTAAAAATTTGACTTTTTCCCTGTGGGCTGTTAGGCTCGCGGGGGCTGAAAATGCTTCATTTTATTGCGTCATTCTTGGCGCAGACTTTTTTGGCGCAAATTTTTTTTTCTGTTTCCGGCGTCATACGTGTCGCCCGAAGTTGCGTAATTTTTTGACGTTTTTTGCGTCAAAAGTGTCGGCGTTCCGGATGTGGCGTCATTTTTGTCGCCAAAAGCATTTAGGCGCCAAATAATGTGGGCGTCTTATTTGGCGCTAAAAAAATATGGGCGTCACTTTTGTCTCCACATTATTTAAGTCTCATTATTTATTGCTTCTGGTTGCTAGAAGCTTGTTCACTGGCATTTTTTCCCATTCCTGAAACTGTCATTTAAGGAATTTGATCTATTTTGCTTTATATGTTGTTTTTTCTATTACATATTGCAAGATGTCCCACGTTGCAACTGAGTCAGAAGATACTTCAGGAAAATCACTGCCTGGTGCTGGAGCTACCAAAGCTAAGTGTATCTGCTGTAAACTTTTGGTATCTGTTCCTCCAGCTGTTGTTTGTATTGAATGTCATGACAAACTTGTTAATGCAGATAAAATGTCCTTTAGTAAAGTTCCATTACCTGTTGCTGTTCCGTCAACATCTAATACTCAGAGTGTTCCTGATAACATAAGAGATTTTGTTTCTGAATCCATTAAGAAGGCTTTGTCTGTTATTCCTCCTTCTAGTAAACATAAAAAATCTTTTAAAACTTCTCATTGTTCAGATGAATTTTTAAATGAACATCATCATTCTGATTCTGATAATGGTTCTTCTGGTTCAAAGGATTCTGTCTCAGAGGTTGATGCTGATAAATCTTCATATTTATTTAAAATGGAATTTATTCGTTCTTTACTTAAAGGGACAGTTAACACCAGAATTTTTGTTGTTTTAAAAGATAGATAATCCCTTTATTATCCATTCCCCAGTTTTGCATAACCAACACAGTTATAATAATACACTTTTTACCTCTGTGATTAACTTGTATCTAAGCATCTTCTGACAAACCCCTGATCACATGACATTTTATTTATTATCTATTGACTTTCATTTTAGCCAATTAGTGCAGTGTCTGCCACAATTCACGGGCGTGCTCACAATGCTATCTATAGGGTTTACCTGAACTAGCTCTCCCCTGCTGTGAAAAGCAAATACAAAGCATGTGATTAGAGGCGGCCTTCAAGGGCTTAGAAATTATCATATGAGCCTTCCTAGGTCTAGCTTTCAAGTAAGAATACCAAAAGAACAAAGAAAAATTGGTGATAAAAGTAAATTGGAAAGTTGTTTAAAATTACATGCCCTATTTGAAACATGAAAGTTTTTTTTGGACTTGACTGTCCCTTTAAAGAAGTTCTAATTGCTTTAGAAATTGAGGATTCTGGTCCTCTTGATACTAAATCTAAACGTTTAGATAAGGTTTTTAAATCTCCTGTAGTTATTCCAGAAGTTTTTCCTGTTCCTAGTGCTATTTCTGAAGTAATTTCCAGGGAATGGAATAATTTGGGTAATTCATTTACTCCTTCTAAACGTTTTAAGCAATTATATCCTGTGCCATCTGACAGATTAGAGTTTTGGGACAAAATCCCTAAGGTTGATGGGGCTGTCTCTACTCTTGCTAAGCGTACTACGATTCCTACGGCAGATGGTACTTCCTTTAAGGATCCTTTAGATAGGAAAATTTAATCCTTTCTAAGAAAAGCCTATTTGTGTTCAGGTAATCTTCTTAGACCTGCTATATCTTTGGCGGATGTTGCTGCAGCTTCAACTTTTTGGTTGGAAGCTTTAGCGCAACAAGTAACAGATCATAATTCTCATAGCATTATTATTCTTCTTCAACATGCTAATAATTTTATTTGTGATGCCATCTTTGATATCATTAGGGTTGATGTCAGGTATATGTCTCTAGCTATTTTAGCTAGAAGAGCTTTATGGCTTAAAACTTGGAATGCTGATATGTCTTCTAAGTCTACTCTGCTTTCCCTTTCTTTCCAGGGTAATAAATTATTTGGTTCTCAGTTGGACTCTATTATTTCAACTGTTACTGGAGGGAAAGGAACTTTTTTACCACAGGATAAAAAATCTAAAGGCAAATTCAGGTCTAATAATCGTTTTCGTTCCTTTCGTCACAACAAGGAACAGAAACCTGATCCTTCATCCTCAGGAGCGGTATCAGTTTGGAAACCATCTCCAGTTTGGAATAAATCCAAGCCTTCTAGAAAATCAAAGCCAGCTTCTAAGTCCACATGAAGGTGCGGCCCTCATTCCAGCTCAGCTGGTAGGGGGCAGATTACGTTTTTTCAAAGAAATTTGGATCAAATCCGTTCACAATCTTTGGATTCAGAACATTGTTTCAGAAGGGTACAGAATTGGCTTCAAAATAAGACCTCCTGCAAAGAGATTTTTTCTTTCCCGTGTCCCAGTAAATCCAGCGAAGGCTCAAGCATTTCTGAAATGTGTTTCAGATCTAGAGTTGGCTGGAGTAATTATGCCAGTTCCAGTTCTGGAACGGGGGCTGGGGTTTTATTCAAATCTCTTCATTGTACCAAAGAAGGAGAATTCCTTCAGACCAGTTCTGGATCTAAAGATATTGAATCGGTATGTAAGGATACCAACATTCAAAATGGTAACTGTAAGGACTATCCTGCCTTTTGTTCAGCAAGGGCATTATATGTCTACAATAGATTTACAGGATGCATATCTGCATATTCCGATTCATCCAGATCACTTTCAGTTTCTGAGATTCTCTTTCCTAGACAAGCATTACCAGTTTGTGGCTTTACCGTTTGGTCTAGCAACAGCTCCAAGAATTTTTACAAAGGTTCTCGGTGCCCTTCTGTCTGTAATCAGAGAAGAGGGTATTGTGGTATTTCCTTATTTGGACGATATCTTGGTACTTGCTCAGTCTTTACATTTAGCAGAATCTCATACAAATCGACTTGTGTTGTTTCTTCAAGATCATGGTTGGAGGATCAATTTACTAAAAAGTTCATTGACCTTTTTGGGTTTCCAGATAGATTCAGTGTCCATGACTCTATCTTTGACAGACAAGAGACGTCTAAAATTGATATCAGCTTGTCGAAACCTTCAGTCACAATCATTCCCTTCGGTAGCCTTATGCATGGAAATTCTAGGTCTTATGACTGCTGCATCGGACGCGATCCCCTTTGCTCGTTTTCACATGCGACCTCTTCAGCTCTGTATGCTGAACCAATGGTGCAGGGATTACACAAAGATATCTCAATTAATATCTTTAAAACCGATTGTACGACACTCTCTGACGTGGTGGACAGATCACCATTGTTTAATTCAGGGGGCTTCTTTTGTTCTTCCGACCTGGACTGTAATTTCAACAGATGCAAGTCTTACAGGTTGGGGAGCTGTGTGGGGGTCTCTGACGGCACAAGGGGTTTGGGAATCTCAGGAGGTGAGATTACCGATCAATATTTTGGAACTCCGTGCAATTTTCAGAGCTCTTCAGTCTTGGCCTCTTCTGAAGAGAGAATCGTTCATTTGTTTTCAGACAGACAATGTCACAACTGTAGCATACATCAATCATCAAGGAGGGACTCACAGTCCTCTAGCTATGAAAGAAGTATCTCGAATTCTGGTTTTGGCGGAATCCAGCTCCTGTCTAGTTTCTGCGGTTCATATCCCAGGTATAGACAATTGGGAAGCGGATTATCTCAGTTGCCAAACGTTGCATCCGGGCGAATGGTCCATACGTCACTAGCTCATGGACTCTTGCTAATATGAAAGAAATGAATTTATCAGGTAAGTTCTTACATAAATTATGTTTTTGTCTAATGTTCCTGGAATTTCCTTCTGACAATCATGTGCCTTTCATTTCCTGTTAGAAGTGAAAGTGCATAACACTTTTATAGTCCAAACAGTCACTGGCTGCACACTCTAGACACTTGTTTATAACTGTTTTTTATTGGTCTCAGCAGAGAAAGAACCCTAAATTACAACATGGCAGCTCCCATTTTTTTATGGACGCTAAAAATGTACGCTTATTTTGTAAATATTTAAACAGCTAATTAAACTTTAAAAAATCCAATCCTAAATGTTATTCTCAGACTAATATTTTCTTTGAATGCTTCATTCTATATAGCATTTATTTAGCGTTTATTGTCCCATTAAAGGGACAGTAAACACCAGAATTTTTTTAAAAACATACGGCTAGATTTAGAGTTTTGTCGGTAACGACCAGCGTAGCTAACGCTGGCTTTTTTTCCCCCTCACCTTTTAAATACCGCTGGTATTTAGAGTTCACAGAATGGCTGCGTTAGGCTCCAAAAAAGGAGCGTAGAGCATAATTTACCGCCACTGCAACTCTCAATACCAGCGGTGCTTACAGACGCGGCCAGCTTCAAAAACGTGCTCGTGCACGATTCCCCCATAGGAAACAATGGGGCAGTTTGAGCTGAAAAAAAACCTAACACCTGCAAAAAAGCAGCGTTCAGCTCCTAACGCAGCCCCATTGTTTCCTATGGGAAAACACTTCCTAAGTCTGCACCTAACACTCTAACATGAACCCCGAGTCTAAACACCAATAACCTTACACTTAGTATCCCCTAATCTGCCGCCCCCGCTATCGCTGACCCCTGCATTTTATTATTAACCTCTAATCTGCCGCTCCGTACACCGCCGCAACCTACATTATAGCTATGTACCCCTAATCTGCTGCCCCTAACACTGCCGACCCCTATATTATATTTATTAACCCCTAATCTGCCGCCCCCAACGTCGCCTCCACCTACCTACAATTATTAACCCCTAATCTGCCGAACGGACCTCGCCGCTACTCTAATAAATGTATTAACCCCTAAAGCTAAGTCTAACCCTAACCCTAACACCCCCCTAAATTAAATATAATTTAAATCTAACTAAATAAATTAACTCTTATTAAATAAATTATTCATATTTAAAGCTAAATACTTACCTGTAAAATAAATTCTAATATAGCTACAATATAAATTATAATTATATTGTAACTATTTTAGGATTAATATTTATTTTACAGGCAACTTTGCATTTATTTTAACCAGGTACAATAGCTATTAAATAGTTAATAACTATTTAATAGCTACCTAGTTAAAATAATTACAAAATTACCTGTAAAATAAATCCTAACCTAAGTTACAATTAAACCTAACACTACACTATCAATAAATTAATTAAATAAAATACCTACAATTATCTACAATTAAACCTAACACTACACTATCAATAAATTAATTAAATACAATACCTACAAATAAATACAATTAAATAAACTAACTAAAGTACAAAAAATAAAAAAGAACTAAGTTACAAAAAATAAAAAAATATTTACAAACATTAGAAAAATATTACAACAATTTTAAGCTAATTACACCTACTCTAAGCCCCCTAATAAAATAACAAAGCCCCCCAAAATAAAAAAATTCCCCACCCTATTCTAAAATTAAAATAGAAAAGCTCTTTTACCTTACCAGCTCTTAAAAGGGCATTTTGTGGGGCATGCCCCAAAGAATTCAGCTCTTTTGCCTGGAAAAAAAACCATACAATACCCCCCCCAACATTACAACCCACCACCCACATAACCCTAATCTAACCCAAACCCCCCTTAAATAAACCTAACACTAAGCCCCTGAAGATCTTCCTACCTTATCTTCACCACGCCGGGTATCACCGATCCGTCCAGGCTCCGATGTCTTGATCCAAGCCCAAGCGGGGGTTGAAGACGTCCATCCTCCGGCTGAAGTCTTGATCCAAGCCCAAGCGGGGGCTGAAGACGTCCATCCTCCGGCTGAAGTCTTGATCCATGCGGCGGCTGTAGAAGTCCATCATCGGGCAGAAGTCTTCATCCTATCCGGGCAGAAGAGGAGATCCGGACCTGTAGACATCTTCATCCAAGCGGCATCTTCTATCTTCTTCCATCCGATGACGAGCGGCTCCATCTTCAAGACCTCCGGCGCGGATCCATCCTCTTCTTCCAGCGTCCTAAAACAGAATGAAGGTTCCTTTAAGGGTCCCTTTTAACCTGTTCCGATCAGCCAATAGAATGCAAGCTCAATCTGATTGGCTGATTGGATCAGCCAATCGGATTGAACTTGAATCTGATTGGCTGATTCCATCAGCCAATCAGAATTTTCCTACCTTAATTCCGATTGGCTGATAGAATCCTATCAGCCAATCAGAATTCGAGGGACGCCATCTTGGATGACGTCCCTTAAAGGAACCTTCATTCTGTTTAAGGACGTCAGAAGAAGAGGATGGATCCGCGCCGGAGGTCTTGAAGATGGAGCCGCTCGTCATCGGATGGAAGAAGATAGAAGATGCCGCTTGGATGAAGATGTCTACCGGTCCGGATCTCCTCTTCTGCCCGGATAGGATGAAGACTTCTGCCCGATGATGGACTTCTTCAGCTGCCGCTTGGATCAAGACTTCAGCCGGAGGATGGACGTCTTCAGCCTCCGCTTGGGCTTGGATCAAGACATCGGAGCCTGGAAGGATCGGTGATACCCGGCATGGTGAAGATAAGGTAGGAAGATCTTCAGGGGCTTAGTGTTAGGTTTATTTAAGGGGGGTTTGGGTTAGATTAGGGGTATGTGGGTGGTGGGTTGTAATGTTGGGGGGTGTATTGTATGTTTTTTTTTTCAGGCAAAAGAGCTGAATTCTTTGGGGCATGCCCCGCAAAAGGCCCTTTTAAGGGCTGGTAAGGTAAAAGAGCTTTTCTATTTTAATTTTAGAATAGGGTAGGGAAATTTTTTTATTTTGGGGGGCTTTGTTATTTTATTAGGGGGCTTAGAGTAGGTGTAATTAGCTTAAAATTGTTGTAATATTTTTCTAATGTTTGTAAATTATTTTTTTATTTTTTGTAGCTTAGTTCTTTTTTATTTTTTGTACTTTAGTTAGTTTATTTAATTGTATTTATTTGTAGGTATTGTATTTAATTAATTTATTGATAGTGTAGTGTTAGGTTTAATTGTAGATACTTGTAGGTATTTTATGTAATTAATTTATTGATAGTGTAGTGTTAGGTTTAATTGTAACTTAGGTTAGGATTTATTTTACAGGAAATTTTGTAATTATTTTAACTAGTTAACTATTAAATAGTTCTTAACTATTTAATAGCTATTGTACCTGGTTAAAATAAATACAAAGTTGCCTGTAAAATAAATATTAATCCTAAAATAGCTACAATATAATTATAATTTATATTGTAGCTATATTAGGATTTATTTTACAGGTAAGTATTTAGCTTTAAATAGGAATACTTTTTTTAATAAGAGTTAATTTATTTCGTTAGATTTAAATTATATTTAACTTAGGGGGATGTTAGGGTTAGACTTAGCTTTAGGGGTTAATACATTTATTAGAGTAGCGGTGAGGTCCGGTCGGCAGATTAGGGGTTAATAATTGTAGGTAGGTGTCGGCGATATTGGGGGAGGGCAGATTAGGGGTTAATAAATATAATATAGGGGTCAGCGGTGTTAGGGGCAGCAGATTAGGGGTACATAGGGATAACGTATGTGGCGGTGGTGTGCGGTCGGCAGATTAGGGGTTAAAAAAATGTAATAAAGTGGCGGCGATGTGGGGGGACCTCGGTTTAGGGGTACATAGGTAGTTTATGGGTGTTAGTGTACTTTAGAGCACAGTAGTTAAGAGTTTTATGAACCGGCGTTAGCCCAGAAAGCTCTTAACTCCTGGCTTTTTTCTGCGGCTGGAGTTTTGTCATTAGATTTCTAATGCTCACTTCAGCCACGACTCTAAATACCAGCATTAGAAAGATCCCATTGAAAAGATAGGATACGCAAATGGCGTAGGGGGATCTGCGGTATGGAAAAGTCGCGGCTGCAAAGTGAGTGTTAGACCCTTTCCTGACTGACTCTAAATACCAGCGGTAGCCCAAAACCAGCGTTAGGAGCCTCTAATGCTGGTTTTGACGGCTAACGCCAAACTCTAAATCTAGGCGATAGATAATCCCTTTATTACCCATTCCCCAGTATAGCATAACCAACACTGTTATATTAATACACTTTTTACCTCTGTAATTATCTTGTATCTAAGCCTCTGCAAACTGCCCTCTTATTTCAGTTCTTTTGACAGACTTGCATTTTTAGCCAATCAGTGCTGACTCCTAGGAGCTTCACATGCCTGAGCTCAATGTTATCTATGTGAAACACATAAACTAATGCCCTCTAGTGGTGAAAAACTGTCAAAATGCTTTCAGATTAGAGGCGGCCTTCAAGGTCTAAGAAATTCGCATATAAACCTCCTTTAGCTTTCAACTAAGAATACCAAGAGAACAAAGCAATATTGGTAATACAAGTAAATTGGAAAGTTGTTTAAAATTACATGCCCTGTTTAAATCCTAAAAGTTTTTTTTTTTTTACTTGACTGTCCCTTTAAGTTAAAATCACAAATAATGTTCAAACAGCTTGTTGCCTGAGAGATCCATAAAGGAGAACATATACAGTACATATTTTCTAAAAAATGTGGGAAATTATTTTTTAAACAAGATGTGGAATTTTAGAAGCAGCTTCTAGGACCATTAAAGTACTCTTAGCATTTGAATAAAGCTAGAATTTGACGGGAATGGTCAAATATTTTGTAGGCTGATAATGACACTTATTTGTATAGCTCCTTGCTGAATACACTTGAATATACAGGGAGTGCAGAATTATTAGGCAAGTTGTATTTTTGAGGATTAATTTTATTATTGAACAACAACCATGTTCTCAATGAACCCAAAAAACTCATTAATATCAAAGCTGAATAGTTTTGGAAGTAGTTTTTAGTTTGTTTTTAGTTACAGCTATTTTAGGGGGATATCTGTGTGTGCAGGTGACTATTACTGTGCATAATTATTAGGCAACTTAACAAAAAACAAATATATACCCATTTCAATTATTTATTTTTACCAGTGAAACCAATATAACATCTCAACATTCACAAATATACATTTCTGACATTCAAAAACAAAACAAAAACAAATCAGTGACCAATATAGCCACCTTTCTTTGCAAGGACACTCAAAAGCCTGCCATCCATGGATTCTGTCAGTGTTTTGATCTGTTCACCATCAACATTGCGTGCAGCAGCAACCACAGCCTCCCAGACACTGTTCAGAGAGGTGTACTGTTTTCCCTCCTTGTAAATCTCACATTTGATGATGGACCACAGGTTCTCAATGGGGTTCAGATCAGGTGAACAAGGAGGACATGTCATTAGATTTTCTTCTTTTATACCCTTTCTTGCCAGCCACGCTGTGGAGTACTTGGACGCGTGTGATGGAGCATTGTCCTGCATTGTCCTGCCCAAACCAGTACTCCACCTCCACCTTGCTGGCGTCTGAGTTGGACTGGAGCTCTCTGCCCCATCCATCTGGCCCATCAAGACTCACTCTCATTTCATCAGTCCATAAAACCTTAGAAAAATCAGTCTTGAGATATTTCTTGGCCCAGTCTTGACATTTCAGCTTGTGTGTCTTGTTCAGTGGTGGTCGTCTTTCAGCCTTTCTTACCTTGGCCATGTCTCTGAGTATTGCACACCTTGTGCTTTTGGGCACTCCAGTGATGTTGCAGCTCTGAAATATGGCCAAACTGGTGGCAAGTGGCATCTTGGCAGCTGCACGCTTAACTTTTCTCAGTTCATGGGCAGTTATTTTGCGCCTTGGTTTTTCCACACGCTTCTTGCGACCCTGTTGACTATTTTGAATGAAACGCTTGATTGTTCGATGATCACGCTTCAGAAGCTTTGCAATTTTAAGAGTGCTGCATCCCTCTGCAAGATATCTCACTATTTTTTACTTTTCTGAGCCTGTCAAGTCCTTCTTTTGACCCATTTTGCCAAAGGAAAAGAAGTTGCCTATTAATTATGCACACCTGATATAGGGTGTTGATGTCATTAGACCACACCCCTTCTCATTACAGAGATGCACATCACCTAATATGCTTAATTGGTAGTAGGCTTTCGAGCCTATACAGCTTGGAGTAAGACAACATGCATAAAGAGGATGATGTGGTCAATTTGCCTAATAATTCTGCACTCCCTGTAATTAACTTTTTATACCACTTTTTTGTTATTTACAGTCTCTGGACTGTCAATTCTTTTGAACCCCTTTTTCGTTCTTCTATTTCATTTATTTCATTAAAGGGATAGTAAACACCTTGAGATTTTAAAATAAAACGCAAAGTTGTGTGAAGACACATATTTCAATAGTATATTTTCATTATTTATTTTGCCCTCTTTTCATGTAAATTAATTCTGAAATTTGAGGATTTTCAAAATCTCAGAACCTGAAAAGCATCCTGTTGACTTCTGGAGGCTAACTCTGCTACATATATTTTTCTAATAGGTTTTAGCTGGTAACAACTGTAAAACAATGTAATGTATAATAACATCATGACAGTGGCTAGCCTTGTGTGTGTGCAGATTAAGCCCCTGTTTGTCTCCCTGAAATAAGGCAAATGGTGGGGCAAATGTGTTTTTAAATAAAAAACAAACAAAAAATACATACTGATTAAATTTGCTTAACATATCAAACTAACAGAATTTCTTGTGATGAACACAAAGAATATAAATATATATACAGTATCTCACAAAAGTGAGTACACCCCTCACATTTTTGTAAATATTTTATTATATCTTTTCATGTGACATCACTGAAGAAATGACACTTTGCTACAATGTAAAGTTGTGAGTGTACAGCCTGTATAGCAGTGTAAATTTGCTGTCCCCTCAAAATAACTCAACACACAGCCATTAATGTCTTAACCATTGGCAACAAAAGTGAGTACACCCCTAAGTGGAAATGTCCAAATTGGGCCCAATTAGCCATGTTCCCTCCCCGGTGTCATGTGACTCATTCATGTTACAAGGTCTCAGGTGTGAATGGGGAGCAGTTGTGTTAAATTTGGTGTTATCGCTCTCACACTCTCTCATACTGGTCAATGGAAGTTCAACATGGCACCTCAGGGCAAAGAACTCTCTGAGGATCTCAAAAAAATTCTTGCTCTACATAAAGATGGCCTAGGCTATAAGAAGATTGCCAAGACCCTGAAACTGAGCTGCAGCATGGTGGACAAAACCATACATTGGTTTCACAGGACAGGTTCCACTCAGAACAGGCCTCGCCACAGTCGACCAAAGAAGTTGAGTGCACATGCTCAGCGTCATATCCAGAGGTTGTCTTTGGGAAATAGACGTATGAGCTCTGCCAGCATTGCTGCAGAGGTTGAAGGGGTGGGGGGTTGCCTGTCAGTGCTCAGACTATACGCTTCACAGCTACAGTTTATTGAGGATACCATGATTGTCAACATGTACTGTGACCTACTAAAGTAGAGCATGATCCCCTCCCTTCGGAGACTGGGCCTCAGGGCAGTATTACAACATAACGACCCCAAACACACCTCCAAGACGAACACTGCCTTGCTAAAGAAGCTGAGGGTAAAGGTGATGGACTGGCCAAGCATGTCTCCAGACCTAAACCCTATTGAATTAAATTAGAATGTTTGGGAGTAGCGAAAACTATCATGACCTCAAATACAAAATTAGGTATGCCAAATAATATATCCTAGAGTAAGATAAGGATATAAGAAGGCAAGGTAGGTTTTAATAAACCATAATTACTATCATAGATGATGGGGGTGCTCACTGTCCTATTACTAAGTATATATGAAAAAAGAGAGAAAGAGTGGACAGACATTGAGCACTCACTGAGAATCTAATACCATGAAAATAGTATAAGGAAATAAGGCAGGAAAACTACCAAGAGGGATTGACATATTAAAACTTAACATTTATTAGTATAATTATAATGTAACACACTAACAGTGTATATATACTTAAAACTTAGATTAAAAAATAAAAAACGGAGGAGAGTACCAGCAAACCTTAATAATACTATTGTAGCAATTCAATTATTAGCATGAGTGAAATGTTAAATGGTGATTACTGCACACAAAAACAGAGGTGTGTGTCAGGGTGGGGATCGAATCCTTATCACAGTAACCCACAGTCAAACGTAAGGAAGGTAAGGGACCTCAGTCCGGAATACACCACAATATGCTCACGGATAACACAGAAAAATCCACTAAAATGTCGGATTGACCTCCCAACAATAACTATTAGCTATGTGTAATACTGGAGCAGTGTTGACCGGTCTGAGGAATTAGAAAACTAATATCAGATAAGTATAAATGGTTCACAAATATTTTAGGTTGCTGGTCTCTCAGAGCGCCTAATGTGCATTTCGCCGTACCTGGCTTTATCAAAGGGAATGAGGTCCCTTACCTTCCTTATGTTTGACTGTGGGTTACTGTGATAAGGATTCGATCCCCTCCATGGCACACACCTCTGATTTTGTGTGCAGTAATCACCGTTTAACATTTCACTCATGCTAATAATTGAATTGCTACAATAGTATTATTAAGGTTTGCTGGTACTCTCCTCTCTCCTCCGTTTTTTATTTTTTAATCTAAGTTTTAAGTATATATACACTGTTAGTGTGTTACATTATAATTATACTAATAAATGTTAAGTTTTAACATGTCAATCCCTCTTGGTATTTTTCCTGCCTTATTTCCTTATACTATTTTCATGGTATTAGATTCTCAGTGAGTGCTCTATGTCTGTCCACTGTTTCTCTCTTTTTTCATATATACCTAAACCCTATTGAGCATCTGTGGGGCATCCTCAAAGGGAAGGTGAAGCGCAAGGTCTCTAACATTCACCCGCTCCGTGATGTCATCATGGAGGAGTGGAAGAGGACTCCAGTAGCAACCTGTAAAGCTCTGGTGAACTCCATGCCCAAGAGGGTTAAGCTATTGCTGGTGGCCATACAAAATATTGACACTTTGGGCCCAATTTGGACATTTCCACTTAGGGGTGTACTCAATTTT
Source organism: Bombina bombina (assembly GCF_027579735.1). Lineage (NCBI taxonomy): Eukaryota > Metazoa > Chordata > Amphibia > Anura > Bombinatoridae > Bombina > Bombina bombina. Next base: position 674,868,589 of record NC_069502.1, on the reverse strand, counting down.
GTTGCCAACGGTTTAGACATTAATGGCTGTGTGTTGAGTTGTTTTGAGGGGACAGCAAATTTACATGGTTATACAGGCTGTACACTCACTACTTTACATTGTAGCAAAGTGTCATTTCTTCAGTGTTGTCACATGAAAAGATATAATAGAATATTTACAAAAATGTGAGGGGTGTACTGTACATATTTACGTATATGTCAGTATCAGACTTACTTCTAAATTTGCAGAGGAAACAAATTGTTTTGGCTGGGTCATTTATTAAAAAAATATATATTTTCATCCACTTTTGATGAATGGGGGTTGTTCATAATAAATATGTTGAAGAACATCTATTTGTCTGCTATTTCCTATGGGGAATGTATTCAGGGCAGAAAAGGAGCTGATGGACAGCAACTTAATCTTAATAGGACAGTACCAATTTTAATTTAACTGCATGTAATAGACACTACTATATAGAATAATATGCACAGATGCTGATCTAAAGATCCAGTATAATACCGTTGAAAAACTTACTTAGAAGCTCCCAGTTTAGTTCTGTTAAAAAGGTTACTGGAACACCCACTGAAAGTGGTTCTATAGCTACAAAAGTAGACCCTCCCCCTTCTTCTGCATATGAAAAGACTCTTTACACAAACAGAAGCAAGCTAGAGTAGGTATACATCAGTATACTTCTAAAGCTTTGGGGCTTGGTTAGGAGTCTTAAAATCAGCGCAATGTTATTTAAAAATAGTCAAAACTATACTTTAAAAAAAAAAAAAAAGCTGTATAGGCTAAATAAATGGATCATCTACAAAACATTTATGCAAAGAAAAATCTAGTGTATAATGTCCCTTTAAATAAAGTTAAATTAGCAGCAAGTGCTACTGCTACAAGTGAACAGAAAAAAATGGGACTAGCAAAGAACAAAACTATAGCTTACATACTTATAGACTGAAACAAGAATCAATTATTAACGAACAAGGACATTGGTAAATCGCTATTGAATAGTGTAAATTTGATCTTTTTAAGTCTTGCCTTTATAGTAATGCACAAACAAACAGCATTTTTGTGATATACATTTGTTTTTTTCATTAAAGAGCTGATCCTATATTGCATAAATGCAACAAATATAGGAAAATGTCATGTTCTTTTACATTCATTAGAAATCACAAATCTACTTACTTGATAATAGATTAGCACTACCCCCTACTTGCACCTCCATTTGCAAATGCACAGTGGAAATGTTTTCACATTTTACAAAATAAACACATTCTTGTTATGTAACTTCTAAGCTTTTTTTAAACAAATATGTGATGGATTTTCTAATGTTTTCTATGTTTAGAATGCCGGTGCCATTTTACTGCAGATTGAAAAGGCATAAAGTGCAACCCCAAAAGCCTGCCAAAGCACTTTAGATGGCTGAAAAATTTAAGTGTATATCAAACAAATTAAAATATTTGAAACTAGCTTGGTGCAATTTCCCTTCAATATAAACTAATAAAAAAGATTATAAGAACACTATTCTACTAAAAATATAGCTTTTAATATAATAGCTAAAAGCCTTTACAGGGAGTGCAGAATTATTAGGCAAGTGGTATTTTTGAGGATTAATTTTATTATTGAACAACAACCATGTTCTCAATGAACCCAAAAAACTCATTAATATCAAAGCTGAATAGTTTTGGAAGTAGTTTTTAGTTTGTTTTTAGTTATAGCTATTTTAGGGGGATATCTGTGTGTGCAGGTGACTATTACTGTGCATAATTATTAGGCAACTTAACAAAAAACAAATATATACCCATTTCAAAAACAAATCAGTGACCAATATAGCCACCTTTCTTTGCAAGGACACTCAAAAGCCTGCCATCCATGGATTCTGTCAGTGTTTTGATCTGTTCACCATCAACATTGCGTGCAGCAGCAACCACAGCCTCCCAGACACTCTTCAGAGAGGTGTACTGTTTTCCCTCCTTGTAAATCTCACATTTGATGATGGACCACAGGTTCTCAATGGGGTTCAGATCAGGTGAACAAGGAGGCCATGTCATTAGATTTTCTTCTTATATACCCTTTCTTGCCAGCCACGCTGTGGAGTACTTGGACGCGTGTGATGGAGCATTGTCCTGCATGAAAATCATGTTTTTCTTGAAGGATGCAGACTTCTTCCTGTACCACTGCTTGAAGAAGTTGTCTTCCAGAAACTGGCAGTAGGACTGGGAGTTGAGCTTGACTCCATCCTCAACCCGAAAAGGCCCCACAAGCTCATCTTTGATGATACCAGCCCAAACCAGTACTCCACCTCCACCTTGCTGGCGTCTGAGTCGGACTGGAGCTCTCTGCCCTTTACCAATCCAGCCACAGGCCCATCCATCTGGCCCATCAAGACTCACTCTCATTTCATCAGTCCATAAAACCTTAGAGAAATCAGTCTTGAGATATTTCTTGGCCCAGTCTTGACGTTTCAGCTTGTGTGTCTTGTTCAGTGGTGGTCGTCTTTCAGCCTTTCTTACCTTGGCCATGTCTCTGAGTATTGCACACCTTGTGCTTTTGGGCACTCCAGTGATGTTGCAGCTCTGAAATATGGCCAAACTGGTGGCAAGTGGCATCTTGGCAGCTGCACGCTTAACTTTTCTCAGTTCATGGGCAGTTATTTTGCGCCTTGGTTTTTCCACACGCTTCTTGCGACCCTGTTGACTATTTTGAATGAAACGCTTGATTGTTCGATGATCACGCTTCAGAAGCTTTGCAATTTTAAGAGTGCTGCATCCCTCTGCAAGATATCTCACTATTTTTTACTTTTCTGAGCCTGTCAAGTCCTTCTTTTGACCCATTTTGCCAAAGGAAAGGAAGTTGCCTAATAATTATGCACACCTGATATAGGGTGTTGATGTCATTAGACCACACCCCTTCTCATTACAAAGATGCACATCACCTAATATGCTTAATTGGTAGTAGGCTTTCGAGCCTATACAGCTAGGAGTAAGACAACATGCATAAAGAGGATGATGTGGTTAAAATACTCATTTGCCTAATAATTCTGCACTCCCTGTATTTTAAAAGGACGGAGAGAAATATTAAAATATCAAAATCCATTTAAGCATAAGGAGGGGGGGGGCTGGGGGCAAAAACTGTGCCTGACCTCCCTCAGATTCCTGGTTGATAAATGGAACCTCTGCATCAGGTGGGGGTTTAAGGACACATTACTGAGGCTAAAACAATGCAAGCAAATTTGGGCCGTCCTCAATGTGAATAAGCGGTCCAGTCTAATGACAACATATAAACATACTACCAGTTTAACATAAACAAACAGATGAATCAGCATTCTAATTATTTGATTAACCTTTTGTTGTCTGTGCTGTGGGCTGCTTTTTGACATCTTTTTGTTTTAAATGTAATAATATAAATATTGATTATTAGGCCTCTATTTATCAAGCTATCAACCGCAAATACACTGGAATTCCGCCACGTATTTGTGACGAGCCTGATTCGCCGTAGTTATCAAACCCTACAGACCGGCAAAAGTAGAATATAGTGACGTAACATACGATCCGGCGGACTCAGTCCGACACAGATCGATGGTTATGTCACTACAGATGTTCCAAACAGAAGTTCGGCACAATCTGACTACTTTTGGTAGTTATCAAATACCTATCAGGTATGCTCACCACTATTCCGGCCCAGCGTACCTGGTTTCAATTCGCCGCCCTGGAGGTGGCGGATGCCATAGGAATCAATGGGAGTCTGACAGCAGCAAAAGCTCATGTTTGCTGCTGCCCAATATCCCATTGATTCCTATGGGAACGTCTACACCTAACAACCTAACATGTACCCATGAGTCTAAACACCAATAATCGCCCTCCCCCTACACCGCCGCCACCTACATTATACTTATTAACCCCTAATCTGCCCCCCCTACACCGTCTCCACCTACATTATACATATTAACCCCTAAACCGCCACTCCCGGAGCCCACCGCAACTCTATTAAAGTGTTTAACCCCTAAACCACGGCTCCAGGACCCCGCTGCACCTCTAATAAATGTATTAACCCCTAAACCGCCACTCACAGAGCCCACCGCCACCTACATTATACCTATTAACCCCTAATCTGCCGCCCCCTATACCGCCGCCACCTACATAAGGTTATTAACCCCTATCCTGCCGCTCCCGGACCCCGCCGCAACAAAATAAATTTTTTAACCCCTAAACTGCCGCTCTCAGAGCCCACCGCCACCTACATTATACTTATTAACACCTAATCTGCCCCCCTACACCGCCGCCACTATATTAAATTTATTAACCCCTAAATTAACCCCTAAAGTCTAACTCTAACCCTAACACCCCCTAACTTAACTATAATTAAAAATTATTCCTATTTAAAACGAAATACTTACCTATAAAATAAACCCTAAGCTAGCTACAATATAACTAATAGTTATATTGTAGCTATCTTAGGGTTTATTTTTATTTTACAGGCATCTTTGTATTTATTTTAACAAGGTACAATAGTTACTAAATAGTTATTAACTATTTAATAACTACCTAGCTAAAATAAATACAAATTGACCTGTAAAATAAAACCTAACCTAAGTTACAATTACAGCTAACACTACACTATAATTAAATTAAATAAATTAAATACAATTAACTACAATTAATTAAAATTAAATAAAATTAACTAAAAAACAAAAACAATTACTAAATTACAGAAAATAAAAAGATAATTACAAGAATTTTAAACTAATTACACCTAATCTAATCCCCCTAATAAAATAAAAAAGCCCCCCAAAATAATAAAAATCCTTACCCTATACTAAATTACAAATAGCCCTTAAAAGGGCTTTTTGCGGGGCATTGCCTCAAAGTAATCTGCTCTTTTACCTGTAAAAAAAAAAAATACAATACCCCCCAACATTACAACCCACCACCCACAACCCAACCCTACTCTAAAACCCACCCAATCCCCCCTTAATAAAACCTAACACTACCCCCCTGAAGATCAACCTACCTTGAGACGTCTTCAACCAACTGGGCCTAAGTCCTCAACGAAGCCGGGCGAAGTCTTCATCCAACCGGGCAGAAGAGGTCCTCCAGATGGGCAGAAGTCTTCATCCAGGCGTCATCTTCTATCTTCATCCATCCGACAAGGAGCGGCTCCATCTTGAAGACATCCGTCGCGGAGCATCCATCAAGACTGACGACTACCCGACGAATGACTGGTCCTTTAAATGACGTCATCCAAGATGGCGTCCCTTGAATTCTGATTGGCTGATAGAATTCTATCAGCCAATCGGAATTAAGGTAGGAAAAATCCTATTGGCTGATTGGATCAGCCAATAGGATTTAAGTTCAATCCTATTGGCTGATCCAATCAGCCAATAGGATTGAGCTCGCATTCTATTGGCTGTTCCAATCAGCCAATAGAATGTGAGCTCAATCCTATTGGCTGATTGCATCAGCCAATAGGATTTTTCCTACCTTAATTCTGATTGGCTGATAGAATTCTATCAGCCAATCAGAATTCAAGGCCATCTTGGATGATGTCATTTAAAGGACTAGTCATTCATCGGGTAGTCGTCGGTCTGGATGGATGCTCCGCGTCGGATGTCTTCAAGATGGAGCCGCTCCTCGTCGGATGGATAAAGATAGAAGATGCCGCCTGGATGAAGACTTCTGCCCGTCTGGAGGACATCTTTTGTCCAGTTGGATGAAGACTACGCTGATCTTCAGGGGGGATTGGCTGGGTTTTAGAGTAGGGTTGGGTGTGTGGGTGGTGGGTTTTAATGTTGGGGGGGGAATTGTAATGTTTTTTTACAGGTAAAAGAGCAGATTACTTTGGGGCAATGCCCCGCAAAAAGCCCTTTTAAGGGCTATTTGTAATTTAGTATAGGGTAGGGATTTATATTATTTTGGGGGGCTTTTTTATTTTATTAGGGGGATTAGATTAGGTGTAATTAGTTTAAAATTCTTGTAACTATTTTATTATTTTCTGTAATTTAGTTGTTGTTTTTTTTCGTACTTTAGTTTATTTTATTTAATTGTAGTTAATTGTAGTTAATTTAGGGAAATAATTTAATTATAGTGTAGTGTTAGGTGTAATTGTAACTTAGGTTAGGATTTATTTTACAGGTATATTTGTCTTTATTTTAACTAGGCAGCTATTAAATAGTTGATAACTATTTAATAACTATTGTACCTAGTTAAAATAAGTACAAACTTGCCTGTAAAATAAAAATAAATCCTAAAATAGCTACAATGTAACTATTAGTTATATTGTAGCTAATTTAGCGTTTATTTTATAGGTAAGTATTTAGTTTCAAATAGGAATAATTTATTTATATTAATTTAAATTATATTTAAGTTAGTGGGTGTTAGGGTTAGACTTAGGTTGAGGGGTTAATAAATTTAATGTAGGTGGCGGCAGTGTAGAGGGGTCAGATTAGGGGTTAATAAATTTAATGTAGGTGGCGGCGGTGTAGGGGGGTCAGATCAGGGGTTAATAAATTTAATGTAGGTGGCGGAGGTGTAGGGGGTCAGATTAGGGGTTACTAAATTTAATGTAGGTGGCGGCGGGGTCCGTGAGCGGCGGTTTAGGGGTTAAACATTTTATTTAGTTGCGGCGGGGTCCGGGAGCGGCGGTTTAGGGGTTAATACATATAATGTAGGTGGCAGTGGGCTCCGGGAGCGGCGGTTTAGGGGTTAAACACTTTATTAGAGTTGCGGCGGGCTCCGGGAGTGGCGGTTTAGGGGTTAATAACTTTATTTAGGTGCGGGGGGCTCCGGGAGCGGCGGTATAGGGGGTAAAACAGTATAGTATAGTGTGGGTGCTTAGTGACAGGGTAGCAAGAATGCTGCGAATAAGCCGATGAGCAGCGAGATCGATGACTGTTAGTTAACAACAGTCCGCTGCTCATTGCACCGTAGTTGGTGCGCGGCTTTTTGACAACTTTCTTGATAATTTTGGCGGACGTATTCCGGTCCGCGGCAGCGATGTTAGGCGATCTTAGGCGAGCGTATTGGTGCCGTAGAATGCTAGAAAGTCGACGGCTTGATAAATAGAGACCTTATTGTCTATTAATCTACAATTACAGTTAAAGTAATTTTAATCTTCTATAAATGACAGCAGCATTCAGTAACATATTTAAAGGGACACTGAACCCAATTTTTTTCTTTTGTGATTCATATAGAGCAGGCAATTTTAAGCAACTTTCTAATTTACTCCTATTATCAATTTTTCTTCGTTCTCTTGCTTTCTTTATTTGAAAAATAAGGCATCTAAGCTAAGGAGTCAGCCAATTTGTGGTTCAGAACCATGGGCAGTACTTGTTTATTGGTGCTGTCCAATCAGCAAGGACAACCCAGGTTGTTCACCAAAAATGGGCCGGCATCTAAACTTACATTCTTGCCTTTAAAATAAAGATACCACGATAATGAATAAAATTTGATCATAGGAGTAAATTAGAAATTGCTTAAAATTGCATGCTCTATCTGAATCGTGAAAGAAAAAATTTGGGTACAGTGTCCCTTTAAATAAGCAAATTGGCATTACAGTGTTTTGTTAGTGTTAAACACATTATAATTACTCATTTTTCAAGGTCATACAGGGCTTTTTGTACATTTTAGCATTAAAATAGATTTTATATATAAAACATTTACCTTTTTAAGCTCAAACCAAAAATTCCTAAAAGTCTCACTTGGTGCCCTCCACTGCAAGGATAGACTTCTATTTCCAGGTATTATGCTATCTGGTACAGCAGGTGCATTAAACGTTGTAGTATGAACAGCATGACTTGCAGTGGACCAGTTTTCATCTGGATGGAATGCAAGAACCTGATAGAAAAGATTTGAAATGAATACAATATTTATTCACCACATATCAGACACTTGGGTAATGTCTCAGTCATGTCACAAAAATAAAACAGGTGTTGTCAAAATTTTCTTTTTAGTTTATTTGCAACTCCATTTTGTAAACAAGATTGCAATTCCTATCGTTGTGATTGTGATCTTTTTGCAGCTCAGATATTTTTTGCAATGTTTGCCAAGTTTATCCTTGGGCTTCCATGGAAAAAGTGAAAGAGTGATTATTCGAAGAACAAATAAAGGGGATTAAGGCGATATATGGGCCCTGATGATCAATACATTGTCAGACCCACAAGACATTGCATTTTTGACCTTATCAGTCTCACAATCTGTGGGCTGAACCTCTCTGTTCTGACAAGTGGCGATGTATCTCCCATAGGAAATAATAGGGATTGCAGCTTCTGGAAAAGTCTGCACGCATCGCCACTCATCAACGCTCTTGGCAGCGGGGGGGGGTTGTATTTGAAGTGTTCTTAAGCAACATAGACTGTGCATTTGCTGAAATAAAAACATTGGTTTATATTATTGATGTCTGTGATCTCCATTGTTAATAAAGACCAAACAAAACTTACTATTAAAGGGATACTAAACCCAATTTTTTTTCTTTCATGATTCAGATAGAGCATGCCATTTTAATCAACTTTCTAATTTACGCCTAACATCAATATTTCTTCATTCTCCAGCTATCTTTATTTTATTTTAGTTTCAGCACCCTGGATAGCGCTTGCTTATTGGTGACTACATTCAACCAACCAATAGGCAAGCATAACCCAGGTTCTGAACTTAAAATGGTCTGTCTCCTAAGCTTTGCATTCCTGCTTTTTAAATAAAGATAGCAAGAGAGCAAAGAAAATTGCTAATAAGAGTAAATTAGAAAGTTGCTTAAAATTGCACGCTCTACCTGAATCATGAAAGAAAAAAATAGTTTTCAGTATCCCTTTAAACCTTTAGGATCTGGGGGTTGTATATTCAGTTTGCATTTTTTTATTTTAACTATAACTAATACATACTGCATCCTCTAAGTGGCATTATTGATGAATACAAGATTACTGAGAATGTATCAAATGTTATGCACCATGTTCAATAGAGGGAGTAGATGTATAACAGGATGTGGGTGTCACTCACTCATATTTATCAGTATAAAAAGCAGCTCTGGATGCATACATACTGACATGATTAAGGATCTAATGTAGGTCTGAAACGTTGCTTATTTTTTGTACTTTGGCCAATATGTACCAATAAAGGTCCCTTTTTAAAGACTAGAATTGGGCTGGAGTATATTTTCTTCTACATGACTGCACATGTAGTCTGCTCAATCCGCTTGTGACTGCACGTGTAGTCAGTCAGTGAGAGAGAGTGACTACTGACTGATTGGACTGGTCTGAGGCGGCATTGAGCGGTGCGGGCGAGCACAGAGGCAGCTGAGCGAGGAGGGCTCCAACGAGGGCGGCTAGAGAGTGAGACCGAAGACGGCTAGTGAGTCAAGCATACTTTCTTGAGCTTAGAGCTACTAACTACTGTTTTTAATCTTTGTCTATTTGTGATCTACTTCTGTGCATACTCAGAACTTATAGGTTTATTGAAAAAGGTCTGACTTTCTAGACAAAAAAAGTCTTTAGATGCAAGAGGTCGAGAAAGGTGCTTCCAGTCAGCCAACCGTCACTACCCCAGCCAACAATAAAAAAAAACATGACTTGGACAGAGGAACTGATCAGACCACTTACATGTCAGACTTAAGTAAATTTAACTTAGCATCATATTTCCTGAGTTTCAACCAACTTTAAAATGACTTTGAACTATTCAGAAATGTTGTTTCTGAATTCATTGTTTTTAGAATTTGTAGAAGCTAAACGTTAAACCAAATTACTAGTTTTTCTCCAAATTGGCTATTTCACACAGCTGTGGTATCACTTCTAAGTCAGATCCTTTTCTAAACAGACCAGA